>NC_133669.1:12835000-14035000 GCF_048934315.1 Petromyzon marinus
AATGGGAGCTGAGGTGTTGACGAATACTCTGGAGTCTCCCAAATCTCTAAAACGATGTGAATGTCATATCAAGTGTGCATGTAGTTTTATCGACACTCTCGTCTGATAACGATTTAATAACGAATGATACCTGAGTGGATGCCCTATATGTGATGACCGTTTAATTTTTTATTGATTATTATTGCCACCATTTACGTGCATTACTCATAAACAATTAGAAATGTGTAAAGAAAGGAAACAAAATATCATTAAATAAAGCACACGTATACCAACCCTTTTATCACCAACGTGGACACGCACAAAAATAATAATATAATCTATCCCACTCGTGAGCAAAACACCACTCAATCCTTCGCTAATTGAGACGAGCCTTGAGTAGTATCCTTGAGGGAGGAATGAAGGGAGCGTGGCGTGGGGTGTGGTGGGGGGGGGTGCCGACGGGGGGAGGGGCGGGGGGTCCCCTCTCTGCCGCATTCAACAGGAGCGCGCGGCATTATTACTGGCAGGGCAAGCTGGGCGAGAGAGCTCGTGCGGGCCTGGGAACCCGGCGTGCCATTCAGAGACAATTACGGCCGTCGCCACAGATTAGCTCGTGAGCCATCATTAGCATGGGGCAGATGGGACGGCTTTTGCCTCGATGTGGTTACGGAGCAGTGCCGGGCTGTGAATTTGTCCCTCCTCCCCCCCCCCCCCCGTAAAAGGGGATGCCCGCTTACAAAAAAACAACCTATGGGATATGCCATTAATAAATAAGTGTTGGGGTCCTTGCAAAGAAAATTGAAACAAGTCCAATAAGAGCCCTGAAGGAATTATTTTAAATCCAATTACACTTAAAAGGGAAGAAGAAGAAAAAAACCTTATAAATGTATGGAAGAATCTATAGGTCAGTTTTGAACAATCTTTTTAAGTTGTAATGAAATTTGAAGTCCCCCAGAAAGAAAAAATAATAATGTTGCGGTCTACTTGCAGAATGTATTTTTTTTGGTAATGTATGCAAAAAATGAGATCACTAGCATTCACATCAAAATGTACAATACTTTATTTAACACAATTTCCAACTGCATTTGAATAAATTATGTTTAAAATTGTTGCCTTCACACTTTCACACTGAAATTATATTACGGGTAAAGAGAATAATTTCTGGAACATGTTCTACTATTTTTTTTTACATTTTTATTACATGAGAATACAAATTCAGCACTACGTGTCCTTACCATTACAAAAAAAACACAATGGAGTGGTATTATTAATATGAGCTTTTTAAAGTTCAAATTGAATATCATTAACAGAATGAAGAGTCATAAGTATCCTATATAAAGGTCATCGCTGTTCAAGTTACACTGTTGAATATGCCACGTGACATTGCTGATTTTTTTTTTAAACAACACAATTAATACTTGCGCAGCAACTAGAATTCCATCTAACATTTTTTTAAATGTCAATTTTTGCCCAAAAAGGTAAACATTTCCAGCAGGTCCGAGTGCTAAATGTCTTTGCCAACGTCGTGATTGTGGCTTACCGTGATTTGTTAGTTTTAACAAAGGTTTTTTGGTGGAGATTCATGGGAAGGTGATATTCGGGGTGGGTGAGTTCCGCGGACCATTCAGCCTCTCGGCCAGTCTGTTTAATTGTCACTTAATTTGTTGGGGCGAAGGGTGCTGCTATTGTTCCTCATTTTCTCTCAAGCTTCAGCCTTTGTGCGATGCGCTGTTTATTATTCCCTGTTGCCGCCTTCCATAAGTACATTTTTCTTTGCGCGAACCCTCAGTGGGTGTATGCCTGCAAGCACACTAAATGCCGCCCCGCTATTGTTGGGAGTCCAAAAAGTGAGTCATGTTAAGTAGAATTTGGAGAAGGATAACAAATGCTAAAATTCAGAAAGGACCATTTACCACTTTGTATAAATCATGGAAATGATGGAATACAAAAACAGACCATACTAGCCAAAGGCATTTGTTGTATTTGGACATTGAATTGGATTATGTGTAAATATATAATTACATTGATCCATGTTATGTTTACCTTGTGCAAACATCTTACAATACCAATAAGCCATACAAATTAACAGTAGATTTTTATTTTAAAAAAGTAAATGTTTAAGACATGGCTTTTGTATACCGTTAATGATAGATATCTCTCAGCAGAACACATAGAAGGAAGATGTAGTGTGGTTGAATTGAACGTTTCACATAAACTCCGCGACCCACCTGGCGCAGATCATTCTGTTGTCATGTCGTCCATGCGCAGCGAGGACGAATTCGCAGAAGAAACAAAACTTTTAAACTTTGATTCGCGCATCGTGTAGAGCTCGTCGAGAGGAATAGATTGCCGTGTCGTTCGCCTTCAACAGACATAAAGTGACGTCGCAACGCAGTTTATGCGAGAGCCGGGGGCTTATGGGACCCCGGGGTCCCGCCATACGGTTCATTTGTACATGCAATTTAAGTGTAGTGCAGAGAACGTGTCAAATAAGTACAATGCTCTGCAATATATTTTTTTTATGATGTGCTATAGCCTACACATTTCTGCAGACCCATGCTGATCAATAGTGTTGGCCTCCTGGTCTCCGATTGATGGCCCGATAAGACTCGCATTCAATGCTGGTAAAGCACAAAAGCTTACATTTCTTTTCCTTCTCTGTGAGATGGGGTCTTTCAGCACTGCCAGAATTCACAGCACGCGGTCCACGTACACAGCACGAAACGCAATTGAATTACAGTGTTGTACTTTTGGCGAGTGCTTGCACACGCGTGTGTCTGAAATTGCAAAGCACAAAGGTGCACACTTAAAAGACTTCGTCGCTACCGCAGAGATTTCCTGCTGCAGGAAATCTCACGGGAAGTCATCGGTGCACTTTCGAGCAGAGAGCTTCACTTGGGCTGAATGGAACATTGAGCTAGGAGGGATGGAGACGACGCAAAGGTTTGGAAAAAAGTGGCCGATGGGGCTTTGACAGCTGCTTATCATCTTCAACACACGGCAGTGTGTTACTCCAATGCATATGTTAATGTGTACATTGCACATTCCTACGAATAGAAGCTCATGCAGAGAAGGCAAAGCAGACTTGGGAATTGACGTTCTGGCTTTTTAGTTAATTATTTCAATGCTGTGCACCCACACACTGCTCTCCAGGCTAGGGTTTAATTTTATAAGCACGTAATTTAACAAAGACAACTTATTTCCTTCAACAAAAAAATGCAGTATTAACATTCACACTTTATCGCATGCATGATTTGTAGAAAAAAAATATTTTATATAGTCCGCGTACAGCTTTTTATTAAATTAGGCACCAACCTGGGAGTTATTTGATTGCACTGTTTTCCAAAAACTGTGGAAGCTGCTGCTGCTACTGCTTACGAAATGTTCTGGAATCGGAAACGAGGATTGCACTTGAATTTGTCCGAAATTGTTGGAGCATTCAACCATTTGCATGTTAAAAGATGCTGATGGAGCCAGCATTGAGAGTGGTTCTTAATTCATTTGCATTCCTCCACAAAAAGGCCCCTTTTCAGTGGAATTAATTTATTCTGACATCATTTGTTCACCCTTCATTACTGCATTGATGATTGTGGATGGGTGAGGAGAGGGGTGGGGTGTTATAGGGGTGGGGTGTTATAGGGGTGGGTGGCGTGGGGGGCGGAGAGGTTGAAGCGAGTGAGGGATGTGGAGGGTGTGTGACAGTGATTTTTGGGGAAGAATAGCTAGTGTGAGAGGCTAAAGCAGAATGAAAAATAGCGACCAGAGAGAGAGAGAGAGAGTGTAGGTGCTGCTTGAGGCTGCCCTCATTCAAGCTCGCACGCACACTCACATTCGCACGCACGCACGCGCACACGCACGTACGCACCTCAATTCTCACAACCTAAGAGTAGACCTTACATCGGCGATAGCGATCCCTGTGCAGCGTTTCTAAATGACAAAGTGAAGCCTGTTTTATGTAAATGTGACAAACGTCGTTGTTGAAGTCTTCACTTTATTATGAGAAACACGGCTCCTTCTGGATTGGAGGTAATGCGTTCAATTTGCATCAAGTGCACCCAGCTCTCGTGCTGCACTTGCAGGACCGCTGGAATGGCGAAGTTGGTCATTACAAACGATCTGTGTGCAGGCACGACCGTTAGGATTATGACAGACACCTTTCGTCAATCTGCACTTGGAGGCGTAAGGAACTGGTGACGCACATATCGAAAGGACGCAAGGTCACAAAAAATCCGACGCCGAAGCTAGGGACACACATCTTCAAAAGCATCCGTTGCATCACAATGTGGCTGTCTGGTGGATAAATGATGCCGACAAGTTGTACTGTACACTTTGTAGTCAGGTCACATCTGTTGGCGGTTAAGTTCTCCACATGACCACCGCAGCTCCCTCCGTGCTGAAAGTGTGCGCTTGTGGCAGCTCGACGTGCCACCACGCTGAGGGGAGAGGTGGCACAGCGAGTAGTGCACCGCGCTGTGGACGCAGTTAGTGCACCGCTCTGTGGACGCGGTTAGTGCACCGCGCTATGGACGCGAGTAGTGCACCGCGCTGTGGACGCGGTTAGTGCACCGCGCTATGGACGCGGTTAGTGCACCGCGCTATGGACGCGAGTAGTGCACCGCGCTGTGGATGCGGTTAGTGCACTGCGCTGTGGACGCGGTTAGTGCACCGCACTATGGACGCGGTTAGTGCACCGCGCTGTGGATGCGGTTAGTGCACTGCGCTGTGGACGCGGTTAGTGCACCGCACTATGGACGCGGTTAGTGCACCGCGCTGTGGATGCGGTTAGTGCACTGCGCTGTGGACGCGGTTAGTGCACCGCGCTGTGGATGCGGTTAGTGCACTGCGCTGTGGACGCGGTTAGTGCACTGCGCTGTGGACGCGGTTAGTGCACCGCACTATGGACGCGGTTAGTGCACCGCACTGTGGATGCGGTTAGTGCACTGCGCTGTGGACGCGGTTAGTGCACCGCGCTGTGGATGCGGTTAGTGCACTGCGCTGTGGACGCGGTTAGTGCACTGCGCTGTGGACGCGGTTAGTGCACCGCGCTGTGGACGCGGTTAGTGCACCGCGCTATGGACGCGGTTAGTGCACCGTGCTATGGACGCCGTTAGTGCACCGCTCTGTGGACGCCATTAGGGCACCGCGCTATGGACGCCGTTAGTGCACCGCGCTATGGACGCCGTTAGTGCACCGCGCTATGGACGCCGTTAGTGCACCGCGCTATGGACGCCGTTAGTGCACCGCGCTATGGACGCGGTTAGTGCACCGCTCTGTGGACGCCGTTAGTGCACCGCTCTGTGGACGCCGTTAGTGCACCGCTCTGTGGACGCCGTTAGTGAACCGCTCTGTGGACACCGTTAGTGCACCGCGCTATGGACACAGTGCACCGCGCTATGGACACGAGTAGTGCACCGCTCTGTGGACGCCGTTAGTGCACTGCGCTATGGACCTGCCCATCTGAGTTTGATTGCCGGTCACGGTTCGTGTCGGTGCCGAGTGACATCTGATTCACTGTCAGGCCTCCCCACCCCCCACTTCCCCAACCCGCACTGGTCAGTGTGGTGAAGTATGGTCAAGCAACCCTCCATGAGTAACAGTGTGGGGAGGCAAAGGGCTGAAACGTTACCTTTTACTCAACGATGCACCATCTCGCCTCCTGCACAAACAATCCGAAGCCGGGGCTAAGTTTAGAGAATGTCATACATTTTTTTCCGGGCTTTAAAGGATGTTTATTTTTTTTCCCCTTTTTATAGTTGCTCAATTTTATTTATACTTAAAACAACGTGCTTTACTACTACTGTGCACACATTCTATAAACACTGAACTTACCCACAGAACCAAGCAGGAAGGTGGCAAGCATTTGGCAGATTGAATAATTACATTTAAATTTCTCGAAAATAACATTTTAAAAGATTAAATTAGCAGTGACGTTGCTGAGACTGCAAGAAGTGTTCTTACATATGTACCTACTTTATAATAACCAGTAAACAAACCACATAATATAAAGTAAATGTTTTTGGAGTATGTATACACGTAACATGTACAGGATTAGTTTATCATTTCAATGATCCATACGCCAACTGTTGCCGCATGGCAGTTTGGCTCAGGTGTAGGGCTCGGTTCACATTGCATGTGACCATGTCAAGCATCAAGGGACCAGCGAGACACTTTCTACTTTGATTATTACTCTGGAAAAAAAGTTGTCTTTCTGCAATCTTGCCATTATTAGGTTAAAATATAATTGCTCCCCTACCTGTGAGCAAATACATTCGCAGGTAGATCAATATTGGATGTGCACAACAAATGATTTTTAAAAATATCTCGGCTCATGTTTTGTTGTATTTCTTATCAGCACCTGTAAATGAGACCACGTTATTCCAATATGCTGATCCTGCCACTGCTAATGCTGTGCTGGATGAACTATTGGATTGCCCTCGTCATCTTCAAGATCCACCATGGACATGCCTCCACCTACCTCTCCTATCTCGTCTCACTCCACACCCTTCACCGACCCTCCACGGACCCTCCACTCCAGGAACCAAGGGCCTAATATTAAAGCCGCAAGCCAAACTTTTGCTTTGTGGGAAGTTGCTCCTTCACCTCTTGCTCTGCTGTCCTCAAATTCTGGAACCTCCTTACCCAAGCATCCGTGATGTTGATTTCCTGCCCCTTGTTCAACTCCAGGCTCGAGCACTTCCTCTTTTACTCTGCCTACGACTGACCTTTAAAAAAAAAGCAGTCTATTCCCCACCTTTTGTCCCCGTAGGATTTATATGTACCGTTTTGTTCTGGCTTGAGGTGCCATTGCACGTAGATGCTATATAAATTCAAATTATATTGTATTATATTACACCTGAATCCTTGCAAAGCAAACCCAGGTGCTTAAATAGCACAGCTAAATTGGATGCGAATAATAATAGTGGCGATGATGATGGTGGTGGTGGTGGTGATATTGTAACCAATATAAATAACCTGCCCGCTTAATGTCATGGGCTTCTTCTGGTCCGTGTTTACCTTTGCCCGGCTGCCACCGTGCTGATTGAAGGTGGCGTGCGCGCCGCAGAGGGCCTCACGGGCCAGCGCAAACACACAGGGGGCAGCTGCTTACCTTGGTGGTGGTAGTGCCGGCCCGCTTGGCCCCTCCCCCTTCTCCGACACCGGCCCCGCCCCATTCCCGCCCAACGCAAACACAACAAGTAAAAAGAGTCTTTCTTGATTTTCACATTTTTCTCTGACCTCATAGAGGCTGGCTTATAAGCGTTACTAAGCTTATGCAGTATCAAAATTTGAAACCCATATTTGTGTTTAATACCTGAGTAGAATGTTTTTTTTTTGCTTTCTTTTGGAAAATACAACATGTTCAATTTATGCTATTTCTCAATGCGTGCTCAAATCGCAAATGACTTCATGGAATTTTCTTTTTGTTGTATTTAATTTAACAGTGTTGCTTTTTTATTCGATTTCTTTTGCATAAAAAAAATCTAAGTTTAATTGCACATGGCAGAGCAGTGAAACAGGCTTGCTTGGGTTTTAAATGACAATGAATTGAGAATGAATTGGACAAATAATTCCATACTTGCTGTTTGTGTTCATGCGATGCAAAAACAGCGACTTAATATATATTATTCCATGCTATAGTTGGTTCAAGGTATTATCTATTTCGCAATGGAAGTGCTGCGTATATTGAAATTTCCATTGTTCACTTTCCTTTCCTTACCCCCCCCCCCACTTTCCCTTTTGATCTCGTAACTTAGTCATTGTATTACCAATAATAATAGTAATAATGATGAGCGTCTTCATTTTTTATAACTAAGAAATGTTAAATGGACTTGGGGAAAGTACACATTGCTAGACCGGATGATGACCTATGGACGACACTGGTGACGGAATGGCAGCCATAGGAGATATGCCGAGAGTATGACCACCATGGATATGGAGTGATGAAAAGATTTGCTCATGTACGGGAGTGAGGTAATTAATGGGATCCCAAGACCACGGAGTGGTGGTAACGATGTGGGAATGCATCTATCCAGCAAAAGGATAGATCATCACTGCTGCTGCTGAAGATCATAATGATGAAGTTATGGACATGTGAATATTCAATTTGTGTTTTAAAGTTTTTGCTCATTCTCTAGACATGCACAGAATCCCCTCCATACACACAATTTATCTGCATTTCACATTTTGAAAACGTCTCCCTTGGAGAACAAATTGAGTGTTGGTAATCTGTGCAGGACAATCTTTTTTTCCCATTTGGCAAGCCGTGGAGGCTGATAATGAGTTTTTGGTTCGCTTTTGCAGATCGGCAGACGTCTCTCGGAGCTACCTTAACGACTGAGTGGTTTTTCAGGTCATGGCACCACTCGTGCAGCGCCCTCTCTCGCCTGCCCCCCCATGCAGACCCACGTCTCCACCTCACCCCTAACCTTCACCTTCTCCTTTGTGGCAAATTGCAAAAAAGAAGTAGAACGCATTTTTATTGCTATAGAACGCGACTTTGCTAGAAATTCACAGCCACAGTGGCCTGTGGAAAATAAAAAAAAAAACTCCTCCCTTTATATGTGTATATCATCTGGATTTCTTCAAGAGCTCCTCTTGGGTGGTTGAACATCTGTTTTTCATTTAAGACGAAAAAAAAAGAGGGGGAGCGTATTGATGCTGAGAAGAGCAGAGTGGTTATTAAGTGTGTGTCCCTGCCATGTTATTTGCAAGATGTTGCTTTCTCCTTGGGCTTCCTTCTAACATACACTGTGGTGATTTGTACATGTTGCATTATTTGGTTTTACTTTTAATTCAAGGTGAAAATGCATCCATTTGAGGGCAAGGGCACGTTCACTGTTGGTGTCGTGTGCGTGCCACCCCAATAATTTTTTTAGATATGGCTCAGAGACGCCCACGAGATTTTGGACTAAAAAGCACAGTATTTTAGAGTCCTCATCTTTCTCCATGACATAAAAAAGGTGGCAAATGCTTGATGACGGAAACGTTAAATACACAGTAGTGCATGAATCAGAATATAAGCCATAAAGCTCCTATTCACAGATGTCCAGTAGGGGCGTGTAGGAATGTTACAATAACAAACAATAGAAAAACACGGTAGGAGTGCAAAGCACAAGAAAAGTAAATAAATCGCCCAAACAAGCGAAAATAAAACTAAACGATCCCCATCCTTCCGGGCAAAGCCCCATGAGGTATTAACTTATTTTTTCAAAAGCGGCCTTGGCCACAAATGATAGCTCAACAAAGTGGCTCATCATTTGTAAATTATTAGCTAGTGCATGAGCACTAAGCTCGGTGCCGAGTCAGCGTTCAGTAGTCAAGTGTATATTTGATACAATGATAGTCACGATGAGAACTCCGTGAGGAAGTTGTGGGATTGAACTTTGCCGATTCTATCTGTGAATCGACGCAATCGCCGCTGATCATTTACCAATAACTTGCAGGACACCCTCAGCTTGCACGGCGTGGATGCATCCCTCACGTGTGACGGGACGGCTGGCCTACCAAGGGGACTGCCAATCGTGTTGCCCATTTATTTATTTGTTTATCATCAGTATAGGCAGACGAGTGACATGCTGCATTTGTAACACGGTGTGGGTAACATACAAATCCTGTAGCTTGACGTTGTTGAAAGGGGAGGGCACACAGAGACTCGGGCAGGAGGAGGGCGCAGTGAACGATGTTAAACAAACTTTAAGACAATGTTAAATGCTAAACAGAGTGAAGGAGGGGGGGGGGGGCTAATCCTTCAGCCGAGCCCCATACCCCACCCTGCTCGCACACTATGGGGCTGAGGACATACAGCACATATGCATTGTACACATGTGTACAGTACATCTCACGTTACAAGCATTTCACAGAATTAAATGTGTCGCAATTGTTTTAGATTACATAAATTCCCCTTAACTTGTGCAAACGTCAAGTCGTACCATTTAATGCAATCCAAATGTGTGGTGGGCATCATTGCAATGTACACGTGGTGAATATGTAAAATTGGAAGAGTTAGAAAACTGATTAAAAATGCAATACACATGTTAATGCAAACAGACCAAGATAAAACGGAGCAAAATAACGTGAAAGGAATTTTGTAGAATGCGATGACAGCTTAAGCAATGCTAATAAAAACAATTGTGAATTATTTTGCAGCCAGTACAATTTCGTGATTAAAGAGCGGAACGATTGCCTTGATTTTTGCCTCCTTTATCCAGCACCCACAAATGAGATTATCATCAAGAAGGGCTTTTATCTTGATCACCATCAAGGCCTTTTGTGGAAAGTGCCGAGATCAGCCTCCACCTTATATAAACAGCTGTCCAATTGATTTCACACTTCATCGCCTTTTTAAAAGGCCTTGAAATCGGCTAAGAAAACCTACCAACATTTAGATAAATAGCCACTATTTTCCTCTCATTAATTTGGTCTTTTTTTTCAATGTCTTTTTCTCTTGTTTTTTTACGTTTGGTCTTTTTATTGGCGGTACTTTATCCAACTACTGCTTTTAGTTTTGCTATGCGTACAACATTAGTTGTATGAACAGACGTATCTTCAAATGGTCGGATGGGACCGACACTTAATGTCATAATTCAATTTACGTAAAATTATTATAATGGTACAACATTATAAAATTCTGGTAACATGATAATTTACATATTGATTGTAAGATTGTGAGTAATTGGATCAATGACCTTGCAATTTTGGTTATCGATACAACTAAATCCATACAAGAAGGTGACGTCTCTCTTTAGACGTGCGTACGCACATGTGATCACTTCTCTATGAACTCGGACATACAATACCGTGCAATAATTGGAAATCAGGAAAATGCTTTTCACCTGGTAAACAAGTGTTATGATGCCATTGGCTGCCCATTGGTTATATGTTGGCTTTGCCATCGGTGCAGCAGGTGCTCTGCTACAGCAAGAGATCAGCATCGGAATATTGATTCATACTGGAGGAATCCGATAAGCCCTAAAGCTCTTTTTCACAGATGTCCAGTAGGAGTGTGTAATAACGTTCGAATGAAACGTGTACCTTTTCACAATGCAAAGTATATCCGTTTTTTTTTACATTTTGCCCATTTTTATCCTGAGTGTGCTATCGGCATCACGCCATGAGACAAAGCATCTCTTCGAATCTCTTGCAGATCAGTGCGACCCTTCGTGTTAGAGAATGGCCCATGGAAGTGGACATCACAGAGCTGCCTCTGTGACCTCTCTTTCATACAGTAGAGAGGACAGTATTTTCCCACCCGCTTGGCCTCTGAGAGTAATGTTCGTCGCTTGACCGTCAGACCGATATTTTACTGCTCATAGCTGGAACTCAGCGACATTAAGTGCCAAACTAAATCTAATGCGATAGTTTGACGGCGCGGTCATTCATCGGTGACTGGGCTGAAACGATCTACTTGCTCCACTTGAGAGTCCGGTTGAATCGCAGGCAGCCACACGGATTTGAACCTCGGCATTCTCAGCAGTGCCAACTTAGTGCTGTGACCTCTGAGCCACCTGGTCACATCCAAAAGCAAGAGTAGTTTTAAAGTGAGGCATGTTAGAAGAAACAGCCAAAAAAACATATCTCAACAGGAGAGACCTGCAATTCAAGAGAAGCTCCAAAGGGCAATCCCTCTCTGCTGTGTGGAAACTGCTGACCTGGTGGGACATCCGGTCTGATCCCCCCTCGTCATTCCTTCTTAGATGTTAGTGTCAGTACTTGCATGGGGGATTAATGTTCGTTGGCAGAAATAGTGCCTCAAAGACATTGGCCAATATGAGGACTTTGGCAGATTTCGCTGGTGTGGGTGCTGCAGTCACAGAGCACGGTCTTTGTCACTTGACCTTCGCCATCTCGATCTCAAGATTATCGCGGTCTGGCGAGTGGTGCCGGAATGTGCACCTAGGTCTTGATGACTGAGATGCGAGCGTGAAGTGTGTTAACTCCATTTTGACGTGACGAGGTATCAACACTGTTTTGAAATTCTCTGGTTGTTTTTTTTTCCTAAGAAAGCTCAGGCCAAGAGACCGTTGGTAGAGTGACGACGCTTTTTTTAAACCGTGAATGAAATGCTGGTGTAGCAATCATGGATTTTGTTGACTCGAACGTGTAGGATGGCAGTCCCATGAATATGTAAGTTATTCACCTGTACATTCAACTTTTTTATCAACGAAGAAAAAATTATAAATATGTCGATCCTGTGATTTATGTATATATGTCCAGTGTTATATTAATTGATTTAATATGCTCGAATGCTGACAATGTACACTTCATACAAGCTTGCCACGAAAATAGTGGGTTTAAAATGTGCATCACCGGCTATATTTTAAAAGCAATTCGGTAATTTGTAACATTTAAATGTTTTTCAAAAACACTGCTCATGAAGATTTTTATACATATGTAAATGTCCCAAATAGAACATGATTAGTACCATTTATATTGTTCGCAACACATTTTACCAGAGCAGTGGATTTTTTTTCTTTCATTAATGTTATTGTTTTGTTTTTGCTGAATACAACACATATGTCAATGAAAAAAACCAAGACAATATAATACTGTATTAAAATGTACATTTTTTTTACATTATTTCTGCCGACTGGACATCATTTTAAAAAAATCCCTCAATGTCTCCCCAGGGGAAGATCTTTCATAGCGAATCACCCTCCTGCAGCACGGAATTTTTTAGAATAGCCGGGTTATGTTTGGCTCGTAATAAGCTATAACAAAGAGAAATCTAATCCGCAAAATATAATAATCACTCCTCTGTCTTTTTACATTTTATCTCTATGCTGGTTAATGGGCTTTGAGCATAATTCAAATGTGATGCAGTTCCAGTAGGTATGCATCTTTAAAAATGGCAGTTGAGATTTTAATCCATTTCAACGTTTGTAAAGTATGACATGCAGTGTCGTATCTATTATTAATAAGATTTCAGATCTCATCATTTCATGCCACATTTTTCAGAAACTGCTCAAGCTTTTCTACTGATAATTGGTTTAGAGGGTGTTTTATTCTAATTTCAGAAAACGGTACCTTCTTAATGGCCACACCACAGTATGGATTTTAGAGAGCCGCATTTGGCAATAATGCATAAATTATGCTGCCAACAATTCTGGACAACCTTACACAAGTCTGATCACACTCTTGAGCTGTTTTCAATTTGTTATGAGGCGACATTGGGTTTTGTTTCCCATAGTGAACACATTATTGCTTCTAACATGATAAACATGGAGATCTTGTGTTCCATAGGGTAAGCACGTTTTTCTGGATTTAATTTTGGCCAGGACAAAAGCCTCCAGGATTTTTCTATTTAAAATCAGCATATTAGATTGAGCCAATTGTCCATATTGCTGAGTCGACTAAAGCAAAATTCAGTTGATTCAGCATAAGGGCAATCTAAGAACCATCTATCTACGTAAATGTGCCACTTTTATTGCATGTTGCCTCGTAGGCAGTTTTTTTGGTTACCGAACTTGTTGACTTGAAGATGCCTTTTCATGTGGTTTGCTTTTATTTCAATTCACCAAGTTGGCGGTGCTAGCGGTTTATATGTGCAGTGCAGCAGAAGACACAAATGCACAATGCACAACTTATGGTAGTTGAATTGTAACAATTTTGTTTTCGCGTTCAATCGCGTGTGACAACACGGCAGGTTTGATTTTTTTTCCCTTTCAAATGCACCCCTTTAATACATTTTCATACGTCGTAATTTTACCAACATATCAGAATCAAAATGTAGCATTTGAACATTTTTAGGCTCCCCAATTAAGGAAGGAAAAGTGCAACGTGTGTTGGTGCCGCCACCCAGAATGCGGAGTTTGGATGTTAAACGTTTATGAACATGAGCAACCTGGCTTGCTGGGCCAACAGAAGCACCACTGTGCCCCCTCCTCCTCCCCCTCCTCCTCCCCCTCCTCCTCCCCCTCCTCCTCCCCCTCCCCCTCCTCCTCCCCCTCCTCCCCCTCCCCCTCCTCCTCCCCCTCCTCCTCCCCCTCCTCCCCCCCTCCTCCTCCCCCTCCTCCCCCCCTCCTCCTCCCCCTCCTCCCCCTCCTCCTCCCCCTCCTCCTCCCCCTCCTTCTCCCCCTCCTCCTCCCTCTCCTCCCCCCCTCCTCCTCCCCCTCCTCCCCCCCTCCTCCTCCCCCTCCTCCCCCCTCCTCCCCCCTCCTCCTCCCCCTCCTCCCCCTCCTCCCCCCCCTCCCCCTCCTCCCCCCCTCCTCCTCCCCCTCCTCCCCCCCCTCCTCCCCCCCTCCTCCTCCCCCTCCTCCCCCTCCTCCCCCCCTCCTCCCCCTCCTCCTCCCCCTCCTCCCCGCCCTCCTCCTCCCCCTCCTCCCACCGCCGCTGCTACTGCTGCCTCTGGTAGCCGTGGCATATTTTTTTGGGCAAACAGCGGTGGCGTCGCGCAAGACTGTCACCTGATTTCTTGGCACGTGCCTCGCAGGTAGTGATATTTTGCTTGGCCACCGTTCACGTGTGCGGGCGTAACACCGGGAGGAGGGGGCCCGCGAGTTTCAAAGGGGGAATCGCTGCGCGGTTCTTTCTCTCCTTTGTTCTCCTCCCAAGGTCCAAACAAGCGAGTCTTGTGTGTGAAGCCACGAGCCACCCGCTAATGACGCGTGCAGTTCCATTAGAGTGTCGCGCTTTGGCTTGTTTGACGTGCGTTCAAAAAGTTCAGTCAAATGCGCTGGATATCGCCTTTCACTCCAACTTGTTATTTTGCAATTTCAGCACATTTTCAGGTAAAGAAAAGAAGTCATGTTTATTGACTGGTATAGAATTATTTTTCCATCTCTTTAGCTTAGCCCCCTTTTATAAGCTAATGAAAAGACCAATTTAGTGTTTAGAATGTTTTAAATTGATTTTATTTGGTGAAAGGTAAAACATCTAAATGTTATTGCACGCAGTTGCTACCTTGTGTAGACTGCCACCCGTGTATGCGGCATTTGCAGCTGTACACAAAACACGTGTGTTTAGTCTGTAATTGCATAGAAATCTGGGGAGGGGCGGTTCCAAATAAATATGCCCAATTTTAAAATGCGTGTTGCTCATTTTCCATTTAACATTACCATGACCCTTTCAGCGCATAAACAACGTCCTCACGCGAGGAAATGAAGCACTCAAATGAACATACTCGACTTGACACGAGATTGTGGAAGGGAAAATTGTCCTGAATTTATAAAAAAAAACTCCTTGTGCGCTGACCAGCGTGATGAAATATGGTTAAGTAACCACCCATGATCCGCATGGTGTGGGAGGCCGTGGTATGAATAAAGTGATGTACATGTACATGTCCATTCTTATTTATCTAAAAGTAAAACAAAACTTGTGTACTTTAAATCATCTGACATCTCTGCATGCGTGCATATTTAGGGCTGTAATTGAGTTGTTTCATTTGTATGCAATTGAAAAAAGCTCCAACGCATCAATCCCTGTAAACTCAATTATCTGCGTAGATAGTTTTTTTTTATTAACCCTCTGGGGTGGTTCCCTGCACCACCTCCCCATCAGCAAAATCCATGCCCACAAGGGGCACTGTCACCAATGTGGCCCTCATTAACAGAGTTCAAAGGTGGCCATGGGGGTCTTGTCACTGGTTCCCAATGGGGATCTGAAAACTCCGAGACCATTTATGTCTTCCCTCTTCCGCTAGGCATGCATCACCTACACTTGCCCGTCTATATCATGTACGAGCATTCGTTATACTCTACTACTGAGCTCTGTCAATTGGCTTCAGATATTACCGCGTTCATTAATGCACCCTAAAATCGACCAACATTTCAGAGCAATGGATTAATTTCATCGCCTTCACAGCTGCACACGAACAATAAGGATGAATTGCACTCCTAAGTGTTCCCTTGAGAATCAGTGCATTGAGCAAAACAAATATATTGTCACTTGCTTTCTTGTAAATAAATCTAGTTGTATTGGATATATTGGTTATCTTAGGCTTTCACTGTGCATAATTATTATTAATTATCATTCAGCACAATTAGCTAAATTAAAATAATGTTACACAAAGACAAGCAGCCAATTTTAGTTTTCTTGAGACATTCATGAAATAGGTCTTTTATCGTGGTGAATGTAATTGCTTGTGTTCTATCTGACATTTATATAAAAAAAAAGAAAAATTGTTGACAAATAAACAAGTAACCTGATGTAGACATCATAAATACATTACCATATTTATTTACTGAAATAAACCTTCAAAATAATTTTACATTTCTCCATTCATATCCGGAGTTATCGCTTGGATACCACTTGCTAATGCTAGAATGTGCAACTTAAGCAAATTGGCTTCACGTTGGTACATAAAACGTGCACACACGTTGATCAGTTATTTTGTTTTCTGACATTATCCTTGACTCTAAAGTTAAGAAACAGTTTTGGTACGAAATTTAATAAAGCTATGCAGACATATGTTTCCAGCCAAAAGCATGTCTCAATTTATTAAATCCTCATAAAGGCCATAATGACACCGTTTATTGCATATGGTGATATGAGATACAGATAAAAGGAGAGTGAGTTGTTCTATGCTGCAATTTGCCCCTAATAACTTTCTGGTCTGTTTTACAGAAATGTTTTTCCAAAAGCTCAGTAATTGTTTCTGCCAGTGGGAAATGTCAAGTAACAGATTGAACAAGACCACTAGCACAGATATGCTATATCATTTCTCGCAATGCTTTGAAAGCTGCCAATGATGTTAACAATGGCTTTATTTTATTATACATTCATTTCCAAAATGGTTTCTTTTTATTTTGTTTTACTTTGCATGGCTAACTATTTAGTTGAGTAAACGAATGAATGTAATTTTGTAAAATATAGCTTTTCAGGGTTTAGGAGGGAATCCGACGTCGCTCGTGAATTCATTAAAGTGCATATTTTCACAGTTAGCAATAATAAACCAAATTTCGGTACCAAATTTAATATAGTACGCATGCCCAGATATAATTCCACTGTAATAAGAGGCTAACCTCAGTGGTGAGTCGTATCTAAATCGGTCCTAGGGCTCCCTGTCCCCCTCCCCCCATTCACCAACCCAGACTGAACAGCGTGGTGAAGTATAGTCAAGCAACCCCCATTACCGACACGGTGTAGGAGATGCCTTCATTCAGCAGGGGATTGACTAAGGGGTGAAAAAAGTACTGGAATGAATGCGTTTTTGTGTTGACCTAACCTATGCCATCTCGTTCACTCAATTTCATCTTCATGTAAAATTGGATGGGAAGCTCGTGACATTAGCAGACATGAAAGGTATAATGAACCAAGTCCTTAAAGCCTAGTGCTATCCGAGAAGAGACTATGTACGCACCTGCAAGCATCCACAACGTGTGTGTACACATTCGTCGGATATTGTGTGTCCATTCATGCTGCAAGTCAATCTCAGTAAAAACGGCCATGTCTTCAATTGTGTACACTGCAATATTTTAGGACTCGGTAGAGAAGGGCATTTCCACAAATACATTACTTCATCATCGGCATCATCAGCCATGGTCGATCCACTGCTGCATGAAGAGCTCCCCAAGCTGATCCTGCGATGTAATAGTCATTCGGCACCTGCACATGAACTGATTGCATCGCTCCATCTCCCTTATGGCGACCTCTCAGATGCGTTTTGTTCCTTTGCTGCCACTTAATTATTATTCTTGATCATTGTCCATCATCTACACTCGCGACGTGTCCTGCCCAAGCCCATACTGGCTCTTCTGACTCGGTTGCGTGCTGTCATTAACCTGCGTATGCTCTCTAATTCGTGTGTTCTTCTTTATGTCTGTCAATGTTATTTCAAGTATGCATCTCCCCTTGCTCAGTAGTCAAAAAGTCATTGTTCTATATTTGTTTTTCATGATTGTGTTTTTGAACCAAAACATAGCAGGTAGTGCACACAAAAAACACAATTTATTTTTTAGGTACATTGCTATGTTGACGTTCATTATTTTGTTAAAGTTATGGTAAAAACGAATAGATGGTTCATGATTGTATGAAATACAAATGCTGATTGTGTAAAGTTGCTTCCAACATAGAAACCAATACTCTTGTTTCTGCCCTAAATGACGGAACGTGCTTTTTTGTTTATTGCGAATCAGTGTTTGACTTGCATCAACATTAGAATGCTGTAATACGATCATGCAGTAGGGTGATGGTGCAGTGGTTAGCTCACTCCGCTGTGAACCCAACAACTGGCTTCATAAGTGAGTGATATCTAAGCCGATCATCGAAAATGAAATAAAAAAACAAAACTCATGAGTACGCAAGGAAGTGTGGATAGATGTATGGTTGGAATTTCAAAAAGACGGAAAGAGGAATACATGGATTACAGAACATTTGCAGGTTAATTCAACTAAACTATTTTTTTTAAAACAAATTCACCAGGCAAGGCCCAATTACGAAAAGTAAAAAAAAGTCATGTTTTTTGGGCAGGACACATCGCCAGAAGGGCTGATGGCTGGTGGCCGAGACTAATGACGGAGTGAATCACTGAGGAGATGGAACAATTACATGAATTAACGTGCAGGAAGCTACGTGGATCGAAGGGACAGTGCGATACGGCGACGGCTTAGCGGGGAGGCCTTCTCCCAGCAGGACAACTAATCACGGCTACTGATAACGAAGGCGGCGGCGATGATGATGATGATGCATTCACATCATTCGTTTGGCGATGTTGTCGAGCCGCGAGTCCTCCGGTGACATCACAGCGAGGTCCGCGTGTTCGCGCACGGCTCTAGCGCGCGTGGGCGTGGCTGGGAACGCGGCGATGCGGGGTGGTGGTGGTGAGACGCGGGGTGGGTGGTGGTGGTGAGACGCGGGGTGGGTGGTGGTGGTGAGACGCGGGGTGGGTGGTGGTGGTGGTGGTGAGACGCGGGGTGGGTGGTGGTGGTGGTGGTGAGACGCGGGGTGGGTGGTGGTGGTGGTGAGACGCGGGGTGGGTGCTGGTGGTGAGACGCGGGGTGGGTGGTGGTGGTGAGACGCGGGGTGGGTGGTGGTGGTGGTGGTGAGACGCGGGGTGGGTGGTGGTGGTGAGACGTGGGGTGGATGGGTGGTGGTGCTGGTGGTGGTGGTGAGACGCGGGGTGGGTGGTGGTGGTGGTGAGACGCGGGGTGGGTGGGTGGTGGTGGTGGTGAGACGCGGGGTGGGTGTTGGTGGCGGTGGTGGTGGTGAGACGCGGGGTGGGTGGTGCTGGTGGTGGTGAGACGCGGGGTGGGTGGTGGTGGTGAGCCGCGGGGTGGGTGGAGCTGGTGGTGGTGAGACGCGGGGTGGGTGGTGGTGGTGAGACGCGGGCTGGGTGGTGGTGGTGGTGGTGAGACGCGGGGTGGGTGGTGCTGGTGGTGGTGAGACGCGGGGTGGGTGGTGGTGCTGGTGGTGAGACGCGGGGTGGGTGGTGGTGGTGGTGGTGAGACGCGGGGTGGGTGGTGGTGGTGAGCCGCGGGGTGGGTGGAGCTGGTGGTGGTGAGACGCGGGGTGGGTGGTGGTGGTGAGACGCGGGCTGGGTGGTGGTGGTGGTGGTGAGACGCGGGGTGGGTGGTGCTGGTGGTGGTGAGACGCGGGGTGGGTGGTGGTGCTGGTGGTGAGACGCGGGGTGGGTGGTGGTGGTGGTGGTGAGACGCGGGGTGGGTGGTGGTGGTGAGACGCGGGGTGGGTGGTGGTGGTGGTGGTGAGACGCGGGGTGGGTGGTGCTGGTGGTGGTGAGACGCGGGCTGGGTGGTGGTGGTGGTGAGACGCGGGGTGGGTGGTGCTGGTGGTGGTGAGACGCGGGCTGGGTGGTGGTGAGACGCGGCGATGCGCCCCCCGGGGCAAGCTGCAGAGACGCAAGCGGTGCAGGTCGCGGCTTGCCGCGCTCGTCGGCGGTGTGACACAGACAAGCGCTCGCACGCAGCGTGGCTTGCGATAGTGTACGCAACGGTCGGGCTAACAGATTTGGCTTAAGCGCAGCGCTCACGTGATACGAGAGTGGCTTACATGTGCACATTGATTAGAATCAAATTATGGATATATTTTTTTTATAAACCCTTAATGATATGCACGGTGGCGCATGTGTTTGCAACATGTGTGTGTGTGGTGCGCGTGTGGCTTTTTGGCTCGAGCGGTTTTGTTTTTGTTTTACCCTCGTGTGTAAAAGTGAAACTTTGCATCAACAAAAATCGTAGCTGCCAATGTCTGCGTGTCGATGGTCCAGACCGGCATCATCTTCCTGCGGCAGTTGCCATCCGTATGCCCTGGAGTAAATGTCAGTGAACGTAATATCATGCTACGTATTTATTCCCTTTTCAAATAGTTCACATTACGTTGCCGTATAACATTTAGTTTAATATGTAGGCTTGTAACTAAATTACCCTGCACTGCACCTGATATTGTCATATTTCAGAAGATACGTAGAGTGGAACCAGGTTAATACTTGGATGGGAGGCCGAGGGGGGAATGTGTATTTAAATGGCCAGTGACAAACAAAATGGTCAGTGTCAACCTACCTTTGGTGAATGTTAAGTAAAAGACAAATTGTCAACAATAGCATTGTGTCCAACTTGGTAGCCGTTGACACTCTTTCTCTGTATCTGCTTACATGAATGCATGATAGGGACCTGTGTTCCGTTCTCCTACGTAACTTCTGGTTGTATCGCGTGTTGTCCAGACATCAATGTCGAACAGCGTGCGATGCAAGCTGAAAACCCATCGCAGAGCTATACAGCACGACCGCGAAAACCTATGCAAGTAGCTCGATGGTCAGTCGTGCGTGCTAGACGGGTAACCACCAGGTGATTTTCGAGTGATGCAGGCACTGCGACGAGGCCAGCGTTGAGCGTTTATCCCCTCGTGTGCTTGAAGGGTTTTCTCTGGGTAATGCGGTTAACGCCTACAGTGAACAAACACTCAGGAATTGTATTGGCCTAACATCGCCTGCAGTGGAGCAGCTCCTGCGACTGAGCACTGAGGCTCAGGTTTTCCCCGGGTAAATAAATGACAACACTGTAACATTATTGCATATGTGGTAACAACAGTAAAAATGTGTAATTGTGCAAAATATAACAATGTATTCGTTTCATTGCAAATATGACCTTTGAAGAAAGGGCACTCCTGTGGAACTGTTCCCTTAACGTGCAGCAAAGTGTGGGACCTCCTAATTGGCCTTGGATGGTTTGTTACAGAATACAGTTCATTTAATGCTACATATTTTTGTTACATGCCACAATGCTTTTAGGGAAACCAATCCGCATTTCCAATTTGAGATCTACATTGAATACATCCAGTGTGAAATGTCTATGCTGGAGGAAAATAACATGACAACGTGATAATTGACAATACCTTCGAATGTAAAAAAAAAACACCGCTTTTAATTTTGAAAAACTGGCTCATGGCATTCTTTTTTGATGAATGCAGCTGATGAAAAAAAACCTGAGAAGAATTCCCATTGCAGAAAATGTATATGCTAAGAGTGTAACAATCATACAAACGTCAAATGGAACACAATGATTAATGTTACATCTCATCATGGGGTGGAGCGGTGGCACAGTTTTTAGCACACTGCACGATGAACCTGGTGACCCGAGTTGACTTCTCGACCGCGGCTGCCGTAGGTAAGAAGTGACATCTGATCTGATCTTCTGCCCACTTCGCCAACCCGCACTAACCAGTGCGGTGAAATGGTGACGTGTGGTCAAATTTCATGGGACCTTTCTTGCCAGTATAAAAATATAAGAATTGGCTTTACCCTATCTGGCAATAAAACAGGTGATAAGATGTTAAAACACCAAACAGAAACCTGCGTTGACCACACTATTGTGGTGAACAATGCAAACAAAAACATGCTCTGGTAATTTATGCATTGTCTTTGAAACTGATTGGTCCACACCAGAGACAGCTTTCTTTAAAGACTAGTCTCAGACATGATCCTTGCAAAAGGTTTCTGTTTGGTGTTTTAACATCTTAGCACAAACTGTTTTATTGCCAGAACGGGTAAAAGCAATTATTACGTCTGGTCAAATCGCCCACACGGCACAAGCGACATTTGGAGGCCTTCATCTAGCAGTAGATTGATGAAGGGCCAAAAAAAATGTTTTTTTTCAATATCAATTATGAAAAGTATTCGCACTACAGCACCAACTCATGCTCTAAAAACCTAATTTCACATCTTATTACATCTTACATAGATCATTCCCAAAGCATAGCGTATACTTTCAAGTTATTCTCTGCACACAAACAGATGGCTTGTCTGGGGCTCCACTGATCAATTGGGTGACTTGCAAACAGCTGGTGATCTACATAATCAATTTTCTGGAAGGCAACCCCGGCACAGGTTGGCCAATGCCCAAAAACTCAAGGGACGAATCGTCGTGGAACAATAGGTTGTGACATAATGGTTTTGTCCTGCATTCGTGCATGGATGCAATGACAAATATCCCCTGTGTAGCCTTAACAGACTGTTGGGGCAAGTGCTCTTAGCAAGCACCTACGAAGGCCAGCACGCCACACAAGGGGGTGGATGGCCGGCACCACGCCCGACTGCCTTTGTTTCCCCAGTGCCAATGTTTTTACACACCGCACCAGGTACTAATTTGAGGCTGAGTCCACCTAGGGGAGGCCCAGGCCCGGTTCAGATAATCGTCATTGGTGTTGGCCGTGAGCAGGACTCTAACTCGGGTCGCTAGTTTCGTTGCGCTGCGCACTAACCGTTGCACAGCTACATGCGTACACACATACACGTATTCGCAAAAAATTTCACCCATGCCAAGATGCCAGTCCTTTGCACTTGCACCCACTTAATCCTGCAGCCTGACCACCACCCTCCAATGCTCAATTTCCCACTGCCCCCCTCCCTCTAACAATCTCCCTCCCCAACCATCCCTCGATCACTACTTTCACATCCTCTTTACTCACCAGCAAAATTATCATCACCATGCAAGAATGAGGCGGCCATGCAGATTCGCACAGATTAGGTCTCAGAGCTTTATTGCTCCCTGGCAACTGTGGACACAGAAGCCACCAATGCCACTGCACTAGACTCACTGCATAATGATGATGCTGTTGACAATGAGCTCCACATTGGTCACTCATCCTGTTATTCAATGTGGTCAACAGGGACAGAAACATTTACTAATTCTGAGTTACTTATCTAACAGCGTGACTGTATACTCGTATGTAAAGCAAATTTTTAATGCTGGTATTCTTGTAGAGATGTTTTTTTTGCAAAGTGATCTATTTTTTACTTCAAACTTTCGTGACTGCAGAAATTCTTATTCTTTGGTTCTTTCGGTAAAGTCACATTGATAGAAAAATAATAAAACATAAAGTGAATAAAAATAAAAATGAAAGAAAAATAATAATAAAAAACACTCATGTAGACTGCAGCCTGGTTCAAAATCGGAGTGAGTGTACTGGCAGTCTATAACATAGACTGTAGCCTGGTTATTAAGTTTGGTGAGTGTACCTGGCAGTCTATGATGTCGACTGTAGCAATGGTATTAAGCTGGGTGAGTGTACTGGCAGTCTATAATGTAGACTGTTGCCTGGTTCTTAACCTCGGTAAGCGTACTAGCAGTCTATAATGTCGACTGTAGCCTGTTTTTTAAGCTGGTGAGCGTACTGGCAGTCTATAAAATGAAAATAAAATAAAAACAAAAACCACGACGTTTCAACCGCAATACAAGCGGTCGCCATCAGAAAAAGGGGGGTTAGCCTCTAAAGGCAAACTGTTTATAAAGGTTTAGAGATGGGTGTATGCCAGGTGTTTCAGCAGCATGGGCGGGACAGCTAATGTAAATGTAGGAACAACTAAACAGTGGGTCTCCAAAAAAAAGGCCTCCAGGAAAAAAATGCACCTTGCTCCACACACCCACACTGCTGACGGTAGAGGCTGACAAGAAAATACAAATCAAGTCATGACCCATAGTGGTTGATTACATCTTTCCAATGATTGCTGAGTTTATAACCATCCTCTCGGTTGGTATTGTGTCTGTGTCTGGACATATGGATGGCTTCATGAATTAATCTTTATATTCTTGGTTATTTCGGTAAAGTCACGTAGAAGGGAAACATTAAAATAATAAATAAAAATATAAAACAATATAATGTTATTGTTTCCCTTCTACGTGACTTTACCGAAAGAACCAAGAATATGAATACCTGCAGTCACGAAAGCTTTAAATCAGAATTAATCTTTGTTGATAGCCAGTAGGCTTGCAAAGGACCATCGTCTTAGAGAAATCAATTTCGTGTGAGCCAGCTGCATTAAAATAATGATCGGCCAAGGCAGAAGTATTGGTCCTACCGTGTTTCAAATCTGCCTTATGCTTACGAACACGGTTCGAGACATATCGCTTAGGTTCCCCAATGTAACTGCTGCCGCGGATACAGCTTAGTTTGTTGACGCCGGGATATTGCATGTCAGGAATCTTGTCCTTCACAGATGGGATCAGATCACACATTTTTTTATTCACTTTATTTGTATTATTTGTCTATCTACGTGACTTTACCGAAAGAACCAAAGAATATAAAAAGTTATCTATATGAAAGGTTTTTTAAGAATGACCTTGTAAAACTATGGTGAGACTCAAAATACTTAATTATTGCATAAACAATACTGTAGAATCCCATTGACTAAATGCACAAGCGAATGCTTGTAATATTTTAGTGGGGAGCAGTGGCGTAGTGGTCCTTCAAATCGGCCACTTGAGCTCAACTCTTAGCCATGGATACCATCAGTGGCGATTGATATCTGAACTGGTTCTGGGTACCCCCTTTTCAATTCACAATGACCAGCGTGGGAGAGCACGGTCAGAGAATCTCAAAGGCATTGGGAGCCCTTAATCTAGCAGTGCATTGAAAGAGAGCTCTAAATTATTTGTTTATTTAACAGAGTACATAAATAAGGTGCTAACATAATTGTGCAACTTTTAAAAGCATCTTCCAGTATTCTCAAACTTTATGTTTTAGCCAACATATAAAGCAATTTGCGGAACCCCGGGGTCCCATCACTGCCCCGGGGTGGGAAAACCCGCGTAGCGACACGAGTCTTGCCTTACCGACAACAAAACTAGTGTCAATCGATTGGCCTCGTCGAGAGCTACGCGGGGCACTAAGTTTCGTAAAAAGTTGAAAAATTACATAAACACGTTAAATTCACTGCCTGGGGGCGGGCTCGCCTTGGCAAAGAAGCTGAGGATCGACGGCTGACCGGAGGGCGTCGTCGCCACGCGCGACTGCGGCGGACGCCCCCCGGGACTTGCGTTTGGCCGGTGGGGTGGCGCCCGTCGTGTTGATCGCCGCCTGCTGGCGCTTGTTGGCACGGCGAGTCTGGGCGGGCGGCGCGTTGCTGTCGGGATCACGAGTGGGCGGACTGAAAAATAATAATTATTGACCTGATTTTTGCGGGACCCCGGGGTCCTGCCAAATGATTCATTTGTAAACTTTCTTTCATAGAAAGAAGTACCTTATAATGATGATGAGAGTGATGGTGACATTAAGAAAAGTCTGAAATTTTAAGCAAGCTCAAATATTGTTGAAAAACATTAGCCTGCGATTCATACAATGTTAATTTAATGGTGTATGTTTCTTGTTTCTAATGAGACAGAAAGGCTATTTAAAAAAAATAGCAGTCGATTCTGACTAGTTAGCCCCCAGGACACTTTCTGTGCTTCAATTGTAAAATTGCATCTTGTCAGCAGATACCTTTTCATTGATTGAAACCTTGTGAACTTAAACTCTTATACCATGGAAAAAAAGAGACCCATTGTTTGAAACTGAATCTTATCTCTGTTTCTTCAGGGACAATGTCACATCACAACAATGTTAAAGTTCCGTTTAGCAATTGAACAGTGGCCTTCAATGCTGTCCTTGCAAAATGCAGCAGTGATATTATTGGATACCATGACCAGCTATAATTTAATTAGCTCTATAAATGATGGGGAGATTCAAGAAGAATGTTGAGGTTGGATGTTGGTTAAGTACCTGTCCTCTGCCCAATTGCCACGTATCTCTTTGCATGGATGGGGATAATTAACCTGGTGGTCCATGCACCTATATATACTACCACATAGTTTCAGAGAGTTCCAGTAATGTGACAGTTCAAACGTCTAATCTCAGTGAAGGATTATGATTTGGTTGCCGTGAAGTGTTTGTATAAGGCTGTTCAACGTAAATCTCAATAATCCTGTTTTTCATCTATCTCTCCTTACACAACTCAGCTTTAGAATACATTTCCTTCTTGTAACTTGTCAGCCTTGTATAACTCAATAAAATTCAATAATCTGGTCAGCTATGAGCTTCTATCTTTGCGCAAACTTTATTTGTTGCTGGCTGTTTTCTATTACAGGCCTTAAGGCCATCATCAGGTTGTCTGGTTCAGTTATGCACCGATTAAGAAACTTGGACAACATCTGCTTTAAGTAAAAATTGTGAAATCTCATTCAGACATGGTTTGTATATACCAAAGCAGCATTCTGCTACCATTATTCAAACCGACTGGAGAACACATTTACAAATGAGGTGAACGGATGGTGGGGAGGGAAGAGGAGGAGGACATTTGCCTTGGGCGGGGGCCGTATGCAAATACACTCACAGTGGCGGCTGGTGATTGGCTGGGACATCAGAGTTTTATACAAAAAAAGCCCTTCCCTCTCGCGGGTTTAGCTTTTGTGGTTTTGCACCTGCGGCTTGGCACCCGCTCGCAGGTGACCGCGAGATTCCTGTGCGCACCGTAACTGCATTGCTCGCGACGATGCTGCTGCCACGGAACAACGTACGGGCCACACCGTGTCTCCCGAGTGTTCCAACGTGGACACGAGGCCACTCGGAATTACGAGGCTCCAGTGAGGCAGTTGAGGTTCAGCCGCACGATTTTTCTTCCTACATTTCCCCCCCCCCCCCATTCTATACATTTACCTTACAAGTTATATTTAACACGAGAAAACATGAACCATATTTTACATTTAATGTTTGGGTGAATGTATGGTACATTAGGAGGGGGGTGTTGTATGAACCGTGAACCAAACCCCTAGTTATCCCATTTGGCTTGGGGTTTTGAGGATCGCGGATTTGCCAATTGCATCTATTTTCTATAACATAACCCCCGCGTTGGGCAAGGGTTTGTTGTGTTCCGATTCTAAGTGTCGCAAAGAACCCAGCAACGTTACTTCAATTATCTCCCTTTTAAAGTAAAACAATATTTCGAACACTTTTTAAATACATTTACAGGTGGAGCAGTGCCCCGACATGCAGGGCAGGTTAGCCACCACTGCTGTGATAGCTCTTCTACATATATAGTACTGTATATGGAACACACATTGTTAATGTGTGCCTGCATTGTTTGTGTGTATGTATTTGTACGGCATGATTATCAATCGACTGTTTGACGAGAGCCCCCCACCCCCTACCAACATCATGCCTGTGCAGATTGAGAGACTTACTTGACCATATGTCATCACGGTGGTCAATGTGGGTTGGTCCGGGAGGGGGAGCATAGATGGACAGGTTCCCTAGAACAATGTATTTGACTCCACTGACCTTTACTGCCGCGCCACATACAGTGGTCACCCATTCGAGCACTATCCAGGCTCAACCATCCTTAGCTTCAAAGATCTGGCAAGACTGAATGCATTCCAGGTGATTTGGTCACTCTTTGGTTCTATTCGGTAAAGTCACGTAGGTAAAAAAATAAAGCAACAAAAATCACGACGTTTCGGCCACAACACAAGCGGCCTTCATCAGGTGAAGGGACCAGACTGTCTCGAAGACTGCGCTGGAGTGAAACAGAGCCAAGCTCAGACTGCGACCTTTAAGCTGTGTGAGAGGGATTAAGGTGCCTCGACAATGGAATTAGCATAAAAAAATTAGCATTTGATTGGCGGACTTAGCATGATGAAAGGTGTAGCACGCGGCAGTGCACCTTTAAGCTGTGTGAGAGGGATTAAGGTGCCTTGACAAAGGAATTAGTGTAAAAATTAGCATTTGATTGGCGGACTTAGCATGATGAAAGGTGTAGCACACGGCAGTGCACCTTTAAGCTGTGTGAGAGGGATTAAGGTTCCTTGACAAAGGAATTAGCGTAAAAATTAGCATTTGATTGGCGGACTTATCATGATGAAAGGTGTAGCACAGTGATCGGCACCGGCAGTGCACCAGCCTGTGCTGCGAAAGTTTGGGGTACCACTACTTGAAAAAATATACTGTACCAATGAAAATTAGTTTAATGTTTAGTTCGATTTAGAACATCTTTCCAATGGTTGCTTAATTTGAAACCATCTTCTCGGTTGAAATTGTGTCTGTGTTTGTAAATCTGAATTGCCTCGTGAACAAATCTCTGACAAAAACCTGTGGGTTTGCAAAGAACCTTGGTATCGGAGCAAATTACATCGTGATCACCCACAGCGTTGTAACAGTGATCAGCCACGGCAGAAGAATTCGTTCTGCCGTGTTTCAAATCTGATTTGTACTCGCGAATTCGGTCAGAGACATGTCGCTTCGTCTCCCCGATATAGCAATCACTGCAGGTACAACTCAATTTGTAAACCCCGGGGTACTGTAAGTCAGGAATGACATCCTTCACGGATGGGATCAGATCACGAATTTTATGTACTGTATTGAACCGGACCTGGATCTTGTGTTTGTTTAGAATTTTGTAAATCTTTTTAGTAACACCTGCTATATATGGTAGTGTGATGGTTTTGACCGGAGTATCAAGTGGTTGTTTCTGTATGGAGGGAGAAACAGCTTGGCGGATGGTACGGTCAGAGTATCCATTCCTTTTGAGGGCCAGATGTTTTAATTCACTGGTCAGGTGGTGTTGGTCCGAAATGCAATGAGCCCTATGGTATAAAGTTTTGATGAGAGAATTCTTTTGGGCAAGGTGGTGGTGGGAATCAGGCTTCAAGTAGGAATCTGTGTGGGTGGGTTTCCTGTAGACAGAATGCCCCAATGAGCCATCAGGTCACCTCTCAAACAGAACATCCAAGAATGGTAGCTTGCCATTTTCTCCACTTCCATGGTGAATTTGATGGCGGGATGTCTGGAATTGATGTGGTGTTTATCAGAGATTTGTTCACGAGGCAATTCAGATATACAAACACAGACACAATTTCAACCGAGAAGATAGTTTCAAATTAAGCAACCATTGGAAAGATGTTCTAAATCGAACTAAACATTAAACTAATTTTCATTGGTACAGTATATTTTTTCAATTAGTGGTACCCCAAACTTTCAGCACAGGCCGGTGCACTGCCGGTGCCGATCACTGTGCTACACCTTTCATCATGATAAGTCCGCCAATCAAATGCTAATTTTTACGCTAATTCCTTTGTCAAGGCACCTTAATCCCTCTCACACAGCTTAAAGGTGCACTGCCGTGTGCTACACCTTTCATGATGCTAAGTCCGCCAATCAAATGCTAATTTTTTATGCTAATTCCTTTGTCGAGGCACCTTAATCCCTCTCACACAGCTTAAAGGTCGCAGTCTGAGCTTGGCTCTGTTTCACTCCAGCGCAGTCTTCGAGACAGGCTGGTCCCTTCACCTGATGAAGGCCGCTTGTGTTGTGGCCGAAACGTCGTGATTTTTGTTGTTTTATTTTTTTACCTACGTGACTTTACCGAATAGAACCAAAGAGTATGGATCATTGCAGTCACGAAAGCTTCAAATCTAGAATTGATAGCGCCTGTGTAGTTTGTTCTGCCATGTATACATATTCATACTTCAGGGACTGGCCTCACCATGAAGTGCATAACTCTGCTTGGATAAACAAAACTCGGATGCGGATGGTTATAGCAACTGTTGTTTTACATCACTGTGGTGAAGTTGGATTGCGCCCATTGTGGAGGAGAGAAGGCACCTTGTGGTGAGCGTGCTGCGCTACGTACCCGGTGACCCGAGTTCCAGTGACAATGATCCGAACAGGTGCTGTGCCTCCCCTAGAGTCGACTCAGCCTCAATGCGTAAACACCGCTACTAGGGAGGTAAAGGCGGCTGGGCGTGGTGCTGATCACCCAACCCTTCGTGTGCCGTGCCTGCCTTCATAGGTGCTTGCGAACAGCACTTGCCCCAAGTCTGTTATAGGCTATATAGGGGATCTTTGTCTTTTGATGTTCAATATTTGTTGAATTCCAACATCACAAAACGATCCTTCAATCAGTGTTTATATTAGAGCAGATAAAATACATAAAACATTTTTATTTTTATTTCAGACTCTAAAAAGGCAACAGATTAAGAGCATAACTCCTTCCTCTTGAGGATGAAGTGATTTTGTTTTATGTAGTTTTGGGGAAGAGAGCAGGCAGAGCTGCAGGAGTAGTTTCGCAATGGGCTGAAGGCTGTAGAGTAATTCCATCGTGGGCCCTGGCTTTTTCTGCTTTCCTAATTAGCTCGTGGATTACCGAAGAGCAAGCCCGGCACTCCGTCTGGGGTGATTCATAGACTTTTAAAATCCATGTTTCTCTTGGAAATGTACTTCAACATTTTTTGGCAAACCAAATCATGTGTACTGCGCAAGCAAAACACCAATCTTGTAAGAATTATTTTTTTTTATTTTTTAAATATTCAATACAGTATGTATTTTTGTAGCACTTTGTCAATCCATTGCTGGGCGAAAGCCTGCCCATGCCAATACCGGTCGTGAGTGATGTTTAACCACGCTGGTCAGTTGGCGGGCCCGTGGCTGGTAAAGATGTCGCTCATGTTAGCCGTGGCCAGGAATCAGAAGTCAAGTTGCCAGATTTTAGCACAATGCTCTAACCACCGCACCGCAGCTTAACCAAACGGAATTCCCTGTCACCCAAACCCTTCACACAAAAAAACCCCACACATCTGTACAAAACAATTTGATAACCATTACAGGAGAAGAGGGATTCAAAGATAAACACATTTAATTTATAACTGTACAAGTCAACAGTCTATATGAATGTTTTTTTTTATTTGCTTTGATACTTTTTTTTACATTTCTTTCTAAACGTTCAATTGTCAACTATATGACATGTTATCCGGTTACTCTTGAACTCCTTGCCGCTAACATAATCTTTCATTTGTGTTTTTACTAAACCTTTTTTGCCCAGTTGAAATGATAAGTTTGCCAAAAGTGTCATTACGTCATGATTTGTATGACATTTGAATGCTTTACAAAAAGTGTGTTTTAGTCGTCATACCAACAAGGGCGAACTGCACAGACTGTGTAATATTAGTACGGCTCCAACATAACATGACTGCATCCTGGTCAGTAGCGAGGCGTAGTTGGCATGGCTTCTGGTGCGAGGAGTGAAACCTCCCCCCCACCACGCCCGCTCTCACCATCACCACCTCTTTGTAGCCAGCACCTGGGCCTCTCTGGCCTGTTGGGCCCCGGTGCCGTTTGTAAGCAAATCACTCCGCATTGTGATGCACGCTGCAACCATAATTCAACGGGTTTTTTGTTGTTGTTGTTGGATAGATATACACAGTATTTCCGCAAATGACAAAGACCCTTGTATAGCCTTGCACAGATGCTGTTGGAGAAAGTGCTGTTTCGGAGTACCAATTAAAGCTAGAATGTGCATAAGCTGGTGGTGTGGCTTAAACCATGGCTGATTATCTTGGTCTCCCCAGTGCCGATATTGATAGATGCTTGGCACTAACTTAAGGTCAAGTCAACCTAAGGAAGGCAGGTCCAGGACAGGTTCAGATACCACTCACTACTGATTTCAGTATTAGTCATGGCCAGGAATTAAACTCAGGTTACTAGGTTCATAGCCCTGTGTGCTACCTACTGAGTTTCCCAAACATGCACACGCATTCAAGTACACATATGCAGCATGTATTCTCATAGACTAGAGCACAAGAAATATACCTTAACTTCAGCAAAGCTCAGAAAGGTGACAGGATGATGAACGTGTCAAGGTTTTGTTGAAGTAAAACAATGATTTGCGCAGAGCACAAGATGGAGTGAATTGTGTTTCAAATTGGGAATTAGCATAACATCACGCTTAGTATGCATCGCTGTATTAAAGGGGCAGCACATGCTGTGAATATTGAGACACTCATTTAATTCCTTTAGACATTTTTGAAGACATCACAGTGTCGAACTATGATACGTTCTTATTTCAGCCGCGCTTCAGAGTAAAAGCAAATTCGGGTAATGTGTTCGTATGTGTAAAACACGTTTTACATAAATAACATATATTTTTCTCATACGCATCATCATTGTTGCAAACCTGTATTCCTGCCAAGCCACACAGAGGAAATAATAGAGCGCTTTAAAAGATGCCAAGACGTCATTGAACATGGAGCTCATGATGAGGTTAGCATGCCCTCATCCTCAGAGTGAATGGTTGCTCATGCAGTCCTAAGAAAATGCAAGTCTGACTTGCACGAGAAGCCAATATCTCACAAATGTGTTAACATTGATAACAATCTTGGAGGAATCGTTAAGGTAGTATGAATAATAGTAAGGTTCTCATTCCCTGCAATAAAAGTAATCATTGCTTAATGAGAATACTATAAAATGAAATGCGGTAGCATTATTGTAACCATAAACATGTGGAACATATGAAAATAATTATTTTCACAATATAGCAGGGAATAATGTAAATTAAACGTTCTATAAAAAGACCTCTCAGGCTAATGATTTAAACTCAAATATTTATTTCACAATTTAAACGTTATTATTTAGTGTCAACGCCCTATAGAAAATGTTGATGTTGAGATAAAAAAAAAGTTCCAACTACGATTCAACAAAATATGTGTTACAGCTGAGTATCGTCTCAGCTGGTTTCGGATGTTGTTCGTGTAACAGCTTCATTCGTTTCTCTCCTGGTTTGAACTGACAAGAGAGGTTGATCTGAGACAGAGATGCAAACTGATGAAACACTGTTGGTGATTTGAGGCCCCCACAGTCTCTTCAATGGCCAATTGTCCATCTGGTTCAAATATTCTTGTAGTCAAATTCTCCCCCCCCCCCCCCGCTGTTTTTCCATTATTATTATTTTTTGTATTGCCAAAGGTCCTCCCACGATTGTGTCTGGAAATCGTGATGAAATCAACATGGGATTGGCAGCCAGTTAAAAGGGTGATATTTACAATTTCTAGACGAAAGTTTATTGTCCACTCTCATGCACAGGTCTATGGGTCATACTCCCCAGATGTAGTGCATAACATATCTGCAAATAATGTGTTTTATGTATGTATGCTTATGTTAATGCAAATATGCATTCTTTTATCCCTCGTGTTTTGAGTGCTTTTATTGTGTGTCATAATTTTCCTTCTTCCCAAATGCGCAAGGTGGCATATTTGCAATGTAAATGCATTCAAAATAAAGTCGTTTTAGGTTGATAGCGACTACAATCACAGCACTACTAATGATAACCCAATAGGACTGCCTATGTTTTAAATGCACTGTTATTTATATATTTGAGCATATTCATGCCATTAATAATTGTATGATACATAGTAATTGGTAGTTGTGCAGGGAAACATGTTGACATTTTAAACTGTTTTTTGAGCGTTCTGCTTTCAGAGGGTGGAAACCACTGTTTTATTAAGCTAATGAATTGACAGCCATTTCATAGCTTGTATAAAAAAACACGTTTATAAAAACACTTCAAGTTAATCAGGTGAATGTTATTTATTTGTAATATACAATTTGACTGGTTGACTGATATTCATGAAATGTGCTGTATGTGTATCCTCAATAGAGCTTATCAACGTCGTTAAAGATTTGCGATTGTTCTTTTCGTAACCCATGTTGAAATTGGTGCAGTACAATTGTGGCTTCATGCTTTAAAAAAAAAAGTACGCACTTTGTAAGCATTTAGTTGCAGTCAAAGATCAGGTCGAGTGTGAGCCCTGCGTACATCTGGAGCTGTGCGGCAAACTGCATTTGTCAGTTTTAGAACATGATAGTGTAGTATTGAAAAGTAACTGGATACAAAGCAGTGCATTCCACCACCGAAAACCATAATAAGATTTAATTGGTGGGACTGATGGAGCAAATGCTTTGTGTTAGCTGCATGAAGCTATGAAAGTCACACTTGAGGTTTCCGCTCGTTTTTGGTAATTTTTTTAAGGAGGGGAAAAAAGGGCCCTAAATCTGATTCGTGGCTTGGGGACTACCCCCTCTGCTTCAGTGTGTCGATTTGCATTTAGAAATCGAATCTGCATTCAGGGGAGGTCGAGCTGGCAAAAATTATAGCTTAAAGCCCTTAATTATGCAGTGGGGACCGTGTGAATTGCCACTAGCTATTCAGGGAGCTATGAAATGTACGGCCGGCAGAGTGACAGGTTTTGTCCATCCATTCGTAAGCATGCAATGGGCATCTTTAAAGGGAAGCTGCATAAATAAAATAAAAAAACCACAAATTACATGGTCACAGTAATATGGCATTTAAAAAAAAACTACGTCGACAAAAAAACAAATACGAAAATTCGAATACTATATATAAAAAGATGTTAAATGAAAATACTGTAAATAATTTTTATCAGTTCCCTGAATGAATTATTTATTTTAGGTACCGGTCACATTTACATGGCTACACATAAGTAAGCAAACGTGTTAAGATACTACACCAAGTGGCGACAACAGAAGAGACCGTCTCCGTATAAGAGACCTTCGGAGATTCAAACTCAACCTGCAAGCAGTGGCAGTAGCATAATGAACTTTGTCTTGGGTAGACAGAGGGAGCGGAGAAAGGGATCCATTTTCCAGCGCTTGTCAGGGCATTGTCCACCACTCCATGTACCGCTGACTTCTCCATAGAGACGGCGCATGCAGCGAGGGCCCACCAGCCCAGAAAATGCTAAATGGAGCCCCAACCGGATACAGCCGTGCCTCAAAATCTCCTCCATAATTTGCCAGTTTTACCTAGAAGCCAGCTTTTGCAAATAAATAAATAAAGACACGCAACAATACAGATATTAGACCAGGACTTCATTTATTGAGGGCAATTTTTTCCAAAAAAAACCAGACTTCTTTGTGAGTGTTGCAAAATGAGAGTACTGAAGTTAATGTTTTTTTTTTCTCGTCAATTCAGGAATTGTTTCCTTATGTTCATTTTACCTGCAGTAGAATAGAAAACACGATAACAAAAATGCGATACCAGACACAAATGAAGACTCGAGGCAGTACAGAGCTGTATTTTGTGCAATTATTGTACTGAATACATCTTCATCACTGGTGGCACATGCTTTATCCAGCGATGTAAGAGCGTGGTTGGAGAATTAATGCTTCCGCTATGTTGTTTCTGCAGTCCCGGTGAAAGTGATTTTCTCTTGCATGCAGATAACAAATGGATGAATTAAATAGACAGTGGTCACGTATTTTGCAATAGCTGTGTACAAGTATGCACATATTAATGCCGTAAAATTTGAGAAAATTAAAACGTTGTAGAGTTTAAGTGAAGATAAATAATACGTGTAAATTCACGTAAAGCAAAGCACGTAAATACCATTTAAATATTTTGTTTATATATATGCTTCACAGTTATTCTTTGTGCTGTTTGCAAAATCCCCATAAACTCTTTCCAAGGCCCAGACTCTTGCGCTGGACGCGAGCTGCAGTTCCGATGTTGCAGCTCCATGCATGTGTCACGCGCATGCGAGCATGTTTATGTAAAGAAAATGCAAAGAGGGACATCTGTTGTTCTGCATGTCCAATCCAACACTGTCTCCTCCCTCCCTGCCTCCAGCCCCATCCACAATCCCTACTACTCCGATCAATTCCCAGCATCCCCATTGTGCGCCCCCCTCCCCCCCCCCACAGCAGTGAATCGATGACTCTTGAAATGCTGTTTCTTTCCCATGTGCTCTAAGCTGATTTAAAGTGACCTGACACTCCTCTCTGCCCTCGTGCGAGATTCACCGCAGGTTTCTGCTACTGCGCGAATATGGCACGCACCAACCAGCAGACCATCAATTGCTCGCGCTTGTTATTTGCACGCGTCTGGGCTCCTGCATAGCTTCACACAGAGCAGAGTGGTAATTGCTTATGATTTCTCGCACCGAGTTCTGCAGACATATTAGGAAATATAAACCTTGGTAATATTGAGTATTTCACAAATGCTGCGATTCAAGATTTCAGACTGTGCACCCATACTTTGTCAGTAGCTAATACTCATATATATGTGATTTGTTTTCCATCATTGCTAATTTAAACTGTTAAAGCACAAATTATTGTAAGAACTTTGCAAGATCCCTTCATCCTTCGTGTTGACATTGAACTTTGGTTTGGGAATTATACCGAGCCTTTTCAATGTCTTTTCATCATTTGCAGATGCATAGATTGTGCTTAATGTTAAATGTATCAGCTGACTGCAACATGAACAAAAGGGGTTTATCTGTAATGGAAAAAACCCCAAGCTGCAAACATTTCAATGGATTTGGTCCATGGCATTCCCTTTATCAAATATTCCCCTTCAGCAATAGTTTCCTGGTTTTATTTCAAGAATGCATGGTATTTGTGTGGCGTTATACAACTTCAGCTACACCGGGCAGGTCACGGCTGGTGGTATAGGGAGCATTTTTTTGGTACTTTGGAGGATATAAAAAAAGCTTACACGCGTTATTACAATTATCAAAATGTACCATATTGGATTGTAGCTTATGCTGGTATCTACTTATATAAATAATAAATTAAAATAGCAGTTTGTGCTCTGGCAGTTTTTCTTATATGTAAACTATCCATAATTCGTTCATAATTTGCAGCTTTTTGTCATTCCACTGCTGCAATGAAGGCTTCCCCGTGCCATGTTGATTATGGGGGGGGGGAAGGGGGTTGTTTGACCATACTTCACAATGATAGTCAGTGCAGATCGGTGAAAAGGAGGGTTGCCCATGACCAGTGTAAATATAAATCTATACTGATGTTATCCGTGTTTGGGACTAGAATTCAGGTCAACGGGCTCACAGTGCCATGTACGAACCACAGTGTCGCAGCTTCACTACCTTGTAAAGTAATTTATATGTAACTGCACTGGTACAAAATAATGCTTCAGACAGAAACCTCTTCACTATTGCTTGCAGACATTCCCTAACATGAACCATTGCCTATTGGCCTCAGTTGTATGTTATTACTGTTGAAAGCAATTACCGTCGATGGGATGTGAAAGCAACCAGTGCTACTCCCTACTATCCTGGCTTTCTATCAATCCATTACCTCCTGAATTTTTTTGGCAAAAAAACAAATACGTAGAATATATACACACACAGATGCTGGCACAGATGTATGTATATACTGCACACATACTCATGCTTACAGACACACGCAAAAGGAACAATAAAAAACGTATGAGATGGGGATATTGAAAGTAAGCACATGGTTTATATATCTTTGTTGACACCTACAATCAATGCAGTTATTTCATCGTATGCTTACGTTGTTAAAATCTTATCATAACGAAGCATTCCACTCAAAATTTTAAATCCGCAAGTTCAAGTCTCAGTTTAGGGGTCAAGTCAGCCCATCATCCCTCCGGGGTTAACAAAACAAGTATCAGTATGGCAAGTCTACAATACGTTTTACTATGGACAGACTGGCCACCAGCACAAAAATGTGGAATTCCCACTCCTGCTTCAGGGCTATGAATGCGGTGGTGAGATGTTAGCTGCCTTGTCCTGGTATGCATGAGGTCGTGGGTTCGGTCCCGACCCTGATGCCTGTATTTGTGGAGTTTGCATGTTCTCCCCATGGTCGTGTGGATTTTTCTCCAGGTCCTCCAGTTTTTCTATCCGCGTTTCAAATCAACATGCATTTGGAGTATTTGGCTGCTATAAATGTCCACGTGATAAGCCACTTCGTTGAGTCCAGGTCGCTTCTGAAAAAAAGAGTTACGTAGCTCAGTCGGCCGTACGTGGTTAAAACAAAGTTTAGTTGAATACTCACACACTTACTGCACTTAAAAATGCGAACGTAGACCTTTGATATGACTTATCAAAACGATGAATGTAGCAAACATATCAACAAGCAGTGCTATTGGCGTCGCGGTATGCCATCATAAGTTGACGAGTCTGGACATCATCGCTTCTCTTTTTTGGAATGGAGGCACCATCAACAGCGCTGGCGTGATGCTGTCGAGTGCGCAGACTGTGGTTAGCGTCGTACAAGCCACAGGTTTCTCGCCCGTGTGTGCGGGACGAGACGAAGAGGCTTGGCGTTGCCTTTAGGGGCTGCTGATTATTTACATGTTCAGTGGTGAGCAGTGCACATTTGGAGCTGGTTTATAATAATGTGTGGCACGTTTAAGAATCGTTATTATTCGAAACATTACAGTGTGCGTACACTGTAATGTGCATGTGCAGACCGTTGTACGGAACTTGGTTCAAAGGCGTTTTAATGATGTAACTTCTGCTCCAAAGTTTTGGAACCAAGTGGCGCTGTCTTCTCTGGCGATCACCACCCTGCCACCACTGCACTCTTTTTAAACGGTCATTATGGAGGTCGAAACAATACACGCGTGAATGCACGCAATTGTTTTGTGAGATCATTTGGTTTGATTTACTTTATGTATGATATCTTGTTGATTGACTATTCTTGCCGAGTCTGTCTGCTGACCTAGTCACCCTCAATGGGTAATTTACTCGGATAATAAACTTCTGATCCTGTCCATACACTGCTGGATGAGGGCCGTATGGCCTGAGGAGGGTCTATTTGGACACACTTCGATAGTTGGTGAAGGCGGGGAGGAGCACAGATTTTGCGATTATAGTACAGTACAACAATATATTTTGTTGCTCCACCCTCTGCTGCCCATAACATAGCCCCGAAAAATGCCCTCTTGAGCAATATTCGTCACCTTTCGAACCGAAACAAGATGGAACTCCTGTTATCCGCAACCATATTACCAGTGGAGTAATGGAGTCTCCGGTCTGCGGAAAATTATCTTATCCGCATACATTTTCTTAACATATGCAGTTTTGTGTGATTTCACAATGATAAATGGAGTAATCTCGTGGATAACCCCATAGAAATGTGCCCCCTACTTCAACACGAATACGATTTAGTTCTACCATAACAAAGTACTCTCAAAAATAGTGAGGCCTCTGCAGTAGGTGGCAGAGAAGCAAGTATGTTGCTACTTTTATCTCATTGTATTTCTAAGCATTGTCCCCTCCAGCAATGTAGATCAATGGCGATAGCTTCTCCTGTCCAAGATTCACCGAGTAACAATCAAAAACTGTCGATCAAATCCTCTCATCGATGAGTGTATGGGAAATATATATTTAATGTAGAGCACCGTTTGCGTGCTGTGAATGGTAAAGATAGATGGTACTGTGGTTTATAGCATTTGATATGTCTCAAATTCCAGGTGCAGTTTGATTTATCCAGTCACATTTCAGCGGGTCGCTGAAATGTGACTGTCCACATTTGCCTCAGAACCATAGATGGGGGATAAGCACCACTTCTCATTTTATAATATAGAAACTTTCACTTGGCTTAACTTTTGAATGTTAATGAGCACAATCTTACAGTTACATAAAACAACAGGCCATTGTAAATCGGTGTTGTAAAAAGGAAGAACGGGATTCCCTCCTCCCACGATTCAACGAAACGTCACAACTCATTGTTTTTTTTCGGTAAAGTCACGTATGTAGAAATACCATAAAATTATATTAAAATAAATCAATCACGACGTTTCGACCGCAACACAAGCGATCTTCATCAGGCGTTAAAAACAAATAGCGAGGGAGCATATAGGGTGACATCAACGCAACACATAGAGAGCGTTAAACTGCACGGAGGTAAATACAACAAGAAGATGAGAGACGACAATTCAACAAACCTAAGAAAAAAATACGTGATGCAAAACCAGTCAGGCCAACGACACAGTTAGACACTTGCCTGGCGGATCACGAATTTCAGAAGAGTGCTCAATTTCGTGTTCATCCTCTGGGTTGAACATACCAGCATAGACAGAGTGAACAAATACGAGGTACAAGGCAGCAGAAATACATATACAGGGACACCAAGAGGTAAGAAGAGGAAAGACGGACAGAAAAGCAAGAAAAGGGGCCGGAGGGATGAACAGACAGACAGACGAAAGCTTTGATTCTTTATTGAAACGTCACAATTGAAGGTTGTGATTTGGATTTGGCTCAAGCGATAATTTTCAAACGATTTCTAACTAAGTTTGAAAGCGTTAGAACACAACATATCAGTCCAACTGTCTTTCTGTAACAGGGTAGACATGATAACTGTTGTAAAGATGATCTGATAAGGAGGCATCGGTATAAATATATTTGCTGTTGTTAATTGGGACTTGCCCCATCGAAAACTGTCCAATTTGACAAAAAGATTCACAAATCAGACTAAAAGACAGTTCCGCACCTCCCCCTCTCCTCCTGCTGATATAATTACCACGTCACATCATCTCGTTGTACAGCTGGAAAAGGAAAATTGTTATTACTACTTAAATACTTCTGAGGAAAAAGCTTTATGGAATCCATGCATATACAGGACGTGATTTTTCTTCCCTGATTATTTCGCATTTCGGTGAACTGAGTGCCCCGTAGTAGCTGCACAGGTCATGGTAATTCATATTCTTAGCTCTTTCGGTAAAGTCACGTTGAAGGGAAACAATAAAATAATAAAATATATACAACAATACAATTCTCACGACGTTTCGACCATAACACAAACGGTCATCATCACGACGTTGGTTTTCACACCTGGTAACCCCATTGCATGCAACGGTATACGAATAAAAAACACACTGATTATGTACACATGTGGTTCAATGGATGTTATCTTGAGCTTAATAATCGACGTTAATTGATGAATCAATGCGATGATACACCAATACATATTCAATATTCATTGTAGAACAAGATGGGGGTGGGGGGTGGGGGGTGGTGGAGGAAATATGCCAGCGGAGTAATCCTGCATACATTCAAAAGAGAATTTTATAAAATGTCTAAGCACAGTTTTTTTCCTTTATTCTTTTTTTCTCTTTTGCAAAATGACCATTGATATTCAAGTAATAGAATCAAAGCGTGCCCTTGCAGGAAGCTGTTTCATGTTGTGCTCCCTTCATGCCCCCTCTTCTTTTCATGTACGATGAATGAATTTCAGTCAGTGGTTTGTTTCATTAAAAGTTCGCAAAAAAAACCATTTTGTGAAGCCCCCGGGCTCAAACTGACATTTTATTTTATTTTCCAAGCCGCAAATCCAAATCCTCATTTAAAAAAAGAGACAATTATTTCATGATTTGCCTCAAAACGCATTAGGAGAAGTCTACAGCCAATCAGAACTGGAGGGACACCACAGTGAAGCCCGAGACCTAGAGTGAATCGAGCCTTGATACTGCCCGAAACCTAGAGTGAATCGAGCCTTGATACTGCCCGAAACCTAGAGTGAATCGAGCCTTGATACTGCCCGAGACCTAGAGTGAATCGAGCCTTGATACTGCCCGAGACCTAGAGTGAATCGAGCCTTGATACTGCCCGAAACCTAGAGTGAATCGAGCCTTGATACTGCCCGAGACCTAGAGTGAATCGAGCCTTGATACTGCCCGAAACCTAGAGTGAATCGAGCCTTGATACTGCCCGAGACCTAGAGTGAATCGAGCCTTGATACTGCCAAGGCAATCAGCAGTGGCATATCCACGATCGAGCCTGTGGTGGAATGTGCCACTGAACTCGTTTTTTACAAAGCAGAAAATGTCCCCTGGTCTGCTTGTCAGGTCAATGGAAACTGGAGATGGTCTCTGTGTGTGCGGCTTGGAATCCCACCTTGGCAAATTATGTGAAAGCCATTGACATTTGAAAATAAGAAACTATGTTTTTTATATATGTGTGTGTACAGATCAGGGAGAGACAGCCATCCAGATGTCAACAGTTTGTGAATAAAGTCAGTTATCCTTCTTGATTAATATTCCTGCCTCGTGCAACTCTCTGCCTTCTACATTTGCGTGCTCGGTTAAATTACACTGCCAGCTGATGAGTGGTGCAGCAGTAACAGCGTGGTCACATCATCTTCATCCACTGCTGGATGATCCATCCACTGCTGGATGAAAGCCTCATAACAGACACCATCTCTCGTGGATGAAAGCCTCATAACAGACACCATCTCTCGTGGTCGAGTGATGCCACAATCCACCTCAATCTGCTCTAATCGCTCCACCCCCATGATGGTCATCTTCTCAGACATGTTAACTCCGTTTGCTGCCATTCTATCAGCAATCTCTTCCATCGACCACCATCATCAATTATCACGATGTGTCCTGTCCAAGTCCACTTACTTTCTGTAAGTCAATGTGATGTACACATGCTGCCATATAGAATATTCACTTTCACAAAAAGTGGTACTCAATTATTTGACCCTGGAGGGATGGAGGGTTGAGTCGACTCCAAACCAACACCTGAACTTGTAAATTCCCATTCCAAGCCGCACACTCACTACCACAATGCCAACCGACCAATTACTGTACTGTGCCACTGTAAGGGTAAAGCCATCTTTGCCTTTGAGCAGCCAAATTACAGGTGCATGCCACCGCACCCACCTACACCTGCGATGTTGATTGTTATCATGCACCTGGGAAGGAATTCACGCCCATTGCAAAATTTCATATCACATTCCACTCATAATGAGCCACACATTCTTCAAAAGTCTCATTGTCACAGACGTTCTGAAATTGTTTATTGTAAAAGAAAGAACAAAAATCTCCTTCCATCGTATGTTTGCTTTTCTTTTTAGAAACGTGTCCTTTGGTGTCTTCTCAATTGCCAGAAAAAAACCACTCTGGGTAGGTTACACTTCGATTGACATGTTAACACGGGTGCTGTGAAAGGTCGCAAGGGGTGCTACTTTCACGATAGACTATCGTAAACCACTGCGAGCATCAACTCATGGGGTGAAAGGTCAAACTGGACAGGTTTTTTAAAAAGTTTAAAATATAGTTTTTGTGAGGCCATTGTGGGCGGTTGTGTCATTTAGACTGTCCTGATATGCCATGGCAGCTATGAATGTGAACAAGTGAACACATCGAGTTACGTCGCTTGAAGGAGCCAGTCCATCCTTTGAAATATGAACGCTTAATATGAACAATGTAAAGTGTTAATCATGTATAGAAAAAAATAACACGATACACTGAAATTATCCGTACTGCTGGATGAAGGCTTCTCCATGCTGTGCAGCTCAGAGGGTAAATTTGACCATACTTCACCATGCTGGTTCGTGCCGGTGGGTGAAGGTGGGGAGCATAGACGTTGTCGCAGTGTGTAATTTTTGCGGCACTGCCCTCTGCTGAAAACGCAGCCCTACGGCAGCCTACAACACCTGTTTCATGCATGGTGGTCACCCATCTAAACAGGCTCAACACCTGCTTAGCTTCTGAGATCTGACAATGTCAAGTGCACATGTCGAACAAAAATGATGAACAACATACAATGTCAACATTGTATGTTTCGAGTTTAATTTTTATATTGGTTAAAATAACTGGATAAACAAGTGTAGGATTTCATCTGAACCTGCAATACATAAGGCAGATGCTCTGAGCATATGCACATCATTTCTAAACAAAACAATACCCAACGTGTGTAATAAAGAGTTGAAATGTGACCCACATTGTAATTATTTTCTTGCAGTTTGTTCAGAATTCTAAATCAAGACAAAATGCATGGTTATGCATCTTCAAAGTTAAATGAGCTTGACCAATAACTGTAACCCCTTTTGTCAATATTGTATTCATAAATTCGTACTACACAACAGTACAGTACACACATTCATGTTATCTATTAAATGCCGGGAAATTATAATGGTGCAGATTATGTTACATTGATAAATCATGTTAGACTGGTTTACAGTCATGTATATTACTGTATGTGAGATGTGTAAACTTGTAAAAGGGCACTCCTTAATGTAGATTTTTTTAACTGTTCAAATAAATGACATGCGGAGTGGATGCGCTTATAGATGCAATCTTTTGATGGATTCCTTTAATGACTTAAAATCTTAAATCTGGCCGAGCACAGACACACCTACAACATTATGCCGTAGCTTTGCTTCTGTGGTCATATAATGTACCATTAAATTGTACACTGTGTTAACATAGCTGGCCTGGGGGTCTGGATGTCAAGACTGAAAAGATAATTACATACGGGCGAGAGACAAGCAGCTCAAAACATTTTGGGAGCCGTACCGAATATAAAATGTGGTAAATAACAACTAAACATTTTAAATATTCACAGCTAAAATTTTTGTAAAGCACTGAAATTTCAAGTGCAAAATAATAACGCACAATAAAAAAACCCAAATATAATGTGTATCGACTATATATTATATGACTAGAGTCACTAGACCAAAACAATAGGAATGAACTTGAATTATCAGCCTCATTTAGAATTCAAAGATTCACGAGCATTGTCAGCACAGACTCAGCAGTGGGTGGTCTATGCACGGTAAGTGGGACAGGATGTTAAAATAACGTGGAAAATATATAGCATTGTAATATACTTATCAACATAATTTCACATCTAACAGTCAAAGTGTGCACAAATCTTTTAAGGGAACTGCTTCATAAAATGTACGTCTTAGCCTACTTAAATATTTACCATTGTGTTATCGTCATCAAGGTCACAGGAATAGAAAGCTCTACATGTATCTGCCTGCCAGCTCATCTGGTTAACAGGCTTTTTTTCCTCTCTCTCTTTTACTTTTTTTTTCCTCCAAGAGAGCTGCATGAATATCTTAACTCGGCCTTCCTCACGAGGCACACACACACGTTAGCCTGATGAATGAACACATGTACACGTGCACCAAATGTAACCATGCCAGAGCGTCGGCCTGCGATGAATTGACCCAAAAAGCCCGTGCTGCTATCCACGTTTTTTTTTGGTGGATGCGACTTTGATTGATGACTGCATTGTCACCCAGGGAAGCCACGGCCCTTTTGGACTGGCTAAAGCCGAGACCCAGGCCTTGAGAACTCGGGCTTCTCGGTCTCCCCAGCGACCGATTTGCGAGAAATCCCTGGTAAGAAGTTAATAGGATTAGTGATGCTTTGGCTTGGTGCTGGCTGCAGGGGGCCCGGTAGCAAAATGCAAGCATGCGAGTTTAGAGTGTGCAAGTCCGTCATTACCCCCAGCATAGAGGCACACCAGGTCATAAAGTAGGCCGCTTAGACTCTTAAAGCATTTTGTGCAAACAAGAAGGCAAATGTAAAGTGTTTCGTTTTATTTGGTATCATTCCTGGACGCTTGGCAAATGACCATGGAGATAAATGCCAATAAATGCCGATTGTGAGAATCGCTGATTTCAACAATGCCGTGATAAATGTAACACGTTGTGTTACAATAGCATATTTAAAACAATGCCATTATCATTTTCATCAGGGTAATCAGTTTTGACTTTGCTCTTTCTGAGACAGTCTCGGCCTCGTGGGGTCACAACCCCAATGTAACTGTATACATCTGTACTAAGAAACCATAAATCGACTGCAGACTTTATATTGTTTGCAAGAAACGTGATCCTTAAAAAAAAAAACTTATTTTACCAAGCTCATCGTAACTTTTGCAATACTGTCGAGTTTTTTTTTCCCAAGCAAATAAGCCCAGCATATAAATAAACAGTCATTCTAAAATATCTCATCATATCATCGAATGTGAACTGCAGCAGAAGAAACGTTCTCTGCCCGTTCAAACCGAGCGATTATAAAAGACAGCGCGGCTCGAAACAGATGGGATGGCTTGGAGATAGCGAAATCTCTTCTGGCACCACGAGGTTAGGGCAGACCGCCTCAGGAATTAGAAACCCCAACCTGTGCCTCCGAGCTGTTTGCTGGGGCCGTCAATATGGAGTGCGCTGCCATTCAGACGTGACGCCCTGGGCAGCGCTTCCTGGCTAAACAACAGTCGTTGGCAGAAAGCTTGACACCGACTAACAGCGCCATCTCAGCGGCTGCCATTTACGCCCGCGTGGCTCTGACCCGATAGCAACGTTCAAACGCACGGCTGCGGAGGGGAAGGGCGAAGGTCGTATGGGGGTCAACTTGCTGTCATGAACACAAAGCCCCACGGGGCCGTCGTACTGTGGTCTTCACACATCGGGAACTCGTTGATGAAAAGCGAGTGTGCGACAGATGAGAGCTGTGCATAATATAGATGTTGGGATGTATTTGACAAAGTGCGAATATGTATCTCAATGTTGGGAACGTAAAAAAAAATAGGGCAAATGTCGAATGATAGTTTTATGGTCTCACTCATAACGATTATCTGGTGTTCTGCAATATGTGCAATCTAAATTAGTTAAATAAATGTCAGCTTCGCCAGGATGGGACCAATTAGATTATATGCCAATTGCTTTTCTGATTTGAGAAAATCCTGACAGGTCTTGTATTATAGGCTTTTGGGTCTGTGCTAAAAAAAATTAACGTAGAAAAACTTTTGAACATCATTAAAGTGTTGGACATGAAATGACATGAAATGTCCAACACTTATTAAAGCAATAACCATGTAATTATCTATATTGAGATTGGTGTTTTGGTGCCATGGTTTATGTGTATGTTGAACTTGTTTCGCACTATAGGTAGCCAACCAACAAACTAAACACAAAAGACGACAAACTAAACACCAAAAGCGGTTCTAAAGAAATTAGTTTTCAAACTAGATTTAACAGTGGATAGGTCCATTGACTTCCTAATATCGGAAGGAAGAGCGTTCCAGAGGGCCACAATGCAGTGACCGTCTTTGTTGGATGGCTAGCCGAAAGTCTCTGCGAGGATGACCGGAGTTCACGCGATGGTTTATGCTCGTTGACAAGATCATCAAGGTATTGAATTTCATTTGTGGCAAGCACTTTATGTGTAATGAGTGCGACTTAATAATGCATTTGTGCGCCAAGTTTTCCTCCGGGTTCCATCCTATGTCTAGAGCATTCTTTATGAAGGAGGGTGTCCAGGCCATCACAGAGATCCCACCAGCATCACTGAATAAGCCATCATGATTGTGGACGTGTTCCACATGCTGTAAGTGAATGTGATGCCCATTTCTCACGAAGCAAATTCTTTCAGCCCTGTCTGGCCTAATCGTCACCCTATGTGAGAATAATTGGGCAGTGGCAAAGCATGTCTGCCACAAGCTTGTGGTGAGCATGGGATGAAGTGTCTGGGCTGGGCTCCAAGATTTGGTGTCAATTCTTTGTCCTTTTGACAAGAGCGAGTCTCATAGACATGAAATATTATCTGAAATATAATCGGCCTATTGTAATTAATATATACAGTATGTATAGCATATTTTGTTTCAACAACTCTTTAAAAGGTTACAATAAGTAAAATATTTTTGAAGTGATGTCAAAAATAACTCATATTTGCTCTATCACATGTGCCTATGTGTAGACACGTTTGTAAACTCCACGATGACTTAAAATGTAATTCTACTATACGAAACGCAGCATACTGAACGCCTGATAGTGCATCCATTTATTATTTTTGAGCCAGGTTGGATTTGAAATGATGCAAGTATAAAAATGCATTGGCATGAAAGCGTTCTGTATAATTCAAGCATGCGTGCACTAATTTAAAGTTTGCGCCGGACCACGCGAGTGCGCCTGATCAGCCCCAGGCGAGAATGTTGCTCGTCTCGTTGGCCTGCGTCGGACACGCTGCTTCCCCGTGGCAGTCAGTCGACGGGCTCACGACGTAACGAGACATCAGTCGGAACGCGAGATCCAGGGAGAAGTCACGTTTCTCACATTCGTCTCACTGACACGGTAGAGCACACATGGGGCTGGCGATAAAGAGTGTGTTGGCTTTCTGTTCAGATAGAAAAAAAAGCGAAAGTTGTGTATTTGTTATTGCCATGCAAACTCTTAAATTACAGCTCCTATGTCGATTCACTGCTGGATGAAGGCCTCCCCACACCAATAAGTAATGGGGGTTGTTTTACCATACGTCACCATGCTGGCCAGTACGGGTTGGTGAAGAGGGATCATCGTGTTAAAAGCACAGTGTGCTAACTGTTGTACCCCTGCTCCAATCTATACTAAGCATTGAGGGTAGGTAAAACAGACCCATCTGGGACGTGAGTGGAATTATCCGCATTCTGACTTTATGTGAATGATAAAAAAAAATAAACTGCATAAACCTGCAAAATCTCACAAATGCATCAGGGCCTGGGGATTTTACAATTAGGCTACCGAAATGAAAACAAGTGTTTGATTAAAATTAAGTAGTGTGCAATTATCGTGACTTGAGCACGTACTGCAGTGCATTCATCAACTTTATTTTCTTTATAGAAAACTCACTGTGGACATCATGGTAGCCTGGCCATCAATAGACCTCCAGCAGAGGTTTGTTGAAGGGGACAGTTTTTTTACGTTTTGGTTGGCAAACGACAAGCTTGTCGTTAATAGCAACCTTAAAAACACATTAAGGAAAAAATTATCCAATGGCTACTCACAGTAGCATTGTCTGGCAGTTTCTTTAGCACCGATGCTTGTTTTCATAGGTGAAGTCCAAGCATTAGTTAAACGTTGAAAAGTACGAAAGGCAATACTTTGACATATGTGCATATACAAGCCAAATTGAAAATTATTAGTCATGTAACGCATTCTGTTTTCAACTTTAGGCTCTGCCTACAGTTGAATATTACAATAAGATCAGGGGCTCTCTAAAAAAAACACACACACAAGTCTACTATGGTGACAAATGTGCAGTTGGTTTGGAATAACTGAAGGCTGCCATGGATGTGTTGTACTCGAGTTTGGATGTCGAGCCATTTGCAAATCGACTCTGGTGGCTGTCCGCTAATATTTATACTCGACGTTATTACCAAAGCCCGATGCCTGCTGCAAAAGCATGGAGGACCTAGATAACGGCTCAAACAACGTACACCGCAAAGAGAGCTTGTTGTGTGTGTCTGCGTCTGCGTCGTAGCCTCAATCTCAAGTTTTTCTAATCACAAGTAACAGTGGCGTACCATGATCGGCATGGACCCTGATGCAAGGAAATAAATTGGGCCCCATGTCCAATATTCACTCCGCCAACCCCCCTCCCCTTTCTGAAGCCCGGCGCCTGAGCCTCTCTGACCCGTGGGCCCTTGTACTTAGACAACTGGCCTGTAACATTTTGATTTAAAGCTTTCGTGACTGCAGGGATTCATATTCTTGTTTCTTTCGGTAAAGTCCACGTAGAAGGGAAACAATAAAAATAATAAAAATATAAAATAATAAAATTCTCACGACGTTTCGACTGCAACACAAGCAATCATCATCAGGTGTGAAAAACACAAGAAAATTTGAAAAAAGTGGCGGTTATTTTAACATTAGCACCACGGATGCTAACGTTAAAAATACCACCACTTTTTTCAAATTTACTCGTGTGGTTTTCACACCTGATGATGATTGCTTGTGTTACAGTCGAAACGTCGTGAGAATTTTATTGTTTTATATTTTTTATTATTTTATTGTTTCCCTTCTACGTGACTTTACCGAAAGAAACAAGACTATGGCCTGTAACAGTTGAAATAATGGCACTGGCCATTCTTACATCTTGCCTTGTAACTACATTAAAATAAAGTAGCCTTTTGCCCATCCAAGGGCGGGTGTATATTGCAGTAAATCTGTAACATTGAATAGAAAAATTGTTCAGCTCATGATTATTAATGAGGGGAGGGGTGCGGCATGTGGAGTGCGCGACCTTCTTGTACGTCAGTGTAAATTTCCACGCGGGCATGAATATTAATGAAGGGGGGGGGGGGGGCTCTTTTGCAGTGACGTCACGTACGGATGTAGCACTGTGCTGCTTAGATAATTTTTTACCGTCACTTTCTGTGAAGAAACGTCATTTGAAGCGACTTTGCGTAATTAATTATTTAATTCAGCTCGACCTTCCTCTGCGTTGGTGTAAAAATCCACCCACTCATGAATATTAATGAGGGGGGTGGGCCTCATGTAGTGTGACGCAATTTTTTGCACCTGATGACGATTGCTCGTGTTGTGATCGAAACGTCGTGATATTTTTATTATTTTTTTCTATCTACGTGGCTTTACCGAAAGATCCAAAGAATATAATAGTAATTGCTTAACGTCGCAAGGTCCACCCAATAATGGTTTACTTCTCAAAAGGGAAATAATACAAAGGGCATTTCACCTAGCTAAATTGTGAATATTAAGCATCCACTGATGGATGAAGGCCTTCCCACACCATGTTGATCATGGGGTTTAGTTGACCGTACTTAACCACGCTAATCATTGCGGGTTGATGATGGGGAGACGGGGGGGGGAGATGACCGGTTAAGATAAAATTCGCCACTGTTAGCCCTTGCTGGGAATCAAATTGAGGTCGCCGGGTTAAGGGTGCAATGTTCGAGCTACTCCACTGCCATCGTGTAATGAACTAAACACTGTGCCACCGCTCTAACCCGATCTCGCTGAATAGAGGGCAATTAAATGGGATTAATCGGTATCAATAAATATGTCCGCGTATACGTGCATGATGTATGTGTGTATGGTCACTAACAGCACTTGCCCCAACAGTCTGTTAAGGCTATATGGGGGGGGATTTGTATGGTCAACTCGGCCTCAAATGCTGTGGCGTTTAAACATCGCGACTAAGGAGACAAAGGAGGCCAAGCGTGGTGCCGGCCACCCATCCCCTCGTATGCGGTGCTGGCCTTTATAGGTGCTTGCTAACAGCACTTGCCCTAACAGTCTGTTAAAGGCTATACGGGGCATCTTTGTGTGTACCAAATGCTGTGCAGAAGCTATCTCGCCTGTCTAATCATACAAAACTCCAGGTCTTCTCGGTCACAGTTATGCTCTTCCATTCTCTCTATGTTTGCAAAACCAGAACACCCCTGAATTAACATCTGCACCGGTTTAAACAATCAGGCTGGCCTACCTATGATCCATCCTGGGTTTAACCAGGCTGGATTGTGTGAGGAGCTCGCAGATCCTTGAAAGATCTGGACACAGTCCTATCAGTGAGCTCTTCCGGCAGGCGAGGCTGCGTTGGCAGGGTCATGTATCCCACATGTCCAAGCAGCTTCTGTTTGACCGGATAGAGGAGGTACGGGCTACCGAAGAGAAGTGATGAAGTGGTACAGGAGGATATGGAGCTGAGTGGACTTGCCAATGACCGGTACCAGCGGTGGCAGGATTTGCCTCTGTGGACGAGGCTTGTAGAGGAGGCTGCTACTGGGCAGTTGGAGGCAGTCGCCCTCCAACAACAGTGGAGGGTAGAGGAGCTACGCTCACAACAGTGTGCGAAGCGCTGGGCGGATAGAACGCAGCACGTTGGCGCCGTAGGGAGGCACAGGTGGTGCATCGGCAAGTCATCTCGGTCAACCCATGGCACCAGGGGTCGAGCCCCATGGCGAGTCGTTGACACTCCACGTGGCTTCAAAGTGCACCTCGCCTGGCTGCGGCTGTTGATGTCCGTGTGTCCGTGGAGGGGTAGCGGAGCGGCAAGCGCGCTGCGCCGCGGCAACATAGCAGTGACGAATGTTTTAAACGGCCCCGGGTCTCCCCTAGGTCGACTCAGCCTCGGACGAATGCCTGTCGCGACATGTAAATAGCAGCACTGGGGAGACAAAGGCGGCCGGGCGTGGTTGCTGGCCACCCACCCCCCATCGTGTGCCGTGCCGGCCGGCATAGGTGCTCGCTAACAACGCTCGCCACCAACAGTCTTGTCAAGGCTGCACGGGGGATATTTGTCCCTGTAAGTGTGCGTGTCTCTGTGTTCGTGCGTGCGTGTGCGGTGTGTTCGTGTGTGTGTGTGATTCACCCCATGCGCGAATGTGCGTGCGGGTAACCCAATGCAGGCTTCATGCTGCCGAATCCACTCCGGGTGGTCCAGAGCAGCCACGCAGATCTTTTGGGGAGCACGGAGTATCGCTGCGGCATATTTAATTACGACGCATTGTTCAATTTTAGAAGCGCGCTCGCTGGTAATGGTAAATTAAGATTGAGGGTTCCTTACTCGAGAGCGTGAACTTTAGCAACGCAGCTTTGTGTTTACTGCGCCTTTTGCACATCAGCGTTTGTGAATCTTGTCCAGCAGTGCTGTTTTTTGTGAGCACCCCTGAAATGCATCAGACATTGATATACTGTATGTGCACTTAAATTTAATAGAAGGGCCAAAGTACAGAGAATTTTACCTTGGGGTCAACGCTGATTCCGAGGAGTGAATGGACTGTTGCGCTGCAGGATCTTGAAAGGTGGTGGCGACTTGGGGAGACCTTCATCCAGCGGTGGATTCTTCTATCGTACGGCTGATGTAGACGCAGAGCAACCGCGTCAGGAGTGGCGGAGTGTATCGCTGTGAGGTCTCCTTCGTATTTGTGGATCGGGCATTGCATCGTTCTGTGTAGTGTGGTATGTTCTGGATGACCACAGTCGCACACTGGAGAGTTTTATTTATCTATTTTCAATTTGCGCATCAGGTATCCGCATCTGCCATGGTTTGTGTGAATGCGGTTTAGGGTCGACCGTGGGCGTCGTGGAAGGTCAAACCCAGGGATCTTCTGCATTGGGTCTTTCACAAGGTGTTTGTGAGTTCTTTTGAACTCCATTCCAGCAGTGGATTGACCACGGTTGATGATTATGCAAATCTAACTCCATTATACATGGTGTCAGGTTTACAGCCATGAGTTATGTATTGTCGTAGCTTGTAGTTTATGTAACTTGACATTACAACGTGACTCACTAAATTATTTTTGTTATTAACCGTTCTTTAAGATGAAGGTATCTCACTTGGTATGCACATTGACTCATTTTGTAATTGTGGATGCTCTTTTCGCATCACACTTTGTTTCTAAATTAATAAAAGCATGCTCTAATGCTACGAATGAAATACAATTCTAAGCTCCCCCTGCATGTTGGAGGTATTAATGTGTGAACTTGTTCTTTATGGCTAAGATATGTCAAAGGAAAGTATCGTTCGGTATCTGCTCTAACGATTTTCCAAACCCCCTTCTTCCAGAACTAACAGTGTGCTGTACTTATTTAAACAAACCAAAACCTTAAACTGGAAATTCGCTGGCGCTGCTATCAATTCATGCCCAGTGTCAGCGCAGGCGTGCTGGGTTTACGAAACAACTTTAACACATTCGATCAAATATATGATTCCTATGATGTCCTATCCCCAATTCCAGGGATTGATGAGGAGCGGCCACATTCTAACCTTGTCTTCCCACAGATCGATGCCACCGCACGCACACGCTCATGCCACATTCAACCTGCTGTGTTTACCGTATTAGTCACTTTGTAACCCGATGCCGTAATGTACTTGTGCGCGGCCCACGGGAAGTGCGATTCTTTGTTAAATGACGGGCGGGCGATCTGTTTTGTCCTGAGCTCCGGGACTTGGCGTAGTCTCAACCCCCACGATTTGTATTCTAAAGTCGGGCACACTCTCTGTTTTTGCTCCGCAGCCCCTGTTGGAAGATGAGGAGGAAGAGGAGGGGAATGAGGATGGGAGACAAGCCCTGGCGCGTCTTAACTCCACATCGGCTACAATCCCCCCCTCCCTCTCCCACACTGCTCCACGAGGCGGAAAGAAAAGGGAATAAAGTCTAATTAAAATTTACAGCTTGTGCTACCTACACACTCGACCACGGAATCCTCATTAGAAGCGAGGCACGTACCCGGCAGAATTGAATGCGGCCCGAAACAATTGCAGATGGCACGGGGAACATTTGTTGGAGAGGCCCCGGAGAAAAAAGGGACGTGAAAATTGTAATTGTGCACGTCATTTGCCCCGCGCATTGCTCAATAATTCGGGAAATTAAAGCAGCCATAGGAATGGAGCCCTCGTGAAATCGAGTGGGATTCGTCTGGTCTGATGTAGTTGGCAAGAGGGTAGTCGGGAATGAATAATTAGGGCTGACAGCTTTTAGCGCTTGCCGTTTCTCTAACTCATTTTGGCGAATGTTTAGTTACGGATTTTTTGTGTGTGTGGAAACTGAAATCATAAGAAAAAAAAAGGCCGTCTGGGGAGAATTGGGAAATCGTGACTAAATGTAGGCTGCGTGCAACGACGATGATGCACTTTAAGATTTTTAAAATGAGGTTGCTATGTCCCTGCGTGAAACGTGGTGCGTGTGGTATGCGCGCGAGGCATTTCCAAGTTATACATTTTGTGTACAAGACGCATTGTGACCTGTAATGTTTTATCTGCTGTGACATTCTCGTGTGTACACACACATACCAGAGGGGGGGCGGGGGCACTCACAAAACATTCCTTTTTTTAAATGAAGTTATTTATTGAGTACGAATTGCCCCATACATTTGCCGACAAAACACAGCTCTATCCATTACATAGAAAGTGTTTAAATGAAAGAAACTAAAGCAAAATAGCAAGACAAATGCCTCAAATATTGCAATAATTTAGAAACATGAACAATAACCATACGATTTTGTACAAATCAAAAACATTTAGGACTCATTTAACTAAATAATTTTTTTACAAACATATGCTGCTTGAATATGGAGAAAGGAAATACTTCATGGAACATTTAGGTGACAATTGTCATGGTTGGTAAAATGGTCCCATAAAAAAAACCACACACACAAACGCCCGACACCAAATCTAAGACTATGAAATATGTAGGCACATATTGGCTCTAACTATTCTGTACAAAATATGATACACTGTAGAAAAATTCTATAGCTGTTAGTACTGGAAAAGGATCCTAAATTATTGCTAAGTCAATAGCAAATATCACAAAAAACGATCCTAGACATTATTAAATATATATGATCCATACTTGTAGATTGCTTCTTTAGAAAGTTCGCACTTGTATGGCAACTAAATTTATGTAATTTTATTACACAAGGATTTTAAAACGTTGGCATCATTTTAGTAATAAGCTCCTCGCCCTCATACACATGCATTGCATCTGTAGAACATGCAAAGGAGTTGAGATTTTGGAGGGAAAAATAGGTTGACGAGTTCCTTTGTAAGAAAAAAGAAAATGCACTAAAAGGCACATCTATTGTTGGCTTCTTAGAGAGTCTGTACAATAAACACATCTTTATTTACTCAACATTGCGTTCACTTAGGTAAGGAAGACATGTCTCCTCACAGAGGACTTCTTCAGGTATAAGTCATTGGATGTCAATCAAATTCGTGTCTTTTGTTTTTGCTAAATAATAACAGTAAAGGCTTTGCCAAATAAAATATGCATGAACAGTTCGCAAAACTCATTCCGCACTCTAATAAGGCATCGGCTAAAGCTGAATAGATACCGTAAAAGTGAATCTGCTAATGGGTTTTGTGTCACTCTTAGTTTTACCGTAAACGCCTTTTTTATAATTCTGCACGCGTCCACGTTCACCTTGCATGTCCGCAAGGTAGGCTAACGTTAGTTAATTACAAAAATATGTCTTTGTTGACGCCTCGAATTTCTTCCCGACGATTAAGGTCACCCACTGCGAACAAACAAACATCGCGTTGCGAATGTAGACCTGCAGTGCATTTACTCAACGGTGCAAGTGAAGCGGACTATGTATTCGGCGTGTTCTGAAACGGCAAAAAAAATGTATTCTGTACTTTATGCATCGTTATTGTTGTTGTTATTTTGATAAAAGCGTACACTACCATGTTGACGTCACCAATGTGTCTACGAAAGCGCGTAACGGTCTTCATTAAAATATACTCTGGAAGGAAGCGCACGTTTTGCTCCCTTAAGCTTTGCCTTCGGCGTCAATGCCCAATTCAGGTGGACCTGCGCACCTGCAAGCAAACGACTCTATCCACACTTAAAACAAATTCACGATTATCCGCAACCTAGCCCCCACCCCCTCCCCCATAACTTTACTTGGGTTTCTATATTTTTTAAAAAAAAAGTGACCGGGTAGTGGAGGGCAAAGGCTACGGAGGCTTCAGGTCACTAATTTCATTATAGTTTTTTTATTATTATTATTATTAAGGATTGTAGTTTAGAACAATAAGAAAAACCACACAATCACCCCGCCACTTGGACGAGCTGGCACAGAGTTGCATTAATATGGCATCATTATTAATTATTATTATTATTATTATTCACGGCCTCGTTAGCTGGGTGTACACGGGCTGCTCCCAGGACGGGGGGCTGTGCGGCTGGGGGATGGAGGGCACCCCCGTGGCGTCCGCGATGGGAGTGTAAGACGGCCGCTGCGAGGGGCCCATGTATGAGAAGCCGGAGTACAGGCCGGCTGTCTGCCCCGCAGAGTGCCCGCTGTAGTAAGCCGCGGCTGCCGCAGAGCTCTGATGGTGGTGGTGGTGGTGATGGTGGTCCGCGTAGCTGTACTGGGACCTGCTTATAGCCGGCACTACAGCTGCCCCGTAGTGCTGGATGCTAAAGGGGCTGTAGCCTCCCAGCTGCTGCTGCTGCACTTGCTGCTGTGCCTGCTGTGCCTGCTGAGGCTGCTGCTGCTGCTGCTGTTGTTGTTGAGGCGAATGCTGCTGCTGCTGCTGTTGCGGCTGCTGTTGTTGCTGCTGTTGATCGCTGTAGTGGCTGGGACTCAGCTGCTCAGTCTTGACATGCGCTCTCTGCTCGGGACTGCTAATGGCAGGTGGTGGTGGTGGTGGTGATGACAACGTGTGTTGCTGCTGTTGCTGCTGCTGCTGTTGCTGCTGCTGCTTGGACAGCCAGGCGTGTCCATTGATGCTGTAGCCTGTGCCTCCGTAAGAGGCCGCCACGCTCTGGCCGTGGCCGGGGTGACCGTTGGGTGGCAGGTACTGGTCGAATTCGTTGACGTCGAACGATTCCATGTTGGAGATGACCTCCCGACTGAGCTCCCGTATGTCCACGTTGCTGAAATCGATTTGCTGGCGGCCGCCTTCCTGCAGAGGGCGCCCCTCGCGCTTTATATCCAGCTTGTTGGACTGCACGTCCGTCTTGGGGGTCGTGGGAGGCGTGGGTGGGCCCTGGGACTGCCCTGTGAAGGGCACCGCCACCGTACCCAGGGAGAGACACAATTACATTCGATGCCATTTTTGTGGTTCAAACACACGCACGCAAAAGGATCCCCCGGTATAGCGTTTAAAAGACTGTTGGGACAAGTGCTGTTCGCAAGCGCATTTGAAGGCCGAGGGGGGGTGGGTGTGGTGGCCGACACCATGCCCGGCCGCCTTTGTCTCCCGAGCGGTGATGTTTTACACACCGCACCAGGTAATTATTTGAGGCGGAGTCGACCTCGGGGAGGCCCTAAGTGGCCGGTTCAGATAATCGTCACTGGTGTTGGCCGTGAGCGGGGATAGAATTCGGCTCACCGGTTTCGTAGCGGAGCGCGCTCACCACTACACTATCACTCCCCACGAAAACACACAAACACATACACGTACGTAGTACGCACATAAACAAAGATCCCCCGTATCGCCTTAACAGACTGTTTGGGGCAAGTGCTATTATCGAGCACCAATTAACACCGGGAATGTGCAGAAGGGTGGGGCAGTGGTGGGGGGGGGGGGGGGTGGTGCAAAACCACCCACGCACGGCCGCCTTTGTCACCCACAAATGTTCACCACATCGCGGCGTGTACCGCTCATCTAAGGCTGCGTCGACAGGCGAGAGCGCCCAACACGCGCGCCGCCGTCGCGACCACCTCCGCGCGTGCAACGCACTGAACCGAGCACTCGCGCGTTCGCAGTAGCGCACGCGCGAGTGCTGCAATGAGATCGACTCGTTAACGGTGTGCGCAGGGGGGTCACTCGGTCGCTTCGCTTCGCTCGCTCGTACCAGAGTGCTCCCCGGGAGAGTGCACGTCCGCGCTGGGTGAGTCCGCTTGAAGCGCCTTGTAAATGGCGTTGGTGGTGATGTGCGTCTGCTCGCCCGACGAGTCGGACTCGCTCTGGCCGTTCTTGCCCGACTTTCTCCGCCTCGGCTGGTACTTGTAGTCGGGGTGGTCCTTCTTGTGCTGAACCCGCAGGCGCTCCGCCTCCTCCACGAACGGACGCTTCTCGTTCTCGCTCAGCAGGCTGCGGTGAGACACGACGGGGGAGTGGGTTTGTGCGCGACACAGAGAGAGCGGTCAACTCGGCGCTTGCACTTTTGGTCGTGGCAAAGGTAAAAATCCGAACACCGGCAGAGTTGTGAAGCGTCCGGCAAGGTGCGCAAAGAAGGTACAACTGGATTTTGGCACTCGGGGAAGAAATATATTTATAAAGATCATAATAGTAATAATAGTCTGCAAATGGTAAATATAGACGGTTGCAATTGCTGTGCAGATATTTAGACTAAGAAGACAATTGCTTCGAGGTGATGAAGCCTTCATTGAGTTGTGTTAAAATCCATCCGTGCGGTTTTGAGTGGTATACATCTGTATATGTTGTGGTGGGCTTTCTCTGGGTGCTCCCGATTCCACCCTCGACTCCCCCCCCACAAATACACACGAAGCCAAACGATTATTTCTGAAATTGGCCAAAAATCCAGATGCTGGACTCTCATGGGATTGAATATTCTTAATACTCGACAAAGCTCTCCTGGATAAACACGTTGCATTATTATTACAACGATTATCATCGGGTCAACGGGACACAAAAGATAGCTGGATATTTGCTGACACTTGTTTCTAACAAGATCTGATCACAACTATCGAGCAAGTAGAGACAGGGCCCCCCTCATCCCCCCCTCCCCTCCCAACACACACGCCAAGTGCAGCTTGCATCGGAGTTCTTGGTGCCAGGTAGGATTTGCCCCGAGGCTGGAGGCAGACGCACCTGATGGTATCCCAAGCATCTGTGGCGCTCGTCAAGTAATGGTTTACAAGATGTCGTATGCTCAAAGTGAACGCCAAAACAAAACGAACGTCTTGTCGGAGTCTCTCCGTTGAGCATATAGTCGGTGTGGTTTATCCGCAGTAAGAAAGTTTATTAGGATAATTTTCGTGAAATACGAGCGGCGTAACGATAAAAAAATGAGACGGTGGCTGTTAATGTCTATCTGGCGTGCAAGTTGAATCTACAACGTGTTTACTCTAAAAACACGCACGCACGTCACGTCCCACCGACCAGTAATCGACGTAATTAATTGTTGCACGCCGGCACAATAGCAATTGACAACAACAAAAAAGCTGCGCATTGTATGCGTAAGAAGACCCCCAAACGCCCATGCAATGGTGTCGCGCAATGAATAATAATAAACGTTAAAAAATATATCGCAAGTACACTCAAGAAACGGAACACAAACCGAGGCACACAGGCACGCGCAAAGAGCGCCACCAAACAACACGCATCAACTGGCACCCAAGAGGACTGGAGGCGAACTGAACTCGCACACTCACCGCCACAGCTTGCCCAGAGTCTTGCTCAGCTCGGCGTTGTGCAGGTGCGGGTACTGGTCGGCGAGCTTGCGACGCGCCGCCTGCGCCCAGACCATAAACGCGTTCATGGGCCTCTTCACGTGCGGCTTCGACTTGGAGGAGCCGTTCACCCTCACGGGCATGGGCACCAGGGTCCAGTCGTAGCCCTTGAGCACCTGGCTCACGGCCTCGCGGATGCATGCGGGGAACTTGTCGTCCTCGTCCATCTTCTTGCCGGAGCCCGCGTCCCTACCGAGGCCGAATACCACCCCGCCGTCCAGCACCCCTCCCGGGCCGCCGGCGAGCAGGAGACCGCTCGCGCCGGCGCCGTCCTCGCGGTCCGAACAGCGCTTGGAGCCGCAGCTCTGGCTGTCGCTGTCGGAGCCCGCCAGCGAGTCGGCGGGCGAGCCCACGGAACAGTTCTCCGACATGTCTGGGCTGGGCACGTCCGACATGTGCTTGTCGTGCTGCTCGTCTGACATCATTCTTTCGGCGTGCAGCACGCGCGCGCTTTCGAGAGGAGAGCAGAGCCGCAGCGAGCTCGGCGTTCTAAGTCGTCGCTGAGATCTTGCAAACGAAACAAAATCGCCAAATTGAACGGGGGGGGGGGGGGGTGGAGGGCGATATGCAGCGCTTTTGGTCTGTCAGTCGGAGCGCCCGCCGACGGCAGCGCTGCGTCTGCTTGTATCTCAAGAGTTCTTCTGCCTGTATCGGGGGGTCGCGATGCACCAGATGAGAGGGGACCCTACTTACTAATAAAATGGGAATGGTGCGAGCCGCTTGGTTGAGCACCGCAGCTCCCTCCGCTGTGTGCGTGCGTGCTGTCCGCACGGGAGAGAGAAGCGATTTGAAGGCTCGCTGGAGGGAACGTGGGTATAGGTTCGGCCTCCGCTGGACGCATTCCAACAATCGTGCGCCAAATTCCGGCGCTCGCCTCCAATTGGTCCGAAGTTACGGGGCGGTGCCAAGAGCACTAATAAATATCTCAACTCGAGATGTAAGCCTCCTCCTCTCCACCCCCCCCACCCTCTACTACCTCGCCCACCCCTCCCCTTGCCACACTGGATAAATGATTTTAAAATTGAACTCCACGTGTAAGCTTAGACAGAAAGCGACTTTGTCTCTTTTAAAAGTCAATTGACAGCTACTGTAAATTGGAATGCACAGCCAGTGTGTGTGTGTGAGAGAGAGAATATAAAACGCGCACGAATAATCGCGCTCGCAACACAGATTTGTGTTGCGTTGCGCCCTCTCTCAAGATAACCCCTGCGCGCGTCTGTTCTGAACAGCGCAAGGATGGACGTGCGGAATTGCAGCCAAATGATGGGCGCCCCTCTGCAACATCAATAAGCACGCACCTTCCCCGTTGCTTTGAACACTGCGTTGCACTCTTTTCACGACTCGTCGTGAGGCTATACACTTCGGGGTGCATTGTCCGCGATGATAATAATAATACGCGACCCGTACGTAATGCCGCACCTTCTTATTTCCCGTGTGCCATGGCTTACGAGGCTGCGCGCGAGTGAGTCCCGTTGACCATCAAATGCCGCGCGTAACGAATGCAGCCATCGGAAGAAATCACCACCTCTTCAAGTGTAGCGGCATTTCCTAACGCAGAACAAGTCGCGGCGGTGACTTCTTTTTTTTTATTTCGCGTCGCAGTGGCGGCGTTCCTCTACTCCTACAGCTGGCGCGTCCCTAAACGTATACTCAAATTAATGAGATACACTATAGCCGTCATATATATCTGTCCATTCACGTAACAAATAGCAGCATGTATTACATTTCTCGTCAAACAGAATACCTTCGGGGAGTACATCATTTCAGCAGCAATACCGTAAGTTAATTCTGAACCGGTTTCGACACAGTCTCTCATCAGCAGCCAGCCTTACTTGAAATTATACATTCGTTTGTGGTTGACGGGAAATGTAAAATAAATACCTAAAAAATGTTTTATGTGGAGGGACAGATGTATGAAGATTATCTGCGTATTTGTTGTTACTTACATTCACCACAACGGCCCTGATGGCTATTTTGTGTTACTCTCTCCAAGCTCACGTTTTGCGTGACTGAGAATTATTCAAATTGCATATCCTGCACTCACTCTCAAACTGGTGCGAGTGTACTCGCGATACAGCCGAAATGGGGTATGAGAACACCTGATATAGGCACACGACACTACTGGTGGTCGGAAGACGAAGGGCAACTTCTAATACAAGCACACTTTGGAAATAAGTGTGACCTTACATTAGTGCGATGAAAAATGCCAATTTCCCGACACATTGGCTATTATATATTGGTACTGTATATTCCCTTTCAGGGCAATATTATTGAGGAATGTATCGAATGTCTTTACATGTGCTTATGCTACATTGCCAACGGAGCGATGACATCTCTTGCTTTGATTCCGAATGGCCGTGCTTAATTCCAACTTCTACGGATACACTCGGCGATCACTATCACAGCCGAGCGCATACCGTGTAATATGCGTGCGTGTGAACTGTGCAATGCGCAGAGAGAGCGTAGCCCGAGCGAAGCCGGCTAACTCCAGCAAGACACGCCCCGACGCGCGGAGCTGACTCACGGGTAATGCTTCGCCACTCGAGCTGGGGCTGAGCGTCGCTGCAAGGTGAATGCGCGCAGGTGACTGCACCGGCGATCAAAGTGGCCACCGATCCCGCCGCACTCCCCCTCTCTCGAATGCGCCTGACGATGACATCGCACAGCAACGGTCCCGCCGTGCGCTTTTGATGACCACCAGTGCCCGCGTCTGTCGCTCGTTCTCGATCGCTTAGGAATTACCAACATCATCAGCAGCAGCAGCAGCGAGCGCCTCGCTTGAAGGTTGGCCTTCGTTTGTTTAGACTGCACGGTTCTAATTACAGATGTGGCTGTGGGTGTCTTTGGAGAGCGGTGGCGTACTGGTTAGCGCACTGTCGCTGCCCGACAAACCAGGCTACCTGGGTACGATTTGCGGCCACGGCGAGTGTTATGCCACCTCTCATCTAAACGAGTACCTGGTTCTAGGTGCTAACATCGGCACTGGGGAAACGGAGGCGGCCGGACGTGGTGATGGTCACGATACCAGCACCAGTCTTCAGAGGTGCTCCTTTACATTACTTTCCCCTACAGTCGACGTGAGCTATACAGGGCCTCTTTATATGTTTAAGTCGCCTCTTGGGGATGCTTTTGCAATTGACAACGATTTACCTCCGCGATGTCTCTGTTATATGCTTATATATACACACACACGAGTCGGCTCAGCAAGTACACGAGGCTGCGCCGTTCATTGTGCGGGCGATGTGCACAGTGCATTCGCCGGGTACCAACTGTGTGGGAGTCGTGCTTTGTACGTTCGTAATTCCGCGTCGCAGACACTCTGCGGTTTGTGGTCACCTCGCAGCGGCTCGCTCGCTGCGCCTCGCCGGGTCCGATTTGACGACGGTGTGGGATGCGTGTGGCGGGGGGGGGGAGGGGTACCCTCGCTATACTTCACTCTCCAAGAGTTACGAATCGAGTGCGGATTTGATTTTTTGTTTTGTGTTTTTTTTACACCGCGCGGAGACGCTCAACTAAACAACAAAGAACCAACCCCCCCATCACCGCAGATGCCTTGAGATGTGTGTAATGGGATTTTAATCACACTTGAAGTGACGCTCGCATTCGTTGCTCGGGAGGCAAAGGGAATGAAACGTCGGAGCGTCGATATGAGTTACGTGAACACCTGCTCCCTCCTCCCAACTTCCCCCCCCCCCCACGGGAATTGTAAACCGCTCGCAATGTCAACGCAGGGAATTTGAAATGTCGGGACGTGCAGGTGTAGGGCCTTTCGGTGGCCGTGGAGTGGCGGCGCGGATGCGCGTGCGTTCAAAGCGGCGTGCAATGGCCGTGAGTGAGAGAAATACGCACCGCGCAAAATCCGCATTAAGCATTTGCTTCCACTTTACCACAGTAAGTACGCATTATGTTGAACTTCTTTCGCACCGTACGTAGCCAACCGTGCGAATCGGAGGTGCGTGGGAAAGACAACACACTAAGTGTCATAACCGCAAGACAAATACCAGAGTTCCTACACTCGAACGCTTGCTGTATGTTTTCTGATTTTATTCTTTCCAGCCATTTGTCAAGTCACGACTGGATGAACGGCCCCGCGCCTCGCGTCGGTCACGAGGGGTTGTTCTGACATATTTCACCACGTTGGTCGGTGCGGATGGGTGAAGGCGGGGAGGGAGGGGGAACATCAGCTCGCTCTGATATGACTTGTCGCTGATTTTAGCTATGTTCGGGAATCGAACTCGGGTCATCCCTTGGCGTAGTATATATGAGGTTTATTTTTCTTGAATACATCGTGTTCGAGGACATTTCTTCGTTCAGCAACGAAAATAAACTCGACGAAGTGTCTAAGAAACAATGTGATAGTGTGCGTGTGTGGGCAGCTCATCTGCGGTGTGTCTAATTGATTGAGAGCGGCGTCTAATGCAGATCCAAGTATCTATGGAATTCTGTCGCTGCATTAGCGTGGCGAAATAGGCGAGGCTTGGGTAGCCAGAAAAAAAAAGCGTTTTTTTTATTTGTAAAGCTGTCCAAGGCACCGTTGTGCTTTGAAATGGAATTCGTTACGAATAGCAGCGTCTTGTGATGTCTCTGAGCTGGCTCCTCGTATCAGCGACACAGCGACTGAACGCGCGGCCCTCGTCCGAGAGTCATTCGAGTGAATGTGTGACACTCGCATTGCGACGCGTCGACTGGCTGAATAAATACAGCAACATTGTTGATAAGTGCAGTTAAGACTCATTCTTTGCTTAGTGCCTGCGGCTAATATATATAAAATTAGGCTGATGATGTATTTTGTTCTTCCAAAGTTAATTAACATTTTAAACTTGTAATGTTTCTCGACGAATATTGCCTTATCGGTGAAGTGTGTGCTGAAGAGTTGCACGTGTTATAATGTCTATTCGCATTGATAGCTCAATGATTTGCTATTTTATTAGTTTATTAGTCACTAAAAGTGGTGTGCCGATGTGTCTATATTTTACACTGCGTAGTATATATGTTATTAATTTCGTGTGCTTATGGTCTATAAAAAATGTCCAACACTCTAATATGACCACATACATATTGTGATAAGTATACCTATGTGATCCATGTTTATTATTGAATCAATTTCGAGAAACATGCAATAAAATGAGTCATACTTATCATACTTGGTTAGATACAACTCTTACACATATTCATCTCTGTGCGATTTATTTAAAACACAAACCACTCGCAGAGGAGTAATTCAACTAAGAAGGACACAATGGGAATGAATAGAGTTATGGATCCAGTCAAACCTTTCCTGGCCGAATTATTTAATTATCGGATTCCTACTTGTGACTATCATTACATATTATAACACTTTCAAAATCTCGTATACACATGTGAGTAGCATCGTTCTGACCTATATATACGTTATCACATGCCCAGGGGAAAAATAAAATAACTTACCCCCACCCATTGATAGTCAATTTGGGGGTGAGGTGGATGGGAGTGCTCAAGGTCAATTTGGATTTCATATGCATATCGGCAACCCGCGCTTACCAGCGTGGTGAAGTTATGATCAAACAACGCCCATGATCGACATGGCGTGGAAAGATGGCCATCGTTCAGCAGTGGATTCACACAGGAAGTGCTGCAGGTGATAAATCGTGTTACGTAGCATTCAACTCGTGGTACGACGGGGATAAACAAAAAAAAACACACGTGAGAATAAGACGCTCAAGCCAACATTGTACCGAGCTCATGTCGATCTCATCCGTGAACACGCGGCTTTCTGCACCGCACGCATTCACTCCTTCCCGTCGCTCCCCAGCCCTTCCGTGATCCCTAAGACTCCTCTATCGCGGGCACGCCTTCCTCGAACCTTGCACGCCTCTGCCATCTAAATCATTCTATTCTGTCGCCGTTTCTCTTTTTTTTGCTATGTCAAGCGCCTTGAGTGAAGGCGCTCTGTAACTGTAAAATTAGATTCGATTGGAACCAAAGCGAAAAGCATGGCTATGCACGCGTACGTTAGACATCACATTGTGATGCACTCTCCGTTTGACTGTAGGTGCGTTATGGGGGACCCGATGCTGATTTTTACACCTTTGTCTATTTTGCTTTTCGTTCCTGAAACTCGCCAACATTTATACAACGTACAGGTTGTGGATATATAACGTTGTACACGGTGCCCTTCGGCCGTGTGAGCCGAATGTGACTGTAAATAATGCGTGTGTGAATCGAATGCCTTTGCTTTTGATCTAAGGACAGCGAAGGGAATTGATGGCTCTGGCGCTGTTCCGCTCTGCACCCGTCACCGACACAGGCTCCGCTTCTCCACGTGCCCGTCCTGCACATGTGTATATAACGAGGCTGCATATTGCAATGCGTTTAACGATGCACAATACTGCTTACTCAGCACTCTATTTGGCAGTTTAAACCAATGTGCGTACGATGCAATGAACCAATACACCGTATTGGATAATTAGCTGCGTCGATCATGGAAGGGTGAGGGGTGGGTGGGGGTTGATCATACTTCACCACGCTGGTCAGTGCGTGTTCGTGGAAAATGATGAAACATGATGGATTTTGAATTTTTTACCGATAAACTTTCTCAGCGTGGCGAAGTATGGTCAAACACTCCATCATGACCGACACAGCGTGGGCTGAAGCAGGCCTGTATCCAGCGGTGGATTGACAAAAGGCTGATGGATTTTCTGGACACGTATCATGCACTATATTAGAATAACGTTTTGCTGGCTGGCTGGATGCCTGACTGGCGCGAGGGTGACGTCACAACGCGCACATCTGCGCGTTGTGACGTCACCCGCATCCCACGGCGTTGAGCCGGGTTCGTGCGCGGTGACGTCACGCCTCTCTCACCCACCGCCCATTCCACCCCAGCAGTGTATCTTATTTCAAGTTGACACGTTATTTCAAGTTGACACTTGAAATAAAATCCAACTATCCGTAACTTAATGACTATTTCTTTGTATATATAATAACGCCTTAACAATGTGAGATTAAAAAATCCCCTGTTATCTATGAGCTCTACGATATACCTTCATTGAATTTAAATGTCCTGATTGTTTTTGTTCTTTGTAAACTGTTACTGAAACAAACGTGTACAACGACAAAGACACGCACACATACACGCCTATGTTTGTAAATATCACAGACCAAAGCGGCGGTTTATTTGTTTTCCAATTATTTAAAATACATATATACTTTGTGTATTAATGCTGTGAATGGCATGTGTTTCAATTGCTACAGCCATATTGTGCACACAGTTTATCTTAACAGTTGTAACATATTAATTAAGGTATATAAACACACTAACACATACTTATAAACGATATCATGTATAAACTGAGTTGATGCACAGCAGGTGGTGAGATGCTATCTCCTGCGCCTGGTATGAAGGAGGTTGTGGGTTCGATCCCAACCCTCACGCCTGTATATTTGGAGTTTGAATGTTCTCCCCGTGGTCGCGTAGATTTTTCTCAGGGTCCTCCGGTTTTTTCCCTCCACATTTAGAAACATGTGTTTGTATTATTTGGCTGCTATAAGTGTCCACATGATAAGCCGTTCATTGAGCTATCATTTGTGGCCAGGTCCCTGCTGAATAAGAGCTAATAGGTCAGTGGACTTTACCTGATAAAATAAAATACACTCACAGACTTAATCAATACGACATATTGTTACATCGCAGGCTGCGAGACAGGGTGCTACAATAATGTCAAACGAATTAACTTTAACAAAACTGGATATGAATATACTTCGTACACTAAGGCAACACTCAGGAGTTGATCGTTTGTATTCTCATGGAAATGGAAACGCATACAAAAAACACCGAATGCTTTATTGCAGTAGTTCTTAACCTTTGCTGCAGCTTTGCACCCCTTTGGTTCTCATTCATGAAAACATGTATAACACATAGGATTGGTGAAACAAAGTAGTTGAATCTTAGCAGCATTCATTGAAGCGCTGTCGTCCCGATAATTCTGTTCCTTCACATGAAGAAGGCTACTTGTGTTGTGGCCGAAACGTCGTGAGAATTTTATTTTATCATGCTTTATTTTTTATTATTTTATTTCCATTCTACGTGATTTTACCGAAAGAACCAAGAGGAAACAAAGTAGTTGTCCTTACGTGCCCGTGCTTAATTTGTGCTTCGATGATTTACCTTCTAAAACAAATCTGGCCACGTGTCGCACCCCCAGAAAGGGCATCTCGCACCCCCCCCAGGGGGTACAGCGTGCACCGCAAGTTAAGAGCCGCCGCTTTATCGCAGCAAACCGCGTCACAATACGGAGGACATGTGCAAGACCGGATTGAAATATATTTTACTTGACACACCTTGCAGAAGAACCGTGTATCCTGAAAACATCAAATGTCACACTGCATCCTTTGATGCGTGATTAAATGCGCGCGTTTATGAATAGACCCACGCACATTATATTTCCAGAAAATCTAACAGCAATCACAGTGAGCCACGTTCATGCTGCTGTTGCACTCTGCACCTGCGCATTCACTCGTCGGTTTCAATTAATTAATATATTATTATTATACGCCTACACAATACGCTACATAGACCCTAGTATCATCTGAAGAAGGCCAGTGGATCGAAAAGTTAACATTTTCCTTTCCTCTCGGTGAAAGTCAAAAACGTGCTCTCTCCATATTTGTTTTTATTTCATCCGTTATGGGATGTATGCATATCTCACGTTAACTGAAGCGGCAACATCATAATTTACATAGAGGGTGTGTTCAGATCATATATGTAAATGTATTTCATATATGCCGTATTCCGTTTCACATTATGTTCTTCGTGAAATGTATGTTAGACGTTCCGTGCAGAGTCATCAGCACTGCGTTCAGTCATTAAAGTAATGCGCGTCACATTGCTATCATCTCGCTGTGGAAATCGGTCATCACGAGACAGCCGAACGAAAAAACTTAAGTGTTTTAATTTCCTCTTTCCGAACGCTAAAAAATACGTGCAATATAAAGTGGCAAAATATGATCGCGTGTACGGTCATTGATTTTAAGTCCCTTTGTCAAAAAAATATTCACAATGAAAATGTATTTAATTAATGCGTGATGCATATTGAACTTAAAGAGAATAACGCTATGATATTCGCGTACATAATACGGGTAACGAATTCCCAGTATTATACGTTGTATGTGTTTTGCCTTTACGAGCATTATTATTACTATAGATGCTGAATATTGTGCATTCATACGCACGTTACATTTATTTTCTTTAGCAATGAGGTCAATCAGTCCCCGTGTGCAGGAACGAGACGGATTGCGACATCGCCAGACCGCGAAGGTTGGCGATGGGGACTGTAATCCAGCAGCGGATTAATCATATCTGATGGTGATAATATCGTGTCTGGATATATATAAACACAGTATATAGGTATATTTCATAATGTAGTTTGTTATCCTTAGGAACCCCATACATAACGTAAAATGGAACCGATGATCCCACCTGAGCAAAATAATCAAATACTTAACAACACGTCTAGAATAATATAAATATATATCTCGGTTTAAAAAACAAAAACAGAAGATTGTCTATAATCTCTTCATGCACAAAGGGGACATTACCATGGGAACGTCGTCGTGACGACCACAATGATGATGATCACGATGGTGATGCGGTGAGTATTTGTGATGATTCTGATGATGTAAATGGTCATGTTAATCATGGGTGTGGGCAAATGAAGATGACCGTCATCGTAGTGGCGCGAGTGTGCACCATCCACTCGTTATGTTATTGAATCTCGTGGAGCTAACGTTTAGTTGATTGCGTAACACGTTTTACAAGCGTGCGCGCCACGCATTGAAATTATCCAATAAAAGTTCACTTACAGCTGCGTGCAAACATGCGCGCGCGCGCGCACGCACGCACACAAACACGAGCGGAGCACGCACGCGCGCAACTGTGGTAAACAACTCAAAGCACGACTGTTTCTTCCCAAATTTTCCACGCTGGAAGCCCCTTGGTTTGCGCTCCACCCCAAAGTAGCCACCGCTCACTTCGACACCCCCCCCCGCCTTCCTTCCTTTTCCACGCCGAGTCATCAAATTTCATAATTGAACCGCAGTTCGGAGTGAAACGGTTCACCCTTGTTTTTGATTCACGCACTGAGTTTCTGGAATTACGGATCCGTATATTTTGCATACTGTGAACGGGGGTGGAGCGGTGGCACAATGATTAGCGCGGTGCGATGTAAACCCGATCACATGGGTTCCATTCCTGGCCACCGCTATAACGTCGGTACCAGGTCATATCTGATTCCGTGCTGCCCTCCATCTCCTCCCACCACCATTCCTCACCTTCACCAACACGCACCGACCAGCGTGATGAAGTATAGTCGAACGATCCTCCATAGTACACACCGCATGTCCCAGGGACGTCTTCATCCAGCAGTGGATTGACACAGGGCTGTACAAAACAAATTCTGAAAATGCATTTAACCACCGTAAGTCCCCATTTTTATGAATGATGGCCCCCATGCATTAAAGTACCTTTACCGATGAACGCACCCCCCCCCCCCCACCATTCCAAGCTTTAGATTCGCCAATCTTGCATTCTGAATCGCGAGAAAAGCCACTGCCATTGCGTTTGACACGAAATACATCAAACACGCTCCCCGTGCAGCACTAATGTTGTACGGTTTGACCCGCGCAGCGCACAGGTGCGTGCCCTTAACTCGCGCCTCCACCCAAACACACTCCAACAAGAAAACAGTTACCCTTGGCGACGGGTCGCTCTTCTCCTAGACACAGCAAACCATAGGCCCCTGCATTCATCATTCCATTTCATACATTATATACACCGTCTGCGGTAATAAAACGCCTCGAGGCCTGTACACACGTTTGTTTATTGCTTTTCTGATTTTGCGGTTTTACGGTTAAAGTTTGCGAGTCTTACAAAAACACATTTTTTTTTTGGTTTAGTTTCGATTAAAAAAAAGATGTGTTTTATTAATTCTCCAGTGCCGTGGAAAACAAGAGCATAATTCACGGTCGAGTCGATGGCCTGTGTAGCCGCAGTGTATATAACTACAGCGGCGAAGGGGCGTGTGTGTAAGCGTGCAGGGGGCTATACGCATGCGAAATGTGCGGGTGCCGGCGACATGCTCCGATTAACGCTGAGTAACTTTACTTTCGCTGGTAAAGGCAAATAAAACACACAAGGCACTTTGTTTTTGCTCTGTTGCGTTTATGGGCTACAGCCTAATTATTTGAACTTGTAAATTACTGAGTACAGCGTCAGCTTTAATGAACATTTGACTTAATAACAAAACAAAAAAATAATTAACACTTCGCTAAATTTAAATGTGACGTAGCTGGTGGCTTTTTTCACATTTGCATGTGTGATATATTACATTGGAATACGGCATGTTTCTGATAATAACATGCAATTATTGAACACACCCAGTACACAACGTGACTGTTGAAATGATAATTAGGGCCGCCTTGTCAATGCGATGTTTGTTTTTTCTTAATATATTTATTTGCCGGGGAAAATCGAATCATCGAGGGAGTTTGTTGAAGTAGGTAAGCACATTTTGTATTGAAAATACATATAATTGTCGCTAATTTAAAATACAATTTTAATAAAATCGTAGTTTTCTTAAGTGGAAATATTATACATGTGCACATGTTGCACGTATAAATAGGCAGACATAAGAATTTGATTTTTTTCCAAATCAACGGCTGAAACATTGCATTTCACGATTAACACGTAAGTGGATATTGAACATGAGAGCACGATGATATAGATATGAAAACAAGCTAAGAACGTTTCAACACTTTCTTCTCAAAACATTCTAACCGCTCCATCGCACTTGAATATTCATGATATATACGGTATACAGTACATGTCCTGGACATTGCACGTTTGTGAATGAGACCCAGCATTTGAGGACTGCACAGCCAAGGCTAAGACACACGTTAACGCTTTCCGCGGACTATGATACTTCATGCAAAAATACACACGACGAAAATTAAATAAACACGCGTTGCAAAAAAGTTTCCAATATTAGAACCCTCTTGATGAAAGGGCCCTTTTGTGAGCGTGTTTACTGGTCGCAGTTCTAGTAGCGGAGCGGCGGTGCAAGTCTTTAACGAGAACAGACTTCTGAGTGGATGCAAAGGCCTAAATCTCGTCAATAAATCATCGCCGACGTCACACATTGGGATTGGGAGGGGGGGGGGGGTTGACGAGGAGAGGAGAACTCTGTGCGGTGGGGATTCCGATGAATTGCGTTGCGACAGCGGGTCACGCGCGCCGCTATTCTCTTAATTATAGTCAGAGGCTTCGTGACACGCACACGTTGCTTGTTGTGCGCCCGCATTGAATTACCCGCGGCTGGCTGAAGTGGGTGTCACAACAATTTCCATTATTTCTACAGCCCTCCGCCGAGCCCCCCCCAGCGGCCGTGGCGCATTCAACTGCCCTTCGCCACGGGTCTGCGCGTTCCGTGCGGCGAGACACCGTGCGCGCGTGTCTGTGTCCGTGTGTCTCTGTGTCCGTGTGTCTCTGTGTCCGTGTGTCTCTGTGTGTCCGTGTGTCTCTGTGTGTCCGTGTGTGTGTGTGTGTGTAGGCGGGGGAGCCGTAGTGTAGCGGGTGGCGCGTTGCGCGATCGAACCCCGGCGTACCGAGTTCCATTTCTGCTCACGGCCAACGCAAAGTGACGATTATCTGAACCGGTCCTGGGCCTCCTCCCCTGGGTCGACTCGACTTCAAATGAGTACCTGGTGCGGTGTGCAAAGCGTCGCCACTAGGGAGACAAAGGCGGCCGGGCGTGGTGCTAGCCACTGACTCCCTCGTGTGCCGTGCCGGCTTTTAATAGGCGCTCGCAAACAGCACTTGTTCCTACAGTCTGTTAAAGGCTATACGGGGGATCTTTGTTTCGTGTTTGTGGGGAGCGGTAGTGCAGTGGTTAGCGCACTACGCTTTAGACGCCACCAATCCGAGTTCGATTCCCGCTCACGACCAATAGCAGTGGCGAATAATGAACCGCTCCAAGGCCTCCCCTAGGTCGACTCGGTTTTAAATGAGTACCCTGTGCGGTGTGTAAACATCAGAACTGGGGAGACAAAGGCGGTCGGGCGTGGTGTTGGCCACCCACCAACCCTCGTGTGGCGTTCCGGCCTCTATATGTGCTCGCTAACAGCACTTGCACCCAACAGCCCGTTAAAGACTATGGGGGGGGACCTTTATCTTTGTTTTTATAGGTGTGTGTCTGTGGGTGCACATAGCCTGGCACAAGCGTCGTGGTGACGTCACCGCCACTTAGTGGCGAATGGTTATTGTTGTTGTCTGTGGGGGCGAGTGTGTGAGCGGTGGAGTAGTGGTAAGTGGTGGTGGAGGAATCCCTCTTTTATGTATGTACGGTATGTTGAACTTCTTTCGCACCGTACGTAGCCAAACTGTGCTAATTGGAGTAGTGGCATCCCTGCCCAGTTTCGAAAAATTTGCGTTCAAAAATCGACAATTCGTAAAAAAAAAAAACTAGAAAAAAACTCGATCATTTCTGTTTGGTGTTCACATCTTGTTTGTGTTATTCGTCGGTTTTCCCGTCTCGTTTGTGGAGTTATATTCGCCCGGCTCTTCGACCTGTAACATGTGGGTGCAGTTTTGCCGACGAAATAATGACGAGGCGTGCGTTGGGCAAGCGGTGCCCGCCGTGGTTAGCGCGCACTCCTCAGCTATCTCCTTGAATCAAAACCCGCTGATTCATTTGACGGATGTATCGAGAGCCCTTAAGAGTCTATATCGATCAAATAATCCATTGCTGTAACACCGCTAGTGGTTTGCGCACAACGCTACGACTGTAAGTTCCATTCCCAAGCACGGCTAACACGATATATGAACTTTTTCCGAGCCACCTCTAGATAAGACTCGGCCTTAAAATTTAGTACCTGGGAGAAGGATGTAAACATCAATCCTGGGGGATACAAAGGCGGTAGGGTCAGAGTGTTCCTGGTCACACCATCCCCGTGCTGCGCGCGTACAATAGGTGCGCGCGAACAACCATCAGCACGTGTCTAAAAAAACACGTTTCATACGTCTAAACGGGAGATCATTGTTGCATCGCATGGTGCACCGAGCCTGGCACGATCGCCGTGGTGACGTCACCGCCCGCTTCGTGGCGATCGTCGCGGCGCTGTTGTTTGCTGGAGGTCTGCGTGCGTGGCGGTGCCGGGCGGGCCCCGCACCCGAGTCGGTCTCTGGGGTTTCGGGAGCCCGCTAATCTCTCGAGCCTCCGCGTCGACATCACCCAACTCCACGTGCTGCTCGCTCTGCTGCAACCCAGCCCCGCGGCCACGAGTCGGCTGCGTCCCCCTGCGGAATTCAGGCAGGAGCAGAGATGAAAGCGCGCAGCTCCGAGCGATTTCGCCGTCGTTGAGAAGTTCTTTGTGTCGAATGCGCGTGCACTCTCTCACTCTCTCGTGATGATCTTTCCTCCCCCGCCTCCCTCTGACCGCTCTCTCTCTCTGTCTACCAGACAGGAGACGGAGCTCCACTGATTACAAATACAAAATCACAACAAAGTTCCCCTTGCTTGAGATTAGAGATATTTTGGGAATGTTTTTTTTCTTGATTTGAAGCTTTCGTGACTGCAGGAATCCACACTCTTTGGTTATTTCGGTAATGTCAAGTAGCCCACCTAAAGCCTTTATGACCTCGTGTTGCAGCAGCTCTTTCTCCTGCGTCAGCAGTTCTCCTGCTGTGTTTGTCTCACCTGATGACGGTTGCTTGTGTTGCGATCGAAACTTCTTGATCTGTAAATGTTCTATCTACGTGACTTTACCGAAAGAACCACAGAGTATGAATGGGGTTTATTTATTTACTTACCAGACTCATAATTCGTAATTTCGCAACGCAAGCGTTCGACATCAGGTGGAGAAGAACGAGGGGTTAGCCTCTGAAGGCAAACTGTTGATGAACATGGATTCCTGCCTGCCTGCCTGGCTGGCGAGCACATCTGCGGGATGACGTCAGCCACCTCCCGTTCACCGCATCCCACGGCATTGATCCGGGATCGTGCGTTCTGACGTCACGCCCACCCCCTCTCTCACACCTTCCAGCCCAAGGCCGCGGATCCCGCTCAGGGAACAGAGAGGGAGGAAGAGGCGGAGATGAACGTCGTGGAGAGGGGTAGGGAGAGAGTGAAAGGGCGAGAAAATGAGATTGAAGGGAGAGAGCAAAACGGAAAGAGAGACTCAGCAAGCAGAGCAGTGGGGTGGGAGGTTTAGGGAGAGACAAGAGAGATTTGAGACGGGGAAGAGAGATGTGGGGGGAAAAAAAAAACTACTGCTGTATTTACTAAACTCGCTGTTTTATTTGACTAGATAAGGCCCACTGAGCTATATAGCTCTTTTTTCAGAAGCGACATGAGCACAAATGATAGCCCAATGAAGTGACTCATCACGTGGACATTTATATCAGCCAAAACACCTCTAAAAGCATGTTTCTAAACGTGGAGGGAAACATCGGAGGACCCAGGGAAAAATTACACGCGACCACGGGGAGAGTGAACATGCAAACTCCAAATATACAGGGGGTGGGATCGAACCCACAACCTCCTGTATACCAGGCGGGGTAAACAAGGAGAGATGGTTGGGAGGGAAGAACGTGCGATTCAGTGGAGCGAGGAGAGTAAAGCAGAGGAACGGTAGAGGTACAACAGAGGACAGGATTAGAGAAACAAAGGCAGCGAGACACCGAGATACATTTGGATATACAGTACGGGGAAGGCAAGAGAAAGGTTGAGGGAAGCAAGGCTCTCGATAAGATCCAAACTTTTGCTGGCTGTCTGGCTGGGAGGGACAGGCGGATGAACGGTCACGTCCAAAGGATGTGCTGCTTGCAAGTTTGGATAAAAAAATTTCGTAACCACATGCTCGCACATATGCGGCTGCATAAGCCGGGCAGTGGTGGCTATTCACTCCTATAATCCAGCACTGCGGAGCCAGTGAGGGTTGGTGTATTGCTCACATGTGAAGTTTCCTTGCCGTGGGCGTCGAGGTGCCATTCCTTGGCTCGCCAAGGCAATACAGCAAGTGGAGTGCAAATCTCCATCTGTTCCATCTGTATGGGATAGAGTGTTGTCACCTTGTATGTGTGTGGTGTTCTCCGGATGCTTCAGTTTCCCCCTCCATGTAAATGCAAATACAGTTGCCGATAATGCCTTAATATATAGAGGACCGCAGAGCTCAGGGGAAGGGGTGGAATTTGGCTCCGGCTCAATGCTTGACTCTTGCCTTTCCCTCTTGTCCAGGGGCGGAGCCACAGGGGGGGCTGGGGGCTCAGCCCCCCCTGAAATTTTGGGAAAGTCGGTAATCGGGATAGCCGGATATCCCGCTGCTGCAAAATGCTGCAGGCTGCCACCTTGTGCTGCCCTGCAGGCTGCTTGAGCGGCAGCCTTTCGAACTTATCGAACTTATTAGCCACATCAGCGGCTCCGACCTATTAATAAACTCTGCGTTCAAATCAAATAAAATTTGTTTTATACATTTGTGGCGCCCATTGGAAAACATACACTGGATATCTCAGAATATTGAAATCAGCCCCCCCAAAGTCAAAATCCTGTCTCCGCCCCTGCTCTTGTCTGTGGTTCCTTGTGCCTCTCAGTCTTCCTTCGAGAGGGAGCGACTACTGTCCACGTCACAAGTTGAAATTATTGTTGTTATAAGATACGGGAGTAATCCATAAAGTTTGTTTTTACTCTTAAATTCACGTAATTGGGGCAGTTTCAGCACCATAGTTTTGAAACAATTTTGACAACCCCTTGTATAAAGATCTTCTGCCTCATATGTGTGGTACATAACCAGAATTTTACCTCAAGTTACCTTACATAGAACAAACATGAAAATGTATGTCACAGTTTATAATATATACAAATTTTATTTAGCAAAGTGCATTGCATGTTTTTGTATAGCTAGAATTTGTGTACTGATAAGGGATGGTCAGTATACTGAGAATGAAGTACTAAAATGAAGCATTACTGTCACCTGGATATTCATCCCACATGCTTGTGTGCTACTCATTAGTACCAACCAATTTCTGTTTATATTAGCAAACCTCAAAGCCATAATTGCAGAACAACATAAATATATAGTTCCCCAACACTTGTTTCCCTCTCTAAACGGGTGTCTTCATTTGTGATGAAGCAATAATACTGAATTCATTTTAACTAACCTTAGTAGCAGACTCGTGTGCAACAAAAAACAAAATTCTCCAAAGCAGAACCTTAAGTACAAGCAATATACACCAGAAGGCTTATATGAACTGCAGCTGCTAAACTTGATGTCTGTATTGATCACTGTAGCCGGTAATTAGAATGTAAAGTAAATAAGTCATTATGGTTTACTACTTTGCTCGTATTTTACTCATACAGACAGGCACGTCAAATTAAGCAGGCCGGTCAAAATTTTATGCACCATAAATGACATATAAATGTCACATTATTCGCCTTATATTTTCTGTAATGCGATCATAAATATTGACCTTGGACATCGCTTATAAATGAACTATTGAATAATCAATAAAATAAAAAAATGCTTAGTTTTTTTAATATATGGCCAATTTTCATGATTGCCATTAATTATATGCCACATTAATTATATGCCACAGAGCACACACTGACTATTGACAATGGAACCAAGCCATCGCGCCCTCATTTCTGCTAATTCTGCTAATTTTACCTCAAATAACTTAAACAAGAGTCTCTTGCTTTTTTAGCTGGAAGCAGTGCATTTGTTGCAATAACTCTCAGGCAAAGTCACGAAATACACCCACAACCTTCTTATAAATAATGTCTTATGTCTTTGGACAGGGAGGAGAATAACGAAGAGGTGAAGAGTCGTGAGTTGGCAGCAAAGAGTTCAAACCGAAAAAAAAATGACCCCATTGTGTCCTCATTGCAAGAAAACCGAGCAAGGAAGTGGAAAAGCCTTGCTCGCAACAGGGTACTAGAGGCACCTGCTCCCAATTACTCCATATCATCTCGTGAGCAATGGGCCAAGTGGGTGCACAAGCGATCCATCACACGGACAAGAAAGCCGCTTCCGTTCTACAGGTCCGGTCAGCGGGGCTGTCCCCAGAGTGGGCCGCCCGGAGTCATGCGCCCTTCCCCGTTCACTACACGGTAGTCGCTCTGGCTCAGGGCTGGCTTGCCCGCCTTATAGCCCCTTTGTCTTTCCACCAGGGGCGTTTCTGGTTGCAATGGACGTGCTAAGCAGTCCCCTTTGGTGGTCCTCCTGTAGCAGCAATGTCAGAGGTACGGCAACTGCATTGATCAACTGCAGAGGGGTGAATGAAGAGCATCTGTTGGCGTGTTTGTTTGAGTTGCGTATCCGACCGTCGGACAACTGAATCATTTACACCCAGTGCAGTGTATGTGCAACTGTCGTTTTATATACAGTACATGTTTACACATCCGACTTTAATCTCCTATACATTAGCTTACTTCTAAAGCACACTTAAAACATTTCCCCGTGTTTAAAGCATTCAGCGCTTTATTTTTGTCCACAAACTTATTTGGGCATGGTGTGACGGTAATTTTTTTTATCGATGTACACATATCCGAGCTTTTTATATTTCTGGCTTCATCTCAGTTGCCAACGAGTTTGAAATGCGACAGTGTATCTGCTGCATTGTTTAAATTAAATGTATTGTGGTTGTTATGTTTGTGCTTTGATAAAAAAATGTATTCGTTACATATTTTACTTGTGGAGTGGTAGTGCAATGGTAAACACTGTCGCAGTATGAACCCAGATACCTTAGTTAAAATCCCAGCAGAGGCTAAAATCAGTGGTGAGTGATATTGAACCGGCCCTCCGGTGAAGCATCGTCACATAAACCCCATGACTGACACGGCGTGTACGAACACGATGCACAGCTGTTTGTCAATCCACTGCTGGATGAAGGCCTCCCCCTACACTTTCACCATCAATCACTAATATTATTTCATCACTTGTAGGAATGTTTTTTACAAGGAGCATACGTGATAATATTAAAAAAATTATACATTTACTGTTGCGCAAATATTGGAGTACATATGCCTTTTTTACGTTTATGAATTTCCACTTCATATTTTAGATCCTCAATACGTTTACTTAAAAACTGAGACTTTTGTTTAATGTCTATTTTAAATTCTATAAAATCCATGTAAGATTCTTCCTTTTTATGATAATAATGGTATTTTAATTTAGTTTTCTCAATTTATATTGTACATTGCAAATGTTTAAAATGGGAAATTCAGCTATGATAACAGACCATCAGCTGTCACAAACATATATATCACAGTGTCTTTAATGTTCAATTGATATAAACAAATGCTTCAATTCCAAGACAAATAATAGGAATGATAATGGGAATCAAATGTCCAGTTTTTCATGCAAACTGACCCATTGTCCCAACGAATACATGTTTAATCCACCCGAAGTCTGTTTGCTAAACTGTGCGTATTGAGATATTTCGAGACTTGCTTGTGGTGCTGTTTTTTTATTTTACGTTTCTTTCTTCCTCTCCAAGCATCTATATAGCCCATGCAATATGAGCAGTCAACACATTTAAATATTTTAGGAATATTAGGCAACTAAAAATATCGGCCATCTTGTTTTTTCTGCATTGTGGCTGATAAAAACCTCTTTCGCGAGCCTCGCAAACACCCAACGGCTGATTTAACAACACGGTCAGAAATACAAGACCAAAAAAACTGCCTTAATAAAATGAAAAAATGCTAATTAATTTTACCTTTAAGGAAACCGGCGGCACACCGAGCCAAATTGAGTCTAGACTATGTGTACAGTGTTTCATTTATGGGAGACACTATAGGGTGCCAAGGGCTGAAAAAAGGGTAAATGCATGTGGGCTTGTTTGCCAAAGTTATGGTACAGAGCTGCCCTGGAGTCTGGCCAAAAAATATGCACGAGTGTTTATGTATTCTGAAATCGTACACTTGAAATATACACCTTTGTGTAAATCACAAAATCTCAGTGTACTCTGAATTAAAATTACGCTTTTGAATCTCACCGCAATTACAAACGCAGTAAATGTAAGCTGCTCTCTCTACGTACACTTGTTACGCTATGTGATAAGGAGATGCAACCTCTAAAGTACCAATGGTTTGAATCTTGACTGCAGGAATTCATACTCTTTGGGTCTTTCGGTAAAGTCACGTAGATAGAAAAATAATTAAATGATAGAAATCGCGACGTTTCGATCGCAACACAAGCAATCGTCTTCAGGTGAACAAATACAGCAGGCGGACTGCTGAGGCAGGAAGAAATATCACATATTTATTCCTGCCTCAACAGTCCGCTTGTGTTGCGATCGAAACGTCGTGATTTTTAAATTACATTATTATTTTTCTATATACGTGAATTTACCGACAGACCCAAAGAGTACCTATGGTATGATACATACGAAGAGTCCAGCCAATACTATGCATGTACGTATGTTGAACTTCTTTCGCATCGTACATAGCCAATCGTGCCAATTGAAGGTGTGGGGGAAGGACAACAAATTAAACCCCAAAAAAGCAGTTCAAATGAAATGCGTGAGGCCGCAGGGATTCGAGGCCAAACCTAACCATGCATGCAGAGGGAAACAGTATATAAATGCCCTGCAATGTAGTCCTGTGTAGCTTTTTGCGATTTGCTGTATAGCTCTCTGCTGTCTGTTCTGGCTGTATGCTTGGAGTGAAACGTCAGACATCATGCCGAACAGCATGCAATACATCTCAAAAATACACCATTTCATGTGAACACGTATAGTGCAATCTTACTTTCAGTGTTCCAAAATAATATATTTTCCCAACAATATAAAGACCAGTGAGTGGCTGCTATGGTCATGTGTACCTGAGATGTAATAATGGTGGGATATATACACAGCGGCTGGTTCCACCCTGTAATGTGGCAGCACCTTTCACCTGCAACAGACATTCCTGTAGAAAAATAATTGATTTGCAGCCAAATGATAGGGATTCCTACATAAATCTAATGCCAGCATTGAATTGCACATTCATATGCACTGTACTGCTTTAACGTTATGTACTTGGCATGTGCGCCTGGTATGTTGTGGGCGTTTTAATATTTTTTTCGAAAAACGTTTCATGTCTCATGCGACCCGGTGTGCATTTATTCATCAGCAAAACCTCGTGGTTGCAAGTGGCAGAGTGTCTGAGGGGACTTCCCAGAGGTGTTCCAGTACAGATAAAATTTAACGCTGTGAATTAACCCAATGTTAAAACAATCACAACAACTCTGAAATTTTTTACATATTTGATTCAGTCTTCATTGTTTCTTCATAAGATTGACAGGTAGAAGACAGCATGGGAAGCCGTCATCCAGCATGGCTGCTGATGATGAAGATTTCATCTTTGCTCACCTAAAATCGTTGTTGTCGGTGTGTACAGTGAGGGAAAAAAGTATTTGATACCCTGCTGATTTTGTACCTTTGCCCACTGACAAAGAAATTATCAGTCTATAATTTTAATGGTAGGTTTATTTGAACAGTGAGAGACAGAATAACAACAACAAAATCCAGAAAAACGCATGTCAAAAATGTTATAAATTGATTTGCATTTTAATGAGGGAAATACGTATTTGACCCCCTCTCAATCAGATTTCTGGCTCCCAGGTGTCTTTAATACAGGTAACGAGCTGAGATTAGGAGCACACTCTTAAAGGGAGTGCTCCTAATCTCAGCTTGTTACCTGTATAAAAGACACCTGTCCACAGAAGCAATCAATCAGATTCCAAACTCTCCACCATGGCCAAGACAAAATAGCTCTCCAAGGATGTCAGGGACAAGATTGTAGACCTACACAAAGCTGGAATGAGCTACAAGACCATTTCCAAGCAGCTTGGTGAGAAGGTGACCACAGTTGGTGCGATTATTCGCAAATGGAGGAAACACAAAAGAACTGTCAATCTCCCTCGGCCTGGGGCTCCATGCAAGATCTCACCTCGTGGAGTTGCAATGATCATGAGAACGGTGAGGAATCAGCCCAGAACGACACGGGAGGATCTTGTCAATGATCTCAAGGCAGCTGGGACCATAGTCACCAATAAAACAATTGGTAACACACTAGGCCGTGAAGGACTGAAATCCTGCAGCGCCCGCAAGGCCCCCCTGCTCAAGAAAGCACATATACATGCCCGTCTGAAGTTTGCCAATGAACATCTGAATGATTCAGAGGACAACTGGGTGAAAGTGTTGTGGTCAGATGAGACCAAAATGGAGCTCTTTGGCATCAACTCAACTCGCCGTGTTTGGAGGAGGAATGCTGCCTATGACCCCAAGAACACCATCCCCACCGTCAAACATGGAGGTGGAAACATTATGCTTTGGGGGTGTTTTTTCTGTTAAGGGGACAGGACAACTTCACCGCATCAAAGGGACGATGGACGGGGCCATGCACCGTCAAATCTTGGGTGAGAACCTCCTTCCCTCAGCCAGGGTATTGAAAATGGGTCGTGGATGGGTATTCCAGCATGACAATGACCCAAAACACACGGCCAAGGCAACAAAGGAGTGGCTCAAGAAGAAGCACATTAAGGTCCTGGAGTGGCCTAGCCAGTCTCCAGACCTTAATCCCATAGAAAATCTGTGGAGGGAGCTGAAGGTTCGAGTTGCCAAACGTCTGCCTCGAAACCTTAATGACTTGGAGAAGATCTGCGAAGAGGAGTGGGACAAAATCCCTCCTGAGATGTGTGCAAACCTGGTGGCCAACTACAAGAAACGTCTGACCTCTGTGATTGCCAACAAGGGTTTTGCCACCAAGTACTAAGTCATGTTTTGCAGAGGGGTCAAATACTTATTTCCCTCATTAAAATGCAAATCAATTTATAACATTTTTGACATGCGTTTTTCTGGATTTGTTGTTATTCTGTCTCTCACTGTTCAAATAAACCTACCATTAAAATTATAGACTGATCATTTCTTTGTCAGTGGGCAAATGTACAAAATCAGCAGGTGATCAAATTATTTTTTCCCTCACTGTATATAATCATGCTACACTGTACATTTTTACATAATTTTGATATACTGTACATTTTTGGCATGGGTTATTCCAAATCTAGATTTTAGCCTTTTCGACTAAATGCAATGAGTTGTATATGTTATAAAACTGGTCGGTACATATATGTGATGAGTGTTCATACTCACGTGGGCGATATGGCTAACATTCTTTGTGTGTCAAAACATGTTTGGCATTGTGTAAATATAATTAACTTCATTAAATGGAAAGTTTGGCCGCTAAATAGTTAAGGATAATTAACTACGTCTACGACCATATACAAATTAGATCTAAATGTATTGCTCGCCTAAGTTATTGGGCAATTAAAATCTTTATAAGAGCCTCATTGAGCTCTTGAGCTCTCAATTCAGATTACATTTCTGGAGATATTGTATGCAGCATAAGTCACTTCTATTTTTTTTTCATCTAAGAAGAAATGAAAGTTAGTAATTCAAAACCAATGAACAATATTTGAGAAGTTGTTGACAGTCCATGTATTTATTTTATTTTTTCTTTCTCTGCGAGCAGCACAACTTCACGGTGTGAACAACACACACACACGGCTTTATTGTTCCATTTAGGGGCATATGTAATTGCAGATATTAATTAACTTCCCCCCTCCCCGCCCCCCAGATACAGCATTGCAAAACAGGTAATTACCTCATTTTAATTGGGCTGGCGCCCAATTTGTTGTGTGCTTTGCAAAACAAACAATTTAAATGTAATGAATTAATACTGATGGCGCCTCGCGTGAATGCCACTATTATGAAGGGATCATGAGTGAGGCAAGTTTAACGTTCAAAGGAAGAGGGTGGTTATACGCGCTGTAATTACACCCCTCGGCCTCGAGGACTAAGAATGCGGCAGCAGGGCAAGCGTTTCGTCGAGACGCAATCGCGTCAGGAACACCTCGTGCCCTCTGAAAATGCTATCTCTTTCGTCCTGCTGTCCATAAGTATTTTGTACAACGTGATGGCACCTTCACATTTGCCCCAGTGGGCTCTGTACATTCGGATGTGAGACAGCAGCCATAGCACACCATCTGGAGAACGGCTCGATGAACTTGGCATCGTTTATCCCCTAAACATTTCAATTAACTGTTCTCATTATCCTGATTTAAGTACGAGATGATGCAGTGTATAATCCTGATAAATGTATTCTGCATAATGCAAATGACTCTCCGTATGACTGTTAACGGACAAATAGCCGTTTCAATGTTTATCATCTAATGTTGATCGAGACCAATGATGGAGCGGCAGCCAAAGGGTGGAACACAACCAAGTGGATGTCGACGATGGTGATGAAATAAATCTGTGTGCAGTCGCGAGATGAAGAGTTGAATTCGAACATCGAAAGAGATGTTGGCAATTCAGGGACGCCTTTATCCAGCAGTGGATCGGTCATGGCTAATGATAATGCAATGTTTCGACAAATTAAATAAGTGGAAGAAACTTACTGTAAACATTTACTTTGCATACGTCAACATACATACTATCTCGATCAGTGGTGGCTTGTGGTTTAAGCTTGGTCTTGCAAACCTTAAGAGATCGGATAAGGCCACAAATTGCGTTTGCTTTTGTATCCACGTGCAGCTTCACCCGCGAGCGTTGAAAAACAGCAATGGGCACATTAAATCGATAAGCGACGACCTCAAGAAAAATGGTTGAGTAGAAATGGTTTCGAAGACAACAAAGAGGGGCAACCAGGATCGCAAAACACAGGCAAGGGGCAGGAGAGACCGGTGCTGCGGTCAGAGATTGGGGGCTGGGTTGGCTGTGGTAGATACGAGGCGCTCATGGTTTACATACATCGCTGTAAATTGGTAAGAAAGGGAATGTTTAGGAGTTTGAGAAAGAGAGTAGAGCTGTGTGCCAGCCCGTTTCGTGATAGAGAAAACACTGTGCGCCACTCAACATATAGCGGCTTTTTGTTAAACGATGACCAGCTTATGTTTCAGTTTATTCATGAATCACATTAAACACCATTAGTAACGTGCCACGCCGGTGTAATGTAGCTCAGATACTTTAAACTGTTGCATGAGCCTCCTGTGCAGCTTTACGCGTGAATGAAGTCACTTATGTGGTAATGGAAATTTACAAATATCAAAATTGTTGTTCTTAACTCTCATTATTACCAGACATAAAAGTCGACAACGACACGCCAGACGCTCTTCACTGGTAACTACTCCAAAGGCCTTCCAAAACAGCACAGAGCCCCCAGAATCTCACAGTAATGTAACGGCAATTGGCGAAGGACTCGATTTCAACTCGTCGCACGTCCGACTTTGAATTGATCACAGCCCCTGGCACATGAGCCGAAACCCCACGTATTTATGTTTGCTGCTAATGTTGCTGTCAGGCTACGTGATAATTAGGTACTGGCACAGTGCATGGTGTTGGCTCTCATACTCGGCCTTTGCTGCAGGGCCTGTTTGCTGCACTTTCATTAAAGATGTGGTCTGCAACTAATTAATTGGGAGAGCCTGCATGTCTGCTGTGGTTTGGCCTGTTTTTTAGTGGTGTAATGTGCTTTTTTGTATTCATCTCAGGGCCATTGTGGATGGTAAGTGAAAGCACGTGTTTGACATGGCGATTTCAGTGCAGGTTCAGAAACTGTCGTCGGTGTGACGATTTGTGCAAGGAAGCGAAACACTTCCTAACTACTGGTAAACAAATTCACGAATAAGCAAGGTGTGATTTTTTTAACTGACAGTTAATGCTTTTCTAAATATTCTTGAGGTTTTTTTTCTGTTTGTCGGTGGCAGTTTGGGTCCTGCTGGGATGTGTTTAAAAAAAAAACTCACACGAGTGCACATTTGCAGCCTCGGCAATGTTGAAACTGTCTGCAAAGAAAATATCACAGTTGGCTAACTACTAACTTGGTGTTTGTTTAAGTGTCTGATGTGTCAGCTAGTGAGAAAAAAAACAAGATTGATGTGAACCGAAGATCCTTATAATGGAATTGTATAAGATGAGAAATGTTCAACAATGTAAAATATTTGATTCAAATGTAATTTTGATAGGAAATAACTGGCGAGTTATTTTCCTTCTAAAGTTTTGGTACAGTATTTCACTTTTTGTAAACCCTTTCCTGTTTTGAGAACGTTTACTTGGCTGTAGTTTGGAGAATAACGTTCTGGATCGCATATAAGCCAAAGGTTGCACAAATCTGTAGCATGCAAATGCATCTTCTCAGAACCTAAAAAAAATAGAATCACTTACAGGCACGCACCAAGGCCCTCTGGGCAGGTCTTTTTACACCAAGTTGTCAACCCTAACATCGGCTGGAGTCGGAAGCAGATTCTCCCAAGCTAGTGTTGCTGGTGGGACAGGCCAAGCGCATTACGTAATTGTGTTTGCAGGTTGGGACAGGGAGGAAGGAACAAAGAGTAGAGAGTGAACAGGACAGTGCTAATTAGACAATTACTCTGTCCCAGAGGGTATCTGTATATGTGTGTTCATCTTTGTCGTTGTGTGTTTGTGTACAATTACTTGCATGTGGGTGGCTTGATCGTGTCTAAAAAGAGTTGGTGAATGTTGGGAAATAACTTTGAAGACATTACTGAGTTTTTTTGCGTGGGCATGAAAAGGCATACATGACCTGAATCTATTTCTACTTGTGTTGTATTATACTCGTCGTATTAATACATTTATGGGTCCTGCACTCTGATGGCAGAGTCCACATTAAACATAGATAAACATAGTAGAGGTGTTAAGCTTGGTATACAATTTAATGACATAGCTGAAACACATCACAATCTTTGGCTAAACATGTTTATCAATATATAGTATATGCTGTATGTAATAAGGAAAACACATGCCATGTAATGCACTCTTTGTGGGTTTTACCATCATATATCAAATCGAGGTGGGTAAATGATATTGACACATTCTGGATCAACGAAATATCTCCACTGTTGGGCTCCACAAGACTTTGGCTTTTTAGCCCCAAGGTCAGAGCCGTTAAGCCATCACTAAGCTGGCCATATGTCAGGTCTCTTGCCCCTCAAAGGTCTTCTTTTCTCCCTGTGGGGTCCTTGCAACTGTGATGAGCACTACCAACAGAATCAAGTAAAACTAGTACCTAATTTAAGCTTAAGACGTTCATTTAGATTTTAAAAAAATGCTTTATACATTTTTATTATTCTTTATCACTCGGCTAAATGTGCAGCTTCACAGAAATGAGAAAAAAACATCAATCTATGACCAAATCACCCTGAATGTGCTGAATGTCATGATAACTCAAAAGCTAAGTAGGGTTTAGCCTGGGTAGTACTTGTATGGGTGGAAACTAAAGCATGCCAGAACTAGGCGTGGGGTTGCGAGGTGACCGTGCCAAATGTCACCCCCTCGTATTGCATAGTTCGTTTTCTCTGGGATCTCTGGTTTCCTCATTGAATGCAGCCAAATTCTCATTTATGGAACTAGTCAACATTGATGGAACTAGTCAACATTGATGGAACTAGTCAAATATCCCAATGCAGAAACCTCTTGAAAGAGTCTTAAGAGTCAGCGAGGCTTTCCTGTGTAATAAAATATGATTATTATTACATACTGAAACATGACAGATTCTTCGGTGGGGAAATGCTGAGGACCAAACTGGTGGCACGGAATACCCAAGCAGTGCTCGATGGCAGCTCAATGTCTTTACAAACCCCATTTGATAAGTATTTCAGCACTTATAATCCAGATTACATTATCAACAAAAGTACATTTTCCGTACAGATTGACAGATCTTCATATCCACTAACAGTATTTTAATGGGATTATCAAGCAATACAACAAATACAAGTGAATGCTCGCTCACTCTGACAAATCACGACTTGATGAAGGCCTTTCTACAGCACCATTGGTCATAGGGGTTGTTGACAGTACATCACACTGGTCGGTACATGTTGGTCAAATTGGGGAGGCTCTCAGGATCATTTCAGATATCACTCGCTGCTGTAGCTGGGAATCGAACTTAGGTTACCAGGTTCATAGTGCAGTAAGCCAGCCACTGAGCCACCGCTCCTTTTAATGGAATAAGTAATTACTGATGCATTTACCACCCTGCTAACTTGCAGATCATAGGTTTACAATCGCAATGCTAATTCGTCGGGACCTTGATCTATTAATTTGTGTGACTTTTAGCTAATGACAGCATCAGCCATAACTTTCTGGTCCAGCTGCAGGAAATCTTTAGGCGTGTAGCCATGCCCAGGGAATATGAAATAGCACCACAGCAAAACGGTTGGCACCTGCCCTCCTGGACCATTCTAACTGCTCTGCAGCTGACTCCTAACACTCCACTTTGCTGCCGGTATACACCAATGAGTTGCGGAACCATCTCTGTTTAAAGTCTAGTTTATCGCACTGCGAAGTTGTCTTTGTACGTTGCGTGAATGACGCTTTAACTGTTACAATGCCTCATCCACAGAGGGGTGGAAACAACTGACAAAAAAGTTGATTTAATTTCAAAACTTTGAATAAATGGTAATTTTTTCTCAAACAAAACGCTACTTTCTTAACAGTTTGTCTGATATCTTTCCTTAAAACTAATTGATGTTTTACGTTACAACGTTGTGCTGTCTCGTTCATTTTAAGTCGCGATGAGAGCGAGGACACCACACATGGCGGTTGGTTGGGTACCGTGGGAATTTTCATCATGGCATTACGAGAAACTTCATCGGTTATTTACATTTGCATGTAGGTGTGATTTTTCGCAGTTTGCCGAGTCTTAGTCATGTGAAAAACGTGAGCATTTATAGGAATGTCACTAGTTTTTTTGAAGTATAATAGTGCAAGTTTTGAACCAAAAATACTTTTGCATTATTTAGTTAAATTGAACAACTTTTTTCGTCACGAAACATTTTTTAAAATAATAATTACTGGAGTTTTCACAACATTTTTAAATCAGACATTGCAACTGGGAAAGACATCCTTACAAAAATGACATAGAACTATTTGTGCAAAACAGTACTGGGTTTGTTTTTTAAAAATATATTAAATAGAGGAAAGCCCGCTGAGATTCAACGGTCATACATTTCTTCAAGGACTTGCCATATTTTGTCACCCCTCAATAATTCTCCCTACATGCATATCAGTTGTACGATTTTGAATGATGCATGTCTCCTTCACATGTATTTTATAAATGGTGGGGAGTATAAGCAATGCCATGGCCTTTTCGACAAATTATTTGGGCAAAAGGCAAACCTAAGAGACAAATTCTAACCCATATTCCGCAAACTATGTATCCTATGCTTTCATTTGACTCCTCGTTCACTGAAATTAGTGAAGCAGTCTCGTTGAATTTCTTGGACAAATGTGCATAGAGATTAGCCACTCTTTTAATAGATATAAATATATCGTCTATCGCCGCTTGTGCAATAGATATGGACGTAACATAAAGTACTTGAAGCGTTTTTTGAGCAGGTTTCAAATATCAACATTAAACAAAACGTTTTCACTGGCAATGTGCTATCTCCAGGAGTTGTAACGGAGCAGCAATACAATGCGAAACACCTCAGATTGTATTTTTTTATGACATTTTGTTGGCGATTCTTGAGAGGTGGAAATTTAATATTGGTTGGAAACTATTGACATATCCGGAATCTGATAATTATGGCATTTGTAGATGTTTATTAATACACAGCCTCTTTGTAATCAGGGTGGATAAATTAATCACTTAATGTTGTGTTAAGCTCACGATGCGTGCGTCACAGTGCATGTGTAAGAATAAATATTTATTATTTTATTGTTTCCCTTCTACGTGACTTTACCGAAAGAACCAAGAATATGAATATGTAATGGTTTAACATCACCCTTGCAGCCACTGGAGGCACTACCATTAACCACAGTGTAAACAAAATAATCTCGACGTGAAACATAACCCTAAATCACAACAGTTCATCACATTTCCAGCGGGTGGGGGTGGTGAATGATTCCGTCTCTATTTTCTGCTATCATGTCCTGGTTATTAGAGGCACATGGTACTCGTGAACTCTTGCGTGAAGCCCTACGAGACAAGGATCAGTACCATCATGCCTTGGCACTTTTTGTTTTCCAAGGCCACGAAACACCACGGTGGATAATCAAAATTTATGTTGGGTTATTAGAGATTAGCATTAAACCCTGACCAATTGTTTGCCAGATTAGGCTTAAGCATTTAACTTTTAATTGCATACACATGTCGAAATATCAATGAAAAATAAACATGATAAAAGTTCAAAAGTCAAGGGTTAGAACATCGGAATGATTGATATTGTGCTGTTCACAGGAATATGTTGGGATGCACGTTAGGCTCGGCCCTCGCTCATTTATTTTGCTTGGGATGGGCCGCTGGCCTTGCAGGAGGCACGTGGTGTAGCGTATTGTCCCCGCCTGTGTGCGGGTGAACGTGAGCCCTCTGTGCTCAGCGCCGACGAAAGTGGCATGAGGTCATTTGTTGACAAAACAGATCTGGAGCTCGCAATGGGAGCCCCCGCCCCTCCACACCCCCTTAGGAAATCGTTTGGGTCTGCGAGCTTGGGAGTTTTGTTTTCTTGTTGGTGGACAGGCTGTGGACTCGACAGTAGTACTCATTCGCGCGTTTATCCCTGTCATTTCTGTGCCGTTATATATTTTCACCGTTGTGGCATTGCCATTTGAAAGAAATATTGACATACAAACGTTTAGTCGGATAATGCGAACTATAATAATGCTATGCACTTGTTGTACAACTTATTTTTTTAATGAAAATTTTAAATGTTAACAAGCATCCAATGGCACCAAATTGCTCGCTTTAAAATTGTCTTATAGTCACATTTTAAAATAAACGTATCCGAGAGCGTGACCACCACAAGAAGATGGAGTGATGGAATCAGCTTGCGTGCGGGCGCTAGGAGGACTATCACGTTGGAAGTTTCACGAGGAATGGCAGAGGCTTGGGGAAATTCTTCATCCAGCAGTGGATTGCCCTTGGCCAATGATGATGGTCAAAGAAAGAATAATAATAAAGTGTTTCAGTTACAGCATCACAAAGCGCCGAAACCATAATAATATAAGCAGACGTGTGTGTGTGTGTGTTGTGTCGAACTGTCAATCAGTTGTCACGGCCGTGTTTGGTCTGGGAATTTGAGACATGATCTCCTGCTGCTCGTCTGTTAATGTGGCAGAGCGGTTTCTTTTTTTTTAGTGAGGGGGGTGAGGGAGGGGGGTTTGTTCATGGTGACAAACATAAACACGTTCCACCTATCAAATTCAACCGTTTAGACTTAATGCATGCGCACCTTGTTCAAATAATCCACGCGCAAATTACTCAAGTTGCTCGGATAAGTTCTTGTAATGGCCCCCACAAAGGGAAACAAATGTGAGTTGAAGTCTGGGTCACGGCTGATTATGTGTTCGGCATCACGGGATGGTCAGAGCGTATTGACAAAACACCCTCGCAGCTGGTCACTGCTATGTGCAGCCTCGGGAACAGGTGAAGAAATATTTTTGTGTTACTCCACCTCCCCTTTTTCCCGGGGTCCCTGTGCGGTAGAAATATATCGAAAGGTGCTGCAATGTCTTTCTCACGCCGCTGACGGTGTAAGGGCCTCCACTGGAGGGAGCTCTAGAGGACTCCTCCACAGTGTACTTTGGCCTCCTCTTCCATGCTGTCAGATGTCTTGGAAGAGGTGGGAGTGCCCACACTTGAACCCCAACCCCATGCGACCGGGCGATTGACTACAGTAATTACGGTGGGCCCATTGGCATCGCTAGGAGGATAGCGGTGGGGAGGGGGGGGTTTAAGAAACTTGCCCATTGTTGAAGTACTGCAGTGTCAAAACAACCCCGATGACTGACACAGCATGGGGAGGCCTTCATCCAGCAAAATGGATCGACAGAGCTGTACACTATTATCATTATTGATCTGATATAAACCATCATGCGAGCTACTGCTTTTGGCTAGCCATGGAACAAAGACGGTCACGGCATCGCGCGCTTTCAGATGAGCTCCTGCGGCTGTCTGGAACTCCCTTCCGATATTAGGAAGTCACTGGAGTTATGTTTTTTTGTGTTTAGTTTGCTGTCCTTCGCCCGCACCTCCGATTAGCACGGTTGGCTACGTACTGTGCGAAAGACGTTCAAAATGCATGCATGATCATTTAGAGAATAATCTGTTTCTATTTCACAACTACACATTCATATACAGTAATACCTCCATATACGATGTAGATGCGTTCCTGGAGCTTCATATATTGAAACTTCGTATATTGAATCATTTATAACAGTCGTCCTATGAGGATGCTTTCCAAGCCTTCGTAACTTTCCATGGAATACGATAAACACTTCGCAACTTACCATTCATATTGTTAAACAAAGACAATTTATTTTTAAAACAATAATATTATATTTTATACTGTAGAGTATTAAAACAAAATAAAAACCGACGTAAATCAAAGATACACAGTGGACTACAAAGTGTCTTCAACGTAGCTTCGTACATGGTGCGTTGCTGCACACTGATTGGCCGAGACGGATGTAAAGAAGCATTCTTGTGACCAAGAATGCTCAACGCTCTAAGATCCACATCTTATTACAATATATTTACGTAGCACTGTAGATCGTCGAAGGTATTTTTTTTAATTCATGCATGTCAGCGTATTCCAAAGTTCGTCATACCGAGCCTTTGTTTATCGAATATATGCATATCGAGGTATTACTGTACATGCACACATACACACTAGAGGTGAATTCAGTATGTCGATTGTTGTGCAAGATGAAAGTTGCGTTTTGAATATTGCAACATTTAAACTTGCCACGACTACTATGGGATACTTCTGTGCTGAGATGCAATGCAATCCCATGGGCCAATCTGCAGGAAAGAAATACTTTGAGGTAAAAATGGCCAATTAACATAGTTTTCGTGTAAAAGCAGGTACTTAATACAATATATGGTTTTGTAAACTGTCACTATAATGGTCCAATAAATATGACAATCATGAGTAAAATTCTGAATTTTTGCTAACAGTCTTGGTGAGGGAAAAAACCATGTTGGCATTTGGCACTACATCAGAGGGGCACGGGTATAACCTTGAGGGCACAATCTTGAACCCTGCTCGTTTGCAATGCATTTGCTAATTTTCGCAAAAAACAGCAACCATTTCAAAAACGCATATTTTGGGGTAATTATTTGCAAATTCACATCTGCAAGCAACCATTCAAAACAATGTACTTTCATTACATTACTTTGTCACTTAAACTTCACAAACAATTTTCAATTGTGTTCATCATTCAAGGCGTAACATGCGGTGTTAAATATGAAAAGCTTTAGCATGCTTTGCTTTATGTTTTTGCCACGTAGAGATGATGGTGACTTCTGCAATGACACACTCGCATAGTGCTGTAAATCAGGACATTGGACAGGGGGTTCGTATATTGTGAGAGATCATCATGTGCTTGATATGCCCACCTGCAAAGCTAGAAATTGGCTGGTAAATAGAAGGGCAGTAAGTAGTTCTCTTGCCTCTGCATACGGATATTTGCATATTAACCCCATATATGCTTGGGGTTAATTCAGACAGTACATTCTTTCCCTGCACCCAAACATTCTCACGTTCAATCCAGTACATGAGCTGATCTTTATTGCTCTATCTTCATGACGGTGGCATTCCTTCACCAGTCTCATCCATGTGTCCTGCCCAAGCCCACTTGCTTTTAACATTTAATATGAGGTCTATAATTTGTATTTGTTTCCTGATCAGATGTTTTTCCTCTTTCTGTCTTGAAGAAAACAAATACTACAAAACGCTTCAGGAAAAAAAAGTAGCACTCTGATTAAGACAGTAAGTTCACTTGAAGACTCGATACACTCATTTTTGCTTTGTGATTCATACATTGTTTATTTTGGCTTAGGTCGTATAGGCATGACGTCATGTATTTTACTATAACCCTCCACCACCCGACAGAGCAAATCAAATCAAGTCGACACGTGGGCAAATGTGCTCATTGATTCGGGTTTTCAGCAAAAATGTAATGTTGAATAGCAAGCAAAATTTGACAATTTTATGACAATTTGCTGGAAATTACATCCAGCATAATCAGCTGTAAACAAACGCTCAGCCTTCCTGTGTTTGCATTTTATGATGATAACTTATCGGCCCAGTAACATGGACATCGACTTTATATTCTTCAGCAATCGCCATGGATTACACCATTGCTCCTTTATGGTCAATTAAAGAAGTTCCATTTGGTGGGTCGCCAATAGGAGCTGACCAATTGGGGACATTTGTCCTCACTATAGGAATCTGGGGGAGTGGTGGTGCAGCGGTTGACTGTTCTATGAAACTGGTGACCTGAGTTGTATTCTCAGGGACGGACATCAGATGTAAGATGTGACGTCAGCACCGGTTCTTGCTCACCAATATGTCCTGACAAGCATGGTGAAGTATGGTCAAAATAACCCTCATCACCAACATGGTACAGGGAGACCTTCATCCAGCGGTGGATTGGCAAAGGGCTGGAAATAATGCAAGCTCCACGGTAGTGAGATGTTAACTGCCTCGCCTGGTACATAGCAGGGCGTTGGTTCGACACCTGTATATTTGGAGTGTGTATGTTCTCTCCGTGGTCGCTATACATTTCCACGTGATAAGCCATTTCGTTGAGCTATAATTTGTGGCCAGGTCGCTTCTGAAAAAGAGCTATTATATAGCTTAGTGGGCTTTACCAGGAAAATGAAAAATAGTGGTTAAAAAAAAAATTGCTCAGGACCACCACTGGGAGATGAGCACTTCACCATGCTCTCAAGTGAGTGTGGTAACTCTTGCTGTTTACTATATATAAGTGCTTTGTGAACAGACCGTGTAACCCATAACGATGCAATGCCCGATCCACAAATACAAAGGGGACATCACAGCGATACACTCCGCTGCTCCTGACGCGGTTGTCCGGCTTCACCACCTGAATGTGAAATTGTAAGTTGTTGCTCTGCATCTACATCAGCCATACGAAAGAAGAAGTGCTTAGAATGTTCTATATTTTATGCTAAATTAACAAATTACCCCAAACGAGATCCAGACTGTGTAAGCGAATTTTTTTCCCAGCTCACTCATTTTAGTGCACAGAAACATGCTGTTAAGGATGCATTGTGGTCAGGGACTATGGTTCACGCCAAGCACATTTTCCTACATCTCTGGCATCTTCAGATGCCTCGGATTCAGTCGATATGCTTAAGGGCATTGTCAGCCAATCTGGGCCACTCTTAACAGAACTGAAAAGCAACACAAAAAAGCAAACGGATGGAACAGGAAGCATAAATGTCCCCGCTGAATAAGGTTTGTTTGTGTGGGCACGTGCAATGCTTGTGCGTGGGATGTTTGTGCGTGGGCGTGCAGGTTTGTGTGTGCGCATGTGTTTGTGTGCCTGTTTGGTGTTGGCTTTATGAATTATATGGGGGCAGCATTTGCTCCCCCGAGTCATCCCAGTGGGAACTGAATTAGTGACGATGTGGCTGGTTTATGCTCACCTCTTCCAGGTGTAATTCCTCATTCTTTGAACGAACCGAGAGAAAAAAGTTAATATAGCTGCTTAATATATATATATTTTTTACAAAACTTGTTACATTGTGCAAACTAAAGAACCTATCAGTTTACATTGCTAATGTGCAATGTGTGAAACATTAGTTTAGCACTAAATATATATAAATAATGTTTACCAACTCTAAGAATTGAATAACGAAAGTGCAGGCGTTAATATTTATGGATCTTTGTTCACCATGCTCAACATTGAAATTTTCAAGGGATGCTTGATTGGTCTTATAGCTTAATGGGATATCACACAGCCCTTTTGTTAATCCACTGCTGGATGAGGGCCTCCGCACACCATTTTTGTCCTGAGGGTTACTTGACCATACTTCACAAGGCTTGTCGGTGCGAACTGATGAAGGCAATTGGCGTAGCATTATTCGCTCAATAGTAAACGAATGCTTTTGTGGATAAATTCAATCCAGATGATGGTGTCACTTGATTGTCCTTTAACCCACCGCTACTGCATTCAGAATGCCCCTGCGTGTCTTATTAATGGCCCATTCCTATTAATTTGTATTTTGACGAGCACTCGTAAACAGATGATTATGAATAGACACAGGATCGCACGGTACATTAAAACGAAGACATCAAAATTAACCTCCGCATTTTTGGTTTATCCCAGCCACGTTAAAATGCACCCATAACGAACACAAGTTCATGTTTGCGGGAAACCCCGCGGCTCTGCGAGGTAAGGGGAGATTGGCTTCCCGAGTCTTCATTGTGCTCGGCCATGTTCTGCCCCTTTGATGTCATAAACTGCTGTGCCTTGCCCATATATTTTGCCTTAGGTAAGCCAAAGATTAAATAATATGAGATGTTTATTGAAAAGAAATAGCCATATTAACTAACACGGCTTGGGGTTGCTAAGGCGTTCCCCCCCCCCCCCCCGGTTCCTTTCTTGTTTTTGCCAAGCCGTAATATGCAGGCCATGATATAGAAGGTTTTGATTGCACAGAAAAACCACAGTCTATTAGGGTAGCTCTAAAGAAGTGAATAATTATTGTGAAGCACTGGCCTCTAACGTTTCACAACGTTTGGTCGGCCCGTTTATGTTTGTGCTACTTTTTTGCAAGAATTTTGGAGCCGAAAGCCAACATTCACTGGGGTGGCTGTGTTTGAGTGTGAAGTGAAATTACACGCGTTCACCAGGTACATTTCCATTAATGAATGGTAAAGTGCCTTAAGATTGCCTTTTGGTTTTGCTAACCCATGTTCACACGACCAAAGATATGAATGTATAGGGCCGCATCTGGATCCTTTGTGTGTGTGTGCGTGCGCGCACTTGTTGAACCAAAACCAATGGATCCGTTTGGTGTTTCAGAGGTTGTGTTTTGTTAGATCCAATAAATTAATGTGTATATTCATGTAAATGGTATGTAGGCATGGTTATTGCACTGGGCTGCAATTACAGCGATCAAGGCCTAAGCCACTAGCCATGCGTATCAGAAGCTATTGGTATTGGTAACGAGAATCACCCCCCCCCCAACTCCGCGCCTTGGTTGACTGATTAATAAATAAATTGCAAAATTCCTTCTGGGTTGCGTTTTCGTAAGTGCTGAGAAGACAAAATGTGACCGGATGTACTGTTGGCTGGCTTGCCCCATCCTGCGCTAGGCTGGTCATTATAGGCACTTCCAGCACCTCATGAATGAAACAAGACTCAAATGGGAATGTTTATTTGTGCGTATGGAGTGGTGGCACGGTTATTGACACACCACATTTCAAGCCCAGTGACCCGAGTTTGATTCCTGGCCAGAGTTCGAACATCAGTGACGATGGAGATTTGAACCTGTCCTGGGAATCGCATAAGTTGACTCAGTCTTAAACGAGGAACTGGTGCGGCACAAACATGGCCCCAGGGGAGGCCATATAGGGATTCATTGTAAATGTGGCTCTCTTTCTGGTATATCCTAAATTGAAAATATCTTCCAAGCAGCCCTTGTTGGGCCAATATATATAAAATATGTACATGTATCCACGCACTGCATAGTCACATTACCAAGTGAACTGTATTGCGGTTAGGTCGTCTATTTTGTTGCTTTATGAGTTTCAATTCCTGGCACAGCTTAATTAATTGGCGAGCGATATATGAACCAGTCCTGGGTCTCCTTTAGCCAACCCATACTGACCAACGTGGTGAAGTATAGTAAGACAACCCAAATGAATGACACAGAGTGGGGAAGATTTGAGTCAACAGTGGATTGACAAAGGGCTGTAAATTATTATCTGAAATGTACTATAAAATGTAGTACATAATATCGAAAGGACTGCATATGTAGGTGTTGAGTTATGCATGTTAACAGTCTGCAGATTTTATTTTTACAGGATATATATTTTAATAGGATCGAATTCATCTAGAGAACACACATTTCTTCACCACTAGGCACAATTATGTTTTCAAAGGAAATATTTACACTTTATAAATATCGACAATTGTTCTGTATAACAAGGCATAAACAGAATGCCTTCTTGATAGTTTTTTGTTCTACAATTATGGTGCAAATACCAAATGTATACATCCTAACAGTGGTACCAGTGTGACTTTCAAATACCAGATATTTCACATCGGTTTACTACATCACCGTCAAGAAGCACTTTCAGCCTCTGCAGTGCATTTTTTGTTAATTTAAAGTTTTGATGAAATTGCACACCAAACTGAAATGTTACAAATTCCATTGGTCAGTCTATTTTGAAAATGATTTATTTATGAAAAAAAACGCCTCTTTGCTAAAAAAAAAGGCAAACACGATGTAAGGAAATGCCGAAATAAATGTGTAAAACTATGTCTGCATTCCTTTTGAAAAATGGCACAATACATCATCACTAAGCAGTGCTTTGTAATCTACCGATGTGGAGATTGAGCTCTGCTTACATATCCAGACTGACAAGTGCATGCAATAAATAATGAAAATAGCAGCATGACTAAGAATGCAGTCATTGGTGCCGGTGCTGTGAGCACAAACTACCTCTCTGCCGACAGGCGCCCGCAAACACAGCCCTATGTGGGGGTTTCCCACTGTAAGAGCCGCTTTAAATGATTAATTAGGCTCTTAGCGTAATGGTCAGCTTTGAGCAGGTGTGTACACATGTGCCATTTAGGAACTGGCTCAGCCCACAAGAGTCTGATTACTCTGTGCCCTGTGCCGCCCTGTTATTCTTGGGCAAATTAGTGAACAAGCGAAGAATTAATTAAACCCGCTAAACCCCAACACTAAAGCTAACAACGGTGACTTCACGAGATAACTGGTCTCGCTTCACGCCCGCGCACCAATGTCATGGTGAGGGCTCTCTTCGTTGTTTTACAAATAACCAGCTGATGATTTTGACGAACAAAAAAAGCATTTGCCATATGAGTAATGTTAATGGTCACATCATGACTTAAGAGATCTGAGGAAATGTTTTAAAAGACAAATTATGGGGGTGATGAACCTTAACTGAAAGTTGAATTGCAAAGTAATGCGCAAAAATATAACATGTTAAAATTAGTCCAGATCAATGCGCCATATGAGGATTATATCAGAATCAGAATACTTATTTATACTGGAGGAATCTGATGAGCTATAAAGCTCTTTCACAGATGTCCAATAGGGGCAGGTCAGAACGTTACAACAATAAATAATACACAAACACGATAGGAGGGCAAAGTTTAGGAAATGTAAACAAATCACCTTAAACATACAAATACAATGAAACTATTATTTTTATCTTAACAGGTAAAGCCCACTGAGCTATTAACTTATTTTTCAGAAGGGACCTGGCCACAAATGATAGCTCAACAAAGTGGCTCCTCATGTGGACATTTATAGCAGCAAAACAATCTAAATCTAAGTGCACGTTTCTAAATGTGGAGGAAAATCGGAGGACCCAGAAAAAAAAATGCACGCAATCACGGGGAGAACATGCAAACTCCAAATGTACAGGCGTCAGGGTCCGGATCGAGCCCCCAACCTGGTACGTACCAAATAATGGCAAAATGTAACTGAATTACTGTTGGTATTTATTTGTAATTCAGGTAATAAAAAAGATAGTAAATATCCAAATGCCACACGTAACTCACCAATTCAGAAACCACCTTCGTGTGGTCTGGCACCGTGATGTAGAACATAGTAGAGCTACATGAGAACTCCTGCATGTACAGTATGTTGAACTTCTTTCGCACCGTACGTAGCCAACTGGGTTAATCGGAGGTGCAGGGGGGGGACAAACCCAATAACCCATGACTTCGGTTATCCGCGGCAGCAGTTGGCTCCGCCAAAACTACAATCACCCGCGGCCCTGTTCTAATAATCATCCATCATCCATAACATTCCCAAGTTCATCACAATCCCTCTTTAGCCTGTCCCGCCTGTTCTTTTAACTATTCACCATAACCACACCACCACTTTTAATAGCCCCACTCGTTATCTCAACCACTATCATCCTAATATACAATTGTATAATTGCTGTAAAGTGCCTTGGAATGAGGCACTATATAAATGTATACACGATAACATAAGAACAGCTTCCTATTGCCTGTGAATTATTCACGGATACAATTATCTGTGAAATTTGTCCTGCAGACAAGTGGGGGTAAAATTCGCTGATAACCCTGCGGACAATAGGATCCATGATATCGGTGTCCAAAATCACTGCAGATAAGAGGAGTTCTTCATAATAAAGGTTTTTGGGTTAGATCGCGTTTATTTATAAATGTGTCGTAACCCTCCACCACCCGACACGGCCAATCAGCAAAAAAAGTGTCACGTTGACAAAAGACAAATAATTCACTACTTCAGCCCACCGGTGTGTTGAAGAGTTAATCCACATTTACAGTTTGAGTACGACGTTTCGCTGGTAAATACTTCCAGCATCATCGGGCAATTCGCCCGATGAATTGCCCGATGATGCTGGAAGTATTTACCAGCGAAACGTCGTACTCAAACTGTAAATGTGGATTAACTCTTCAACACACCGGTGGGCTGAAGTAGTGAATTATTTGTCTTTTGTCAACGTGACACTTTTTTTGCTGATTGGCCGTGTCGGGTGGTGGAGGGTTACGACACATTTATAAATAAACGCGATCTAACCCAAAAACCTTTATTATGAATAATATTGGTCGCGAAAGCCTACGTGTTAAGAGGAGTTCTCCTGTAACACGTTAGTGTCTTAAACTGTAGGGAAAAGTGGTGGCACTGTGCCTAACATATTTGAACCGGGCTACCTGCGTTTGATTCCCAGCGATGGCTATTAGCGGTTGTGAAGGATATCTTAATTCAGGTCGTTTCCCTTCATCAACCTGCACTGACCAGTGTGGTGAAGTAAGATGGAAAAACCTCCACGACCAACATGCCATGGGGAGGAGAACTTCAGCAAGTTGTGGCTTGACAAACGGTTGTAAAGTAATATCGTTATTATTATGTTCAACTTTGCATGTATTTGCTCTCCACTGAGTATTTAACTAAATGAGGACACCCAGCCCCTAGCCGGTGGAAGCTGGCTTTGATGCACCCTGGAAAGTAGAGGTATAAACGTGTTGGGCTAAGGTTTAAGGATGTGAATGGATGTTTTGTGGCCTGCTTAGGCCCTGGAGCCCCCTCACAAAGCCATCTTTATTGCACCTGGAGGCAGCGGAAGATAGGGGGGGGGGGGTTGTTAGAGACGGGAGTGGGCAGTGGCTGGGGCATTGGGGGTGAGGATACTTGCAAGGAATAGAACCACATTGTGCGAGTAAAAAGGCCATCCTATGCCCAGAATCACCTCCGATACTGAATGTCTGTTACAGTGAAGAGAGGGGAGAGCGAGCAATGAAAGGTAACATTTAGGCGCAGAACAAACTGGTTTTGTTTCAGGGCGAGTGCCATGCGTGAATGGCTCCACAGATAATATGCCCTTAGGCACACACACACACACTGGCGTTTTATCACAAGCCCCACTATTCTAATTAATGTTTGTCCATGATATTTTACCGTGATTTCGTGCTGTGAGGCGCAGACTTCATTACGACGCTCCGCTCCTTTGGTGCTGACACGGACATCGTTTCAACGTCGAGGATTTAAAAAAAAAAACTCGGTCTACTTCTACTTAAGCAAGAATTTTCTTATTTTAAGGATGATTGTTACAGAAGGTTTTGTGATTCAGACTATTACACGGTACGTGCTAATTAAGGATATTTTTGTATGGAAGTGACGTGCGTGGCTTTCGGACTGTGCCGTGCATATGATGTAAGGGCAAACATAATAATTACAAAAATGCCATCGTATAATATGTATTTTTTATATTGATTCAATAACGTATCACTTCTCGCTATGCTCATCGACATGCTGAATGGAAATTTTCAATTGGTCAATCGTAAATCTGCTATAAACATTCTAAACGAATAACATTATAAAACGGACACTTACAATGTTTGTATATACATATATTGAATTTACCTGGCTTCCGATTGGTGAGTATATTTTTTGCTCTCTTTCTGTTCGCACCCTTTTCCTTCCCTGGAGAAGTGGTGCCGACTTACTGCTTGTGTTTAAAGCGCATTCACTAAAAGTGGATCGTGAAAGAAAGAATACAAATATTTTAGATTTAATAAATTATACCTTTATATTTAAAGTGAAATTTTAAAGGATTGTAGCAAAAATTAATTTGCCTACAACTTAAAGATGTTTTTACGCCACAGATTGGATATAAGCAGGAAAATAAAGATTGATGGTGTCTAATATGCAGGTTGTTACAATGCTATTTTGACACCACCCCTTATGTTTGGATCGTTGTAAAGATATCTCTGTTGATGGGCACAGGAGTTTTATTTTAATAATATTAGCATAAGCATACCGAAAATTGTGAAATATCAAATTACTGTACCATTATGATTGCGTGTCGTCTAAGCTAGTAAGTACACTTAATCAAGAAATTTTGGATAAAGACTATTTTATCGACATTTCATGTGTTATAAAAAAAGGCTCAAGGCCAAAAGCATATTTTACAGTTAGCTGAGCACCTCGTCCGAGAGCATCTTAATTGAATTACCTTAAGTTACGGCTTTAAAACATTTTTATCCTCACCTCAAGGCACATTCATGCCTTGCGTGTGAAATTGGGCAAATGACATTGGATTTATGCTCCCACGTTGAAAACGTTTCCACATCATTACACTGGACATTAGTTGTCTGATTCCTCTGCCTTTTCACTCGCAGGCAGACACTCGAGTGGCAGAGAGATTATTTGTGTTGCTGATTTATTTTATGCTAGACACCGCTTAGAAAGGATTGTTTAGGTATTCATGTGGATTCCAAGCCTATTTTTCCCTGCCTCTATTGCCCCATTTTAGAATGGAGGGCAAGAGATTGATTGCTCTGTTCTGCAACATTTACGTTTTTCTCCAGCAGCTAGGATTGTCGTGGGATAGGGCCTCTGTGGCAACTGTCAAACGTGGCTGATGGAAAGGGTCCATTTGGCCTTGGCCTCTCTGTAGACTGGGCCAAAGGTGCTAGGGCTTGCTTGGTCATGATTTATATTTGGGGGAACTTTCAGTTAGAAGCTATCAGAGCTGTGTGTACCGGCACACGTAGGGGAATAACAGCATTTGCACTTAATTCTGAGCAAGTGCATATCACAAGCACGAGTATATGAGTACAGTATAATCGATGAAAAATGTCACGCAATTGTAATCCAAATTTTGATACAGACTAGCACATTAGCACACGGACATCATGTAAATAATAATTTATGCAATATGCATTTTGAAACACTTTAGTTGCAGAAATAATGCGCAAACATCATGACGCCCTTAGCTCGTGTTAAAAATATGTTATATGTATTTATGTGAATTAATATTAAATTAAAACATCCTAAATAGCTATTAGTTTAAGAGCATGACATTAATTGTTTCAAATGTTTTAATCGTGAAAATATAATTTTGTGATGAATGATTTAAAGTGCTTTAATATTTACTGCATTCAGCGACGATTATTTTTTTACTTGTTGAAATAATTCCGTTTGAAAAGAGTAAACATTTCCTCTTTGGAAAACGTCTGTGCAGCACAGGGCTTGATGCAATGTAGCTATTTGCATTTTTGTTTTAAGTTGTGTTTTCTCTACCTGTACCGGATTTGTGCAGGTGTGACATCATGTCTAACTCAATTCAACATATGCTTCTTACAGAATGTCTCAATTTTGTATACTTGTTTTTACCGGCGGTCAGAAACGTTCATTAAACTTTTATGCGTTGGGCATTCACAATGAGTCACCACCGCTTGTTTGTGTCCCTAATCCACTATTTGTGCAGGTGTAAGAGAGGTGCCACTGAGCTCCGTGAAAGAAAAAAAAACTGTAGTACATTTTTTCCATTTGTAGATATTAAATGTAATGTTAGCTATTTATGAAAAAGCTGGAATAAATATTAAAAAAACAAATTACTACGATCATTAGTAGCCGTATGAACAACTGTGAACCGCCACTAAGCATGTGGATATATATGCAAGCAAGTGTATTAGCAATGTGCCATTAGATACAGTGGAGGGCCACGCAGTGGTGTTATTATAAAGGAGAGTACTTGATATGTGCAGCCAAAAGAAACCTCGAAAAGTCAAAGATCGTAGTCATCATCATTATCGTCACCACTATCCCTGCAATTGTCATCATGATTTCTAATAATAATAAACACTAATCGTAACTTGGTAGACCGTTTTACTGGCACTAACCACTAAATATACCAAGTACCGTAATCAATCATCTTCAATAGTAATAACACACAGTACATTGGCCATGCATTGAGAGAACTGTGTTAGCAATCTGCTGGTATGATCAGCATGTCAAATGCTAGGACGAATAAAATGGACTTGCAAAGAACTGTTGAGGCCTGTTAAATGTACAAAAAAGTACATCAAATATACGTTTTTTTCTACGTACAGAAAAGTGTTGTACTTTTTTGTTTTTCTGTAATGAACACTGCATTGGCAAAAAAAAAGTCCCAAACCGCATTCCCTTTCTTAAAAGTGTAAAACCCTGCTGCTCACTCTTACCCCCTGCATCTCCTCCTCTTTCTCTAATTACATTCAGGTTACTCTTTCAGAAAAGGAAGGAAAAGGACCAACATAGATGGGGCAGGGGAGGGAAGGAGGTGGAGGATGTGAGGGAAGGCAGGGGATGAAAAGAGGGAGGAGGAGGACGGGGGGGGGGTAATCTTGGCTGGGGGAGCCTGGGTGGTGTTCAGTGCGGAGGGGGTGAGGGCAGAAAGATTATGCCCTCGAGCCACTGATTATAAAGGCAGCAGGAAGGGCATTTTTTTCACGGAAGTTCTGCACAAGTCCCATCCCATGATGAATGATGCCCATTGATCAGGTTTCGCTGGAAACCAAGTAATATTGGCCCTCGTAACAATGGTGTTCACTGTACGTGCTGGCCGATTCCATCGTGGGATGATGGGCATCATCACTGTTCCTCCATCCCCTCCCCAGCACCCCAGCACCTCCCTTTGAGCGAGATACCCAAGCTGCAGCGGACGGCCTCAGCTGAGCAAACCAGATGGAGCACGTGCGCTATCGCGAGTCAGTATCTGATTAGACCCGTTTCCGGCCATATTCAGCTGGCAAAGCCGCTCATTAATGCTCGGGACAGGTGTCCCAAGTATTTCCCAAGTGCCTGCTGCCATATTATTTTTTTGGTTTCAAGAGTTACATAGCAGTTATACTCGTAATGTTGTGCACTGCGAACGGCGTAAACTACGAGAACCGGATGTTTGTTTTGCGTTGCCAGAAGGCAAATCATGATTCCTGCGCATGCAATTTTCTTTGCAGTCATGGCAAAGATTCGTGTCATGCTGAGACAAGCACGGGGCACCGTAAGATCGTGCCGGATGAGATTGACGCCTCAGCGGATACTTTTTGATGAACCTCGGCGAGACCATTGTCTGCAAAGCTATTCGTGTGGATCTGAGCAGAGACGTGTACCAACGTAGACGGCGGCCTTGTTCTCACTCTCAAGGTGGCCTTTGCATAACGATTGCCAAATCCTCCCCCTTACTCGGTGAATATTCACGATATTGGCACTATAAGCTCATAATTAAAACATCACAGGCTCTTCTAACAAAGATCACTTGTACAGCCATAGGAGGCTGAAGGAGCAAGTGCTATTTGCGAGCACCTATGAAGGTTTGCACGGCACACGAGTGGGTGGGTGGCCAGCACCACGCCCGGCCGCCTTTGACTCCGTCGTAGCGATGTCTACAGACTGCACCAGGTACTCATTTGAGGCTGAGTCTACCTAGGGGAGGCCCACGACCAGTTCAGATAATCGTCACCGGTATTGACCGTGAGCGTAAATCGAACCCGGTTCGAGCGGTTAGTGCAATGCGTGAACCGCTCCCCAGAACTCTGCTAACCCACACACTGCCATCCACATTGTCCTGTAGCAATTTTTTGCATTTTTGCCGCCACACTCCTGTAGTACTGTTCCCCTGTTCTACAAAGATACATATTCCTCGTGTAGCCTGCATGGACTGTTGGGGCAGCTGCTTTCTGCGAGCAGTCACAAAATCTGGCATGGCACACACAAGGAGGTGGTAACCAGCACAACAACAGCTACCATGTGCCACTCATTGGTGGTGATGTCACCACAGTGTTTGTTCCAGGCTAGGTGCATTTTGATGCCACGTGATGTGTCAAAGGCCCTCTGACAGGAGGTTATAGGACTGGCTCAGGTTATATGGATTAACTGCCTGAGATGAATGGCCAGAACATACACACACAGACACACACTTGGGTGTGTACAGATTATATCTTAAGTTTCATCCCTCCGAACCTCCACGTGCCCTCCATGGTTTTGGTGACACACCGTCGTATCGAGATATGTTTGCCGGCATCTAAAGTGTGATTTTTTTTAAAAATGCTTTCCTTGTGAGCTCTCGAAGATCGCCCAACCTCTCAGTTTAAACACTTATCACGTAACTTTGTGGACATTTCCAGCCCTAGAACAGCCGACTTACAAGACTCAAGGGAAATCCTTCGCAGAGTGGTGGTACTGACCGTTGGGGGCCGTAAGCACATTTTTTTGTGGGCTCCCCTTTCAATTGATGAAATCCTATGAGATGACAGAGGAGATGACAAAGTATCGAGATAAGAGAAATATCGACAAACAGAAGGGTGTAGTGAGACGAGAGAAGAGATACGAACAATAAAGAGATGAGATGTGTTTTATTCCGTGATTAATGTTCATTAGCTTGGTTTTTTTTCATTGGGACGCTGTCTTTCCGACAGCTCTGTTTCTTCACCTGAGGACGGCTGCTTGCGTTGTGGCCGAAACGTCGTGAGAATTTTATTTTATTATGTTTTATTTTTATTATTTTCCTTCTACGTGAATTTTCCTGAAAGAACCAAGAATATAGTTCATTAGCTTGTTTTTCTTTATGAGGATTTTGATTCGAGCTGACATTTCATACATCCTTATATGTTCGTGATTCCGGTGCCCTGTCAGCTGCTTTTGGGGCTCTAAGCTTTTATATGTATGTTAAATTTAACTTTCGCACCGTATGTAACCAACCCTGCTAATCGGAGGTGCGGTTGAAGGACAACAAACTTTACACAAAAGCATATCTAACGAAGATATTAAAGTGCATAGCTCCAGTGATTTCCTAATATCGGAAGGAAGAGCATTCCAGACGTCCGCAGAAGCACATCTGAAAGTGCGCGATGCTGTGACCACCTTTGTTTGATGGCTCGTCAAAAGCCACTGCGAGAATGACCGGAGTTCGCCTGATGGTTTATGCTCCTTGACAAGACCAGCCGTAAGCTTTTGTTTATCGCTTGTGTTATCACTGCCTTCTGACCTCTTACCATATAGCCTTAATGGAGCTCTAGAACAGCATTCCAGGCCAGCCATTACAACACTGTTCGAGGCCCAGGAAAAAAAAAAACTTCTGAGACAATAATAATGAAAACCCAGGCATGCGTGACCCTGAATAGTTAATAAAGCAGAAATATGCTTTCCTTACTGAGGATGGTTAATCCAGAGGAAGGTCAACTGGTCGAAATTTCAAGTCTTCGTTTACAGTATTTTTTTTCTTTTTTATGATTTAGATTTAGTCTACTTGCTCATGGTACATTATGCAGGAAAATTAAATTTACTTTAGAAATATATACATGCATATGTATGCAAAACATCAATGAAGGATATCAGGTAAAGTCACGTAGACTGAAGAAAAATAATAACAAAAATGACGACGTTTTCATCGCAACACAAGCAAGCATCCTCAGGTTAAAAAATATATCAAAAGAGCTGCTGAAGTAGGGTGTTATATAGCAGTGAAATAACTGCGGACGATTGCTTGTGTTGCGATCGAAACGTCGTGATTTTATTTTATTTTTATATCTACGTGACTTTACCGAAAGACCCAAAAAGTATGAATTCCTGCAGCCACGAAAACTTTAGGTCAAGAAGGATATCAGGTTTTGAAAATATGTTTAAAAACATGTTTTTATTACTTTGTATCCAATTGCATTTCATTTGTGTTATCAGTATCGTGTGTGATTAATTGCCACAAGCAGTGTCAGAGAATGGCCCTGGAAGATGATGTCACTGAACGGCTTCTGAAGCCAGGCGACATCTTTATCCATACCAGGCGCACGCATACAATTGCTCTACAAAAATTCCTCATCGCATGCCACCAAACCAAGAATGAAAAAAAACGTAAACTCAACGCATTCATCAACAATACCGACTTAATCGGCAATGTTTCAGGCAATGGTCCTTCTTCATTGCTCATAAATTATGAAACTTCACGAATTTTCTTCTTTTTTTTTAAGGCAGTGCTGTTGACAAGTGTTTTAGAGGGTTTATATAAAAGTTGTGCTTGTGCGCCACTGCCGACACAGCGTCAACAAGCGTTTTCAGTTCGCAGCTGGCAATTTCTGCCACATTTTATGAAAAAGTACATTTGAAATTATGTTTATTGTGTGCAGTCATGGGTAATTGGGCAGAGATAAACCTACTACACTTTTACACTCGTTTTAATCACAGCCGGCTAGCTGGATTCAAACCCAGGACCTCAAAGACGCCGGCTTAATGCTTTGACCCTTTAGCCGCACGGTCACCTCCTTGAAAATATATAAGAATGAACACAAGGGATCTAATAATTTATATCCCTGAGGCAGAAATGTAAACCTCATAATATATTTAACCGCTTTACGATTGTATTTTAATATTACTGTAGGAATGCAGCTAAGTAGTACTTCTTATGAAAACGAAATAATTAATGATTAGCCATTTATTTTCGTATTGTATACGGCTTCGTTCTTTATTCATGTCATACTTGAACTGCTTTACAAATAATATAACAGCAATTACTGCACCTACGTGTGTCCACCAACGAAATTGTCAGACATTGCAGAATGTTTACACAAACGTAGGGTGAAACTGTTTATCTGTCACAGACACACACAAAAAAACCGAGACGCTTTCGCAAAGCCAAAAAACATATTTTGTTTTCATTAAATCTTCAGCACACGAGGGGGAGAAGGCTGGCTGCCGCTCACCAAGGGCAATGGAGAAGCAACCGCGTGAGTTTATGAGCCGATAACAAACACGAACTCGTGTCCTTGTAAAAAAAATAAAAAAAATACTTCAACAAAACGCCGCTTGAATTAAAAAAAGGTATTCGTGCAGCCATCGTGTTTATTTGCTCACATCATTGCTGGTAGAATCAGTATCAGCATCGTTATTTAAACTGGAGGAATCCAGAATCAGAATATTGATTTCTATCCGATGAGGTAGAAGGGTCCTCAACTGGAGGAAGCTCGAGAGAGCCCCTTTAGAGAGCCCCTACTCTTCGACGCTGACCAGAGACTGTCTTGAGAGAGGTGGGAGTACCCACATTTTACCCCGTCGCACGCGACCTGCTGATCATTAACTGTGGCGTATATTCTAGATTTGAAGCTTTCGTGACTGCAAGGATCCTTACTCTTTGGTTCTATTCGGTAAAGTCACGTAGGTAAAAAAATAAAACAAAAATCACGACGTTTCGGCCACAACACAAGCGGCCTTCATCAGGTGAAGGGACCAGACTGTCTCGAGGACAGCGCTGTCCTCGTGACTTTACCGAATAGAACCAAAGAGTATGTGGCGTATATATTCATGCTGCTGGGTGGGCAAAGGAGGCGGCTGGGGGGGGGGGTAAAAAACTTGCCCCATTGATTCATTGCTGAGTTCGAGTCTACCCATCATTTCACCACAGCAGCACCCCTCCTTTGTCCTTGCATCGTACAAAAAAAATCTATATACCGTAACACATTTCTGACTTTAAAGCAATTGTTATACTGTATGTGGTCTCGGCTAACACGATGAATCTTGAGCAGAACAATGATGTTTAAATGGTTTACAGCAAATTTATACTTTTCTGCTTGAATTCAATACACTGCTGGATGTAATATATCAGTCATGGGGGTTGTTTGACCAAGTGCATATGGTGAAGGAAGGATACTCATGACCGGTTCAAACTTTAAAAAAATGTAAACTGTTTGTATTTTTTCCGCCTGTGGACGACCGCTTGTGTTGCGATCGAAACGTCGTGATTGATTTTATTTTATACCTACGTGGCTTTACCGAAAGAACCAAAGAGTATGGATTCCTGCAGTCACGAAAGCCTCAAATCAAGATTATTTGTATTTTACCAGGTCAGGCCCGCTGAGCTATATAGTTATTTTTCAGAAGCGAGCTGGTCACAAATGATAGCGCAACAAAGTGGCTTATCATGTGGAAATGTATAGCAGCCAAATGCTTTAAACGCATGTTTCTAAATGTGGAGGGAAAACCAGAGGACCTGGAGAGAAATCCATGCGACCATGGGGAGAACATGCACACTCCAAATATACAGGCGTCAGGGTTCAGGATCCAACCCATGGTCTTCTGGATATCAGGCGAGGTAGCTAACATCTCACCATCGAGGCACCCCGATTCTCAGGTATTGTTAACCACGTCGGTTTTCGCAGCCAATAGAACGATTCAAAGTAGATTTTTAGTTTACACCATGTAACGGCTCTGACCAAATTTGCGTCGTTAAGACCCTCCTCCACCCAATGATGCCAAATAAATAAATAAGCAGTGACGTGAACAAGCATTTTATTTTGTATGATTAATGTTGATGGGGGTTTTTTTTCCCACAAATTTCCTTTGTGAATCATTGCTCTCATTTTAAATATAGTAGATATTACATTTAATTAAAAGCACACATACTTAATCGCTTTAGCTTTATTGCAGTGTTGATTTTGATAATGAGTATAGTCATTTAAATGATAAATACATTTTATTTCTATGAAAATAGCAAAAAAATTGTTGTTCCTTCCGACTGGAGTGAAGTAGCCTCGCCAACGAACCTGGAAATAGGTATCAATTACAAAAAAGTGAAATGGGCTATAGTTTCAAATTATTGTTTGTAATTACATTTTATTGATGGTGAAATAGTTTTAGTGTGGACGGGCAATGAATTATTATGCCCATTCACACAAAAAAACTTCTAGATAAACAAGTAAAAGTAGAAAAACACATTTTAATTTGCATGGGAATATATACCTATATATGAATGTCCCAACATTTTTAATATTTTAACCTTCTAAGAGGATAAGTTTTGAGTACAACTAAAGGTATTTTTCCACTCGCAAATTACTATAATAATTACCATAAATTGTTATATTTTGTTGTTGTTACTGAGTTGTCATGGAGATTTTTTTTATTCTAGAGTAAATATGGCAGTGAGGCGAGAGATGTGGATAACAAGGTGCAGGTTAAGCACTCACAAACCGTGGACAACACATTAATCTGCACACCTCCAGCTTCTTGTAAATCAAATGAAAATTCATGGAACTGGATTAATAAAGACCCGTGCCAATGTAATTCACTTCTGTGTATTGGTGTGGGTGTGTGTGTATTTCGTGCACATGCCATTGGCTGCCCACCATTGTGCATTAAAAGCAGCTCTTGTAAATTTGTCCAAATGCATGTTTGTTAATTTACATTTACAAATGTCTAACATATAATGTGTAACATGATGAGCATTCAGAGAGTGTTATTTATTCTTCAAGGGAAACTTCAACGAAATATGTGCACACCTATACAGACCCCTTTGTCAACGCATCTCTGGATGACGGGCTCGCCACTGTGCAGGTTGTGGGGGTTATTTCACCATACTTCACCACTTTGGTCAGTATGTGTTTGTGAAGGTATTGAACAAAGATGTGGGAGCATAGAAAGTGCAGTGCAACACTGAATGTTGCTCAATTTCCCTCTGATTCCCACCACACAGACCCCTATGACAATCTGTACATGGCAATCCACCCATACAAGCACCGTCCAGGCTCCAACCTGTTTAGCTTCTGAGTTTTGTTGATATCAGGTGCATTCCAAGTGATTTGGTCATATGTTTTAAACAAAAATATACCCTGCCCTAAACCAGCACATGCCAGTATAGACTATACAATTTCCATACTAGCAATACATACCAAAAATTCTCAGCTACACAAAATCTGATTGTGAAAAGTGATTGCTTTAAAGCACAGTTTAATAACATTGTAATGTAACATTACCAGGCTTGAATTATATTAAAAATATGCCCTGAATTGTGTAAAAAATATAGGTAATGCTTTGGAATTGGCCAGTACTATTAAAATGTGTTTACTTTATTATCGTTGTATTAAAGCATTTACTTTGAATGGTATTTTGATGGTGTGGTATTTAGTGCACTAACTACTTAGGGCAACCTGTTGCAATAGTAAATAAAATTACCCTTTTCAGGAATGTGGCGATCCACTGCTAGATAAAGGCCTGCCCATGACCAGGGGTCGGCAATTTGTGGCTCTGGAGCCGCATGCTCCTCAAGGACTGGTTCGTGATGTTATTTATAAAGGACCGTCTCGGATTCACATGCATTACGGTTCTTGAAATACTGATTTATTTATTTTTACCAAATTTTTCCCGAATTCTTGTCATTTCGGTTGCCGAACCCCTGGCCATGGTGGTTACGTGACCATACTTCACCAAGTCAGTGCAGGTTGGTGGTCGGGTTTCCACAGGGAACTCTTTCAAATCTCACTCACTGGCTGGAAATTTGACGCAGGTGGCTTTGTTCAGAGCGCAGTGCACCAAGCGCTGCCACCGCTACTGACACACCCTCATTGCAAAAAGACCGTGAGCGGGTAATATAATGCAAGCGACATTGATTCAGCATTTAAGCTGTTGGAGATTAAAATTATGATAGGCATTATTTGGTCACATGAAATGCTTCTGATGATTACATATACTGCGACGTCATTGAACTTCTGCTGGCTTAGCAATGCGATGCATCTATACGGGCAAAGCTATAATTAAAAAAAAAACGTATAAAAATATATATATAACATAATTTCATGTAATTTTAAAACGTACTGGTACTTCCCATTTCTGTATCATTTGTACTTGACTTTGATCATCAAACCAAGATTGTTAGCTAAAGTGGCGCCTTGTCGTAGATAGTGTTTTTTCTTTATCTCTCTCTGCTGTTACTTATGGCGGATAGGGGGAGGGGGGGTCTCCCCTTCTGCCCGCTGCACAAAAAGAGCGCTCTCTTGTTCCACCGCTCTTGTTCCATCTGGACCACGACCTGCACGGCGATGTGTATTTTTTTCAAAGCAAATTATAAAATAAATCACGTGGCTAATTTAAAGCAGCCACTGGTTACACAGGGGTTCACTCACTGAAGCCCAGTGCAGGAATTAATAGCATACGCAGATGAATGCTTTTTTTTTCCACACACTTAAATGTGTATATGCACTTCCAATTTTACTTAATTCCATTTAGGCTATATTAATGACCACAGTAATGAAAGCTTTATTAAATCAACAAGGCAATGAACAATACTAAGTCAGCAAATGCCCCAATAATATTAGGTTGTATGCTTGCGCTCTTTACAAAATTTTACATGCAAATTGATCGCTAATTTTTTCCCGATAAGAAAAAGCAGTACAGTATTACTTATACAGTCACTATTGTGAAACAAAAAAATATTGCAAATACTCGCTGTCAGTGCGTAATAAGTTTTTATCTAGATAAATAGTAAACATTTTAAATCGTACTAAACACCGCATCACTAAAGTCTACGTAACCTCTATGTGCATTTTTACCTTGGCACAACGTTGTGTAACAACTCGTTTAATCCACAAGTACAGAGGCGGGTTCAATGCTTTACAACCAATAACAAAATAAATCCATTCACATTTCAAGACACTTTTTGGCAATTTGTATATTTGTATAAAACCTATAAAGAGAGATTTTCATCCCTGCTTATTTGACTGTGGCAACTATCACTGCAATACAATGAACAACACACAGACTTTTTTAAATTATTTTCGGCCCAGTTTGCAAAAGGATCTGCACAGTCAGCGCCTCGCACTGCGTGCATGCTGATCACTGGGGTTCACCGCCATGCCCCCCTCTGGATTGAGTGGAAGTACGCCGCAGAGGTGCACACAGGATGAAAGGAAACACCCCCGCCAGCCCAACGTTTGTGGAATTAAACGTATGGAGTCACTTTGATTCATGTAGGTCACTGCGTGAAGAGCAGCTCCTGTTATTCTCACATTTCCATGTTAATTATTTATCAGCAGCAGTCATGATCAATCCACTGCTGGATTAAGATCTGTCATCACCAGTTATCATGGTCCTGTGATGCAAAAATTCACCGAGTATCTGTGCATTTTCTGATTTCATTGCTCCATCTCGACGCTATTCTTTTTGACCACTGGCTGACATTCCTTCAAGCTATGTGTTCTACCCAATCCCACTTATCTTAAGCGTTTGAAAGATGTAATTCACCTGCACATGTTCGCGAATCCACGTATTCCTCTTTCTGCCTCCCGATGTAAGTCGAAGCATGCAACTCTTTGTTCTTCTTTGCACACCTTTCGGTTTTTGGTGCATAAAAAAAAACACATGAATTCCGAAGAATACAATAAACCTGATTGTTTCATGAAGGCAATAGGATTATGCGACTTTGACTTGTTTTTCATGATGTGTAAATATATTTCCATATTGAAATACTCATGTAGAAAGCCTAAATACAAATGGCAGTGATTTTTCAAAATTTACAACTGAAGTTATACTACTTGATGCTCTTTACGAAAGAAACACATTCAAAAGGTGTAGCATAAACCCAGTATAATTTGGTGTAATTTTATCTGCCAGTCTGTCGGCATCTTCAAGCTTCGAGGGTATAGTGTGAATGCACAAATCCAGAGGAAGTGTCGTGCTGTTTCCCACAGAAACAGAAAAAGGTAAAAAAAAATTATAGCTTCTATTCAGGTTATGGGCTGCCACCTCTTTAAATTCCTGCATGCTATTCAAGTGGAAAGTTCAGATATGTAATTGTAGGAACATAACATGACCAAGTAAACATTTTACCACGTATGATTTTGCACGATAACACATCTTAAACATTTGTGTTTGTCAACATACCAAACGTTTCATCATGCGTGTGGCCACGTTAAACATTTGACACAATTGTGGAAATATATTTGAAGTAGTGGAGTGATTTATGGGCTCAAGATAAAGGCTTTTTACTGACAAATCGATTTTCATTAGCAAGCATGTGGCTTTGTGGTTTACTGAAGGCAATTATTGTTTTTATAATAATGGTAATTTACATCCCGTTTGTCAATCGTGAATTTGTTTAAGACCGAAACACGAAGGCTTCTTCACAATTCTGGCAAATTTCCTGATGAAGCTGGTTGTAATCACCAGCGAAACATCATACTCAAATTGTTAATGTTATAGGTTTACTCTCCAACACACTGGTGTGCTGAAGTAGTAATTGATTGGCACGTTTTCTTTACGTGGAAAACCTTCAGGACGAATATATATTTACACGATCTAACCAAAAATAAATTTTATTATGAACTAGCGGTAAGTATCCGGCGTTGCTCGGGCGAAAAAGGCAGACACACACATGGACTTACACACAGACATCGACCCACACACATAGAAACACATCGACTTACACGCACACAACACACATATGGACTCACATACAGACATCGACTTTAGACACACACATATGTAGTTACACACACAATTGGACTCACACACACACATAGACTTACACACACACATATCGACTCACACATACATACATAGACTCAACAACAGCCGCCATTCGGCACTAAGTGGCGGTGACGTAACCACAGCGCTTGTGGCAAGCTATGTGCACCTTGAGGCCACGTGAGGTGTCGAACGCCCGCTGGCAGGAGGTCACGGGCCAGAGCCAGATGCCACAGGTCGACTGACTGAGATGACTGGCTGATGCAGCACCTGTGCCCCCTACTGTGCCAACCTGCTGTGCTTTAGCCACCCGGCGCTCCGCTCGTTGTTGTGAGCGTCGCGTGGAGTGTTCGATGGTACATAGACTCACACATACATTGACCTACACAAACACACATATGGACTTACAAAGAAACACATATCGACTAAGACACACACACAGGGACTTACAGACACACATGGACCCACGCACACACATCGACTTACAGACACACATAGACTCACACACACATACATAGACTGACACACACACATACATGAACACACATTGCCGTACACACATCGACTGACACACATAGACTTCCACACAAACATACATGTACTCACACACGCACATAGAGGCACACGCACATCGACTGACACAAACACACAGACGTATCGACTCACACACACAAACACATCGACTCTGACACACAGACGCACACACACACTGACTCACACACACTGACTCACACACATACAGACAAATCGACTTACACAAACACACACAACGCCGCGCAAACATGCACATCAACCCACACGCACACATGGACTTAGACGCAGGCATTTTTATTGTGAAAAGAAGTAACTGAAATTAAAAAGAGCAGTCTGCACACGCACACCACGCCCACACATTGACTAACACACACACATGGACTTACGCACACATACATCGACGGCATGCACTATCACTACGGCAGTGCACACGGACAGTGGTGGTTCGTGGTATCACTATAGCAGTGGCTAGTGACTGTGGTGTAACCTGCTATTAATACAGCAGTGCATACTGTGGTGGTACCTGCTATCAGTACAGCAGTGCATACTGACTGTGGTGGTAGCTGATATGATTACAGCAGTGCATACAGTGGTGGTAACTGCTTTAGCTACTCAGTGCATACGGACTTTGGTACCTGCTTTAACTACAGCAGTGCATATTGACTGTAGTGGTCCCTGCTATGATTACAGCAGTGCAACGTGTGGTGGTACCTGCTTTCCCTACAGCAGTGCATGCATACTGTTGTGTAAGCTGCTATGATTAGAGCAGGGAAAGTGACAGTGGTGGTACCTGCTATGATGACAGCAGTGCATAGTGACTGTGGTGGTACCTGCTAGCACTACAGTAGTACACGCTGACTGTATAGCAGTAATTCATATTCTTGGTTCTTTCGGTAAAGTCACGTAGAAGGGAAAGGGAAACAATAAAATAATAAAAATATAAAACATTATTATTTTATTGTTTCCCTTCTACGTGACTTTACCGAAAGAACCAAGAATATGAATCCCTGCAGTCACGAAAGCTTTAAATCAAAATGTATAGCAGTATATATGGAATGTATAGCACAAAGTAGTAAGCAGACAGAGTGCCGTGGTGAGGCCTAGTCCCGTGCAGAGCCCCCGGGCTCGCCTAGATTTCCCAGCCCGCCGAGGTATGACCTTGGCAGGTTGGGGGCTGGGCCGGTCCCCCCGGCAACGCGACAATAATGTGATGTAAGCGCTATAATAATGATATGTAGGGGCTCTATAGTAGTTTCAGGACGCATTGGGGTGTCATTGGGGTGTGGTGGGGAGAAGAGGACACCACACAGTGAAGAATGTACGTGTTTGGTGTGTTTTAGCTGCATGTAAGGCGAAAGAAAATGTGGCGATCGTGTGTGCGTTGCTAGGGGCAAATAAATGTGGGCAGTGCAAAGTGTAATGAGATAAATGCTTATAAGACAAATTAGTGGGACTTACGTCTTATCTAAAAGCGTATAATACAAAAGTGTGTGACTTACCTTGGGTGAGGGCGCATGTGGATTGCCGGGGGGTAACCTCGTGGGCGCTTTGCGCAAGTGGAGCTAGCTGCGTTGTGACCCAGCACTGCGGCGAAGGGAAATAAATAAATAAAAATAGGCAAACTAACTTTAAAGTTTAATACATATCTCCAGAAAAACGCTAAATAAACTAATTTAAAGGTGACGGACATGAAAATGGAACAGCCTGTTCCCACCGCGGGGCTCATGGCGTGCTGGCTGGCAAATTATTTTGGACCTATAGGCCACCGTTCGAGAGGCAAATGCCTCGCAAGAGCATGCGCGCGCGGAGACTTTGAAAGATAATAAAAGAGAAGAGACTGTAGGGGGCAAGTGCTGTTGGTCAGCACCTATGAAGGCCGGCACGGCACACGAGGGGGTGGGTGACAGCACCACGCCCAGCCGCCTTTGTCTCCCCAGTAGCGATGTTGACACACCACAGCAGTTACTCGTTTGAGGCTGAGTCGACCTAGGGGAGGCCCAGGAGCAGTTGAAATAATCATCAGCGGTGGTGGCCGTAAGCGGGAATCAAACTCGGGTCACCGGGTTCGTAGCGCAGCGCGCTAACCACTACCCTACAATGCGTTACGCTTCCACACACACACAGACGACAACAACAACAGCCGCCATTCGCCACTAAGTGGCGGTGACGTCACCACAACACTTGTGCCAGGCCATGTGCACCTTGAGGCCACGTGAGGTGTCGAACGCCCGCTGGCAGGAGGTCACGGGCCAGAGCCAGATGCCACAGGTCGACTGACTGAGATGACTGGCTGATGCAGCACCTGTGCCCCCTACTGTGCCAACCTGCTGTGCTTTAGCCACCCGGCGCTCCGCTCGTTGTGAGCGTCGCGTGGAGTGTTCGATGGTACATAGACTCACACATACATTGACCTACACAAACACACATATGGACTTACAAAGAAACACATATCGACTAAGACACACACACAGGGACTTACAGACACACATGGACCCACGCACACACATCGACTTACAGACACACATAGACTCACACACACATACATAGACTGACACACACACACATACATGAACACACATTGCCGTACACACATCGACTGACACACATAGACTTCCACACAAACATACATGTACTCACACACGCACATAGAGGCACACGCACATCGACTGACACAAACACACAGACGTATCGACTCACACACACAAACACATCGACTCTGACACACAGACGCACACACACACTGACTCACACACATACAGACAAATCGACTTACACAAACACACACAACGCCGCGCATACATGCACATCAACCCACACGCACACATGGACTTAGACGCAGGCATTTTTATTGTGAAAATAAGTAACTGTAATTAAAAAGAGCAGTCTGCACACGCACACCACGCCCACACATTGACTAACACACACACATGGACTTACGCACACATACATCGACGGCATGCACTATCACTACGGCAGTGCACATTGACAGTTGTGGTACCTGATTAAACTACAGCAGTGCAAACCGACTGTAGTGGTTCGTGGTATCACTATAGCAGTGGCTAGTGACTGTGGTGTAACCTGCTATCAGTACAGCAGTGCATACTGACTGTGGTGGTAGCTGATATGATTACAGCAGTGCATACAGTGGTGGTAACTGCTTTAGCTACTGCAGTGCATACGGACTTTGGTACCTGCTTTAACTACAGCAGTGCATAGTGACTGTAGTGGTCCCTGCTATGATTACAGCAGTGCAACGTGTGGTGGTACCTGCTTTCCCTACAGCAGTGCATGCATACTGTGGTGTAAGCTGCTATGATTAGAGCAGGGAAAGCGACAGTGGTGGTACCTGCTATGATGACAGCAGTGCATAGTGACTGTGGTGGTACCTGCTAGCACTACAGTAGTACATGCTGACTGTATAGCAGTAATTCATATTCTTGGTTCTTTCGGTAAAGTCACGTAGAAGGGAAACAATAAAATAATAAAAATATAAAACATTATTATTTTATTGTTTCCCTTCTACGTGACTTTACCGAAAGAACCAAGAATATGAATCCCCTGCAGTCACGAAAGCTTTAAATCAAAATGTATAGCAGTATATATGGAATGTATAGCACAAAGTAGTAAGCAGACAGAGTGCCGTGGTGAGGCCTAGTCCCGTGCAGAGCCCCCGGGCTCGCCTAGATTTCCCAGCCCGCCGAGGTATGACCTTGGCAGGTTGGGGGCTGGGCCGGTCCCCCCGGCAACGCGACAATAATGTGATGTAAGCGCTATAATAATGATATGTAGGGGTTCTATAGTAGCTTCAGGACGCATTGGGGTGTCATTGGGGTGTGGTGGGGAGAAGAGGACACCACACAGTGAAGAATGTACGTGTTTGGTGTGTTTTAGCTGCATGTGTAAGGCGAAAGAAAATGTGGCGATCGTGTGTGCGTTGCTAGGGGCAAATAAATGTGGGCAGTGCAAAGTGTAATGAGATAAATGCTTATAAGACAAATTAGTGGGACTTACGTCTTATCTAAAAGCGTATAATACAAAAGTGTGTGACTTACCTTGGGTGAGGGCGCATGTGGATTGCCGGGGGGTAACCTCGTGGGCGCTTTGTGCAAGTGGAGCTAGCTGCGTTGTGACCCAGCACTGCGGCGAAGGGAAATAAATAAATAAAAATAGGCAAACTAACTTTAAAGTTTAATACATATCTCCAGAAAAACGCTAAATAAACTAATTTAAAGGTGACGGACGTGAAAATGGAACAGCCTGTTCCCACCGCGGGGCTCATGGCGTGCTGGCTGGCAAATTATTTTGGACCTATAGGCCACCGTTCCAGAGGCAAATGCCTCGCATGAGCATGCGTGCGCGGAGACTTTGAAAGATAATAAAAGAGAAGAGACTGTAGGGGGCAAGTGCTGTTGGTCAGCACCTATGAAGGCCGGCACGGCACACGAGGGGGTGGGTGACAGCACCACGCCCAGCCGCCTTTGTCTCCCCAGTAGCGATGTTGACACACCACAGCAGTTACTCGTTTGAGGCTGAGTCGACCTAGGGGAGGCCCAGGAGCAGTTGAAATAATCATCAGCGGTGGTGGCCGTAAGCGGGAATCAAACTCGGGTCACCGGGTTCGTAGCGCAGCGCGCTAACCACTACCCTACAATGCGTTACGCTTCCACACACACACAGACGACAACAACAACAGCCGCCATTCGCCACTAAGTGGCGGTGACGTCACCACGACACTTGTGCCAGGCCATGTGCACCTTGAGGCCACGTGAAGTGTCGAACGTCCGCTGGTAGGTCACGGGGCAGACCCAAGTGCCACTGGTCGACTGACTAAGATGACTGAGATGACTGTTTGATGCACCACCTGTGCCCCCTACTGTGCCAACCTGCTGTGCTTTAGCCACCTGGCGCTCCGCTCGTTGTTGTGAGCATCGCTCCTCCGCCCTCCATTGTTGTTGGAGGGCGACTGCCTCCAACTGCCCAGTAGCATCCTTCACGAGCCTCCTCCACAGAGGCCGATCTTGACACCGCTGGTACCAGTCATCGGCAAGTCCACTCAGCTCCACGTCCTCCTGTACCACATCACTCCATCTCTTCTCTAGCCCGTGCCGCGCCCATTCAACCCCCTCGATCTGGCCGAACAAAAGCTGTTTCGGCATGCGGTGGCTGGGCATGCGGGCTACATGACCCAGCCAACACAGCCTTGCCTGCCGGAGGAGCTCACCGATAAGACCTTGCCCAGATCTTTCAAAGATTTGTGAGCTCCTCACACAATCCAGCCTGGTCAAACCCAGGATGGATCGTAGGAAGGCTAGCCTAAATGTTTTTAACTGGCGAAGATGTTCCATTAGGGGGGTCCACGTTTCGCAAGCGTAGAGAAGGGAGGGAATGACCGTGGCCGAGAAGACCTGAAGCTTAGTGCGGAGCGACAGACCAGGTAGATTCCACACAGCATTACGCAACCGATGAAAAGATATTGCCGCTCGACTGATTCGGAGTGAGACCTCTGCTGTTAAACTGGAGCCGGTCATAAGCACACTGCCCAGGTATGGGAAACTCTCCACTCTCTCCACAACTGCCCCATCACCGATTGGGAGTTGTGGGGGTGGAGTGTCTGACGGTACAAAATACCCAGGCAGGTGCTTAGTTTTGGTGGGGCTGATGGTAAGGCCCCATCTCTTAGTGGTACGCTCCAGTCTCAGCAGCAGCAGCGTCTCCAACTCCTCCTCTGAATGAGCAGCTATTACCAAATCATTGGCATACATAACGTGGTTGAGCAATAGGGAGCCATCCCTTGACCGCACCCGGGCATCGATCAGCCTCCCATTATATCTGTACCAAATGGAGATTCCCCCGGTACAGCTATTGAAGGCTTCATGAACTACGTGGTCAAAATAGATGTTAAATAATGTGGGAGCCAGAGGACATCCCTGTCGCACCCCAAGGTGTACAGGGAATGTCTCTGACCCCTGGCCACGTAGTTTTACCCAGGCCCGCTCACCATCATGAAGGTCCTTAATGATCGTGAGCAGGGGGTCAGGGACTCCAAAAGCACGACGAACCCAGAGCCCAGGCCTACTGATGGTATCATAGGCCTTGACCAGGTCAATAAAGCAGAGATGTAGGTCCTGCTGGAATTCCCTAAACCTCTGCTGTAGCAGACGGACAGAAAATATGGCATCTGTGCACAACTGCCCATTCCTGAAACTGCATTGGGGCTGTGCAAGCCTCTCCTCAGCGTGCCTGGCAAGGCGATGTTGAATAATCCTTGCCAGGACCTTTCCTGGCACACTGAGGAGTGAGATGCCCCTATAGTTGTTACAGTCTGTGCAGTCGCCCTTCTTAAAGAGGGGGACCACAAGGGCATCCTTCCAATCCTGTGGAACTCGTCCAGTGGTCCAGACTGTTGTTATTACGTCATACAGGGCAGTCTGTGCACAAACGCCACCCTCCCTCAGCATTTCGCTTTGGAGATCATCTCTGACCGCTACCTTTCCTGGTCTTAGACTCCGGATCGCCTTCAGTACTTCCTCAACAGATGGCACCTCAGCCAGCCACTCACAGGGGGTGACTTCTTCCAATATTTGAGGCACCGCAGCCTCAGCAGGGTCATCCCCACTTTGTGCCACGATGTTTTCCTGGCTGAGGGATTTTCCCTCCCCCAGGACCTCACAGAACTGCTCAGCAAATCTGCAAACCTGTTCCTGGGGGTCGGAGATTGGATCACCGTTTTTTCCCCTAATGATGGTAATAGGTGTGGTGCTGCAGGTTACTTTTTTGATGGAGTTAAATAGAGATTTGTGATCGCGGGCCACTGAGGCAGACTCCATCTCCTCAGCAACCCGCGACCACCACCCATCCTTGCAGCGCCTCACGGCTCTCAGAACCTCTGAGCGAAGGCTGCGGTAAGCCTCCTCATTCTCTGACATGGGATTCTGTAGCTGATGACAGTGGGCCTGTCGCTTTTTCTCAACTTTCCTGAACACCTCCTCTGTCAGCCAGGGTCTCTGGGGAGGTCTGGACCGCGTACCCAAAGCAGCCATTGCAGCTGCATGAGTCACAGTGCTAAACCTTGCCCATTTACCCTCGACATCAGGAGGAGTAGGGGACGATGCCAACCCCAGCCGCAAGCGATGTTGAAATTCTCGCTTGCAACTTTCATCAGATAACTGAGACCAGGCCACTTTAGGTTGGAATGGGGTCCTGGGTGTATACCCACCACTGGAGCAGAAGAATGGCAGGCACATCTTACAGATGACAAGTCGATGGTCAGAGGGCAGATCAGCTCCACGGTAGGTCCTGGTGTCGAGGACATGGGCTTACATCCGCTGGTCCGTCACTTTGTAGTCCAGCAGATATTCTTGCTTGGACCCGGCATGCATCCATGATGTTGTGTGGATGCGCCGATGCCGGAACAGCGTGTTGGTAATTACAAGCCCATGGGCTGCACAAAAAACTAGCAGACTCCTACCGTTGTTGTAGGAGCTGATCTGGCCCATGCCCTCCAATCACTCCAGACCAGGTGCCAGCATCATGACCAACTCGGGCATTGAAGTCACCCAACAAGATGACTCTATCCCGAGGGGCCATTTTAGCCAGTACCTGTGACAGGAGGTCATAGAAGGCATCTGACTCATCGGCTTTGCCTGCATCCCTCCACGGATGTTCGTCTTCAGTGGGGGCATAAGTAACCACGACCACCACTCCTCGTCTCCAGTTGAGGGGAAGGCGAGCCCAAAGTAGCCTGGGGCTTACAGCTTCCCACACCTCACCACCACGCTCCCACGCCCCCTTCATTATTTTGTTCAAAAGAAGAGCCACACCCTGTTGTTTGGCAGTCTGCTGCCCCGAGTAGAGGACTGTCCATCCCTCATGGTGGCAGGAGCCAGAACCGGTCCACTGGACCTCCTGAATGCCACAGAGATCCAGGCGGTACCGGCCCAGCTCCCGACAGAGGAGTGGCAGCCTCTCCTCCGCAGTGAGCGTTCGAACATTCCACGTTGCCACACATACACAGCGCGCTAACCACTACACTACAATGGGTTACGCTTCCACATGCGCGGGTCACGTGACAGATTTGACGTCACAGCTCACTTGCCGTGCAATAAAAATATGCATTATTGAGCTCCCCCCCCCAAATTTGTTTTCAAAAGTGTAGTTTTATCATTTTTGCATGGTGTACAGTCTGGAAAGTACCCACATGGCAAATTTCAAGTTGGTTGCATATCGGGAAGTACGCCAAACATTTTGAACAGACACACAATCACAACTTTGCCTTTTATATATATGGAGATAATATTGGTCATGAAAGCCAATGTGTTAAACTGTTAAATGTTAATTCACGGCTCTGTCAATCCATCTGCTGTACGAAAACCTGCCCACACAGTGCCTGTCATGGGGGTTGTTTGACCTACTTCACCACAATTATTATTTTGTTAGCTTTGTTAAGGTGAGGACGTGCGTGGGCCAGCTCCATCTCAGCTATGACTCGCTATTGATGTTAGCCTTGGACAGGAATCAAACTCAGGTCTTTGTTTTGATAGCACAGTGCGTGAGCCATTGCATTACTCCTCCCATAAAGATAACAACAATTTTAACTTAAAGCCCTTTGTTAATTCTCGGCTGATGAATGCCTGCCGAACCAGTGCCAGTCATGAAGGTTATCCTAATATATAAACACCCAGGTCTGTGATTCTGTCATTCTGTGACTAACGCGGCACGGGTTGGTTCAAGTGCGTCACGTGACCGGGACGAAGCAGCCAACCAACGCTTGGCGTGGCTATAGAGGGGCGGGTGAAAGTCCGCATCGAACTAAACCCCCAGCAAGGCCATCTACTTAACGATGAGAGGAAATTCACACGAAATTATCTAATTAAAAAAAAACAATACGATTCAAAATATGTTTCACTTCAAAATGGAGCATCGGGTGCTTGCCTGAATGTGTCGTTCATGTGCAATTTTTTTATGACATTCCTGGCCGAAGGCTGTAAATGGTTGTGAGGGGCGCCAGAGGTGCCCCCGAACAACCCCTAGTTTGACTATACTTGACCATGCTAGTTAGGGTGGATATATATGATAGATATCGAGTAAACAAAAAAGTAATGTACTTATTACATGTAGAAGTAGATCACAATATATGAACACATTTGTGTCAAGCACATTTGATGACTGGACATTTTGTTTTTAATCCTTCTGGCTTCTTACATTTTTGTGGTTGCATATAGGTGTGGTTATGGCGAGTGTGGAATCCGTAAGTACGGACTGCACAAAGTCAAGATAATATTTTAATTTCGGGATTAGAAACCAATGAGAGCGTTATCGTCTTCTCTGGTTAAATTTAGTGCACCGTGCATACTGTTTTAAAGTCAAATGAACGAAAATGGGTTTAAGTACCTTCACTTAGGAGAGATGTGAAATTCCGATAGCTGTTTGTGCACCTCACATTTAGTCACGTAATTTTAGCCACGAGTCGCCGATGAAAAAGAGCTAAGATCAATGGGTCTTACCCAAAACAAATGGACTAACCGATCTCTTTCACTGTTTTATTTATTGGTATATGTGTATACAAACCAATATCTTAGACATGCTAACAAAATCTAAGGGACATTTAGAATAATACAGTTTGATCCAAAATCCTGAAGGTAGTTTAAAAATAAAGTTGATTAAATGCACTATAAGCATTCCGTGGGTACAATATGGACTCCTAAACACGAGTGTAACTAAGAAAGTTACTATTTTTTCCTGGCTATAATCATCAGGATAGTGTAAAGAAAAGAGGCTGTCCATCCGAAAATGGCCTTTCAAGTGGCATGTTTGTGTTCGCCTGCCAATCTCCCTTGCCTCTTTTAAGAAGAGTCAAGTGGATGTCGGAGTCAGAGTATGGCCTTGTACTTCTACCTCTGGGTGGTCCTCCCATCCAAAAAGCCTCCTCTCTCTCTGTGTCTAGGCTCTTAAGTCTCCAGCAACTATGCATTTTGTTTCAAAAAAAGAAAAATATTTCTTTCCACCTTTTTTGTTGGTGGAGTCCACTGGGATGTTTCCTTTTCGGTTCACGCACAGTGAATACTTAAGTTGTCAGATTGTCTTCTTGGGGTTAAGCTGGTCATATTGCTTTCATCAACAAGCCTTCACTAACACCGCTGGTGAATCTGCAATGTAAAAATTAAGTTTAAATACCTACGTCGTTGGGGGTGGAGAAGTGACGCAGTGGTTCGTGCACTGCACTGTCAATCTAGTGAGCCGAGTTCGATTCCTGCCTGTGGGTTAACATCAGTGGCGAATTATATCTGAACTGGTCTTGGGCAACAATCTACAGTTATCAGCATGGTGAAGTATGGTCAAGCAACCACCATCATTGGCACAGCCTAGGTAGGCCTTCATGCAGCTGTGGATGCTATTGTTCATTATCAATCAATATCCTAGCATATGTAGTGAAAAAGAGCTCTTAAAACCTACGATGGCAATACTACACGTTATTTCAGGTGAACAGTAATTAGGTAAACATGGTGAACTTATGTTTGGAGAATTAATTAATTAAATTAAGTAATCAGTACATTCCCAGGAATTTATTGCAGCTGCAGTAACAATGCCTATAACAATCGGCTAACTCATAAATTTAATTTTATTTAAAACATGCACCTATTACGATTGTCTCACCACATGGTGTCAACTTTTCCCATTAAACTTCAGTGCTGCCAATGATTCTTGCTTATAAAGTTTAACAAGGAATGCACACCATTCACTGCTCACAAGGGTGAACACCGTGCAACTTGTAGAAGACACACACCAAGCCACAGAGGCTCTGTGTAGCCACTTATTTAACGGTGGCTGGGTTGACAAATATATAGGCCATTTAGTGCGTGCAATTTAGCATGCGTCTTTTATAAAACGAGACATTAGAGTGCCTAGCCGAGTGTTTATGAGAGTAGGTAAATTATAATATCGTGCGTATTTGTGGTATTCACGCAGCTGCGATGCATTGTAAAGATGCTTAAGGAAATGTATTACCTTCTTTGGTTCTTTCGGTAAAGTCACCTGATGAAGGCCGCTTGTGTTGTGGCCGAAACGTCGTGAGAATATTATTGTGTTATTTTATTTTATCAATTTATTATTTTATTCTCATTCTACATGACTTTACCGAAAGAACCAAAGAAGATGAATCCTTGCAGTCACGAAAGCTTTTAATCGAAATGTATTGCTTTGCGAGGTAGGTACAGCTGAGCACGACTTTATCAACACGAGTGCATACCTGGATGATTTGTTCGAGCGCTGAAATCTTTTAGAGCATTTATAAATTCTGCCAAAAAATATTATGAGAATAAGATATGAAAAGTACATGGTCGCAACGTTTTTAATTAATCCTCTCATTGGTGCTGCTCGCAAAGCAGTGTACTCGTCACTGAAACTGCGAGCTAAACATTGTAATAGAGAATACAGCCTTTGTAATTTGACTACTTTTTGTATGCAATGCAAAATCATGTAAACATTGTGATCGTAACATATTTTGCCATCGGAATCGTCACTCAGCTCCGTAAGGTTATTTCTGTTTTATAAATATCTACGAATGTACAGGAGTTTATGCAGGATAGCCTCACTGAGTCTCAGTATCTTTTGGTGGTGGGGGGGGGGGTCTTGCATATGGAAGCTTGGTCATTTCTTATTTGTGCATGTAGCAGGAAAGTGGAGTACCCATCAATAACCCACGCGTTCTGGGGCAAAACATTAAACAGCCCGCACAGATGGGTTCACAAATTCACTTGCTGCACAACCAACTCCTGGATGTGTCACAGCCCGGCGTGTTTTGAAGTTTCCAAATGATGTGATATACCACAGCTGCCATCCAAATGATTGTATTACCAGTGTATTCCACAATACACAGCTTCTACTTACTATTAATTCATGAACAATAGATATATATACATGGTATGTATCTTAGGCAATGTCATGCACGCATATTTTTGTTGCTGCATATAGTCACCATATATACGAATCAATTCAAATTCAGCTTAACTCAATATTACTTTGTTACACTTTCATAAGCCCAACAACTGTATATCACAAGAAGAAGTAAAAAAATATATAAACATAAATCGTACCATAAATTTTATTGTGGCGTTACAGTATTTCCATGCCTTGCTAATTTGCCACATGCATTACAATCATTCGGGAGGATATCTTGGTTTGGCTATTCGAGCTTATATTTCAACTAAATGCCAAGAATCTTAACAAATAACACACCTGAGTGCCATTAACCTCCTGTTAAAGTGGGGGCCTGAATTGGGGAGGGAAGAGTGTTGAGGTAGAGCAAGCACTCGCAAAGAAACAATTCTGAAGCTGAAAAAGGGCCTAACTTGGCCTCATACAAACCTCATATTTCCATGGGTGATTTGTTTTTAATTTCCATACTAATGCTACGTACTAATAAATGTTGGCAAGCTTTAAACTACATCCAGCTCAACAACGATGGTCTTTATCAAAGTAACATGGAAAACATTTCCAAGGAAAGTTGTCATTGGAAACAATTATGCCAAAGTCGGTGAAATAACCTCATCTGTCGTGACCTTGCAAGCCCATGTACAATGTGTTATTACACTCTTTAAAATAAGGCTTGAAATTTACATTTGTAAGAAATACTAAAGGCATCGTTAAAAGACATATCAGAGCAATATTTTCTGTTCAGGTGCATTCATGTTGGTCCGGTTTCCGAGGAAGGCAAGCCAGCACCTTGACCTGCCAGACTGTCCAGACAGACACTGGTTTGGTGTGGGAATGTGCACGCCCACTCACACAAACGCACGTGTACACAACTGCATACACACATGCATTCAATTGACCAAAAACAAACTATTTCATGTTTAATTAAAAATTATGTAAGGAGAGAGCAATAACAGAAAATGTTACTTCATATTCTCTGTACAACACAGTAGCATTGGTATATTCAGTTCATGCAACAACATGACCCGCAGAGGAATCCCTCCTTATTCCTTACCATTTTCCACATGTGGAAACTTGTATGGGCCAACGGGCTATGTACGTGATGCCAAAATGACAACAAAATTGTGGGGTTGCAATGTTAATAAAAGAGGAATAACGTGGAACTGAATTTAACATTCGTGAATGTCGTGGAGATAACTTCATCATGGGAACAAATTAAATAAATTAGTAAGCATAAAACCCCATAAAGTGAAAAAAAAATCGTATAGGGATTTGCAACATAAGTAGCAGATTTTTTTATTTTTTCCTTGTCCAATGTAACTAGTCTCTTGACTTAGTTCACTGCAATGTTGTAGGTTTTATCCTCCACATCGTAGTAAAGTGTATTTTTTGTTTGTTTTACTGGACAATTTAACTAATTCCTAGTCACTAGCATCTTAACAATAACAAACTATGTTCTCTACTTTTTAGTCATAGTTTTGTAATTCCTCTAAAGAAGCCAAACAAATATGTGTTTTTATCTAGCTGACCTGTGGAATATATAGCACTCTAAATTCAGTGTCAGTCAATGTGGCTGAATACTGAAATGTAACTTTATCTTTCATAAGTTATAGATCTTAATTTGTATACTTATGGTGTTGGTATGTGTTCAGTGAAACAGTGTGCAATTAATGTAGACCTTTGGCTTTTTACAAATTTTACAGTTAAATATTCACTTGGACACATATTTTTAGGAGTAAATTTGGAATGCAAACATTTAATCGTTACAAGACTTTTTTCTTTACTCACTATAATTCCAAAAGCATTCATTCTCATTTTGTGTCATTAGACTTCGGTTTAGCCATGTAAATTTATCTATTTCAGCCTGAACGTGTGAAACTAAAGTTTTCGATTTGTATTTATGATATATCTTGTATAACAATGCATGTAACTGATATGTAGACATGTGCGACAATATGTCAAAACAGGAATATTCCTCATTAAATGCCATATGAGGAATACCTCCATGACTGTTTCACAAAATGTCAAGAATCTCTGTGGTGTGACTTGCCGGACATCTCGCGTTCATAAATCTTGTGGTAACCGTAACAAAATGAAACCAAAGTCGACATAAAATATTTGCCGGTTTAATTTATTTTGTTTAGATGACTTCTGTTTGCCATAACCTTCAAGGAAGAACAGTAGTGTTTTGTGATAGATGCCCCACTTGTAGGCGGGAAGGTCCTTGGAGGATGATGGGCTCCCTGCAGGCATGGGGCCTGGTTCTGCCATGCACTAATGAAGCATGTTATGGTTGAGCCACAGAGGCTCTGGACGATGTAGCGTCTACGGCATGTGGTGCCTTGATGAAAGATGTCTGAGGTTAATTGTTCTGCACTCTCCGAATACGCCTTTGCCTGTTTTTTCCCTCAAAAGTCAAAATGTTTAAGTGTCTACATGCTCCAACGTGTCAGGTGGAGCTCATCTTCTTCATTGGTGGTTGTGACCCAGCAGTAAGGATTCCACAGTCCTCATGGACGATCAATGTTGACTTCCCAGAGAGTAGTTTGCAGTCTTATGTGAGGGGGAAAACATGCATCATATGTCAATAAACATTGTTCCCTAGAAGTACTTGCATATCAATGGTAAATTGATTGAAAACACGTATTTTTATTATCTATACTGAAATATATTGACCATAAAAAATAACATCATTTTTGCACAACCATATATTAGCTAATAATAGCCATTTTAAACATGTAAAAAATACATGTGGAAAGTTTAAGCAGTCTTGATCAACAGATGTTATGCCATGTAATGTGGTGAATGGATCTATGCCATTACATAACCGACTCTGTGGATGGCTTGTCAAGCACTCAAACTTTCTAACTTACCATTGTAAATGTGTTTCTAAAGGAGGCATTGTAAAATATACGTTTAAATCTTTAAATTAGGCTCACTGGCAAGCTGGTGGTGATAAAGTAAGTTAGGTAATTGGCAGGTTTGACAGAACACAATGTTTTAGAAGCTTGTGAAATTCATTGCCAATTCATAAATCTTCAACATTAACAGTGACAGTTGCCAATAAACACTTTAAAACTTGGGCCCATTATTCCCTTCCTGCCATCGCCTGCCTCACTGACTCCTCCACCCACCACCAGCTCAGGGTCTCCTCTCCCTCCCCACAATAACTCTTAAGTATTTCCCAAATGTTTGACTGGAAACATCTCAGACTCCATCCAAAGCGAGCAATGCCACTTAATTATTTTCACATTGCCAGTTGCCAAAAGCCACAGCCAATATATTAAAAAACATGCTGTATTCAAAATATGTTGATAAGTAAATTGTATACTAATCATGGATCATTTTCAAAGGCTATGTTTATTTTTTAAGTAATCTAAGGTTTTAAGATAGTGTCATTATTGTGTAACTTTTTTTCATTTAATAATGGTAAACACACTTTTAAAAATGCTTATTTTGTTTAAATATATTTTAAAAAAATAATAATAATCAAGAATCTTTTTCCCCCACAATTTGTGGATCAGACGTTACAATTTCCGAAAAAAATAATTACTAGAAAAATGTGTTTGGGAAACATAGATAACAGTATTTATTAGGTTTATAGACCTTGGGAAAAAAAAAAAACTTTTAAAAAGTGTTTTATGATGAAAGTCCAGTGTGTAAAACTGTGCAGTGCATTCCAACTTAGATAGCTTTGTTTGACTAATGATAGAATGATAGAAACATGGGCAGTTGCTTGGTTCAGTCGGTAGTTTGTGGCAGGGTGTCGTTATTGATCTGCTCCAGGCTGGTCTTATCAGCCCTCATTAATTTCACTTGAGAGTTATGTTGCTTAATCTACATGAGCAATAGGGAAGTGAGATTGTAATTCCACGAAAGTGATATTTTGGTACAATTTTCTCAAATATCAGGCTCTACTGCCACATTTATTTTAATTTAGGTTGTAAAAATACAATTGAGGCATTCAGAAAGCTACAATAATTATTCTTACTGGCAATGAAGTTTGATATTTCAGGGAGGTGATTATAAGCTTGCATCCTTTAACACAGTTCCCCAAGTCAAACACTAGTCACGTTCAGCATGCGAATCAATGTGAAGTGATGGGATAGTGGGGTAAAGTATCTGTGCCACTGATGCTGGAATGGACGTCTGCCATTTCATTTATAAATAATGTAAAACAATTATGATAGTTGTTTTTTTTTACCTGACCACTTGCCTTATCAACGTTGTTCACCGTATGAGCTTGCACAGGTGAGAGCTGATCTGTTTTAATCTAAGTACAGTATGTACTATTCTGGTATTGAGTTTAAGGATACACCTCTGGACACAGTATATTAGGCAGCTGCTTTGTTTACGAGGTTTGAAACTAGCAATAGTGTGAGGATTATCAGCTTCTTCTTTGGTTCTTTCGGTAAAGTCACGTAGAATGAGAATAAAATAATAAAATAAAAAATAAAACACTTGTGTTGTGGCCAAAACGTCATGAGAATTTTATTGTTTTATTTTATTATTTTATTCTCATTCTACGTGACTTTACCGAAAGAACCAAAGAAGATGAATCCTTGCAGTCACGAAAGCTTTAAATCGAAAGATTATCAGCTTGCTGGTAAAATCAGCACTGATAATTCACCTCCTGCCGCCCGCATTTATTACTGGTCTAAGGAAACGTGGCAGTTGACAGGGGACAAAATCTCTTATTGTGGAGGTGTCTGCTAGGCATTTCTGAAGCCGGATTAAGCATGTTTGTTTGTATTTGGTGAAGAAGCGACACCTTGTGCACGGCTTATTAAACAGATCAGACGCTGTTTGTCATGCAGTGGTTCTAGAATCGGAGGATCAACGGCTAGAAAAGGGCAAGCGAGTGCAGTTTGGGGGTGCTTGTAAAAGTGATATTACGTGGGAGTGAAGTGTCATTATTCTTAAGCTGGCATAGTATTTGCAATGCCACCCATGCACGAATTGGTTTATGCTGTTCAATTGCGGTGCTAACTAGTGTATAGTGTCTTGAGATGCGATTATATTTGGATGCATAGTCTTTGTTTTTTTCACTACGTTGTCCCGACCTGAAGGAGGACGCTTGTGTTGTGCCCGAAACGTCGTGATTTAATTTAGTTTTCGTTTATTTTGTATATGTTTTAACTACGGGACTTTACCGAAAAAAACAAAGAATATGAATCCTTGCAGTCACGAAAGCTTCAAATCTAGAATTATATTTGGATGCTTGATCGATTTGCTTACCTGACTTAATTCAGCACAGGATAACACAAGGAGTAATGAGTAAGAGAGGAGAAATGCACCAATAGAGGTTTGGCACACAGTGTTGGGACATAGAGGTCACCAACCTTATGTTGAAAGGCAAAAGGCAACGTGTGGATTTTGAACTCTGACCCTGAAGGGCAGATCACTTCCAGGTGGAACAGCAATCATGTTGAAAGGGAATCAAAATGATATATAGTGGCTATTATAACTAAACACACTTCTTGATTTGATGTGGATATTGGAACCGTAAATTATAGCTTCAGGGCTCACTTAGATATACATGCAGGGTCACTACGGAAGATGGTGCAGAATAACAAATGACCTATCATAAGTTAACTTCCTTTTTTGGAACTCGAGATTCTAATTTAATATTAGAAAACAACAATGTCACTTGTTGTGAGACGATCATTCAGCGACTAAAGGTTTTAAAATAAAAAAAAAATCATAAGTCAGAAAATCATTACACCATTCAGAGTTGTTGAATGGGTCCTTAGTGAATACATAAAATGTAACGCTGCTGAATATAACATTTAATATGTGACTTATATCAGAGCCCTTGCAGCAAGGTTGACAACCTCAAAACAAATATTCCTACGTGTTCTATGGTAGGTAATGAGTGATACCAATAAAACATATGCATGATTATGATGGTAATAATGCTCTTCTTACTTCATTGGAAACTTTGATATCTTTAAATTAAATCAAGGTCGTTTTTTTAACTAATTGCATATTTTTTATGAAGTTACTGTAATTATTGTTTTAAATTAAATATACGATGGAGAGATGTTACGCAGGTCATGGGTTCGATCCTGACTCTGACGCCTGTATATTTGTAGTTTGTATGTTCCCCCCGTGGATTTTATCTCCAGGCCTTGCCCCTTTCCACATTCAGGAACATGCATTTAGAGTATCTGGCTGCTATAAATTTCCACGCGATGAGGCACTTCGTTGAGCTATCTTTTGTGGCCAGGTTGCTTCTGAAAAATAGCTATATGGCTCAGTGGGCTTTAGTGGGTAACATTTAAAGAAATGATAGTTATGATAACACACAAAACTTATGGACATCTGATATGACTGGTAATAAAATCGGGCTTGGGCAGGGACATTCCCTCCCGGCCCCCCCCGCCCCCCACAGGGGATGATAGCCGATGAAACAAAAATGCTGATGCAATGGTAGCCACAGTGAAGAACATGTCCAAGTGGACCACCGCTCAGATGGAGCAATGAGATCAGCTCATGCACAGCAAGAGACATTTGTAGCATCATGAGAATTCGAGGGATTATGATATCACGAGGCCTTCATCCAGCAGTAGATTGAAAATAACTGATTATGATTTTATTTTTGTAAAAAATGTATTTCCATGCAAGAAGAACAAAGCTACAAAATAAAGTTAAACCGTTGATAAATATACATTGTATTTCTTAGGCTTCTATGAATGTAACTAAAAGTTGCCCCAAAAATATAACTTGATGGTTTAATGGGTTAAGATGATTTTGACATTTAATGTCAACGCATGTAAAAGTGAACGTTATCTGAAATGACCGAAATCCTATCACACTGTGCGTGTACCTGTCCCTCTGGTTGGACAGGATACGGAATACGGGGGTGCCGTAGTAGCAAGCTATTAAATATTTTGCCTTGTATCCAGGAGGACGTGGGTTCGATTCCGAACCCTGTCGCCTTTATATTTGGTCGTGTGGATTATTTTCTTCCACATTTAGAAATGTGCGTTTCGAGTATTTGGTTGCGATACGTTTCCACGTGATAAGCAACTTCGTTGAACTATCAGTTGTGGCCAGGTCGCGTATGAAAAAGAGCAATACAGCTCAGTGTGCCTTACCTGGTAAAAGAAAAAAAATGGTTTCGTTTTAGTTTACATTATTAGTCAGGCCGACGGAAACAGATTCGTTGATGAGCATTAAGCGTACACACGCACACGCACGCTTGCATTTAGTAAACTTCCACGAAACGTGGCAAAGCAGTGCCACATGGCGAAATGGCCCTGCGGTGCCGGTGACCCGTGGCTACTTCGCCAGCGGAACAGCACCTGGCTAATCCCCTCGAGACGTAAATTGTTGCCCACGTTGACACTCAGGTCCTAGCGTGGGGGGCTTCCCTGCCGGGCAGGGGACAGAAAGCAGCTTGTGTTAATCGCCAACCAGGGCCACAGAGCGCCGCGCCTCCAAAGCCCCCGCCGCCCCCCACGCCGGCCTGCTGTTTGTCATGGCTCGTAAACTGATCCATCATGCGTCACACAAAGATAAAGACAAATATCCCCCGTGTAGCCTTAACAGACTGTAGGGTCAAGTGCTGTTAGCGAGCACCTATGAAGGTCGCAACGGCACACGAGGGGGGTGGGTGGCCAGCACCACGCCCGACCGCCTTTGTCTCCCCAGTGGCGATGTTTTACGCACCGCACCAGGTACTCATTTGAGTCTGAGTCGACCTAGGGGAGGCTCGGGACCGGTTCAGATAACCGTCACTGGCGTTGACCGTGAGCGGGAATCGAACCCGGGTCGCCAGGTTCGTAGTGCAGCGCGCTAACCGCTTCACTACCGCGTCACACACGCACGCACACGCATACATACACGCACGCACGCACACACGCACGCGCATACACACACGCACACGCACGCACACACATACATACACGCGCACGCAAACACGCACACACGCACACGCATACACGCACACAACACACGCACGCGCATACACGCACACACATACGCGCGCACACACGCACACACATACGCGCGCACACACGCACACACATACGCGCGCACACACGCACACACATACGCGCGCACACACGCACACACATACGCGCGCATACACGCACACACATACGCGCGCACACACGCACACACATACGCGCGCACACACGCACACACATACGCGCGCACACACGCACACACATACGCGCGCACACACGCACACACATACGCGCGCACACACGCACACGCATACATACACGCACACACACACACGCGCACACGCACGCACGCGCGCGCGGGCCATATTCACTCTGTCACTGTACATGTGGAAAGCAACTCTGTAGCGGCAACAATGGGGGGTGAACGATTCTGTTTATGTTGTTGTTGTTGTGACAAAAATGTGACTTTTTGCTAAATCGTCCCAGACTGTGTATTCCTTGTTGTGGAATAGTTTAAACAAAATACTCCTTAAGGAGATTGGATACGTATGCAATTTTTGGTCACTGCTGGATGAAGGCCTCCTCACTCCGTGACAATCATGGGGGACGGGGAGGACAATGCGGTTTGGTGGAGAATGTAGATGTGGGAGCATAGATGTATCATACAACAATTTGATTTTGCTCCACTGCCCTCTGCTACTTAGCCTACAACAACCTCTCATGCATGGAGGTCATCCCATCCAGGCACTTTTGCAGGCTTAGCTTCTGAGATATGACGAGATCGAATGCATTCCAGGTGATTTGATCGTATCCATTTGGGTACACACTGCTAAAAGAGAACAAGGAAATCGAGTGGAGAGAAAATATTGTATTCCAGCAAAGGTGCCTTTAAGTAACGAGCCATGAATGCCATTGATCAAGTAAAAGTCGTGTGTGGTGTCATAGCAGACACGGGGATTTGGAGTCGAGGTAAATGTGGAGAGGTTAACTTTGGTTTTGAAATTCTCATCACTCCCCGAGTTATTCGATGAACGTTCATGGTTATGATCTTGATTCAAGAAAAATGAACGAATTATTTGCCTCATTTCTATAATCTCATTTGTATGTGTTTGTTTAGTTTTGTCAATTTAATTAGCTTAAATAAAAAAAAAACGTCGTAGAATTATAATATGTACACCATTTGCTTCCGGACATTATTTTGTATGAAATATGCCTGATTTCATTTTACCCCCCCTGGGTCTCTATTGTAAAAGTAATGCGCCTATCTCAGTGGGCTTCGACCTGGTTTTAATAACGGATTTCATCTAATAAGATCAATCAAACTTTGCCTCAGATAGGAATTTGCAGAAAAATGCGTAGCTTTTTTGACATTGTAATTATAAACTTAAAATTGCATTTTGGCTTCATTTGGGGATTTATTTTCTCTCCAAAGAACACAGTTTTTCTAAATGTGTGCTTTATTGATTTTACTTTCATTACATTTCTCTTCAGAATGTATTTGTGTAATATGCATTTTCAAAAGTGCAACTACACTCTACAACTGATAGCAACATCGTTGCCAACAATGATGATGATAAAGAATTTAACACAATATGGCAAAAAGTTATATTAATAAATGAGCGTTACTTAAAAGGACGATGAAGCTAAATATGTTGCATTTTCACAATCAACTTAACATGTGTTTCAACTTATTTACGTCTTCCTATACACTCAAAACATACAACATGGACTATGAATTGTTGAAATCATAACAAGGATAAATACACGTCGATTTTTGTTACTTAATTTATTCAATTTAACTTCCATTATGCCATTATTAATGTATCATGAGGTGACCGCAACAATGAGAGTGGGATTACAATTCTGCACAAATTCCCATCACACGAGATTAATGCAGAGCCTAAAGACCCACGTCATGGTGACAACAGATTTACATTTTGATAAATCATTGAGGCCCTGCTGTGAGACCCTGAGTCCGTCCTCCTTGCTCGGCTTCCAGACCTCTTATTCGCTAATGTACCTTGCAGCAGGGCACGCATGCAATATAACCTTCGCCGTGCCTGGGAATATCTTTAGAAAACACGAGAAAGCGCGTCGCATGCGCTCCAATCAACAAAATAAAGGACGCAACAGTACCCACAATGCCTTGCTGCGTAAATGTCTTTCATTGCTTGCTCCATTTAATAATGGAACCCATCTGCAAAAGAAAATAACAAAAAAAAACCTCTTCCCAATCGGGCCTGTGTTGTGCCTTTTGTGTGGGTGCTGTGGTTCCCACACGCTTCTACCATGCCTTCCCCGCAACTCCAAACACTGCAGTTCCACTCTTGTGCACCGCAGTGGCTCCGCTCTATATAATGGCAGCCTTTGTTATGGAAACCATGGTAATTACCATAATCGCCCCATGAGGAAATGGACAAAAGAGGAATAGAAAAAAATCTGCAATCATCTCAAGCGGTCAGGTGTTAAAACCCAGGCCTTCCAGGGCAACCCTGTTTTGGAGTCTGTCCGATCTGCCCTTCTTAATTCTGAATTTGAGAAAATAAATGAAACGTTAGCTTTGTAGATAGTTCATAATAAATGGAACGCTCATTCCATGTTTCTGTATCATGTCATTGAAATAATTTATTGGATTATGAGTATTAAGTAATTTCTAATTCAGATGAACGCCTGCCACTTTACGTACGTGTCAGAGGTTTTAAGCGACATTAACATTAACCAAATCAAATGTTCTTATCATTAAGCACACATCGAAACATCCAAATATTAAATATTTACAGAGCATAATCAGCAATGTAAGTTAACATTAATTAATAATAGAAGTGTAATGGTGTGTTGCCTGTTGTCATAAATGATAAGAATCTTAAACAAAGTTTACAATTTAAACAAACACCTTATAGAAAAAATCCTCAAATTATAATGCACCGAAAACAAAACAAAAACTCTGATATTTCAAAAGCATGCTGGGTTTTTTGTCATATATATTCTCGCAGTATTTAAATGGTTTGCAAGGCAAGTCATCTGCACTCCACATTGCATTAAGCGACAACTGAACTAGACAGATGCATCGGCATGTGTGTTGTTGTCGAGCTGCACACTCGCGCCGAGGAGGCAAAAGATACGGGGTCGGTGGAAGGGGGCGGTGGGCTAAGGGGGGTATAGCTGTTTCACTGCGGGTAGGGGGTGATGGATAAGTGGCAACGCGACAGGTGGATTCCCACACATATCAGTCCCTTTTTAATCCCCCCAGAGGATGGTACATTAAATATCATTATGGATCGCATGTCAGTCAATCACCCTGACTGGGACCTTGCGTGCCGTTAACTCACACAATGGGGCTCATTTACGGCTGGCAATGCACCCGCACGCCCAATTGTCCTTGCCCAGATTTGGGTTACCACTGTTTTCGCAAAGGCTCTTCGGACCGATCTCTGGAGAATTTTAATGTGGGCTCGATTTTCCTTTTGGATTAACTTTGCAGATGCACCGACCAGTTGCCATTTCAGCATGTAAACAACAATTCGGAATACCGTTTTCTGTCAAGTGAATGCACAGATAAGTGCACATGAGTGCCATGAATTCTGAATTGAGAGATTGATATGAATATTTCAGAATATGCATTTGAATTGTTTACAAAAACTGCAAAAAAATGTATGTTAATTGAGTTAGGAATCTGACAGATATACTTATAATCGGAACCAAATTCAAATTTGACCGATTACAGTATTCCAGATATGAACTTCAAGTAGTGGAAATCATATTCTTGGTTCTTTCGGTAAAGTCACGTAGAAGGGAAACAATAATAATATATTTTTTTATATTTTTATTAATTTATTATTTTATTATTTCCCGTCTACGTGACTTTACCGAAAGAACCAAAAATATGAATCCCTGCAGTCACGAAAGCTTTAAATCAAAATTTAGTGGAAAGCAGTTTTTTTAATTTCTATTTTTGCAAATTCTGAATAACAAAAAATACATGTTTCCTACGTTCTTAGGGCGTCTTAAAAGCCTAAAGAGGTGCTTTGAGGTCTATACTAAAACATTATGAACTATGCCATAACATATTCGTAGATAATTTTTTTGCAACGACCATAAATACTTTTTTACGTCAGGAATTCGTGTTTAACAGTCAGATATTGTTGTAATGCCACTAACATGAATAGACATATGCAAATATTCGATGTAATAGGTATCAAGCGACAATACATCATGAAGAAAACAAATAGTCTGTCCATTTCTTACAATTTGATGATATTCTATGAGGTATGAGGTTAGAATAACGTATTTATCCTGGAGAAATACGATGAGTTATGATGCCTTTTTTCACGGATGTCCAGTAGTTCACGGATGACCAGTAAATATTGATACCAGGTCAACCGGCTGAGTACATGTCAAGCCAAACAATTATAATGCCCATGATTTGTACATAAACAAACATTAATTGGTAAATGTCATCAGCTTCCTCCATGTCAAACAACTATTATCGACACGTGACAGTCCCTGTATTTCCATTGTTGCACATTGTACTGGGTGCTCAACTTAAGACTGAGTCAACCTAGTGGACAAGCTCGGATACCACGTGCCACTGATGTTATCCCACGGCGGCGATCAAATCCAGGTCACCGAATTCATATCACACAAAGTGCCGTGAACCGCGGCGCTCTAACGACTCAATTACGCCCGTGCGTGCCTTGAGCCCAAACGTTGAAATGAACCAATTACTCGCAATGCAGTTTCGCAATGTAGGGGGTAATCCCACATTTATCGATGTTGTTTCCTTTTCACGTCACGCGCCCGTACCGCCCATCTCTCTCGGCGGCGCGGGTTTGTTCGCCACGTGCTGCGCCGTCACAGCTGGCGAGGGGCGCGCGGTCGCACGTGGGGGCCAAGCGCACGTGGGGGCCAAGCGCACGTGGGGGCCAAGCGCAACAGCCACCGCGCGCGCGTGCGCGCGCTCCCGCAGCTGCTGCTGCTGCTGGTGCGTGCGCGAGTCCCACCCGAGCTGCAAGCGGCGCTGCGCGTGTCACTCAGCCCCGACTGTAATTAGCCCCATCCAAACCCTCTCGCTCTCCACCACCCCCCCCCCCAATCCCCATCCTCCTCTTCGTCGCCACCGGCCCGGTATAACCAGCAAGCTGTGGCTGGCGCAAGCAAGTGTCGCTTGACCGCTGGATATTGTTCAAGCAAGCGGTGTCAATTTTGTGTCTGAGAAAAAAATGAGAGTACTGCAAAAAGTTTAGATTTTAACCACTTTTCAAACAAGTCTTTTGTGTGTGCGTGCTGTGGTGTGCGTCTGTCAGTGGGCTGGGGAGCAATGGTGTAAGGGCCATCCATTGAGTAGGTACGCAAAAATCTGTCAAAACTTGACCCCCCCCCCCCTCCTCTCTGTACGCACGTGGACTTTTTACACCCTCCCACCTGCGCATGTACGCTCGACGCACCCCCCCCCCCCCCCGAATCCTACAGAACGGACGATATTTAATCCACGCGGAGACGATCAAGGATTAATAATATTAACGTGTTTAAGCAAACAGATAGTCCACTGCCGGACTATCTAACTCATTTGAAGGCCAACGTAAACAAATTATAATCGAGGCTTCACCCCCCCCCCCCCGTTCCCTATGCGTACATTGTCAGTAGACCCCCCCCCATACGCAAGCGTACGCATTTGGGTTAACCCCCCTCCCCCCTCCATACATACGTACTAAATTGATGGCCCCGTAGCTGTTAGCGCACTGCGCTACGAACCCGGCAACCCGGGTTCGATTCCCGTTCACGGCCACCAACAGTGGCGATCAATGATCTGAATCTGTCATGGGCCTTCTCTAGGTCGACTCAGCCTTAAATGAGTAAATACAGTCGTAGACACGAGCACAGGCTTATAGCTGACCATACCACACCCTCATGCGCCAAGCTGACATTCAGAGGTTCAGAATCAGAACATTACCAGGTTAAAGCCCATTGTGCCAGAGGTGCTCGCACACAGAACTTACAACAAAAGCCTGAAAATACTATATGGGTATCTTTTTTTTCCCTGTTGGAATATAAATTCAAAGTGGCATAGCTATTGAGTGTGCAGACCCACGGTCCGGAGAGGTCCAGATGCCTTGGCATGGGCTCTGAGCCATAAAAACCACGGGATGCCACTGAAAATGCCTCATCCTGTACCAGAGCCCGCAAGAAAAGGCTCCCAGATACGGGGAGTGGTGGGCGCAGTAGTTACAGCTAAGAACCCGGTCATGGTTAACACCATTTGCTAGTGTTATTAGAACCAGACCTGGGACCCCACTAGGTTAACTCATCCTGAGTGATGTTATGCCAATACCTGTAAGGCTACAGGGATATGGGGTGTGTTTGTTTTTGTATGCGCTAGAGAAGGGTGGCATTGTGCCTCGCGTATTGTGGTCCGATCTGAGTCACATGGGTTCGTAGCCATGAACAACTGCAGTGGTGAGGGGTATCTCAACTTTGCCTGAAAAAAATGAGCATCTGACGCAGTATGTATATACATCGGCACTGTGGACGCAAGGGTAGTTGGGTGTGTTGCTTTCCACACCGCCCACTCATGTGGCATGCTGCCCTAATAGGTGGTTACTAACCGCACTCGCCTCAACAGTCTACAGGGTTACCCGAGGGATCTTGTCATTGTACGTGAGAAAAGTATATAATTAACACCGATTGCCAAAGCTAAACAAACTTTAAGTTTTCGAATGTTACTTTTACAATTTACTGTACATCATTTTAGTCTTGTTCCATTTCACCGCAATAACTGTTCCTCATAAATTGTTAGTTTCTTCTACAACAATGTACTTATTTCATTTGCCAATTTAGTTTGAACACTTGCACCAGTGTCCGTCTTATCGTGACATAACAGGAAACGGTGATGCGGATCTTCAAAATGGGGCTATTAGTTACATCCTTGTTATACCCCTTCGTATCCCACCCTCCAGATCTTTTGACGACACTTCATATGCTGTATACGTGGTGTGTGTGTGTGTCACTGTCACGAGGTTGTGAAGAAGGGGGTTAGGCTAAGCTCGAGCCTTTGCCCTCTGCCCTGACATGTGCTCCTTTGAGTTGCCAACCCTACATGCCCCTTGGGAGAGACACTTTCTCAAGTACCCCTTCTTTACACTCGAAGGCCTGCCCTCAGCTGACCTACTTGCACATCCCCTGCGCGAACAAGCGCTGTGTATATTTAGCATGCACTATACGTGCGTGCATCTATGCATTTTTTTGTATTTTACGTAATTGCTTAGATCTGTGTAGATAATGATATCACTGGCCACGCAGTGGTTCAGCGCACCGTGATATGAACCCAGTGACCCGAGTGTTAGTTCGATTCCAGACCATGGCTGACATCAGTGGCGAGTGATATTTTTATGGGTCCTCACCCCACTCATTTGCCTTCCTGCACTTAATAGGGTGGTGAAGTGTAGCCAAACAACCCCACTCACCCCAACATTACTATCGTTTCACGTAACCTAATGACGGCACCCCGGGGTTCCACAATAAGCCCCCGGCTCTCGCATAAACTGCATTGCGACGTCATTTTATGTCTGTTGAAGGCAAACGATACGGCAATCTATTCCTCTCGACGAGCCTTACACGATGCGCTAATCAAAATTTAAAAGTTTTGTTTATGACTGCGGCAATTTTGGCAATGACGGGTGCTTGGTGAAGAACTAGAGAATTGATTTCTGGTGAGTCGCGGCGTTTATGTGCGCGGTGGGACGGAGTCGCCATAAATAAATACATAAATAAATAGATTGCGATTTAGACTTCCGTTTATTCGGGACCCCGGTGTCCCGCCACAAGGTTAAATTTAATTCACAAAAGTCATGTCAAAAGATAGCCTTAGACATTCAGACCAGTGCCGGATTAAGCTAGTGCGAGGCCTGTAGCATATATTATAAAGGGACCCTAAATAAATAAATAAACATTAATATTAAAACACAAATTATTTACTTACATAGTAAAGCTATTGTATTTTTTTCATTTTCTATACAGCCAGATAATACGAAAAATCGCTAACCTTAAACACCCAGTCGTTCATAAAAGTTGACGGCGGTATAATACTATAGTAATAGAGCAAGTGCAGAGTCACTGAGGATAATCTGGCACTGATTCAGACACTGTATTTTTTACAGTTATAAAGGATTGGACACATTCTTTCTTCATGATATTCACATCATGACATCGCTTGGAACATGATTCACAATGCAAATCCTTTGCAACAAAAATGATTTTCATTTTAGTATACAGTTCAGTATTTAAATACGAAAGGATTAATAATTGCCCAATAACTTGAAAAAATTGTAGTAATCAACTAACCTAATTTTAGTAACTTATACACAATAAGAAGTGCCCAACAGCTATTATTGTAAAATATGTACAGATCCTTTAAGTAAATAACAGCTTAATAATTTTGCTAATCGCAATTATTGATTTGTATATTATGAAATCGAACATGTAAAGCACATTCTTACATGCAGATACAGCACATATCAGTTCGCAATAACACATAGTCAAACAAATCTGAACACAGTCGAAGCATTCTAAGATAACTACACAAAAGTATGGACGTGCATGGATGAACCTGCATGCAATATTGCGTACGCTGATGGTATGTCGAACTGCACACACGTGCATTGTAATTGTACATGTTCTCCATTCGCTTCTTATGATGATCTTGTTTTATTATTGTTGGCTCACCCAGTAGTCTGGTGTGTTCTATATACTAGAGTACGATTACTCACAATCGTCCCGTAATTCATGTTGTACAATGTGATCGTTTGATGAATGGAAAGCCTTTCAACATAAAGCTCAGATACAATTGTAGTCACACAAATCGGGTCGTGTTACCAGCAACTCATTTTAATGGGATTAACCGCAGAACAGATGTTATCATTGCCAAAGGTTTGTCACATTTATTTCGACAACACTCTGGTTTATAAGGCCCGGTGATGACGACGATGACATTTGTTATAATATTGTGTGTTGCATGGAACACGTCCAGAATACTTTGTGTCCCTTAACGATTTGTTGCATTTCGTCTGTAAAATAAGCTTGCTTTCCAAGTTGGTTTTGGCCGCTTTTGAGCAGTGGGCCTCTCCATGCACGTAGTTTTCTCAATTCCTTCTCACCCCCACCCCCAATTCCGCGCAGCTGTGGTGAGGTGACTCACTGGGCTCGTGAGCAAGGCGGCGTAATTTCTGTGCTTCTGCTTCCAAACTCTCTCCGTCAACTTCACAGTGGCCCTGTAGGCGTGTACAATTTTCATTGTGCTGGGCAGCTTTGCAATACCTTTCATTCCCAGTGTACTCATGAAAGTGTTACATAAGGCACATAGGTGTGTGTGTGTGTTGTTGTTGTTGTTCTCATAAACTTGTGAGCCGTGGCCATTGCAATGGAGTGATCACAAATGAATCACTTGAGGGCAAGCGGTGTCATATGTTTGGGTGTCGGATATGGAGACAGGTTATGCGTGGATGCAGACATACACACGACTGCGGTCATTTTTTAACATGTGGATAAATAATCGCCGTTAGTTTTGTATACACTCTTTCCTCTAGACTCAGTCACATTATCATCATCAGTCACGATCAGTCCACCGTTAGATGAAGGCCTTCCCAAACCATTTCCTACGGTCCTGCATAGTACAAATGGAATTACATCCCTCGAGGGTACAATTGTGACGAGTATGTCCTAAACAATGTTGGCGTGCTTTGGAAAAAAGCTGGACATTGCCTGCAGAATGTTCACATTTGCCTACCCATTTTAGCGGTGGCCGGAAAGTTTGATGCATGGTTGAAGACGCTCACCAGAATGGTGTTTTACATCTGTTCTCTGATGCAATGTCTACAGATGTCTGGATGTGCTGACGATCAATACCAGGTGCGCCCGCCTGCTGAAGAGCTTATTGATGCTAAAAACGTGAAGATAGAGTCTGTCATTATAGGAATTGGTGAGTGTCATTGTATGCCAGTATGAAAGCGCATATCAACGGCAAAAAATATCTGTTCGGATCTTCAGATATCCTTAGCAAAACAGGATATCCTGGTTAAATGAAGGAAATTGAGTCACCCAAGTAAATAGAGTAATTTTTAACAGATTACCGAATAATTCCCCGTTCTTTAATGTATAACTATTCTCCTGGCCGATTTCCATTCACTAAGTATGGGCACGATTTGCTAGCCAAATGCAGTGAGTGGAAGCGTTGTCAGTAGGGGATCCACAAAGGGATGTACGTTTTTGATGTATTATTAGCAACCTAATATTGGTGCATTCATTCCATTTGATGAAGTAAAAAAAACACTTTTCTATTCCAAGTTAAACTATTCATATTTTGAGCAACCCAAAAAAGTCAAGAGGCAAGATTTAAGACATTACAAATTAGTTTTGGTGTCCTTTTTAAAAATCTGATTTGCCTAATATGTTAAATGAGTGGACTTTGCTTGCTATGAACTTATCACTAGGATATTGTGAACATGTTTTTCTTGTGCTGGTCAACAGCTAAACCGCTGCTTTGCCTGCATGTACATGTTTATATACTGGGTTATTCCTGGGGCCTGGAAACCCGAGACAGAAGGGCGGTCCCGGCTTCAGAATGTACATGGGCACAGTGACGCAAGGAGTTGTGATGTAATGCAGGGGTTATTGGTAACCCATTAAACCATAGGTGTGTTTACTCCCTCTTTCCATCAACCAAAATCCCCCGCGCGTGGAGTCTCTCCCCCCCCCACTCTTCCCCCGCTCCCCACCCCTTCAAGTGCGTGGGCATCAGGGCTGACGTGTGCCGTAGAAGAAATAAGTAACCAGACAGTTTCCTGGATGCCTAAAATTTGTCTGCAGCTAAAGTTGATGGATTTGCAGAGTGGTTGGAAAGGAAATGATCTCCGCTACGACTCATTTTCAGTTATTTCGCAAGAATGGAAATTAACTAAAACAACTATTTACAACTAATGATCGAATTTAATAGCTATAGAACAATGCAAATAATACCACAAAAAAATAAATGCATAGTACTGTAATTTGGAGTCAGTAAGGCATTATTATTATTGTGCTGGCCACCTACCCCTCATGTGCCATGCTGGCCGTTATAAATGCTCGATAATAGCACTTGCCTCAACAGCATGTTAACTGCTATATGGGGGTAACTTGTCTTTTAATGTAGCTAACATCTTACTTATCTTCAGAAAAGTACAAATTCTGAAAAAAATTGGGTTTGACAATAAAAATTGCATGCTCCAGTGTAAGGATATGGCTGTTTATGCACACAGACAATACTTGGGTGAGTGCTCTGATGAAGTTTGCATGATATTTTGCATATTTTCCCTTGTGTAGTGCACCCTAACACCTTGTGACCCAGCAGGTCAAAAACCAATCTGGTGTGTGCTTGTTTAAACAAATACTGTTGGATAATATTGGTCAGAAAAGCCATTAATCTACGTGACTGTAATGGTATTTGTTTATGTATATGTAGAGATGCGGAATACCATTTTGTTTGGATTTGATTTTACCCATACATTTTAACGAAAAAAGCATGAAGCGTTTGTAAACACCTTCTACTTCAGCGTGTGTAACCTGAATTTGTAATTCCTTCAAAATAAATGGCATGAGAAAATATAATGGAAAAAAACAATAGCTTTAAAATAAAATAGATATGAAATGTAAAGTTGAATTCAGTACTTACCAACTTTAATAGGCTTTGTTGCTTTGCGAGAATCGTGATACAATGACAACTGGAAAAAAATATATAAGCGGCTTAAGATTTGTGATTCTAAATTTGTTTCTGTATAGTTTCCTCATAGTTTTAAACCATTCTGTAGGTTATCCAGAAGCAATGCAATATTTACTAATAAATTAGGTTATGTCATTCTACTCAATATTTGTAATGTTTAGTGTAATATTCTCGAATTTATATCCATAATAGAGGTTTTTTTGGTTAGATCGCGTGAAAATATAAATGTGTCGTTAAAACCCGCACCATCCGACACAACCAACTAGTAAGGGTTGTCTAAGTAAGGGTTTTCAAAGCCTACGTGTTAAACTGATTCTCGAATTTACTGTACAAATGTGGGTGGGGGGTTTCAAATAACTTGGTATATGGCACAGTTCTCAATAAAACAAAAATATTGATTAAAAAAATCACATCTCTTTTTGGTGAAGGGTTTTTGACAAAATACACTCTTCATGAGGGGCAAGCTATTCCAGGAAATATAAATCATCTTTGCTTTTCAAGTGTTATTAAGTGTGACATGGTTGAATTAACTAGGCTACAAGTCAGACCCATGAGAGTAAATAGTTAACAACGACCAATGGCATATGGCAATTGTCTTAACATTCTCGAGATATAGTGGCCATATGGAGAACACGTTGAAACGTCAGAGATCTGGAGAAAGGTAGAATCATAGGGGCCCAGCATTGGGAGCAAACGGAAAGATTTAGCTGTCAGTTAACATTTTTTGAGCGTATGTGGATTAGCACAGTTGCCAAGAGACCTTTTCTAAATGTCTTCAGTACTTGGAACATATCGCAAGCCGTTGGATGGGTACTGACCCTGCCCATCCAGGGAAGGAAGATTGTGGATTGTAAACGAGAGTGTATTCAACCAGTGGTGAACTCAGTCAAAATAAATGACTGTCGAAATCAAACAAGCGCACTTGGGTGTCTACGTGGGTGGTTCGTGATGGCGGTGGGAGGGGAGAGGGAAATTAGGTTAAGCCATGGGCAGTTAAGCAAAACCAAAATATGTCAACCCCCGAAGTATTAAATATGAATGTTACAATGTGGCTGCAGTTTAGCATCAAATATTCACAATTTGTGGAAAACTAGGCTCACAGATAAATCCACAACATTACATGTGGTAGGATTTAAAGGTAGACTTATGAGAAGTGCTCAGGAATGCCTTTGTTTAAATATTGAGCTAATTTGTTATGGGTTTTGTTTTGTAAATGTTTGTATTGCCAATTTATTAATTTATTCCACACTCTCAAGCCAGCCACCACGGTTCAATCCCAGTCATGGCTAACATCCCACACTCATCATCGTGGTCAAGTTTAGTCAAACGTCATAACCGACCCTGCATCTTCAGTCGCAACCCCACCAGCAGAGAAATGGTAAAAGGTACAAATAGTTTTTACATTTTATTCACAATACATTATTTGTATTAGTTGTGTTCCAAAATACAATGTTTTTGTTTAGAGCAGCAGAACACAGATGAATAAATGTGATGTGCCAAGTAAAGTAAACGCTAGACGTTAATCATTTTGCATGCCAAGATGTAGCCTTTTGTGTAAAAAAAGTTTTTTTTCAAAGACATATTAAATATGTTGACCGTATAGAATTTCCTGGGCAGGTGATGTTTCTCGTACTTTTATAATTGGCCCTAATGTAACTTTAAGCTTTAAAATAATACACCCTGTTTTGGTATGCAATGATTTTTGGGGACATAAAATGTCTGCACTGCTATAACGAATAATGCGGCTTTGGTAATTGAAAATAAACATTCACACATATTTTAGAGCTGTCCATCCATGTTCATGCCACTCATTCCATCGAAGAGACAATGATTTATGAGATGTAGCCACATACCTTGCTCGCAACAAATATACTGCACGTAGTTTAACACGTAGGCTTTCGTGACCAATATCATCCATAATAGAGGTTTTTTGGGGGGTTAGATCGCGTAAATATATAAATGTGTCGTTAACCCCCCCCCGCCCCCCCCCCCACGTTGCGCAAGAGCGCAGAAGTGTGGTCACCACATCTACGCCTCTATATAAGGAACGACACAGTTAGACTTCTTAACAAATCTGGCTGTCGCCTGATGAAGCTGGTTGTAATTACTGGTGAAACGTCGTACTCAGATTGTAAATGTCGTGGCTTGGCTCATCAACACACCGGTGTGCTGTACTAGTGACGAATTGGCATGCTCTGGATCCGTGACAACCCTTACTAGTTGGCTGTGTCGGGTGGTGGCGGGTTTTAAGGACACATTTATATATTTACCCGATCGAACACAAAAAAACCTCTGTTATACTGTACATAAACAAACCTGTGAAATTTGTTCAGATTAATATCAAGCTGTTGGGTGGGGGCTTAATGCTTCGATGTGGGCATTGCATCGCAATCTGAGCTGTCCTTGCATCAGACAATGCTCATGGGTCAGGATGATAAGGGCCTTGGAGCACTATAACAGATATGTATCAGATGTATTTTGGGCTGCTCAGAGGAATATGGTCTGATGTTGTATTTTGGTGGGCCTGGAACATATAATAAAGTGTATTTCTTATTTGACTTTGTGTTCCAGTAATTTTAATGGAGTGGATTTATGTGCATATTTAAAGAACAATCACGAACGAGCTCCATACAGCTAAAATGCACAAATATATACAAGGCTTGATTTCTCACTGAATGTTTTTTGACTTACTGGTGGACTGGAGCTGGCACGTGACTGGTAGCCACAGCCATAGCGAGAGTTATACTGGATGTGGTGTCCTGGGTGCAGAAATATTTTCCAGGTCGCAGAGCCAGCTGTCCTGAGTATACAATATGTCCTTGGCAATATACACCGCTCGAATCATCATGAGTCAAACTTGCAGTTTCACTTTCGTCAAATGAACACTGCACGTTTACACGGAATTTCAGACAACTCATTGTGCCAGGGCATGGTTATCCCCTTTTGTTCCTTCCACCCTCTAACTAACAATTTCAGTTGTTGAAAATAATTTCCCTGATGATTCACACATTATATTAAGCATTTTGGATGAGCTGAATTCATAATGAATACAGATAGTTACAGCAACATTGCTTATGGAAATTAAGTTGTTAAATTAATAATTTAGAAATTATTTCTTGGCGCTGGAAAATTCCAGACAGAAACCGCTTAAATAAACCCACAGTCCCTCTCCCAGTGAACCCCCCGTGTTCTCATGGAGGCAGACTGCTGGGGTAAAATAAAATAACTTAGCAGCAAGCCATACCTGATTAATCATCAAAAAATACATTTCCATAGTTTTAGGGAACAACGTTGAACATTAAAATAAAATTAGACCAACCAAAAAATACGTGTGCATTTTTGTCGCCCTATTTTCCTGAAGCTTAATTTAGATGCAGCATTATTAGATGTGACTATTGACCACACCCAATATCAAAACATTCTTGCAATAACTGTATATAGAAATGAGACTAAACAAACAAAAATAAATCCCTTCAATATTTGGTAAGCTCAGAAACCGTTGCGTCATTTTAAACGCGGAGGCGACACATCGCACGTAGACTCTCGCACGTGCAGCCTCCGAGTGACGCAGATGGAAAGCATTGAGAGCCCTCTCGTACCTCGCGCCCACTCGCTCGCTCACTCAACCCACACAAGCAGCCACCCACCCACCAAAGCTTCTCCCCCTGACCCATGTTGCTCGCTTTGCTGAGCGTAAGCTCCACACGGAGCAGAACCAACCCGCCCCTCCCAGCAGAGTGGCGCAAACCACACGCCCACAAGCTACCTCTCCTCCGCACACACAGCCAAAGACAAAGGTGCCCCCGCCCCCGTGTCGCTTACACGAGCCTGTTGGGGCAAGTGCTATTAGTGAGCACATATGAAGGACGGTGCGACGCATGAGCGGGCGGTGCCGTCAGTAACACGCCTGGCTAAATTTGTCTCGTCAATGCCAATGTTCACACACAGCGCCAGATATTCATTTGAGGTTGAGTCAACCTGGGGGGGGGGGGGGGGAGACCCAGGACGAGATCAGACATTCCGCCAGTTAGTTATTGGTCGCCTAGTTCGTAGCACAGTGCGCTAACCATTGGGCCACCGCTCCCCACGATAATCGCTACACACACATGCACTCCCTGCCCCCTCCCTTCCCGCCTGTGCTCTGTTGGTCGTCTGGCTAGAGTGGCACCGCAAAGTGACGAATTTCGCACTGGATGTCAACCGCATGCCGCAGGCACACACGCAGTAATGACTAGCAGATTTTCTCCAGCTGAGCAAGGCAGTCAGTCATTGTAAACGGCTTCCAGCAGTAATGCCAGCACTTGATTGTGGTTCTGTACAACAATGCAGCCATTTCATAGAAGCAGACCACATTTCGTATATTCTCAAACATGCAGTTTGTAACGTAACGTTCTCTTAGGACCTGTGCTGTATCGTAGGTCCTGACAATAATAATTGCGGTTCCTGGAGGCTACAATTAACGATGCAAAAACAATACTATCGACATTGTATTCTAAATACGGCATATAATCCTAATACAGACTACTGTTCGCGGAGCACCGAAGAAAGCTGGCCGGTGGAGCCAGTATGAGTTCTTGGCTGCCTGCGTCACTGAATTGCTGACGTTGACAAGCAATTGCAGGTATTCATAGTTGAAAAACTATGACAAACTTACGAATCTACTGAAATTAAAATGATAACATATAAATTGAAGCCACTAATGCCAATGAATGAATGCATATCCATGTAATGTCAGTCATTTTTTTACTGTACTTCATTGGCCTGGTCAGCGCAAGCTGGTGAAGGGGACAAGGGCAGGACTGGTTTTTAGTATCACTTGCTCCTGCTGATATGAGCCGTGAGCAGGAATGTAACTCAGTGTAGCGTGCTAACCATTGTAATAAACTGCTACCTATTTAAATATGCGCGCAAAACGTCCTCTTGCTAAAATTGTATGATATTCCTCTGACTGCAAAAGGTTTACAAATTACTTCTTTGACAGAAATGAATATCCTCACCTCGATGCTTTCATTAATATTCTTTGGATCGTGTATTTCATCTGTTGCATCATGCACTCTTTTGAGGAACAATGAAGCAAGCTGGCTGTTACTGGTAAAAAATAAAATCAAATGTTTACTTAAAACTTTCGTGACTGCAGGAATTAATATTCTTTGGGTATTTCGGTGAAGTCACGTACATAGGGTCAAAGAAAATAACAAAAAACTATGATATTTTGATCGCAACACAAGCGGCCATCATCAGGAAAAGGGGGTTAGCTTCTAAAGACAAACTGTTTATAAAGGTTTGAAATGGGCGTCGCCCAAATGTCAGCAGCCAATGTTAATGTAAGTGGTGGGCAGCGACTGTGGCGGTGGTGGGCTTTCCACCAATCAAAGGGCTGCCAGGTAAAAATTAGCATGTTAAGTTAAGATCACCGAGCATCCTCCACGGCACGTGCGCCAAGGTGGCTATGTTAATGTGAGAGATTAGCATGTTAATGTGAGAGATTAGCATGTTAATGGGAGATCACCGAGCATCCTCCATGGCGAGTGCGCCAAGGTGGCTATGTTAATGTGAGAGATTAGCATGTTAATGTGAGAGATTAGCATGTTAATGTGAGAGATTAGCATGTTAATGTGAGAGATTAGCATGTTAATGGGAGATCACCGAGCATCCTCCATGGCGAGGACGCCGAGGTGGCTATGTTAATGTGAGAGATTAGCATGTTAATGTGAGAGATTAGCATGTTAATGTGAGAGATTAGCATGTTAATGTGAGAGATTAGCATGTTAATGTGAGAGATTAGCATGTTCATGTGAGAGATTAGCATGTTCATGTGAGAGATTAGCAAGTTAATGGGAGATCACAGAGCAGCATGCTTGAGGTCGGCGCGCGAGGAAGCTGTGTTAGTGTCAGAAATTTTACCTGTTAATGTAAAATCAGAGAGCCGAAAATAACAACTAACATCGGAAGGTGGTAGGATGGGAACATCACAGCCAGTTATGACTGAAACTGGTTAATAACGTTCTTCCAATGATTGCTCAGTTTGTACCCATCTCGGTTGAAATTGTGTCTGTGTCTGTATATATGGATGGCTTCATGAACGAATCTTTGTTGATTGCCAGTGGGTTTGCAAAGCACATTCACCTTAGAGAAATCAATTTCATGTGAGCCCACCGCATTAAAACAATGTATTCCTGAAGTCACAAAAGCTTTAAGTCAAGATTAAAAAATGATCAGCTACGGCCGAGGTATTGGTCCTACCGTGTTTCAGATCTGCTTTATGTTCACGAACACGGTCCGAGACATGTCGCTTAGTTTCCCCAATTTAACTACTGCCGTAGACACAGCTCAGCTTGTCGACGCCATGGTATTGCATGTCAGGGATCACATCCTTCACAGATGGGATCAGATCACGAATTTTATGTACTGTGTTAAATCGAACCTGGATCTTGTGTTTTCTCATGATTTTGGAAATTTTTTTGGTGACCCCTGCTATATATGGCAAGGTGATGGTTTTGATTGGGTCCTCAGATCGTTCCTTCCCAACGGTTGGGGTGATCGCTTTATGGATTATGTAGTCTGAATATCCATTCATCTTGAGAGCCTGCTGTACGTGTTTAAGTTCACTGGCTAGGTGATGATGGTCAGAAATACATTGAGCTCTACGGTGTAGAGTTTTGATGAGGGAATTATTCTGGGAAGGATGGTGGTGGGAGTCAGGATTTAGGTATGCATTGGCATGGGTGTCTTTCCTGTAGACAGAGTGTCCCATTGAGCCATCTTTTCTATTAAAACATCCAAGAATGGTAGTTTGCTATCCTTTTCCAACTCCATGGTGAATTTTATGGCTGGGTGTATGGAATTGATGTCGTTAAGGAATTGGTTCGGAGCTGGTCGGCCATGTGGCCAGATGACGAACATGTCATCTACGTACCTCTTCTACAAGGACGGACGTAGAGTGGATGCCTGAATGGAATTTGTCTAAAAAATTTCCATGAAAACATTGGCTACAACTGTAGATAAGGGAGAACCCATTGGAGTACCTTCAACTTGTTTGTAGAATGTTCCATTCCAGGTGAAGTAAGTGTTGGTGTGACAGTGTCTCACAGGGCCGGTACATCAGCATTCAGTCCTTGTTGGACCAAATCTTCAATGATTGTAACTTTGGTAAACAAAGAGACTACATCGAAACTAACGAGCAAATCACCTGGAGATAGTGAGATGTCCTGAATTAACGGTATCAAGTGAGCTGAGTTAAGTATAGCTGAGGTGGTCTTACCAGTGATTGGTTGGAAGGTTTCAGACAGAAATCGGGCCAGTTTGTAGGTGGGTGAGTCAATGGTGTAGACGATAGGACGATTTCTGTCTGAGACCTTTGATTGGTAGAAAACCCACCACCGTCGCGGTTGCTGCCCACCACTTACATTGGCTGCTGACATTTGGGCTACGCCCATTTCAAACCTTTATAAACAGTTTGCCTTTAGAAGCTAGTTTTTTGTTATTTTCATTGAACCTATCTACGTAACTTTACCGAAAGACCCAAAGAATATAAAAATAAAATGTGTTATCCAACAAACAAAAAAACAAATGACGTGACTTATAGCCCTTTATCCATCTGCTTGTTTAACCAAACTTCACCAATGCTGGTCAGTGTGAGTTGGCCAAAGTGTGTACTTGGATGAGTTTAGATATCACTTGCCACTGATGTTGGGCGCCATGGTGGTGAGATGTTAACTACCCTGCCTGGTTTACACGAGGTCGTGGGTTCAATCCCGACCCTGAGGCCTGTGTATTTGGAGTTTGCATGTTCTCCCCGTGGTCGTGTGGATTTTTCTCCGGGTCATCCAGTATTTCCCTCCACATTTAGAAACATGCGTTTAGAGTATTTTTCTACAATACATTTCCACATGATAAGCCACTTCGTTGAACTATCATTTGTGGCCAGGTCGCTTCTGAAAAGAGCTATTATATAGCTCAGTGGGCCTTACCTTTTAAAATAAAAAAATGTTACAGTTTAGTTTAAAAGAAAAAAAAATCTATATTTTTTAGTTTAAGTTAGCTGTTTCAGGAGATGCCGTGGCCAGGAGTTGAATGTAGGTCGCCATGCTCATTGTAGCATACAATATTCACAGCGTTACCATTCTCTCATAATTAAATAACATGCGCCATTCTACAAAATATACATTTGATCACTATCATTTTAATACAATTGCAAAAAAATATGCAGGCACGCTTGCACGTATTCTTTCCATGGACTCAAGTAACACTCTTCAAGTAACGCTAATGTGTAATGCGTAATCAGCTGTGTCCCCTGTTGTAAGTGGTATTACAGGGTAGGGTTCAACTTTAAATGGAATAATTGCTCAAGTTGTTACGTTTAAAATTGTTTGACAAATGGACGAACAGATTTATGGAGAGACAAACGAAAAGCCAGACACACAGAAACTGAGAACATGATGACAAGGAGTCCATAGACTCATTGAAAATGTTGCAAGTGAAAGCCTGATTGCTTTAAAGAGAATAACAACGTCAATGAGTTGGAATCATTTTTCATGCTGCCCTGTGACCTGCTACTGACAGCATCCTCCAGAAATTGTAGTGGTTATGCGTTCACAAATTCAGCAGCAATGAAATTAACTGACATGCCTTCCTGCAAGGCCTTGCAGAGAGAGATGAAGTAATCTGGATACTGTTTCTGACTGGGAGATGAAATGGATCTGAGCAATTTCAAGAAAAATACATTAACATTTAAAGTTATGCACGTTTAAAGGAATGGGCTGCAGTTCTGGACTTGTTAAGTTAATATGACACAAACCATCAATACAATAACGGCAGTGTTGAACAATACTTTGCGATTTTTTTTTAAAATAATTTCAAACTATTCTGAGGTCATACAAAAATGTAACAGATGGACCAATGTATTGCGAAACATGAAGGTTATATATTTGTATAACTCGTGTTAGGGAATTGGACAAGTGTGCCTATAAACTCACATATTTAATTTTTGTACATTAATTTTACAATTAAAACATGAAAATAAACATATTAACATGCTTTACACATTTTATTCATTAGTACGTTCTTAAAGTTGTCTGCCTTTGCAAAATTGGCTCTGAAATATCTTCACTTTTTATGTACAGTGGCCAACGATCACAACGGGCTGCTGAAATGTCATGGCCCACAATTCCTTTTCATTTGTTTACTTGGTTTGGGATTCGTTGAATGATTCCATTATATGACTTATTTTCCCTTTAAAACAGTTCTGATGGCCATATTCATGGGCTAATGATGGAAAAATCCATAAATTTTTACTAAAAGTGAAACTCTTAAAATGTGGAGTGGTGGTTACCCTAGAAACAGGTCACTGGGGTTGTCGGCTTAATGTATTGAGATTGCACATCCGAGGGATCTTGTATAAGCACCACACCATCATTTACATGGCTCGGAGACAGCATGGGTGGCGTCGGTACAGCTAAGAAGCGAAGTTCACTTTGCAGTTTGAAGGAGAGCTGGGCTTTGTAATTTCCTGGCTTAGTGAATCATTTATAGTGCTCTGTAGTAAACGATTGCCAAAACAGTGGCTTATGGCCAGACACCGAATCTCAAATTGGATTTCTACAATATCCTTGGTCAATCTCTCAACAGACTTTTTTTTTGCGAATGATGAAATGTTCCTTAAAATATTGTGTAATTTTAAGGTTTCCATGCGATGCCAATGATTTTAATTAACACATTTTTCGTTCAACACTTTTGTAATATATTGTTCAAATAACAAATACGTTAGAATATGTTGATGGATAATAAAATATATCATCATCAGCCATGGTCTACCCATTGCTGTATATCTATCCCCGTATTTACTAATGTAAGGCTGAGTCGACCTAGGAAAGGCCCAAGATCACTTCAGATATTGTTGACTATGAGAGGGAATCGAACTCGAGTAGCCGGGTTTATAAAACAAATAAACCACGACATTACCACTCCCCACCATGCACACACAAACAGAAGGACAAGACAAAGTTCCCCCATATAGCCTTGATAGTATTCTGGGGCAAGTGCTGTTAGCGAGCAACTATGAAGACTAGCACTGCACACGGAGCGGTGGATGGTCAGCATCATGCCCTGCCGCCTTTGTTTCCCGAGTGGCTATGTTTACACATTGCACCAGGTATTCATTTGAGGCTTAGTGGACCTAGGGGAGGCCCAACACCAGTGAAATCATCACTGGTGTTGGCCGAAAGCATGAATCGAACTCGTGTCGCCGTGTTCGTATCCTTGTGCCCTAACCACTGCACCACCGCTCCTCGATGCAACAATCCCGTGAACACCTGCACGTAAGTTGACTTCATCACTTCACCTCCAACGCAAATGTCTTGCACTCTTTGTCTGCCACGCCATCATTAGTCTCGACCACTGGTCACCGTTCCTTATAGCAACATGTTCTACCCAAGCCGACTTGCGTTTCTTGACAGTGAATTAGATAAACAACATACCAATGTGCCTACAGAAGAAATGTGTAAATAAATTCATATTACCGACTGTGACCGACAAAAAAGGAACAAAAGCTGAAAAGTGCACGAGGTAACTATGTGTCCTGCTTAGGCAGGACACATAGTTACGACAGATAAATGGCTGATGAATCGAGAACGAACATGTGCAAGAGGAAAACCACTGCAGAGATAAAACGATGAGATCGGCTCACATGCAGGAGCGAGTTGGCTTGTTGCATCACGAGACCTATAGAGAGGGCCTGTACCGAGTAGTTGATCGATAATGGCTGATGATGATAACAACGATGGTAGTGATTGCGCTAGAAATTTTGTGCGTGGAGTAGTGCACGGTCGGTTGCACTCTACACTATGAACCTTACGTTTCATTACCGGACACGGCTACCATCAGTGGCACATGATATCTGAAGCAGTCCTGTCTCCACTAACCAGCATGGTTGCAGGATGCCCAAACAAACCTCATGACCAACACAGCGTGCGGGAGATGCTTTCATAGAGCAGTGGATTGGCAGAGAGTTGTTAATCATTATTGCTTTACATATTTTTTTCAAAGTAATAATTATATTATGATGATTATGATGACACCAATTTGAAGAAAAATGTTGTTTTATGTTTAAATAAGATACTCTACTTTTGGATGAATCTGAAAGTTAATACACACATTATCATAAATTAAGCTTGATTTAAACACCAATCAAAACGTTAATATTTTTTTTAAAGACCTAAACAATCTTTATTGGCAGTTGTTACATAAAGCGTAAGAGGTTACAGAACGCATGCATAAAATATGCGGATTCGATATAAATATAAATCAAGTACTTTGACTAACGTGCTGTTTTTACATTTCCAAAGTTGACTTATATTGTGAACAAAAAAGCGAAGACCTACATTTTGACATTACATACTTCAAAACCATTGGAAATCATCAAGTTATTCAGCAACAACCTTTCCCCGAGGACACACATGACACCTCTGTTTGGAACTTAAGTGTGTTTACAAAGATTTGGTCAAATCTCTTGGGCACGGGGTTGTTTTAATGGACATTTAACAGACAATCCCATCTGTCTTGAGGCCTATGCATGTGCCAGAGACAGGCGCTAGCATTTGTGAAGAAGGGGGCCAGCACTTGGCGCGCTGTCTCTGTCATCAGCCTTTCCGTTGGACTCAACCCCTGCACCTGTCCACGGCACTGACACCACACTCCCCTCTGGCCCTGTCAGTGCTCATAGATGGGCCTCGCCAATTGTACGAGCTCAACTTGATTGTGTTCACGTCTGTCCGAGTCATCTCGTTTGCCCGTAGTATTTTTAGTGGTACATATGTTTTAGGAGACTCTTACATCCAACCGTGCCACCTTATGTTTTTTTTTTTTAACACAGTCAGTGCACACCCTGCCATGAGGTAGTGCTGATTTTGTTGGATTCTTTTGAATGCCGATGCGTGAATATGTAAACTGAATGGAAACGATGTGTGTTCGCGTGCCTTATTACATACATTATGCCTTTCTGCTAAAGTTGCCATTTTGTCAAATATTACAATTCTCGACTATACAACTCAAAATTAACACATTTATTTCAATTTATCGCTGAAAATCCTGATGTGTACTGCTCCGAGCATATCAATATTTTTTGCTCAGTGTGTTCTGTTCAGTTGTCAAATTTGACCTCATCATTGCATTATACCCACATTTCATAAACCTATTTTCTCTTTGACTCTCTCTCTCTCTCGCACTCTCTTGATGGGAGAGTTCGTCTCTGGAACATGCACAGAGAGAGAGAAAGGGTTACGTCCCCGGAGCTGCTCACGGTAATCTGATCCGCATGGCTTTGGGGATCAACAGAGAGAGAGAGGCTGCAGCAAGCTGGTAATACTCCGTGGCAGCCAGGCGAGGCAGCTGTGTTCATTAGCGCTGGGATCGTGCGCTGCGCCGTGGCAGTCACGTACAAGTTTACAGGGCCTCGGCAAATGTGGCCAAAATATTAAATAAACATTGCCGTGGTAAAAGAGCCCTTCACGCCATTGTGGTCCAAGGGCGCAGCATTATATTGCCGTAGTAATAATAATAATTGTACGTTTGAAGGCGAGCGTGCTCGATGAAAATGTATGTCAGGTTTACGTTCTATTTGTGTAACTTCGTATCATCGTCATCATCTTCCGTTGTTAATTCACTGCTGGTTGAAGGGTTATCATGGATCCATGATGTAACTATACGCCTACAGCGTGCACAAGCAATGTACATCCTCCCGGTCGTGTTGCCACTCCTGGTTTTATTTACGTTAGCTGCATTTATACAGGTAAAATGCAAAATGTTTTCCCAAACAAATGAGTGTGAAATATAGATTTGAAGCTTTCGTGACTGCAAGGATTCATCTTATTTGGTTCTTTCGGTAAAGTCACGTAGAATGAGAATAAAATAATAAGACGGCCGCTTGTGTTGTGGCCGAAACGTGAGAATTTTATTGTGTTATTTTATTATTTTATTCTCATTCTACGTGACTTTACCGAAAGAACCAAAGAAGATTGTGAAATATTCATGTTTTATGTTTCCAGTATTTTTTTGCATTTCAAGCTATAATTTTCCGACAGAAACCTCAGATTTCACAGATGCATTTTGTCAAGAACGGTTCTTCGTACACAATTGACGGATCGCATGAGATCAACACGAGGCAACACTGAACAGAAAGCTGCTCAACTCTTCAGCTTCCGAGACTGATATACTGTAACACTTGCGCTGCCTATCGGCTAAATAATCCTGACAAGCGTGTAAAAGTTGGTTTAATGCCTGTAAGCACCATTTCCTGTAGCAGAGGCAGCCGGCACCTGTTCGGGGCCGTTTTCCCCACTTGCAGCGAGTGTGGCCAATTCCTTGCACATGTGGCTGCCCCCAGTACAACAAAAGCAGGGCAGGAGAAGAGCATGAAATTAATTGGCTCAGCCTGCCAGAACGTACCACCGCACTAGTGGCGCACAGTTACATTTTGGAACAACTGCTCTGCTTTGGCCCTGCCGAACTGTCACCCTTAATTTTTTTAGTTTTTTTGTAAAAACAGAAAAATTTTACGGGGGGTGGGTGGGCGGGAGTTTCTGAGCTGCATATTTAAATAAGTGCATATTTAAATATGCCGCATACGAGAGGTTTGTGGCATTATATGCAGGTTGTATGCATTGTGCTTTAATTAATCATGAAAAACACATTCTGCGATACAGAAAAATATTGATTTTTTTTTATTTATTAGCAAATGTTATAACTTCCATGCCGACTTTTATGGTTTAAATTCATGTAGTTTCTGCAAACAGTTGGCAGAAAAATGTCCACGCTCCCCAACCTCTCAATTTCTTCTGATTTAGCAGTTTTATCATCTAAAAAATTGTAAATAACAATTTTTTATATCAACATGTGAAAAACACATCTGACATTTCAATGTTCGTACATATAGAACGTAAAAAATATGATATTCAATGCATCATTTTAACAGGTCGTGTTGGTAGTGAACTTTAGCCAGAAATCCATAGGTGCATAGAATGCAAAAAAAATGTGTCTGGCCAAATGAATACTGTTATTGCTTGTTTTACAACAAGATGATGCTGGAAAGAGCCAACCACGTAATAATTGCCTGAACCGGCCCGCGGTCAGGTAAGGAAATTTTCAGATGATCTCAAAAAGGCCCATTGGGAATGTCGCTTGCAATAAAGTGTGCTTAAAAGGTGAGTGCAAGCGGGTACATTTTGGTGTTGATGGGCAATTTTACGCTGCCATCCAAAATTGGAGTAATTTGGTGAACCCCAAGACCCAACCTCCTGCATAGACGCATGCCACACTCTTTGTTCTTAACCTGTAAGCATACATTTTTTTCCCCTCTCTTGTCCCATCAAGTTTTACTTCCAACACCTCCCCCAACCTCTACCCCATCATCCCACACACCACCCCACCCCTCCCACAAAATGTGGCCATGTGGTTTGGTTTAGTTACTGATTTTTATTGTGAGATCCAGCCTGTTAATATAAAAAAAATCAACCTGGGCCACCAACAAGGAACCCTGTTGGACATTCTCCTACTGTATTTACACGATCCGGATTGGTGCCAACTTAGAGCATGTGAAATGCATTCATTACAGCTGACAGATTGTCTTTTAATAGGCTCTTGCAGAATTGGCCTTCTCTGGAGGTAATGTTGAGTTGGAAACAATATTGCATTGATTCGCCCACTGGAACTGGTTCACAGCCAGAAACCTTTTTTTAAAAACTGCAAATGCAGTAATCTACCACATAATAGCCCTAGGGTTGCAGTTAGCACCAAAAGGTTTCAATGCCGAACATGTTTTAAATAGAATGAAGTAGCTGTACATAGCGAATTCTAATTAACATAGGAAGGAACTTCATACGGATCGCGGGACCGTGGGGTGAACCACGGAGCAAGCCTTTTGCATTTCTTTCCTACAAAATAATGGGCATCGCAAATGTCAAAACTGTTTCTCAACCGTCTCATTTTGACCTGCGATGAAGCTCCATTTGTCACTGTGCCGTGTGCTAATGTGAGGTTGTCACGTGTCTTAAACCCCCACAGCTTTGGACAGATCAAGACCACATTGGTTGCGCGTGGAGATGTCAACAGAAACAGTGATCGCGACCAGCATTAGCATTTAACGTGGCACTCTACTTACAGGTGCACGTGCAGGACTTAATAGTTGCCTGGCAATCACATTTGACATCGAGAGTAAATGCATAATCGCGACCAGCGTACACTTTTCGTAAATCGCCGGATGACAGAGACTGCAGCGGTGAAGATAGATGTAAAGTGAAGCTTTCATTATTGCTCAATACAATCGTGTATGTAAATCATTCACGCTGAGAAATATCGATTGCGCTTTGTTCAGTTTGTATGCGATATATACCAAGTAGCAAATACCTTTTTGTTTGCGGTGTTAAAATAACGAACGATTTGTTATAACTTAATTTATCATGTTTAACAAATGTGTGTTCTATACCAAACTGAAATATGTCGGGATAAAAAAAAAACAACTTTAACAATTTAATGTAATAATGAGTAAATATAAACACGTGCATTGTTTGGCTACAGCCATATTAATGCAAACATAATTGCATGGGCAATTGAGCAAGTGTAATGAGCCAAGCGGTGTTTCCATTTTTTAACAGGCAGTAAAGCTGTCACAATAAAGGATTAATTATTAAAATGCATAAGTAGATACCGCTGAGGGAAAACAAGTGCAGGAAATGTGTGCAGACAACTGACGAGTTAATACAAAATGTTTTTGTATTAATACAAACCACTGCATCAGTCCTTAAAAAAACGAACCTTGCGAAATTAAATGTTGCACACCTGTGGAGCCGCGGTAATGACTACCATGGCATGCGCATATGTAAGGAATTACATACAGAGGGTTCTGTTTCTTAGTGGGGATGATGCTGTATCGTTACCAGTCGCTAAATGTTCCCTTACGTTATGTAAGGATTACGTTTACTCTCATAAATAACACGTACTAAGCAGATGCTACCTCACCAACTTGTTCATTACACAGGCAATTCGAGTGTTTCATTAATAAATGAAACATTTCCATAAATATGGCAGTGGCTGCCCTTCGAATATCTGCAGATGTGATATTCAGCTCTTTGTTGCCTATTAAAGCAAAAACACGGCAGAATATAGCAAAATGTAATTTGCTAAAAAAAAAAGACTTAATTTTGCACTCTGCTCTCTGGCAACTTTAATAAGAAAACCCGTTGTGGCTCAGTAAGATTTTATAGTTATTAAATACTTTGGCCTCACGTTTTATAATCATGATGATGATGACTATCTAATGAGATTAAATGAAGTACTCTGAAATCCATTTCATGTCCAAAGTGTATTTGTCTAACGTTAATGTACATGAGTAAGTGTACTTATCAGTACAACTGTGTGTGAGCAAATGGGTATGAAATTACTTGGATGAATTGCAGATCGCCGTCACCCTGTCCCATCAGTCAAATTGAACTTGTATGTGTCTGTTGTCTAACATTCCATTGTGGCTTCTGCATGGAAATTATGCAATTTTTTTATATTTCTGCCAGACATAATGGTCTGCAGCTATACTGGCTGACACATTGGGAGGAGAATAATCAATTTAATAGATGATGTACAAATGGAATCCATTCTTTGAACTGAAAAAAACCCCGCGTGACAAGCCCTGATCAGAGGCGGTTGAGGGGGGGGGGGGTTTCAACAGTACTGGGCCCCCCATATATATCAACAATTAGTTTGGTGAATAAATATACAACCGATTCCGATGGTAAATACTAAGTGTAGGGTACATGTAAACGTACATTTATGGTTAATATCTCAGCCAGCATTTCCCATTTATTCATATTGTTTTCGATCTATGCCATGTCCAAAATTAAACATAAGATGCAAAGTCACGCTCTTCGTAAATGCAGGATTGGGTACAAACTAGACCTGGGAAGAGTTGCTCTCTTTGACAATGGTGACGGGTGTTTGAGAACGGATAGGGGCCCCGCAGCCTGCATTAGTATGTACCAGGACGCCACATTTCTCTCAACAGGCTTGCACAAGATCAACAGATTTGGCATTTTTTTTGTAGCTTCTATAATGAGAATTGGGTTTTCCTCTGGACCCTCCATCAAAACGGTAAAAAGATCACGGGACTGATATACACGTGTACATATGTGCACGGATGTACTAGCTTGTAGAGCTCTCATAATTCTAACCTTGGCAAAGCTTATGGATTTCATACTCGCGGATTTCGCACAAATGTGGCAGCGGGAGCCACATCACAAGGGAGACTTCGAGAAAACGCAGCTTTTTGGATCTTCACAAGAAATGTTCCCAGCCAGTCCCATGAGGATGTATGGAGCAGTATCTGTCTTCTCTTCACACTCCCCTACTCGTACCCGCAGCACTCCCCTCCAAAAGCAGCACTTACCAAACACTTGCGGACCTGGTTGCTTCTTTTGGATGGAAACGGGCGGTGGAAATAAAATTAGGGTCATCCGCATCAACATTTTCCACTGATTCTTTGGGGGGAAAATAACGCGTTGCTTTTCTAGGTATATATTAACATACTGCATATATTAGAGTGCAAAGTGTATTTTAATGTTACGTTGACTGTAGTGCTCACATTTTTATGATTGTGTATAAAAAAAAGAAATGCAAAGTGTTTCTCATGTTTTACCATATCTTCTCATCATACTATATATGAATAAAAAAATACAGAGAAATTTTCAAAAACAATGCTTTGTCATTTTCACTGGAGAGATTGCCTGGTGCATGCAGAAATCTATAAATCATCGCCAGTGGTCACGCATTGGGTGTGAAATGTTTCTGCAGCATTGTTAATTTGGTCAATGCCCCCCGAAAAGGGCCATTGACATGACATGGTTACCCGTGTTGCTGGCTGCAAGCTGCTTGAAAACAAGAAGGGGTGGGTTTTATGCAGGTAACGATTGCCAACCACTTGATGAAACCTCCTGCCACTGTGAGTGGGAGATCGGAGCAGGTATGTAATTAATCGTTACTGATGGACAAGGGGATGTGTGGAATGTTGAAAGGGACAAAAAAAAGAACACAATCCTCAAATGTAAGCCAAGAATGGGAAATATGTTTCATTATGTGTATAGCCGTTACATTCAATGATTTTTTTCTCTAAAAGATTCGCTTTAAGAATCGGCTAAATAAGAAAGGTATGCCTCGGCTTCATAGATCAATAATAATAAGCACATTTCTTTCCCCAGCGCCATATATCAGAGACAGTGTCATGAGGCAGAGGCCTCTTGCGATGCTCCAGTGGAGAGGCACTCGTTACACGCTTATTCACTTTTAGAAAAGAATTTGAACAATAATAATCGGATTAAAAATTTGATTTAAAGCTTTCGTGACTGCAGTAATTCATATTCTTAGTTCTTTCGGTAAAGTCACGTTGAAGGGAAACAATAAAATAATAAAATATATATAAAACAATAAAAATTCTCACGACGTTTCATAACACAAACGGTGTTATGGTCGAAACGTCGGTGTTATGGTCGAAACGTCGTGAGAATTTTTATTGTTTTATATATATTTTATTGTTTCTTTTCAACGTGACTTTACCGAAAGAACTAATAATAATAATCAGTTTTATTTAACAGTTAAAATGTAAAGTTGCAATGACCGCAGTTACTTGATCATGCTGGTAAAAGCGCCTCCACCAGAGGGCGCTACAGAGCGCCACTGCAAAGAGTAGTTGGTCTACTCTACCACGCAATCTTCAGATCGACCTACTGTGAAGAAAGAGGGTGGTGGGGGGATTTTAGAAACTTGCCCCGTAGTTTCAACTGCTACGCCAGGAGATGGAATTGACCACTGGATTGTAAGTCCAGCGTGGCACCCATTAACACCACTGTATCATGCATTACAAGTAAATAACTTTAAAATCCCTTTTTTAATCCACAAAATACAGTAATACCTCGATATACGAAGTATATGCGTTCCTGAAGCTTCGTTCGTATTTTGAAACTTCGTATATTGAATAACTTATAACATTAGTACTGTGAGGGTGCATTCCAAGCCTACGTAAACTTACCATTTCATACTATAAACACTTCATAACTTACCATTCATACAGTAAACAACGACAATTTATATTAGAAATAATATAGTTTATACTGTACAGTATTAAAATTAAGAACTGACATAAATAAAAGAAACGTAGTGTACCGAATCCATATTTAATTATAATTGCTTCTTTAATATATAAAGTACTCTGGATCGATAAATGTATTAAATTATTTATTCGTTTCAGTCTTCCACGAAGCTCATGGTCCACCATAAACCGCATCCGCACAAACCATGACATTTGTGGGTACCTGATGCACACATGGAAAATAAAAAACTCTCCGATGTACGACTGTAGTCATCCAGAACACACCATACACCATATAACGATGCAATGCCGATCCACAAATACAAAGGAGACATCACAGCGATACACTCCACTGCTCCTGACGCGGTTGTCTGGCTTGACCACCGGGATGTGAAATTGTAGTTGTTGCTCTGCATCTACACCATCCATAAGAATGATGAAGTGGATTTATTTACTTACTTTTTCGCTTTCTGTGTAAATAATGGCAATACATCTAAAGTTCATCATACCAAAACTTTGGTTATCAAATATACGCATTTCGAGGTATTACTGTAAAACCATTTTAAAAACTACATACACATGTAGGTAAAAGTTGAGTGACAATTGCAATAGGTTGGTCCAATAAGTGAAGGTAATTTGAGTATATAATGCTTGCCAGTGCAATCTCAAGGAAAACACATTGTTATTAGGGCACAATTCTGGTACTTTCAGATTTTGTTGCTAGAGAGTAGGCATGTCACATGATCACCCTTGCACAAATGAACATTAGAATAGCAGGACGTTGTTTGTTTTTGTCCTCTGAGAGTTAAAGGTGAGTGGAACTTATGGAAACATGTATCTCCAATAAAAAAACGCATCGTGTACAACAATTTCTCTCAACAGAGATATCAATCAAAGGTGACACAACTGGAAATCTGCAGGATATTTATATTTAGGGCAGTTATTGAAGGTGGACTGATATCATGACGATGAAATAAAGAGCTCAATGATAGCAGGTTTGAGTGTGCCCTGGCTGTTTCTATAACGATTATATGGGCAACCCACCAATCAATGTCTTATAGAAATCGTGTGATTTCTCCTAAATACCTGTTCGACATTACCCATGATAGTAATTAAGAGTTATATTCTGCCCAATCAATGTCCTATAGAAGTCGTGTGATTTCTCCTAAATAGCTGTTCGACATTACCCATGATAGTAATTAAGAGCTATATTCTGCCTAGTGAATGGTGAGGTTCAACACTGACATCTGTCTGTAGTGGAATGAAGGGCGGTAGAGGACACACCTAATTTCGATAATATGAAATATTTACTATGCTATTGTGTGTATAACGCGCGTGACATCACTCCACATGCCGCACCCCTCCCCCCTCCCCGTATTTAATATTCATGAGCGGGTGGATTTTTACACTCACGCAGACGAAGGTCGAGCGGAAATAATTTTTTGTTTCGCAATTTCGCTTTAAGTTTGACGTTTCTTTATTGAAAGTTAATCTAATAAAAAAAATATACGCAGCAAGAAAGTGGATTTGGTGTCTTTATTTATTTCTTCAGCTCTTGAGACAAAAGGTAAGTCGAATTTATGCTTCTAAATGATGGTAAAATTGACATTTCTTGGTGATTTTCCAGATATTGTATGGAATATAAATTTATTTCAACCCCAGCGACCGAAAACAGAAGAAAATAAAGTATCAGAGCAGTACATTTGAACAAATTGAAGGTCTGTTATATACAGTGAGAGAAAAAAGTATTTGATCCCCTGCTGATTTTGTACGATTGCCCACTGAGAAAGAAATGATCAGTCTATAATTTTAATGGTAGGTTCATTTGAACAGTGAGAGACAGAATAACAACAAAAACAATCCAGAAAAATGCATGTCAAAAATGTTATAAATTGATTTGCATTTTAATGAGGGAAATAAGTATTTGACCCCCTCTCAATCAGAAAGATTTCTTGCTCCCAGGTGTCTTTTATACAGGTAACGAGCTGAGATTAGGAGCACACACTTAAAGGGAGTGCTCCTAATCTTAGCTTGTTACCTGTATAAAAGACACCTGTCCACAGAAGCAATCAATCAATCAGATTCCAAACTCTCCACCATGGCCAAGACCAAAGAGCTCTCCAAGGATGTCAGGGACAAGATTGTAGACCTACACAAGACTGGAATGGGCTACAAGACCATTGCCAAGCAGAGAAGGTGACAACAGTTGGTGCGATTATTCGCAAATGGAAGAAACACAAAAGAACTGTCAATCTCCCTCGGCCTGGGGCTCCATGCAAGATCTCACCTCGTGGAGTTGCAATGATCATGAGAACGGTGAGGAATCAGCCCAGAACTACACGGGAGGATCTTGTCAATGATCTCAAGGCAGCTAGGACCATAGTCACCAAGAAAACAATTGGTAACACACTATGCCGTGAAGGACTGAAATCCTGCAGCGCCCGCAAGGTCCCCCTGCTCAAGAAAGCACATATACATGCCGGTCTGAAGTTTGACAATAAACATCTGAATGATTCAGAGGACAACTGGGTGAAAGTGTTGTGGTCAGATGAGACCAAAATGGAGCTCTTTGGCATCAACTCAACTCGCCGTGTTTGGAGGAGGAATGCTGCCTATAACCCCAAGAACACCATCCCCACCGTCACACATGGAGGTGGAAACATTATGCTTTGGGGGTGTTTTATGCTAAGGGGACAGGACAACTTCACCGCATGAAAGGGACGATGGACGGGGCCATGTACCGTCAAATCTTGGGTGAGAACCTCCTTCCCTCAGCCAGGACATTGAAAATGGGTCGTGGATGGGTATTCCTGCATGACAATGACCCAAAACACACCGCTAAGACAACAAAGGAGTGGCTCAAGAAGAAGCACATTAAGGTCCTGGAGTGGCCTAGCCAGTCTCCAGACCTTAATCCCATAGAAAATCTGTGGAGGGGGCTGAAGGTTCGAGTTGCCAAACGTCAGCCTCGAAACCTTAATGACTTGGAGAAGATCTGCAAAGAGGAGTGGGACAACATCCCTCCTGAGATGTGTGCAAACCTGGTGGCCAACTACAAGAAACGTCTGACCTCCGTGATTGCCAACAAGGGTTTTTGCCACCAAGTACTAAGTCATGTTTTGCAGAGGGGTCAAATACTTATTTCCCTCATTAAAATGCAAATCAATTTATAACATTTTTGACATGCATTTTTCTGGATTGTTTTTGTTGTTATTCTGTCTCTCACTGTTCAAATAAGCCTACCATTAAAATTATAGACGATCATTTTTTTGTCAGTGGGCAAACGTACAAAATCAGCAGGGGATCAAATACTTTTTTCCCTCACTGTACAGTGCTACAGCGAAATGCAGTGAAGTGTTTGATGACATACTTTTGTGCAAGATTCACTGCCATTACATTTACACAAGACACAATTATACTCTGGACGATGTTTTCGTAAATATTACAGCTTCCGTCCTAGGATGGGCAAACCAGCCGGTTGAGAATAATGGAGTAGCAGTCGAAATGGAAAAGCATCTAAGAAAAGAGACGCCGTAGAAATGGAGCAATAAGATCTGCTCATTTGTTGATGTTGGCTAGATTGTTACATGACTGGATGGATTTGATTCGACTTTTTCGCCCTCTGCAGCAGTCAGGTTTAACAAATTCTGCTGGATTACCAGATGTTATTGACAAGAACACTCCATTGAAATTATGGAGCCTCGTCAAATGAAAAAAAGTAATACCGTATACAAACTCACGTGTCGGAGTGGAGCACTATGGGTAAAAACAACTGCTTTCCACAACCACACAAAAATAGAATATAGTCTACAAAGCAGTATGGATATTTTATATGATAGTTCTCCACATAATTGCACCTCTGTGTTTTTCATGTTGATGTGACACACATTTTCTCTAAAATATTACATCTATCTCTCATGGAAACACGATAATAAAGCAACCAACAGCCACTGCTCTATCTGCTGACTTTACCAATATGTTGATCATAACAGTGAGTAAAAAAATACTGTAACTTCTAAATTTAAAGTTGTCTCTTGGCTTTTTCAGACTTCAGATTATACTGGAACAGATTGTGGCTGTGTCTCTGAATAATATTTTGAGACCTTTCCAGGTCCCATGACCATAGCTGTAGGCCAGTGTCTTGTGATGTCCTCATCGAGGCACATGACGGGTGATAAACTGAGAATGCAGATAAATCAGGGGCACCAGCCATGCCTGTGGCTGTTGCCCGAGTCAAAACACGGTCCCACATCTTTTATTTATGCTCATGTATATAATATTGTGCCTGATCGTGACAAATAATATAAGTTGGATAATAAGCGGGATGCTTCTATTATTTGTATACAATAATTGTTTGTATACAATAATCGTAGTTATTTTCATGATAAAACAATTAATTTTTTACATATCATGAAAACTTTATATTTGGTGGTGTATTGGAATTTTAGAAATACTGTAGAGTAGAGGGATTTCAAAGCACTCATATATACACACAGTATGTGCAAACATATATGTTGAGTATGAATAAGATTTTGCTAAATACATTTTTAGTTCTTTAGTCTAGTTTTAAGCATACAAGAGTTGGGTGAAGGGTTTTGTCTAAATCACGTGAATGACAGGAGGTCTAGCGGCCTCACATTGCGCTATATTAAGGAAAGGTGCAGGAATAATTGGAAGTGATTGTTTTTTAATCACCGAGGCTTACGATAATGAGCCAAATATTTGGAACACGAAGAACGATTGGGTTCAACCTCCGGCTGGGAGCTACATGCATTGGGAGCAAATGACACAGAGATGAGGTCCTTGGATCTATAGCAGGTGGAATGATTACAGAGCCTCAAAGACCTAATCACCCAGTCCATTTATCCCGTTTCTTCCGTAATTTCCTCCTCATATCTGACAGTGGCCGACGACTCGCACCGCTCGGTGACTCGAGCCCTTTAATCTGCGTAATTGTACCTGCTCCGCTGATTAACGGTCCGCTCCGTTGCACCTTCCCTCGCGCTGCTTCCCACATTATCTTACGGCTGGATTAATCAAATCTTCACATGAAAGGCACACCCGGCTGCTCCTTGCTCCAGGCTACAAACTGATAGGCGACGACAGAAAGTCTTTCGACAATGCAACACAACTGCCACCCCCCCTCCCTGCTAACACTACCCTTCCCACAGCACCAGGTCCTCTTTCATGGCTTGAGAGTCTCCTGGTGGCATTTAGGGAAGGTAAAAATGTGCAGCCCTACAATTACTGACACTATAGCTGGTGGGATGGCTTCAATGAGAGGAAGCACATTAGAGTTCCTTCCACGCTTGCCAGACATCTTAACAAAGGTGGGAGTATACCCACACTTTACCCCAGCTTACGCGACCTGCCAATGCAACTAACTGTGGTGTGACCAGTTATTATGTTTCTGGGTGGGCAGAGGTGGTGCAGTCGTGGGAGGGGATTTAAGAAAAACAACTGATGTTATTGTGGAGGAGTGCCTTGTGGTCCAGATTTCTTGTGACTCCAAATTAATTGACTTCTAACATTTTTTAAATTTATATTGCTTCTATTATATTACACGCCCAAAGGCATAGAAACATTAACTTTTAAATAATTAAATGGGGGGGGGGGTCACAAGACATCTGGACCAAGCGACAATGGTAAGTACTGCGTGGTCAAACAGCACCCCCCCCCGCCTCCCCCGTGTATTAGGAAGCCACTGGTGCTATACACTTTTAAATCTGGATTGAAAACTCTTTTCTTTCAAACTTATTTTTGTGTTTAGTTTCCTGTCCTTCCCTCGCACCTCCAATTAGCACGTTTGGCTACACACAGTGCGAAGAATGTACACCATACATACAGTACATCATTGGAATGGTCTTCATCCAGTGGTGTATTGACAAATTATGACATTATAAATGTATTTTAGTTGTAGTAATGACATGAGAAAATGGTCAAGATGTATTGTTCGTTCAGATGAATTAGATGCACGCACACAGTTAATACGAAATATTGAACATTGAGGCTTTGGTACAAGGGTAGCACCACAGAGAAAGCTTGGTAAAAAAAAAATACAAAATGCGGTAAACTCTAACGAGTCCCATACTGCGTTGTCTAACTTGTGCGTCCCCAAAACACAAGTCAAAATGTAACATCATTGCAGGTAAAAAAGTATTTTTAGAAGCATGTTTTGAAAACAGTTCCTGCAATTACATTCCTTTCTTCCATTTTATTTATATATACCATCATGAATTACAGATGTATTCCAAAAGCAACGTTACCTTCTACAAATATGCAAAGTGTTACATTTTACTATAATGCAGTGCTATGAAAGGGCTATTCAGAGTGGCAAGCAGACAAAAGCCATCAGCCAGGTCCTACCACAAAGATGTTTTTATTTTCAGTTTTCATTTCATTTATTTGGTATAGCCCTGTGAGCCATTCGGCTTCTTTAATCGGGTGCAACCGCAACAAACAAAAACATGAACAAGAAAACATCTTAAAGTGACAATGCGCAAACAGAAAAATCCAGGAAAAAACAGCAAAAACTTCTAGAAAAAGCACCGTATACCAACGCTGTGTGCAAAAATCCCAGTGGGATGCAAGTTAAACAACAACAACAACCACAAAACAACTGAGATTAAAGCCATCAGTCTAACTCCGTACTACAACAAACAAACATGGCCAAACCGAAAAACTTTTTAAATCACCAAAATAAAGCCATAAAAGCAATGTAACAGTGATCATAGGAACTGTGACCGAAATTTCACAATAAACGACATTAACAACATGTACCACCAAACCCTGTAGCCATAGCTGGCTGCATGAGTCACTCCACAACGATGTGGATCTATGCTGAAGTTGTTGGAATGCTCTCTACATACCTTCGTCGATTTTAATTCAGCCTCCGATGCGGAAATCATTTTGGGTGGCACTCAAGCAAAGCCAAGCAATGTCCAGTCATATATTTGGTTGCTTCTGAAAGCCAAGTGGGATGAAAGCATGGATTAATGTGCTATACGATGTGGATGGGTTACCACACAATGGTTTTTTTATGTAATACGAGGCATACAGCAGGGCTTCGTGCTGTCACCACTGCATTTCATTGCTTTCTTTGATCTAACCCATAGAAATACTTGCATGGGATTGAAAACTGACCTAGTTTGATCATGAGTTCAATTCTTCTCTTGAACAAGGAAGAAAGAACGTTGATTGAAATGCTGCAGTTTTGGGGAGGAGTGGTGTGAGTCTTTTTTTTACTTGACTCTAACTTATATGTCATTTCATCATTAGATCTCCTTTGCCAGTACCAAAATATAATAATAGGGGTTTTCCCCTTTTTTCTGGCAACAAAACTGAAACCTTTTTACAAGGATTCATGGCTGCATTAACCACAATACCTGCAGTCGAATGCAAACAAAACATACGATAATATATGCATTGTCCTTGAAACTGATTGGTCCACACCAAGGGACCAATCAGTTTCAAGGACAATGCATATATTATCATAGTTTTTGTTTGCATTTGACTGCAGGTATTGTGGTTAATGCAGACATGAATCCTTGTAAAAAGGGTTCAGTTTTGTTGCCAGAAAAAAGGGGAAAAACCCTATTATTATGTCATTGCCAAAGTGCACTGCTGGTAATTTCTTGGGCTATTATTTATGATTAATTGTATATTCTTATTGGCTTTTGGATTTCATACATTGGACAAAAGTGTGCAGAGCAAAACTATTCCAGGGTTGCATTGCCGATACTTTGGTGGACATCCAGATTCAGCAAATTGTTTCAAGCAAGGAATTGTTCTGCTGGTGATCCTAGGAAAGTTTTTGAATAGCACAGGGGAAGGTGTAGCACGACCACATGTCAGTGTTACATGTCATCGATATATATTCCCAGTACTATTGCTTCTCAAGCAATGGCAATAACGTGAAGGTTTTTGTATCAATAACATAAACACTGACACCGCAGAGCTCCCAATAAATTATGCACCCAACCGCCAGACAATGCTTTTCATGCTGTGCAAATAATAGTTCACTGTGTGTCTATCATCCACTATACAGCGCTTAAAAAAAAACTCGAGAACTGGTCTAAGCTGAATTAAGTGAAGGAAAAAGATTTCACTTGGTTCTTTGTGTAGTGATTGGTGTCCTTCAATGCCCTTCACTTGAGAACCTGGTTTTAATCTTGGGTGGCTGTCTGAATTCAAACATAGAATCTAAGCAATGTTGGCTTCATGCTCAGCCATGGACAGTGGTACTCTAACTTAGTACTGTGATATGGTACTCTGCTGTTGTTGTGTTGTTGAGAAGAAAGCTTAATTTTAAAGTCTCATTTGACCCACGTGGTATCGCACGGAGAAATGACCTTGCTCAATTGTTCTCAGTGACCTGTTTCCAAATGGCAAATTATCTTAATTAGCTTTAAATGAGAACACTGGTTAAGATATAATCTCCGCAGTCAGGCTTTGATCACATTTATGAGAGTAGAAGGCACATGATTGACAGTGTCTTTTTTACTTGAACATATTTATATACAATTTTGCTGCTTACATAATTGTCTATATTTAGAGTACACACACTTGCATGTGGCGGGCGGCGGGGGGGACCCTGAACAGAACAGAACGGTTTCTCATAACCCCCCTGTGAATCTCAATAAACGTGTGGGATGGTTTCCTGTATGTATAATTAAAGAGTATTTATTATATTAATTGGACATAAGTATTTGGGTGGGTTCCAGTGTTATTTCAGGACTCAGAAAGTCTATGGCACTTTTATGCAAAGTTATTAGTAACCTATACTTACATTGCCATGTTGGTTTCTGGCTGTCAGAGGAGGAACGCAAGGAATTGGCTTAATTTGGAACAATATAAATTTGACTCCAATTCCCTGCATTCCACCGTGTATGAACCTCGAACCTGCTGTCATTGTTGGCATCGGCTAAAGAAGCTCATTGTTTCTAATTATATTCATTTTTTATAGTGTAAAGTTAATAATATATAATGTGACTTTTAATGCATATACCCTATGTTGTAGCTACTGTGGTGGTGGTGGTGGTATATCATTTTATATTTCAAGAACCTTTTTAATTGCATCTTATACTTGGTATTTGTAGGGGACTTAAAATAATATTATTTGACACTGCAATGCACTTGACATGTTGAAATTTTGCATTTCCTTTATGTCACTGTATTTCAGGTCTAAATCATGTTTCCGCTTATTATATATTTTTTGAATCAACGGTTGTCACTGAGCGCTCATTAAGCCGAACACGCTTACAATTAAAACATAATTATTTTCACTTTTTGCAGCCAATGGAATAAGACGTGCCCATTGTGCCAAATTGCTCCCATTGGACGGTATTACTTTCAGTCAGAGGCTCGCTATGTTGTTTGTCATCCGATATCTGCATTAGTGGCAGTCGTTGGACATCGCAGATGACTGCAGGGGCGACATTCACATGCCCCATCTGAAGAATCGCAAAGGAGGAGACCGAACGTTGAAATGACATTACCCCTCCAGCTGCGTGTCCTCCGCATGCGACCCCCCCCCCGCCCCACCACCCCCACCCCCCGCCCCTACTAAACCCCCGCGCCCCAAGGCGATTGAGTGCGAGATGCCATTTCCGCCTTTTTTCCTAAGCCGTGCCCAGACCTTGTTTACACGGCAGAGTGAAAGCATGTGCAGCGATGCTGCTAAGTCTGATAAAGAGGTCAGCACATGGACCTTGCTATATCGGGCCACAGACTTTAGTGAGCAGGGGGGAGGAGGAAGGACACTCAGTGGGCCTAGGACATTTGTTTATTTTTCCCATGTGCTCTAATGACTACTTGTGAGAAAGCATTGCTCAGCATTAGCACTGTTTGTGTTGTTTTAAACAGCTTCGGCTCCTGAATTCCATGGCCAAACCATAAAACTCACGTCAAAAATATGTCCAGGTTACACTAGTCGTTATACTTGTGCATATTCTCCCCTGTGGATCCATATGGTTACATTGACCGTTTATGAATACCATACTTCATCCCCCCCCACCGTGATGTTGTCACAGTTGCTAACCGTATAATAAATTTGGACAAATATACATTGAACTTTTCAAAATATGAACTGAATATTAGATGTGGATTTTCTCTATAATGTGACCTGGCAAATAAAGAACTCTGTGGGTTACGAATATCAACTCTGATCATTTATGAAAAATAATCCCATTCCCTTGCCAGCACAAGCAATGCTGTATATGTGTTTTGCTAAGATTACTCTACAGAGATGTGGGTTAGCAGTCACAAATTCATTCATCAACAATGTTGACAACATCTTTGTTATATAATGGTTATATTAATTAATGTATTGTGATTTTTTTTGCTTGGTCGAGCAAATGCACAAAAGGGCTATGTATGCAATAATTTGTTACACTGAAACGCCTGTTATATTAGATACGCTGTTAAATAGTAAAATACATTCACAAATAGAAGGTTGTCTTATTGTTTCATTGGTGGCGATACTCAAATGTATTCATGACATGATCTTCAAGAGTTATGTGTATTTGTGGACTATTCAAATAATTTTGCAAAGCAGACTAAAACAATCCAAGTAATTTGTTTAATACTTATTTAAAAAATATATATCATCAGTCCTTGTCATTGTTTCTAATTATATTTTTTGTATTGCTGGAATAAGGTCTCCCCATGCCATATTGTTCGTCGGGGTTATATGACCGTACTTCACTATTGCTGGTCAGTGTGGGATGGTGAAGTGAGAGGTCACGAAACAGTTCATATAGCACGTGCCACTGATGTTCGTGGTGGCCGGGAATCAAACTAAGGTCAAACAGGGTTCAAACTGCTCGCATATATTAGCACTCCAGTCACCACTGACTGCGATAAAGAAAACTCATTCACATTAACATCGGGTTTGCACCTAATTTGATAAAATTACTAGCTCTGATAATAAAAATATCAGTTCTACTTCCGTGCACCAGACATGTGTGGAAAAGAAGTAGTTATCTGATAGCACCTTCAACAGGGCATTCCGAAACACTAGGGGTATTGGTGTGCTCTGCAATAGTTCCAAATGGACACTTAGTGCTGTGACATGATTCCGACAGCACAATTGGAATACAATGACCTAATTTTTGTTAAAGTACATTTGCAAGATTAAATGAAAAGGGCATCAAATTTAAGTCAGTGCGAATTGTTATTTCAATTAATTCTCAATGCTCTTTGACAACCACCTCCTCCAAATATGTTGGAAACATACCTAAAATAAATGACACTAACGTCATAACATCAGCCAGGCATAGTGGAATTACAGCAGTGCTGCTGTATTTGGAGGAAAAGGTTCGTGGATCATGCATATTTGTGAAAATCCCAAATGCATAGGTTGCTAGATTGTTAGGAGATTGCAGAACAGAAAGTGGATTCTAAATCCCATCTATGCGGATCTTTTGAGTGTTATCCCCTCATATAGGTGGGGTTTATCCGGGTTTACTCAGGTTTGTTCCAAAATACAAATATAACTTCTTGAAGCACAGTTGGCCAAATGTATTCTTGAATCTGTGAGGAGCTTTGAACACTATCCCAATGTATTCATGAATTATCCCCAGTAACTTTGGTTTTCTTCTGCATTCCAAAAACCCATACCCTATTGAAATTGGCGTAACATCCCGTGAGGATGAGCCTCCTGCGAAAAGAGTCTTGAGACCCAGTGAGACTTTCCTGAATATAATAGGATTGGTACTGAATCACTGGAATACATATAAAGCAGTGGTGTTCAAACTGTAATACGGGTACATGAGATGCTTATTCCACTGAGCCAGTACGTGCAGACAGATGGGCTGTGGTTATTATTATAACATGTCAACAAGAAAGACTGGACGTCTGAGTCTGGAAGCTGCGGCTGGTCACGTGCGGGCCTGCTTGCACTTGCCACGCTGTTGTTTGTTCTATGTCTCGGCGGTCAGCACCACAAGGCAAGACCCAGAGAGAGAGAGGCAGTTAACCACACACACAGAGCGCAGGTTGTCATTCTCTCAGACCAGTGGTGACCAGGTCCAGACAGGGACCATTCTGAATATGACAACCAACCAAACATTCTCTACGGTTTATTTTATTTCAATCTTGTGTCCAATGGGATAACATACAAAATGACAGCCAAAATCATATAATAGTATTTCACGAATGTCATCGTCTTGCTTATTTGTAATGTCTTGCAAAAAATCACGAATGTAAAAAAAAATTGGTGTTTGTTTTGGTGGAACACATGTTTTACAAAAACATGAATTGCAATATTACAAATCCCCATTTATTTAGGACGAATGTATTTCCTTTGAACCTTTTGCTATATTTCATTCCTAAATTACATTGAAGGGAATTATTTAAATGAAATGGTTTTGTTATGCAATACACGAACATATATTTTCTATATTACACTCAAAAGAAGGCTTGGCACATATCTACATATTATGTGAGATACATTCCAAACAACAGTTGCTCAGAATAGAAATAAGAATAGTTATTTATTTATTGGAAGAATCCGATTAGCTATAAAGTTATTTTTCACAAATGTCCTAGAGGGGTGGGTACGAACGTTACAACAACAAACAATTAAACAACATGATAGTAGTGCAACGTACAAGAAAGGTAAACAAAACACCCAAACACATACAAATACAACGAAACCATCCACATCTTACCAGGCAAGGCCCACTGAGGTATTAACTTATTTTTCAGAAGTGACCTGGCCACAAAAGATAATTCAACAAAGTGGCTTATCATTTGTACATTTATAGCAGCAAAGTGATATAAATAGTATCAATGCATGTTTCTAAACGTGGAGGACCTCGAGAAAAAATCGACGTCAGAGCAGAATGTATACAGAGCACAGATTCGACCTCTGCTGGAATACATTTGTCATGTCTGGGCTCGAGCAGAAGTTGTGTCCTCACTGTATTTGGTTGAATTCAGAGTAAAGCAGCTAATGTTGGTTGATGATACAAAACCTGTCTGATTCTCTCTAGTCGCACTTTCACCAGCGGCTCAGTCACTTTCTTATTGCTCTTCTACTGCTACTGCAATGGTTACTGGTCCTGTGAAGTTAACCCATTATTGATTCCTCTTCAAATGTTGAGGATTGTATCGATCAGATTGACGGTTCATCTCATCCACGCTGCTGCGCTCACCTGCCATGCTGGAGGGAACAACATTTATCTTTCTTTCCACCGCGCTGTTCGACTTTGGACAATTTTAAGTGCTGTTTTGTGCTGGCCATTGCTGACCTTTGGGCCTCTGCTCAGCAGCCGTGATGAAGTATATAATTCATATACATGCAATATTTTACAGTACATGAAAGCCATACGCAAGCTGGCAGTGTGCATTTATCCGTCTGGGTTTCCCTCTGTGCGGTATTTGACGTAGACCTGAGAAAGACGTTGAAATTTCTGCCTCTTAAACCCAAAGGCATCCATTCGTGACCACATACAGCACCTGTGCTAACATTCCTAGCGGCGCGTCATGTCGCTCGTGTCTGCGTGTGGGCGTGGCAACGAATATATACTTCTTTAATTTGAAATGTTAATGCAATAAATAATTTGGTAAATAAATAGCTTTCAAAAATAGCACCGAGTGAGACTATGTGGAGTTGTCTTTTACAAACCATAACATTCTTTTGTCTCGAATTTTATTGGAACGGGTTTTGGCATTTCCACTCTTGTCGAGGGGTGTACAACCCTTCATGGTTACACTGCTGGACAATTAGCCTCTCCACACCATGCTGGTGATCTGGGTATTTGACGATACTTCACGACGCTCGTCAGTCCGGGTTGCTGAAGGCTGTGGGCAATAGATGGGGGAGCACAGAATTATGTTCAACGGCGGATTTGTCTGCGATGCCCTCTATTGCTTACCATGTAGCCCGACCTGTTATGACAGCTTCAGAGATCTGACAGTACTGGGTGCATTCCGGGTGATTCGGCATTTGTTGAGGATGAAATGAATAAAACTCAACGTGCGCGCTATGGCACCGAATTAATCTTAAGCATGTTGTTGAATCAGATCTTTTTTTTTTAAAGAGCAACAACAGGAAATATTTCATAGGACACAAACCTCGGTGGGATGCAAATGCACAAGAAGAAAGAAAAACACGTCACACAGAAAATCAGAAGTTTCATACAGTGTGTGTAACGAAGAAAACTTTTTTTTTTCAAAGCATGATTGGCTTTGAATTTTTGCCAGTGTTTAAGGTGTTTTGTCTGCTTGAATTTTTTTTTTATCGGGAAAGCCTACATGTTAAAAAGTTGCTGTTGTTGCTTAAAGACTGGCAACTAAACCCGTGATGTCCTGGTACATCGAGTAAAATGCCTCTGGGCATTGGCTTGCGCGGTCTCATCTTGCAGCGGCATTTAGTATTGCACAGTGGTTCTGGAGACACTAAAGTGCCACTGTTCCCTGTAGCTCTGCACATTTTATAGTTGTCCAGCAGCTCTCAGATGTGAGGCTGGGCAATGCAGTGCATAGCCGTCTGCATTAGTAATGGTCAGACATGGAGCTCTCTGGCTGCAGAACTTTGCTTGATTCCCCCAACCCATCGTAACACCAACTGCCTCGCACAACCGCGCAGAGATGCACGCAGTGACAGAAGGAGCCGTTGTTCTTTGCTGGCAGTACTTTTGACATTTAGACCTTTTCTGAAAAACGAAGGAAAAAATTAATCGGAACAGAACACGGACGTCTTAGATTTTGGGGCTGCAAAACTGTAACATTTAAAAATGTGTCAATTAAAATAAAAGAGTTGGCTAAATTGTTTTTAAGTTTCACAACATAAACGTGTTTTTTTGTTATTTTTGATTTGTCAATGGGGGTTGATGGATCGTGCGGATTTTTACATTTTCGGAAGATTCCAAACATGCAAGATTGTGATAAGTTTGTATATGATGTACAAGAATGTTTTTTGTTAATCTGATCTGCATGAATCTTGCATGTTTTATGATGTATGTGTGGATTTTCTCGGGATACTCCAGTTTTCTTCCACATACATAATAAAGAATGGAAGGAGATTTATGAGCATCCCAATGTCATAAAGAGTCTTGGGAATCAATCAGACTTTACTTTGTGACCAAAGCACATTATTAATGTATTAAATATCTGTTAAAAATGTGCAATTTTAAGATTTTACATTACCTATTGTTATGATCATCGATGTCGATTAATGCTTTTCAAACGTTGGATAATTTAATTTCTCAACCTCTTTCATCAAAAACTGTATATATGGTATCTTAACCACAAATAAAATATTAGCTTCACACGATTAATTTTATTCTTCCAATGTAAACCATTACCATTGTACGTACATTTAATTTTATACATCTATTTTTATAATTGGAATGTGAAATCAATATCACGGACATTCACATATAACTGAAAGTGCAACATTGCTGATATTAAAGTCAGTTTATATCCGTTATTCTAAATGCTAGATATTGGCAACATTTCTAATTAAATTAACGGTTGGTCACAAAATGTAGCCTGTCACATTGTTAAAATTTTGAAAATGAAAAATGATGCTTCGAATATTTTGACAAACATTTTTGTAAGAATTGTATTTACACTCTGGTGTTGCCGGAAATACAAAAAAAAATTCGATGCATTAACTCACAATTAGTTTAAATACACAATAATTATTATACAATCTCACAACACTAATTTTTTCCCCAATTCCAGAAAGAATGACTACCTGTTTTGTGCAGTGACATGAGGTGTTTTTAATTGCTGTATGTATAACTAACAAATGATATACCCTCCCCCTTTTTAGACGAATGTTGTAGAATATAGTTACTTGTATTCATCATAGCATGCAACCGTGCGGGGCCTCTCATTTGACAGAGTGCATAAAGCCCTGTTTTAATGGCCTGGTAAAAGTCATTAAGGGTCCAACTTTGCTTGTTGGCACTGTGGCATCAGGTTTTTGAATTATGGGGTACATTTTTTTTTCACTGCCAGGAACATAATTACTTGATTAGCTGGTGAAGGAGAAATCTGAAGAGCATCCAAAAATGCTACAAGGGTTCTTTTGTAAGTAGCAGTGGTGCCGACAGAAGATTGAGTGGGCATGAGGGCTGTTCTACGTAACCTATTCAGCAGACAGTTCAAGAACAAATGGTTAATGGACCTAAGAATTTCTGATACTTACGTGACTTCCATACTGCATTTTGACTTCTCACAAAATTTGACATTCTTTGGCTCATTGCCTTACGAGAATGCATGTGAAATATGCATACATTCTAATTTAAAGTACACAAAATAGATATTGGCAAAAAAAATTAGAGATCGTCGTAAGGTTCTAAATCACTTTCATAGATGTATAATTATTTGTGATATGTAAATTGCATTAGATTGAGTAGAGTAGGTTTTTTCAGTTCTTTTTTGTAGGTTTTATGAAAATGTACTTGCAATGCTCTTTGAATACAGGTTTGTGCCAAAGATTTAGCACAACATTTATCTCCACAAGGCATCTTGATTGGATATCTTTCACATAAATGAGAATGCTGCGAATCAACCCCAATGAGCCGATGTCATGCAGTACTTTTGGAAATGTCCACGAATGGGTTCCTACATTAAATCTAATGGCGAACTTGACATGTCTGCCTAGATAAATAATTTTGAGACGTTATTTAAGTGATTATTTTCTATTAAAAATTGTATGGAATAATAAAGACATCAGTTTTTAATAACATAATTTGTAAAACAGTATACGCGAAATTAAAAGGTGATACTAATCCTCCAATCCTTTTATTTTATATATCACTTTTCACAAGCAACATTCCATGAAATGTTAATGTACGTTACAATTTAAATATTGTACAACACAATGGATCCGTGGTTAACTGTGTTTTAAAACAATAATGTGTTCCCAACTGCAGAATGGCAATGACATCTCTACACAACTAGCTGCCAGACCAGTACTGTTATTCGTGGCCATTTCTGTGCCGAGTTTTTCAGCTTCCAAGTATAACAAATACTTGTTCAAAGCACATCAATCTATTATTAATTTATTTATTCATTTATTTTGCTCAATTGAAAAGTGTTCGTGTAACACAAATGCTTAAATGTGTGTGGTGTCTGGCGGGCCTCTGTGGGTTGTGAACGTTTATTTGGCCATCCTTCACCACACTGATGTAGTCAGGGTTAGTGAAGATGAGGAGCATAGATTTGAGAGCATAGCAAGTACAACAATGGATCTTGCTGCACTTTCCGCTGTGCACACGTAACCTCACAGCAGAAGCGTACAGCACCTGTTTTATGCATGGTGGTCGCCCATCCAAGCATTATCCAGGCTCAAAGCCTACTTAGCCTCTGAGATCTGATGAGATTGGGTACATTCCAGTGTGATGTGGTCACATACTTACATAGATAGAACATATATTATATCTATTTTATGAGTAACTGTTAATAAATCTTACATGTATATTGCATTGCAGTCGTCGTTAAATTCAACAGTAAGGTTTCTTTAGATACTCTACCATATATATTAAGATATGCATTACTTTTCAAACCTTCGGGTTGTCACGCAATTGATATCTTTAATAACGATAACATATGGAGGATGAGTTAAATGGCATTTATATAATTTTGTTATTTATGGAAGTAATGAAAAAAAGATAGTTCCCATGAAAATAAGAGCATTTAAATTAGAAAAAAGACACTTGTAATTCTCTGAGGATGTATATTATTTACCTCATTTTCCGGTTTATGAAGCGAGGGCCATTGATATCTTAGATTTTAATAAAATGTCAATTCTACAAAGGTCACGGAGCTTGTCGATGCGATGGCAGTACGCAAGTTCAAAATTGTATGACATTTGCTTTTAATTACTTGTGATACTCGATTTAAGCTGTTTAAGTTATATGGTGTGAAATAAATCAAACATACATAAATACAACTGACCTTTCAAAACACCATGTTATATAGCCTTTAATGTTTATTCCTCTGCTGATATCTGGAAAATATTAGGTTTACTATATTCCCTCGATCTGTGAATTGTATTGTCAAACAACATTACGTTCATAATAGTTAAGAAATACAGAAAACGGTGGTGGTGGTGGTGTGGTTAATGCACTGCTACAAAGCGCCTGATGACTGGGATGGCATGAGGAGGCCTTCATCCAGCAATTTTTTTTACAATCAGCTGTAAAATAATATTAAGAAATACATACTGTATGAAACTGTGAAAATATATCAATAATACAAATGTAACAAAAAACTGTGAATTTAAATGCATTGGCAAGTTAATGCATGCATACGCTCATGCTAATTGACATTCCCATTATGTATGTATGTTGAATGTAGTTTACGTACTGAAAAGTGAAGAGGTACATGCTTGTTATCGCTCTGCGAGATACAGAATGAATAACACTTGTACCAGAGGACAGACACAAATTGGTGACAAATTGGTGGTGAGATTTTAACTACCTATCATTATATTGGCTGCGAAAACCGACGTGGTTAACAATAACTGAGAATCGGGGTGCCTCGATGGTGAGATGTTAGCTACCTCGCCTGATATCCAGAAGGACATGGGTTGGAACCTGAACCCTGACGCCTGTATATTTTGTGTTTGCATGTTTTCCCTGCGGTCGTGTGGATTTTTCTGTGGGTCCTCCAGTTGTTTCACTCCACATTTAGAAACATGCGTTTAGAGTATTTAGCTGATATACATTTCCACGTGATTCGTCACTTCATTGTGCTATCATTTGCGTCCAAGTCGCTTCTGAAAAAAGAGCTGTGTAGCTCAGTGGGCCTTTCCCTGGTAAACTAAAAAAAAATAGTTTCATAGTTTATTTAAATCTTTGATAAGTAAGTCTGCTTGGGCAGGAACGGCAGCTCACGGCGAGAACACACCTGAGAATACTTCCACCCTGGAGATGGAGCCATCAATCAGATTGTGTGCAGGAGCTTGATGGATTATTGAATCATGACACTACGAAGGATGATGACAACTCGTGAAGCAGTGGATAGAGCATGGCTGATGATAGTGCTTATGCTGATGTCATAATTGCGACTGCAAACATCTTCAGTTGATCACGATGTATTCAGTTTTGTTTTTAGGATTACGGTACACGGTATTGTAATACGTTTTAATAAATCAAGCAGTTATTTCTATAGGTGCACTGTGTAAGCATCTTCATAAAAAAAAATCAAAAAGCAGGAACAGAAATTGTGAAAGATAAGCAGACTTGTTCCTTGAGGCAATGTAAGGGAAAAGAGTTAATCATGAATATTAATGAGATAATACTGAATATCAAACAAGAGTAAACATTAGATCTTACTATAAATATTTTATCAGATGTTCAGTAATATAAATAAGGACTTTCAGGATGTATAATTAAATTATATCTCACGAAATGTTCCTTACGAGGAAAACATGTTTCCTACACTTCCCTCCACACATGTTTCGGAAGTTATTTACCATAGCAATACAAAAAAACAAACACAAATCATCTTAAATTATTGCAACATTTCAACATTGAAATCCCACGGTACACAACAGTGCACACTTGTGAAGCATTTCACGAGGATTTTGTTTTAAACATCATAAACAAAAATTGACATTGAAATGACCTCAATGGACACCTCATCCTTCTAAATTATAAGGCACTCATAGGCATGCATAGCATGTAGCATGCGACATGCTGTTCCGTACATAGTGACAGAAACTGAAGTAGCTTTTATTTCTTCTTCTGAATACTCCTCAAGCTGTGCGTGTTGTTGGCTTCCAGACCATTGTTGGTATGTTTTCTTGATCACCATGGTGGGGCTATCGTAAAGCAAAATAATTAGCAGCCTTTTTCCACATTAAGCTTGTGACATGCAGTGCATGTCCAGGCCAGGCCGGCGATCGGGTCAACAGGGTAAAGCTCAAGGGTTTAACGTTCCTACTGCCGCGTCTTTCTCGCAGCTAATTGTCCGTTGCATTTTATTGAAATTGATGACTCACCCCGGGGTTTCTCCATTAACCACCATAGGCAGTGTCATCGTGTCAGCCTAAGGGCATCTCTTGTTGTCATGCTATCCTGATCGTGCTATCACCGTCATGTCACAAGACAAAGCATCCTATCGGATCTTACACTGAGTCCAGAGCAGTGTTGGGGACTGATCCACAGAAGCAGATGTTGCAGACCAATAACCTCTAAGATGCTTTCTCGTGACCTTTCCACCTTTATGCTTGTGACACACTACGTATATGTTATCAAATTAAGATGTTATTAATGACACTCAAAGGCTACACCAAAGCAACTACAACAGGGATTGCGAAAGCATTCCAAAATATTCACTCGCTACCTTTGTTCGAGTAAAATTTTTTGTCTTTTGCCCTCCAAAAGTATTGCAATCACGCTGTCAGCGTCATGTCATGTGATGAAGAATCCATTCGGAAATCTCGCGGAGCAAGTGCACCCCATGTCAAACAATCTCTGTGAAGAGACATTGACGGAGATTGCCGCACGAGTTCTCCTGATATACACACACATGTTGTTTTATTCTCACAGCTGTAATTCTTGTTAAATTAAGTGCAAACAAGCATTGCAAATGGGGACATCACAGTTAGTAAAGCGGGGTCATGTGCGGTGGGATAAAGTGTGGGTACGCCCACTTATTTCAAGACATCTTGCCAGGTGTGACAGGGCAAAATATACTCTAGAGGGACTCTTGTGAAGGTCGTGAAGGCCTTTCTGCAAGCCGTGGCACGAGCAATCAATTGCAGGGCTGCACCCTGATCACCCAAAGTAAAAAAAAAACGAAATTAATATGATAAGGATGTTTTAGTGACTAGGCTGAAACCACTTCACTTGAGAACCCAGTTTAATCACTTTTGGTTGCCTGAATTAGAACCAAGAATCTTAGCAGTACATACATTGTGATTCGAATTCTGTGTTACGTTGCTTGTTTATTCTCAATCTAAAATATATATATTCTATCTATAAGTTTTCAAATGAAATGAAAGCAGTAACTTAATTCTTGGGCATCATATGGAAATAATTATAGTCAGCCTATTTCACCAGCTGCTTAAAACAATAATTTCTCAGCTATCATCTGACACTTGCTAAAATGAAAGGGCCTGAGGTTGTGTGGGTTTTCTGTACATCCATGACATGATAATGAACACAATCACGGTTTCACAATGTGCGTAAGACATTTTCACGTAAAGTAGTGAAAATAAAATAAATTGCTGTCAATACATGAACCTGCAAATTAGTTATTTTGTATTAATGCATGACAGTTTCTTGTTGATTCACAGCACAAAATACAAACATTCCCTGAGTAAAACTAAATGTCAAAATATTTTCTGACGTTAATGTTCCGTTGCTATGGATACAATGACGTAGTACAGGATCAAACGTGTGAGCATCATGGCAAATGTCGTGATTGTGACAACATCACCATCCGCTGTGACAGCATTTCCAGCTGAGCTGATATTAACCAGTAAACAGGATTTGGCCTCTGGCATGAAGTCATGAGGCTCAGTCCCCTTCACACTACGAATGCCACATGGTTTGGGTGGCTTCCTACATTTACTGTAATGGCTCACCTGTTCTCAATAAAGTCACCAGAACAATCCATGCAATATTATCCATAATGTACATTGCCCACAAGAAACGGTCACTATCGTTTACATGGTATAAGGTACAGATGCAGTCCTGTAATTTATTACTTATGCCACTGCTGTCAGAAGGGCCTCCAATAGAGGGAGCTCTGGATTGCCCCTTTATATGATGGGGGTTTCTTTCGTAGTCATTGTTGACCAGGCTAAGATCATAAACTTGAGAACCCAGGTTAGTCACTATTGGTTTTGAGAGGGCTCTCGAAAGCACTTCTCGAAGGTATTTTTACCTCCTGTTTGAGCTTGGAAAGAGGTCTTGAAAGAGGTCCTAGTACCTCCACTGTACCCCACCACATGCAATCTGCTGATCAACTGTGATGTACCGACTTTATAATGCTGGGTGGAAAGAGGCAGGGGGATTTAAGAAACAATCCCATTGCTTTGACTGCTGTGCCAGGGGAATGAATCGGCAACCTCTGAGTTGCAAGTCCAGTGTGCTCACCATTTTACCACAGCAACAACCCTACCCTATACGTATCATTTTGGCCACAACAGCATCGTCATTGGGAATGGGTCGACATGAATAAATGTTTGCAACACACAAAACAATATAATTTACCAAGCTGGTGTCTAATGTGAAAAAACACACCATGATATTGCATTTTCTGCCTTTTTTTAAGTGTCTGTCTCAAGTCTTGTGATTGCTAAGCGTGTCGAATCAGGAATATGCTGCATTCTCATCTTTCATACTGTGAAAAAAACCATCCCTTTGGGATTTTTTCTCCCTCTACCGAATTGATAAATGGTCACTAATGAGACATTTTAATGTGTTCGTTTTTTTGAGTGGGTATGGGACAGCTCGCAATTGAAACGGACAGAACATCTCGTTTTTGGAAGCTAATAAATGTTGCCTGTGGAAAAAAAAAAGTAAATTCTTTTTTTAAAAAGGTTTAGCAGAAACAATTTTGTCAGCGAAGGGGAAAAAAATGAGTAATAATTATCACGTGACTAAGTTCACTAAGGGACGTTTATAACACAGCCGGCGATGGTTTACTTCTTCGTGGACATCTTCTATAGTTTAAGCGTGCTGATATAACGCTTGTCAAAACAGCTGATCTCATGTAGTCAATATTATACATAATTTATCATAAGTTTACTGTTGGATATTTCAGAACCGTGCACATGAGATGAGCAACTCCTACTTTAATGATGGATATTTTGTAAATATGTTGAAAGCAATAAGGCATTTTGAATGTATTTGTTCTTTCGTGATATTTTGCACCATGCCAAGTTAGATTGATGCACTATATTGGAGACTTGAAGCAGTCTTGATGAAAGGATTGGGTAGACACATTGTTCAATACCATGTTTGATGTGTGAAACAAATGGAAACTTTAAAAAATATATAATCTGTATTTTGAAAACAATGAATACATGGAATCAGTGAAAATTATTTAATGGTATCACGTATATGCTGATTGCAAAAAAACAACTATTATTTGAGAGGTTCAAATCACATCCATTTAATAATAAACATTCAACCAAGCATTTACTACATTGGCAGTCTCGGAGCTAAATTATTTGCAATCAAATTATAATAAATAGATATTGCCAGATCTTTGTCAATCCATTGCTGGATGAAGGCCTTTACACACAATGTTAGTTGGGTGGGGTTTTGACCATACTTCTCCACACTGGTCAGCACATGTTTTTAAAGGGACCTAGAACCAATTCAGAAATCACTCATTGCTGATGTTAGCTGTGGCATCAACTTGAGGTCGCCAGGTTCAAATCGCAGTACACAAACGAATCTGCAACAATTGATCCCATTACATTTAAAATTGGAATATTTTTCTAAATTCTGATAGTGTTGTTCCTTTAACATGTTACACGACAATATTTTATGATGTGTATCAATTACAAAAAATCTGCAGTGGGCTCTCACATGGTTAAACAAAAAATTTAAATTATTAAAATATATCTATAATCAAGCTGGATACCCATTACTTAAGAATGTAGAACTCAACTATGAAAACCATTAATACTTTTGCACTGTTTTGCTTGTTATGTAATTCACTGAAACAAAACATGTAGTTAGTTTCCTCTTGTCTGCCGAAATTTGCCTTTGACATCGAAAAAATGTTCGCCCATGCAACATTGGTATGCATTAGCGCCACCTAGTTCCATACAGCATGGCAGCACTGTGTGGCAATGCAAACGCTGCATTGTGTGTAAATGCATCACCGGAGTGACTGGGACACATGGAGGAAGCGTGCTCGTCGCGGGTCCGGCCAGGTATCTCGGAACCTGCAATTCCTCCAATAGCATCGACACCAACACCATAAGCACCGTTTGGTCCGATTACTTTGGTGTGATGGGCACAACATGGTGACTCAAGTCACATGTATCCTGTTATCACGTGCACCATACGGACGTCGTTGTTGTTGCACAATTCTCAGCCACCTTTTTAGTGGGCGAAAATTTTATCTCAAAAATATCTCTGAGCCAATCATCCTAGGGACGGGGCTGCTCCCTTTTTATACATCTGGCAAATGTATCCAACTATATGTGCTTTTGTATGTTGAATTTCTTTCGCACCGTGAGTAGCCAACCGTGTTAATCGGAGGTGCCGGGGAAGGACAACAAATTCAACATAAAAATAGTTCTAAAAAAATCGTTTTCAATTTAAATTTAAAAGTGCATAGCTCCAGTGGCTTCCTAATATCGAAAGGAAGGCCATTCCAGATGACCGCAGAAGAGCATCTGAAAGTGTGCAATGCTGTAACGGTCTTTGTTCGATCGTTAGCCAAAACATTCAGTAGAACTTACTAAAGGATATATTTCATGCAATTCATTGTTCATTCCTTATATACATAAAATACATGAACAAATTAGCTATTCGTAACTGGTAAGTTGCATCACGTGAATAAATTCTGGAGCCCCTAGGAATGCCCTCTCTCAGAGGCATTGTGCAAATCTGATAATTATAGATTCGAAGTTTTCCTGACTGCAAGGATCCATACTCATTGGTTCTTTCGGTAAAATTACGTAGGTGAAAAATAAAATAAAAAAATCTGATAATGTTCACACAAGGAGACTTACAAAGGGGACATTACACCAAGAGTATGAAGGCAAGAACACTTGGCTCGAGACCACCCAGACCCCCTTCAGTCAAATAAACTCATCACGAATGTATAACAAAACACGGGACCGCTGAGACAGTCATGCTGTCATGTTTGTTACTGTGAGCACCGAGGGGAAGGTGGAATACAACACAAATATAATTTGCTATTATGCATGTGTAATATTCGATGATTTTTCATTTCATATTCTTGTGGTACAGTAATATTTAATTGTAACAATTTACTTTCATCATATTGCATGCTTAACGCTAGAACGTTCAATCATGTTAACGTCAAGAAATGTTTTTGGCACATATATTTTTTTTACTATTGACATCTTTGCATATTTAATTTTCCGAGCCGTACACATTTGTATGAAAACATTCAAGACATTATTTAGCACGTGTATACGTTGCTATTTATAGACAGTGGTGGAAATATGCTATGGGAGGCTGAATGCTTTTTTGAAAGCTGAGTGTAAACAGTAATAAAGTAGCAAAGGAAAAAAAACAAGCAAGCACACCTTGTATCAAGTAACAAAAACCTGGACGCGAATTTCCATGAGTGTCAGCAAAATACCACTGCACAAAATGAAGGAAAAGTTAAACTTCGCTAACAGCAAGAGGGGGGAAAATGCGCAGCATGGCAGTACGGAGCAACGCCTCCTTGTCATGCGTGGCCAGTTTGTATATGGAACTCCTCTCCGTTTTCCATTATTTTATTTTCCAAGAGCCTCTAGCTTAATGAGTATATTGCATTCTGAGCGATTCTATAAACACAAAGGTAGAGTATGATTTTGGGATGAGTTTAGCTTTTTTTTAAAGGACAAGTTTCAGATTTTCTCTTGGATTTTTAGATCAATTAGATGAGGCAATAACTTCACGTGATTGCCTCATAGCCACATCACCCGGTGCCACATGCAGGGCCGATTTAAGGCATGAGCTTTAGGGGTTGCAGCCCAGGGGCCTCCGCCAGCTGGAGGGCCTCCAGAGATGAGTGAAAAGTTGTTTCATTTGTGAATGCTGAATTTTATTTGTTGTTAGCCTTGTAAAAATAAATTATATTTTTCTTTAACTTTGTTTTCGTTTTGAAAATATTACTGGGGGCCTCACAATAGCTGTAGCTCAGGGGCCTTACAGTACCTGTAGCCCAGGTGCCTCACAGTACCTGTAGCCCAGGGGCCTCACAGTACCTGTAGCCCAGGGGCCTCACAGTACCTGTAGCCCAGGGGCCTCACAGTACCTGTAGCCCAGGGACCTCACAGTACCTGTAGCCCAGGGGCCTCACAGTACCTGTAGCCCAGGGGCCTCACAGTACCTGTAGCCCAGGGGCCTCACAGTACCTGTAGCCCAGGGGCCTCACTGTACCTGTAGCCCAGGGGCCTCACAGTACCTGTAGCCCAGGGGCCTCACAGTACCTGTAGCCCAGGGGCCTCACAGTTCCTGTAGCCCAGGGGCCTCACAGTACCTGTAGCCCAGGGGCCTCACAGTAGCTGTAGCCCAGGGGCCTCACAGTACCTGTAGCCCAGGGGCCTCATAGTACCTGTAGCCCAGGGGCCTACAAAATCTTAATCCGGCCCTGGCCACATGACCCTGCTTTTGGGGGGGAAAGTATGAACATTAAGTAATATGCATATCGTTATTTCTCATGATGTCATACTTCCGGAAAAGTAAAAATAAATAAATAAATATATCGGAATCTGACATTTCAAGTCGGTAGCAATTTTTTTAAATATGATAAACATAACGAATGAGAACGTATCACGATGATTGTTTATCTGGCCCATTGTCACTGTGGTTATAACACTCATGTTGCAAGTTCAAATCTTGACGTTGTTCCTCCCCACAGAGAACTCGGTCCGCTGTGGCCAGTCCCGCCTGTGGTAGTACGCCTAGGTGTCCCTGCCGTCCCAAAGGCAAAGATAGGAGGGACACTTAGTAAGACCGCTTTGGAGACCAATCAGGAATGCCACCAATTTTGAAGTATCCGATGACCTCCCAGCCATAGTCATCATACTTCAAGGTGTCTAGCAAGGTCTTGATGCTGTTGTTATCATTATGGAGCAGCACGGCTTTGAGGCTCCTGGATGAGCTGTCAATGAAGAGGCGCCACTCATTCTGGTTACAGGCGATTCCGATTGCCTCGGACAGACTGGTCACATTGTGGCAGAAGCAGATCCATTCTCGGCGAGTGAAGAAGCTGCAAAAAGGTTGGTGACGCTTCTTCTGATCTGCGACTTGCACACTTTCATCCAACAAGTTCCACTGCTTGAGCCTAGACGTCAAAAACTCGGCATTGGACTTGGTGAGACTAAGATCTCTGATCAAGTCGTTGAGGTCTTTTTGGTTGGGGTAGTATGGGTTTTTCTCCTCAGCTCCACCTCTGAAATTGTCATCTTGATCAACAACGTCTTCCTCCCTCTCTGACTTGCTGCTCTCTTATAAAGATGGCTGCTCTCTCTCCAGAGGAGTGGATATGGGGAGCTCATGGCAGTGTGGCACCGGGCCGATGGAAGGTCTGTATACGTGATAGCAGGTGCATTCTTGCCAGTCTGACGTTTGGAAGGGTCCACCATGCAGAAGTAGCAGTTGCTTGAGTGGTCACTGGGTTCCTGCCAAGTTCTTGGGATAGCGAACTTCATGGCTCTCTTTTCCCCTCTGTATCATCCTACAAAAATACATTTATTTCACCCATGACTAATGTGTAAGAGATTCTCGCAACATTTTTCAAAAATTCAATATTTTTTCAATAACATTGAAAATTGTAAAAACATTTTTAAATTAAAAACTTTTACAATTTTATTTTTTTAAACAAATTTTATAACATTAAATTCCGAGCAACAATTGTTCATCTTACCTTCCAGAGTTTTTTTGCATTGTTCACAGTTGAAATGAGGTACCCAGGGTTTGTCTTGATCTCCGACAGGCATGCCGAAATATGCCTTGTCGGCCTCACACATATTGGCAGATGCTTCCAGAGATAACTTTTTCGCTGTTGTCTTGATAAATTGACCGCAGACATAGCAAAATGCATCTGCTGGATGCTTGCAGCCTCTTGATGCCATCTCAGAAAAATGCAGATATGTATCCACTTCGGCAGCTGGAACTAAACTGAACTGGTGGGCTCATGGCCCCTGTATTTATACTACTATATATTACTGGAAAGTTCTAGAATGTTCTAAAAGTTACTCCAAGTTTACTCAGCACTGAATCTATCTGGAATGTTCTGGAAAACAGGTACATTTCAAACTAATAATAGCCATTTTCTCTACTTTTGAGGATTAAGCAAATAGGAAATAACAGTTGCTACCCAGGAACACAAAAAATTGTTACACAGTGTATTCACTTGAATATAGTATAAATCAATGATTACCTTTAAAATACTTTGTTTGACATACATGCACTTTTAATATAATTAATCTATTACTCTTTTTCTGGCCTTGGAAAGCCACTACGATTCTGGGCTCGAATCTGGGCAGCTACCCATGGTCAAACCGTGTTCTCAAGTTGATGGCAAACAAACATCGCATTAAATTTGGTTTTGCACTTAATTTTGTTAAATTTCAGAAAAATAATAAATAAGTGTCGACTTAACTGCCATGCAGTGAACACGTCTGAGCTAGTCACGCGGCTGTGTATAGCACATTTGCCACTTTTTGCAGAGTTTTTCAATTCGAGCCTCGTGGTTGCTCTGTGCTGCCGATGCTTAAACAAGAGTCGGTAAACGATTGTCAGCATCGTTGCCCAAATTTGCCAAATTAGAAAAATTACCCACGAATTGCATTGTTGAACTAAAAAAAAAATCACATAGAAAAATCGCCCCTCATTACCAAATTATATTTGTTCGTGAAGCATAGTGTCTTTGCGATGGGCTATAAGACATGAGTGAATAACATTCTTTGAAATCTTTTTTGGGCTGCTCTCTAACAGACATGGTTTTTAATTTATCTGCAAGAGTTCAAATTGAATGCTTCCTCTCATGACGTCACATTGATAGGACTATTCGAATGAAATTGGGAAAATTACAAAAACATATATTACAGTATCCATCAATGTTAAAGATTATATGTTTACTAACTGGCATATTAGAATGCAAAATGCAGCAGCTGACACAAAAACAAATGGAAACAATATGATACAAATTTACAAAACAATAATATGTAAGAATTAACTTCGTGCCAAATTTTCACTTTTGCGTGGAAATGATTCGCTAATATTAACAACATACAAGTTAAGTTACCGAAGGAAAACAGAAGAACCTGCACCACTTGCACACCTGCCCTAAACCAGGAGAGAACAGTCGATGTAGCATTTTCATTTTATCTACTAGACACAAAAAACAATCCAAACTTTGTTCTAAGCACAGTGTCATTTTCTGGTTGAAAGGGAAATGTAATAAAAAAAAATGAAGATGTTAGCAGTCTGGATAGTTTCTTGGCTCTGGCATTGAGATTTTTGTGCAATATAATTCCATTACATTAACTGAAAACACGATGCAGTGTGGGAGGAAAATTGCATTTAATAAGGTATTTTAATTTTCATTACATTTCAGTGATGGAAATTAGCGTCATGTCGTTATGAACTGTGCTCTCCATTCCCATGAAACCCGAATCACATAAGGAATCTTACAAACATAAAACATTACTGATATGCCATGTGGCTTATGAGATTCCAGAAGCTTTAGGAAAGTGGAACCTGAATGGGCTGTGAGATAACCAGAATATGGCAGTACAGCAATTCATTATTGAATCTATCCGTGTGGAGCTCGGGAACGCTATCCTTTCGAATGCACGAGTGTTCCCCCGCGTAATAAGGTTTTATTTCGAGATGCCAAAAACATGTTATTGGTAGTGACCTAACATCCGAATTGTAGAACTTTCATGACAATGAGTATTAATGCTCAGTGAGGTTTTCCTGGGTTAATGTTGAATGAAATCGATCACAATGTAAAGTTGCTTGAGAGAATCACATTTTTATTAATGAGCGCAAGCATAATATTGTTGTTCAGAGTGTCAGATATTAAACTTGTATAATATTTTATAACATATCACACAACTACCTCATCATATACTGTAATGTAATTTTTAATTGTTACATTTTAACTTGCAGTAAATTATATATGTATAAATAATCGTGGTATTGAGAAGGCAATGTACATTTAGAGAATATTTTAACATGATAGCGTGATTTTCTATTTTTCAAATGACTGTTTACATTACATTAACATTTATTGCCCTATATTTGTAAAAAAAAATACTCCTTTAAAAAGATGTTCATTATCTCATGTCCCTGCGAATTTTTCTCCCCTCTCGTTCCATGCTCCAATGCAAGATTTGCCAATCATCTTGACATATCTGATCCTACATTTGCCATGGCGATGAGTATGTTAACTATCTCGCCTGGTATGCAGAAGGTCCTGTGTTCGAGTTTGCATGTTGAAGTTTGCATGTAAGAGGAAATCATTGCTTATATTTTCCAAGGTTCATACCTCTTCTTGAATGTTTGTTATACATGACTATGCAACTCTATATTTATGGTGAAATAGTTTGGGTGAATAGTCATGCATCCTAGCGTCTAGTAAAATAGGTTGAAGCACTATGTTTTGACATTGATTTAAAGATTTTATCACTGTCATTGGCTCTACGGCTATTTACAGAAATGTATTGGCTTTATGATCACAGTGCAAGGCTTCAGACTTGGTTAGTGTGAATGCGAGCTATAATACTGCTGTTTTCTTGGACAGGTTTACTTTAGAATTTCCTTTAATTTGATATGAAGTAAAACTGTGTGTGAGTTGGAAATGTTGGCAAATATTAAAACTGTGTCCAATTACCATAATGCTGACTTTTATCGAAGTAAGTTGGAAACATGTTGGTGTAAAGGTGGCTGTGGAAACAGAGGGCATGTTTTGTTGATAAATATTTAATTAATTCGAAATCTCTATGGCAACTGGCAAGATGAAAAATAAAAGATAATTTATCTTCGTTTATTAAAAGAGTGAAGAAGTAAAAGAATAAGAAATAATAATAACATTTATGCTAAGCACTGATTCGCAAAATGAAAATCTTAACAAAAAAGGCATCAATCGCCAAGTACAAATAAAACCTCATGAATAATCTTTTTGTAGCAATTTTTTTTCATAATGAAAAATGGCCAACAGTTATTCTACTGGGTGAACGGTGAGATTTAAGAAACTTGCCAATTGTTTCACCTGCCGTACCTTGAGTTGCGAATTGAACCGGCGACCTCCGAAATTGCCTCCAAAGTCCAGCGCGAGCATGTGTGGGTTCAAGCAGGAATCACACCGATTGTTGGAATGGTGCTCTGCAAGCAAGTGGACACATTAAGTGGTGGCTTTTAGATGTCATTTGTATGAGAAGGCAGACTTACCGGTGCCTCTCCAGTCACAGGCAATTACGTATGAGAGTGCTCCAGGTGCATTGTTCGTACACTGACATCTCGATAAGTATAGGTATACACACAGCGCTGTGCTAACATTGTGAAATATGCATTCGGGCGGTGGGGGGAACATGTGGGATATTTTGTGAGTTTTTTTTTTTACGAATTGGTATTTTTTTGTGTTACTTAGCAACGTTTTCTAAAATACTTTTGCTGGTATTGCACAGAACGAGGCGCTAATTATTATCACCATCGTGATAAAGCATGGCAAAATAACTGCTGCGATAGACATGGTGTAGGGAGACCTTCATCCAGCAGTGGATTGATAAAGGGCTGTAAATAATTATTTGCATGAGCTCTTTCAGCCTAGAAGTGTCCATGCCAAGGTCAAATACACCTAACACAGAAAGTAAACCGACATTAAACATTGACCCCTGCTGTGAAAGTGACCATCATAGATGTGATAGATCACGTATGATTCACATATTGGAATTAATTCATATTTGTTCAATCATGCTTTAGATTAGGTTAATATCTGTGTGGATTATGACATGTGTTCTCAACAAACGTAACAGCTTTGGTAAGTAACGTAAAAATGCTCTTACTGGCTATTAAAAATGCTGCACTGTAGTGGCAAAGAATTTGTTTTATTGACCTTTGTTGGTTCAACACCAATCCGGGACCCTTTTCCTGATTGTTCTTATTATAAAAAGTACTTATCTACTAAAATATGTTGAATTTGCACCACCTTTAACCATTTACAAAAGAAAACCATGATGTGTTAGGTTAATCCGTGTAACTTGATGAGCTGCAGTATGCTATGTTTTCACTGGTTAGGTAAAGTACTAACAGTCCTGCTGTATATCAATGCTAAATGCTCAGCATTTGTGGAGCAATAGCTGGAAAATAAGTAACATGAACTAAATACATGGAAACATACCTAGTTTTATGAGTATGGTTAATAGCTGTTTAAAAATATTTTGAATATACTGTTTGTTTTTGAATTTTACATTTAGGAGACCATTTATCTAATTTACTAAGGGCTGCAAGCACAGCAAATGCTATAGCTGTAAATGACAATGCTCATGCTAGCAAACAAATGTTTAATTCGCACCCCTCTATCAATCTCCTGCTGGATGAAGGTCTCCTCTTGTTGTAGCAGTCATAAGGGTTATTTGACCTTACTTCACCACGCTGGACATCATGCCGAACAACGTGCGGTACAACCCGAAAACACGGAGAGATGCACAATGTGACCGCTAATATATACGCAGCAAACACATACATCAGTTTAACAACACCGGTACTGATTGCAACAGCTTTGAAAATTGGGTTCCATAGTAAAAATGAATCTATTTTGTTTTTACAGGGTTTTTTTGGCAGAACAAAACAGAGCTTTCTCGGTGGTTTCTAACAGATAATTCCTGGGTAAGGACAGAGAAGCCAGCACAAAATAATAAGGCCTTGGCTACCTTGCCTTTTATACCACGTGAACAATTTGGAGATTTTTTTCTTCATTTAACTGGCGCCTGATTTTTTTTTTATCTAAAAAATAACATACCTCACTCTTACACAGACGTACTATACTAAACGTATGTTTCCCACCTAGTCTTTGTTTAGTGCAAACGCAATGTAATTACGCCTTTGGTATATGTTCCACAAAAAGTGCAACAATGTTGAAATACAACCAAATATTATTATTCTAAGTTCCTCTAGCGGGTTCCAGAGACTTTGCCAATGCTCCAAAGGTCTGTCGACACCTCCACACAGGCAGCCTGTTTCCCATCACAGTGCCTGCTGGCTGATTCATAAATGTCTGGACTCTCAGGAAACTATAGCCTGCTGGCTGATGGGTTTGTTTTACTCGAGTCATGAGGCCCGCTGGGAGCATGACAGTCTAATCCACACAAGATTCAGTCTATTTTATGCTTTAATGCGATTGGGAAAGGCCTATTTTTTCTCTAATTTTTTCAGCAATTATCGAAAGTTTGGCCTGCGTCCAGGTAAGCCTCTTTGGGGAACGAAAAACAGCTACTTTAAAGTTAATATGAACGCTATATTTTTTGGCATTTTGAAACAATGCTTTGTCGACAAAACAAAACAGAATAGAGGACGTTTTCATTGAGAATTATGGAAGAATTAAGGCAATCATCAATAGGGCACAATTTGCGGGTAGTGTACTCCTATTTGGAAGTGGTGAATAGTTTCAGCGTAGGAATTAGCAGCTGAGATTTAATATTTCATTTTTTTCCATCGGCTACAATCGACCTTTCCATTTGAAAAATAAATGTGAACCGCACTTGATGAACGTGTCACATATGATGATGATGAACGTTTGGCCAGATGGAGTCTGTCATAGGTGACAAGCCCCAGAGACAAGCCCTAGAGACCCTGACAGGAATATGTATGCCTTTGCTTGGCTGTTCATCAGAGTCTGCTGCAAGCGATATGCTTGATTGTAGGATGACGTTGTGTGTAGTTAAGGATAACAGTTTTGTAGGCCACATTAGCCCTACGCAATGTCTTTGATTGTGGTATATTTGTTTTGTTGTGACGTAACATTTCAATGCTATTTCATCTGTTTACATAGAGAGATGAAGCACCTTTATCTATTGTCCGAGTCAGTTTAATGTGGACACATCGTTATAAAACAAATGGACGCTGCCATGGTGCAGTCGTTAGCACACTGGACTAGCAAGTCCAGAGAGGTTTCTAGTTCAGTCACCCGACGGGGCAGCTGAAAGAATTGAGAAGCCGATTGAATTCCCCTGCTTCTGTTAACTTCCAAGTATACATGGGCAAACCGCAGTAAAGTCTATCGGCAAGATCGGGTGCAGTGGGGTAAAGTGTGGGTACGGAAACCTCTTTCAGGATGACAGGCCAGCATGGACGAGTAAGCAAAAAGTACCCTCGAGGAGAGGCCCTCCTTGAGCTCCCTCCAGTCGAGACCCTTCCACCAGCAGTGGCGTGCGCAAGCAACTGCAGGGCTGTACCTTTACTTGAGCTTGTTGTTTAACATTTGGAACATACTATTCATAGATATACTGTAAAGTGGTGCAGCGGCTAGTTCACCACAATATGCAACCATTGCCCTGAGTCAAGATTATCCCTCACAGCTGACGTGCATGACAAAGTGATGTCTAAAGTGACCCTTGGCCTTCTGCTTCGCCAACATTCGCTTATCAGCATGGTGAAGTATGGTCAAACACGCCCCATGACTGAGGTGGTGTGGGAAGGCCTTCATACAACAGTACATGGTCGTGAAAGCATACACGTTAAACAGTACATAGCAAGTTTAACACGGAGGCTTTCGCGACTAATATCATTTATAATAGAGGGCTTTTTTGGGTGTTAGTTCGTGTAAATATATAAGTGTATCGTTAAACCCGCCACCACCCGACACAGCCAACTAGTAAGGGTTGTCACGTAAACAGAACATGCCAATTCGTTACTAGTACAGCACACCGGTGTGTTGGAGAACAAATCCACAGCATTTACAATCTGAGTACGACGTTTCACCAGTAATTACAACAAGCTTCATCAGGCGACAGCCAGACAACACACTGGTGTGCTATACTTGTAACGAATCGGGATGTTCTATGTACGTGACAAACCTTACTAATTGGCTGTGTCCGCTGGTGGCGGATTTAACGCCACATTTATATTTATGCAATCTAACACATAAAAACCTATATTACTGAGTACATAGCAAAGATAAATTATTATGACTATTATTTACAATTGACAAATAATAATTCCTGTAAACAGACCGATCCTTGGTCATATTAAATTATGCTTACCTCAACAATCTGCTGGGGATACACACTGTTGTGTTGAAATATAAAATATTTTCTGGGTTGACGATTTCATCAGGCAGCGCTTGGCGTACAGATGATGTATTGTACAATCTGCTGTTGCTCTAGAGCACATTGGACACATTTTGACAAATTTTATTTATTATTGATGAGTTCAGAAAACTTAGTGATTAAATAATGTCCATGTTTTTCTATGCACTTTACATCCAAAATAAACGGTAACAAATGCAATTTAACAAATACCGAATACAATATACGTATATACATTCATTCACTTTATTATTAGCATAGTGCATTATTCAAATATGAACTAAATATGATATACATTAATTTGAATGTATACGTCATATAATTTAAAATATAATAAGAGAATTATAATATTATACACATACTCATCGCTTGTGCATAATGATACCATCTAATACATCACCATATGATTTTATTTTAAATCGAATTTCCTGAAAGTGTGATTGAAGTAATATGCACACATGAATTCAACCAGGAATTGATGACTGCTCGCTCTATAGCCTAGCCCTTTATGCCACCGGGATTTATTTCATAGGTGGTTAGTGGTGACACAACCCAGAATCCAGTGTCTGCAACATGAAAGAGTCACATGAGAATGAATTTAAATAGACAACGTTTTATCCTAAGCCATGTTTATACTAGTAACTACATCTAGGGCTTATAAAGCCAGGCCTGGTTCACTGTAGCCAATTATCTGATGTAAATATTGTCCCGCAATTCAGCCCGTCTCCGCCGAGCGCGAATATCACGGTGCTATGGCCACATGATTAAACACAATCCGGCCCCGCTTTTTCCTCCCAGGTGAGGTGGGTTGGATATTGCCGGGCTCCGCAGGGTGCTTAGAATGCGTAGCTTTGTCTCCATCACACCACCGTAGCGCTCCTATGTCAAATACCAATTAAACTGATTGCAGGCTACTGTGATTCGAGCGATCTCACAGGAGCAAACTTCACTCTCGATTCACGTTTTATATAAAGTTTGTTCACCACTTAATGTGCTTCTTGCCTCCTTTCAATATAAAAGTGTAACTCACCTGCATTGTACTGTTATATTGGTGGCTGTGAAGCAACACTGTATAACTCTAAACTAACATATATTGCGTATTAATTTTTAATAAGGTCACACAAATGGGAGGTTAGACTAATTATAATCTATCTTCACATTTATGTACCAACCCACACAATGAAATATTCATGATTATTGAGGTTCTGAATTCCCTCCAAATAACTAAAATAATTTAAAAAAAATTGTAAAAAAACAAACCCAAATGCATAAATACAAATAGAGATAATAATTATAATATTAGATTTGCTGATGACACAGTGAGTTTAACAACTCATGGGAATGAACCACGGGAATTGATAGAAAAGTCACGTTCAACCAGTTCAATTAACAATGTAACATTTCTGTTGGAGGGACACAACTGGAACGGACATCAGCTCCTGTATGCCTAGGCCGGTTATTGAAGGTGGACTGGAATAAATGTTACAAAATAGCAGGTCGGAGTGATTTATAAAACTAAACTTCATAATGAAACGAAAAACACCGACGTCACCAAAGAATAATGTGTTTAATCAGTGCGAACTACCTGCCGTGAATTATAGTTCAGAAATAGGGACAAGTACAACAGAAATTGAAGAAAAAAACGTTAATATATGCAAAGTCGATTGGAAGAAAGGTACATGCTAGGAATTACGCTGAGATACAGGAAGAGAACATACATCATATCAGGACATCATAAGAACATTATATGATCACGACATGTTTCTAGAAGAGAAGATCATGGTCAGTAGTTGAGACAAATGATTAAGTGGAAACCAAAGGAAGGAATAGGACTGAGAGGGCATCCACCGTGAATACGGAGTGAAGCAATTGGTTCATATGCAGGTGCGAGATGAGTTGTTACATCATCACAAGATCTTTAGAGTTTGTTACGGCTTGGGGCCACCTTCAATCCAGCAGTGGAGAGATCATGGCTAATGATAATGATTGAAGTTAAGTGCATCCATATTAATAATGTGAGCTGTTGATATTTAGTTTTTTGTTAAATAAAAACCAATATTATACATATCTAATAATATAAATTATTTTCTTTGGTTCTTTCGGTAAAGTCACGTAGAATTAGAATAAAATAATAAATTGATAAAATAAAATAACACAATAATATTCTCACGACGTTTCGGCCACAACACAAGCGGCCTTCATCAGCGCTGTCCTCCAGACAGTCTCGTCCCCTTCACCTGATGAAGGCCGCTTGTGTTGTGGCCGAAACGTCGTGAGAATATTATTGTGTTATTTTATTTTATCAATTTATTGTTTTATTCTCATTCTACGTGACTTTACCGAAAGAACCAAAGAAGATGAATCCTTGCAGTCACGAAAGCTTTAAATCGAAATAAATTATTTGTCTGTTAGTATTACTGTATATAATTTTAAACAGGATATAACTACAGAGATTATGGTTTTGTCATTGAGTCCCATGTATATATCCATGCTCTAGACATAGTCTATGTGTTCCTAACGCAGTTAGCTGTGGTACAACTGGCCCATGAAGTGTTCTCTGCACCTAACATGAAGTAAATTTTGGTTAGCTTTCTCGCATCAAATTACTGCACCATTGTGTTGCCGAATGGCATTAACTACATTCTAAAAATATAAATGATGCATTGTTTCATCGCTCTCGGCTGTCACACTGAGGCTCGCTCTTGTGTGTACATGGGAAATCATGTTTCAGCATTATGTTGCTGTTCAGGAAAGTGAGTGTAAAAAAATACCTGGAGTTCAAGTAGTGCACGGCAGTCAGATTTCAGCAAGGGAAAAAATTAAGGTTAAAAAACACGCGAAAGTGTAAAAGGGCAGCTTTGTTACCTTGCTAGATGTATGCGACTCTCCGTGCACCAGTTTATTATGTGTATTTAATTACCATTAAACGGTGCACGCTATTTGCGCAGAACCAGACTCGTAGTGTTTCTTTGCGAAAATCAACCAATTCGGCTTGGATGGGCCTTTACACATTGCGTTAGGAAATGTTTAGCAATATATTTTTCCACAGGCCAAGGCATTTACAGACATTGGCCTTAATGAAACAGTGCTTTCATGAGCAACTTTAATTGCAATCAAGTCAGTTAAAATTGGCTCATATTAAACATGTTAACATACACATAGAAGGAGAACCTCCCTTTAATGCTTGTCATTGAGTGTACAACAACACGGATGCACTAACACGACTGACAAATGCAAACATAACACTTTTAAATGCCGTACTTGGTACGTTATTGCTTAGGCCCTACTATTTTAGGCATGGATTCCATTTTCATGTTCTTCGTATATCCATAAAATGTTAGAAGGCCATAACCAATATTTAGGTGTTGTGCTTTGTTTCCCTGTAAATTTGCGTGGAATTACATTATTATCTAAACGCAAAACTCAGATTATATGTGCTTTGTTTCCCTGTAAATTTGCGTGGAATTACATTATTATCTAAACGCAAAACTCAGATTATATGTCATCACACGGTTACACCATTTTTCTAAATTTGATAATTACACCCGTCATTTTGCCAGAAACAGTTCAACCAAATAAATGTAAATTGTGCTGAACATTTGAGTTACAGTTTCCAAAACCAGATATTTTTTATGTAGTGTTTTTCCCCCCCTTCCTGGTTATTAGTAATTTGTTCACATTTGTTTTCATTCTGTAAACACAGCTGGAGGGGCAACGCCTGTCTAAAGCGGTAGCCACCCACACTGAATACACGCTGCGGTTTCCAAACAATGCAAATGACAAAATAAACTAAATGTGTCTGCGAACCACTGGGAGAATGTGGGCTGTGAAGAATGTCTGTTTAATGTAGGGCATGCTGCTAAATAAGCCTCCAGTCATGAACCCAATCCACGATCTCTCAGTGCCCACCTCGAACTTCGTAAACCAAAAGGGAATGCTCATCTTGATATGTTTAGTATGTATGCTACGATAATGAAATGTACATTGTTGATTGTATATAGAACCAGATTGCCATGTATATGTGAATCCCTTTTGTCAATTCACTGCTGGATGACAGCCTCCACATGCCTTGCAGGTCGTGGGAGTTATTTGACCATACTTCACCATGCTGGCCAGTACGGGTTGGTTGGTGAAGACAGGAAGCATAGATTGTGGGATTTTGCCACACTGCCCACTGCCACTCACAACATAACCCCAAAGCAGCCTCTTATGCATTATACCTGTTTTATACATGGTGGTTCCCCATCCTAACATTATCCAGGTTCAACACTGCTTAGCTTCTGGGATCTGGTGAGGTCAGGTGCATTCTGGATGATATGATCATGGGCACGCAACTTCTTTGTCGTTGCACTGAAATCCATTAGAAAATAAATCATAAAATATAAACATAGCTTTGTAGGTCCTTGCAACCATTCTTGAAATGTCGTGAAATGGAAATGTACAGAATCCAACATAGAAAAATGCTTATCAAATTGGTGCATTAAGTATTATTTACTATACATAATTTGGTATAAAATTGAGCTCTGACATTATCATCAGGACAATTCAATTAACAACTGAGTTGGCACCTTGCATTGCAGCAATATGGTCCTGTTTGGGAACTACAGCTATTGATGGAATGAGGGCTCTGATGTTTCAGCCAATATCGATGCACTTTAATAGCAACCGTGTATTTTCTTCAAGCCAACTTTGATATAACCTTACATCATCCATATCATCGCCAACAAAAAAACAAGCATCAACAAACTGAAGCAAGCAGGCGAATAGGTGTTTCACCTTTTACTTTGGTATTACCCTGCCAAGCACGTAGCAACAAATTCTTCAACTCCGTTGCTACTTATTTCACAGTATTTATGTAGGTAGATTGTTGTTTCAGATTCTTGATGCATTCAGATGCTAATGTTTTGCCACACTCATTGCTGCAACATACCAATGTCTCAAATGATCAGTGTTCTCAATGAGTGCCCATACCTGCTACGACAGACGTACGCATCAGAAATATGGATACTCACTAAGTAAAAGGGCATAAAAGCTGAATATATGTAAAGAAGCTTGGAGAAGGTGCGTGCTTGGAATTACACCGATAGATTAGAGATCAAATGCCAATTAGAGAAACGTCACGATGCCTGTTAAGCGAAGCACCACACCACGAGAGAGGACGCTGGACAAATTCTCGAGATGGACAACAGAATGGCCCACATCGGAGGGAACATGCCGGAGAGGAAGGCCGCAGCACAGATGGAACGATGAGGTCACGTCATGTGCAGAAACCAGATGAATTGTGCACGTTACATAGATCATGGATCACGATGATTGTTTTCGTTTTGAAAATGTTTAATTATTGGCACGGTGGTTTTGCGCTAAGTTCAATGGTTAACATTAGTGGTAAATTATATCTGAACTTGTCCTGGGACCAACCTCTTCACCAACCGTAGTAACCAGCATGGGGAAGTATGGTCAAACGACTCCTATGATTGACACAGCGTGGGGTGGCCTTCATCCAGTAGTGAATTGACAAAAGCCTATACAGACTATGTATTTTGTGAGTTTGTAATGTATACATTTTGTAATTAGGCACTATATAAATAAATAATAATCCACATATCATGGGTTGACTTCTTTCATGTTTTTGAAAAAATAACACATTTGCAAAACATCAAATCCATACACAATCTGCAAGTAATCATATATCTGGTAAATTTTTCTTCTTCAAGAAAACGTTTAAAATGCGAATGTTACTTGAAGATTAACTGTAGTAAATACAGTTTGAATTGCATTCACAACTGACTCTTGCTGGTATCTAATACGCACTAAGCATTTTTCCGCTCGATAAGTCGCAAAGATAAATAGCTTTTCCTTTAAAATACACTGAAGTCCCATCGAGTGAAAACACAGAAAGTTTACAAACAGGGCTAATCATTCCATAAACAATCAATGCATCACTTTCACCTTTATGTAACCACTCTGACTTTTATGTTCTCTGTACGTGTTTATTTGTGTGGGGAAAGGCCTGAATTATTCCAAATTATTATGGCATTCCTGTTTCAGGTCCATGTCCTACCATTGTTATTGAAACCTCTCTGAATCTCAATTACCACAACGCAGTTTACGCATTCCCATCTGAATTGTCTACGCTCTTGCGCTTTGTAGTCGGTGTTATTTTTTTTTTTAAAGCCAACCTGCTTTGTTTAATTGAAAGCTGGCGCGCACTCAAAGGCTCGCGAAGTTTTTTTTTAATTCGGCCCGTCCCCGCGGTGATTAACATTTTCTGCAGCCGGCCCACCTACACGCGTCTGGTCGCTCAATTAGTGCCGGGCGAAACGAGGCAGCTGCCGCGTTCGATTTCGGCCAAATTAAGACGGCGCAAAAAAGCGCTCGTGGCCGATCAGGTTTCTTTGAAGTCGGAGCTGCTGCTGTTCTTGGCGCGAGCACAGCGAGTTTGGTTCGACAAAAAAAAAACTGTTTGTGGAGGCGGTGAGCCTGCAATGGAGCTTGGGGCCACCCCTGCCAAATATTTTACAGGTCTCCCGTGGCATCATAACAATTCAAGCACAGAGCCCAAATGCTACAGTAGCCACCTTTTATTTATTTCTGTGCTCTGTTCAACATTCCCCCCCCCCCCCCAATGCAATTTTCCAAGGTGTGACCTGTTTTTGCTGAGCTTAGCTTTTTTGCTGCCAAATTAAATACAATGTATGCACGCTTGTGTTTGTGCGTCGTGTTTCTTTTATACGTTTGTTTTGTCGACGTTGATTTTATGGCATTTCCTAATCACCAATAACGTACAACCTTCCTTGCGCTCTAAATAATGAACCCATGCTCTTCCAAATATTCCCGAAGAGCATACATAGGTATATAGTTTTCTCTAAAACAATGTGCGAAAAACAAACAGCGAACGTGCGAATTGTTTGTGTGGGTTTCACGTAAAATATGAATAAAATACCGTATTTGTTAAATTAACAAAAGCTAAACTTTATTATTAGTGATTACATCTGGTGACATTCCGCAAATATGTCATTCCTTTCTCGCGCGTGTAAATAACGTTTACTATGTAAGGATCACAGAGCAACATGTTTGTTACCTTTGTTAACTAATCGAGTGTTTTGCTGGCCTTTATTCCATTCCAGCTATGTTTTTTGCAACAGATTACAGCCGAATGCCGTCCTTACCCTAATTTGAAATGAAGAGACCATCTGGAGGACGACAATCCAGGGCTTCGGATCTCAGTTTCATTGATGGCTCCTTGCCTTAGACAGCAGTTGCACTAAGAGCTGCGGCGGCTGGACCTGCACAAAGATTGTTGTGCCAGTGGCTTGGAGAAGATTAGGCAGTAATAACTGCATTTGGTGGCCAGGGTTTTTGTTGGGTCTGGCATTGCATTGTCATTGGTTTCGTTGGCAATGTGCGTCAAGCGTTTTGTTTCACTCACTCCCGCCCCTTCGAATATCAAAAGAAGGTACGAAAATAAACGTTCACAATAAATTAAAGAATCAAACGACTTTTTAAAAGTTTTTTTTCCAAAGGGGTGTTTTTTTTGCGTATTAAGGTGATTTTTTTTTCAAATACATTTTCTGTAAGCTTCAGCTAGCCGCTCTATTTCATACGTAGAACTGACGAGAGACAAGGCTCGAGGGTTAGCCATTCTCCAAGACACATATAAAATCCTCTAAATCCTTCAAATTCTTATAAAATCAAAGAGCACCTCTGCGAAAACACACCAAGCCAGCGACAAACGGTATGAATGGTGGTGATCTGTGGTGTGTTTTCAGTGAAAACAGTGAAGAGTTCATGGAAGCTGAGGAGCATTTAATGTGGCACCCATGAAAGGAGTAGCTCGTATAATTATAAATGTGAATCCTGTTAGGGGGTGAGTGCAAGTTCAGGATAGCAGTGAGCGTAAACAGCTTGACACAACCACGCAGAATTAAACCCCACACGAATGTGTCACAGCTTCGCTCGTGGGGTTACACGTGCTCTGCTCAAGAGCGGCACCGACACCAAACATTACCGGAGCGACATCACGCAAAGAATTTTGTTGTCAGTGATTAGCATTGACAATACTCGATGGATTGATACAAAAAAATGAATAGTGCCTGAGTTTCCAATTTCCAGAACGTATAACTTTTGATTATTTATAGTTCACATTTTCTGAATTAAACATACAATGAAACACATTCTCTTGATTTACAGAGGCTGGGATAATTTAAAATGTGGCTAAATCCCAGCATGCTTACTGGACCTTAGGAAGGGTTCTGCTACCGATTAAGATCAATAAATCACATTTTCCGCTGTGAATTGTTCAGGTTTGCATATATCACAATACTCTATCCATGAAAAAAAGAGAACATTCGAGTTAACACCATTCCCTAGTTTTTGCAAAAGTATAATTTTATATACATATCCGAGCAAAAAACTATGGTTCCTGTTGCAAACATGGCAGCAGGGTGATGGCGTTTAATCGCAAGGTTAGACATGACCCATTAAGGTGTCTTGCAAAAGATGAAAATAAAACCAACGTTTTAAAATCACTTTTATGCTCGTACTAAAAAAACATATGTTGTGGTTTTATTACAGCTTTCTGTATTACCTGTAAGAACAAACACCCAGAAGCTACATTATAATTGAAAGGGATATAATGGCACAAAAGCAGCGTAGCACATTTTATGAAGAACTGGCATGAGCCCCATTCTTTTAAAACAGTGCGACTATAACAAAGGTGCTCTCGCAAGTTTGTGCATGCATGCCATCAGCGATGCAAGCAGCATTTTACCATACAATGCCACCACAGTGTTCAATGTGCAAGGTGCCTGCAACATTGGAGCATACGATAAGTGGTCCACACATAATATATGGCAACCACTCTGGAACAATCCATTATGCTGGAGAACTAGAGGCCAAAAATCCGTGCCAGACTTTGAGTGCTAAAATGTATATGGAAATTGTAGCAACAAATTGTATTTAATTAAAGCTGCATGGTGAACACGGAAATAAATAACTAAATAAAGAGACAAATGCATACATCATGGGGTGGATGATTCAAGCAAAAGTGAAACATTTTATTTCTCTCCATGTATTGTACCACGTTGGGTGTGGTTATATACAGCATAATAGAAGCTATGGCAAACCAAAGTTTCTGCTGAAAGTAATTATTGTGGCCTTTTCCCTACGATCGCAAAATGCTCACGAGCTGTTACTCGCCACCATCGCATCATTTTAAGTCGCCATTGTTTTTCGGTTCATCATTTCGCATTACACGATCCCTTTATTGACGGATGAAAGAAACTGATGCACATTCTCATAACCACTGGTAATACGCATTGTTAAAGTAAATGCTCGACGGCACAGCAAGCTCGCCTCCGCTCTGTTTGTTCTCTAAGGTGATACGGTCAACGCTGAGGACCATAACAGTAACCATATGTGTCAACAGGCAACGTTTCACCCTCCGATTAAGGAATTTCACAGTCCTGTGATCGTAACTTAAATTACCAGAGATTATAATGGGTTAATTTGCCCTCCATAGCTTGAAGGCAAAAGGGAAACGGGGATAAAATAGCACGAAGAACAAATTATTTTGTCTCACATCACTTCGTAATTTGAAGTTTGCTGAAACAACTTCCCACACATTACTCCATATCACAAAGCATGATCTGTGTCACGTATTGGCTGGAGTTTAAAAAATAATTCGTGAAGCTATACTGTAAACTTTCCCAAAACACTCATCCATTTCGTAATTAAACACTGTACACCAATGCAATTAAACAATATCAATACAAATCCAATCTAAAATGCATGCCATTCGATTAATATTCATACCGTGAATTTGCTATTTCTGATATATATTTTTAGATTGCAGCAGAAATTGTTTTTTTTTTTATCAAACATTGCTTTAGGTTATGTAATGTATTTTTGTTAGTTTTATCGTGGTATTGAATACATGGCTATTTCACTTACTTAATATGCCTGGGTTGACATGTTTTTTTGCAAAGTTACAGACAAATTAAACAAATTCCACGGTCAAAACTTGCCTAACATTTTTTTTTACAAATTGTATGCCTCATTAACGAGGAAAAGATTATGTGTGGGGGTGGAGGCTGAGACGGAGAGATTAGCAATTCAGCTGACTGCTGAGCGCACATTGCTTGCCCCGAGACTTCCAGCTGGACTTTTGGTCTGACAAAGGCCCTCCTGGGGTTATGACCAATAGAGGTGCGAGACTAGGAGCCGTGTGATGTTCTGGAGGTATCTCAGCATGCTCGTGTGTGGCAAAAAAAACCTCCTCCAAGCCTTGCAACCCCTTGTCGTGAGGTAAGACCCCTCTCAAAATCGTTTTCACGCTTTTATCTTTACCCCAGAGGGATACTCCAGCGGTGGGCCTACTGCTCTTGTTTATGTATATTGCGCCCCTGGCAAGTGAGCCGTGGCAATTACGTCATGTTCCAAATGGAGTGAGCCTACCTACGCATGAGCCGTTCGGCGCAAGCCTGTGCAAAACCGCACGGTTATAGCTGGGCCCCTCCGGCGAGCCCTGTTTATTGTCCTTCCCATTTACAATTTGTCTTTCATCTCGGATTTTATGAGGATTCATTCCATAAACACGAAGTAAATTATGTTAGTCAGAATGTCTCAGGTAACCTCACAGCAAGAGTGCTGATCTTTGCCATGGCCTGTAAACTGAATTGAATTTTGAATTCCATGAACAGCATGGGTTTGTTTTCTGATGTAATTTCGTTTGATAATCGCAGTGTAAGTCTATTACTTTATATATTTTAAAACATGATACTTGAAATAGAATCACAATGAAATGTCTAATTTGAATAAAGAAGTCACCATTTGTTTCGAATAATGTTGGCGGTTGGCACACCCTACTTGCAATCCGGAGATCGCTGGTTCGATCCCGCTACGCTGGTGTTGAAACAATGGAAAGCGTATCAAAATCCCCGCAGTATAAAAGGTTACACCAAAGTCGATCAGTAGCTCCCGTGTGGTGAAGCAAAGTATGGGTCCTCTCACCTCTTCCAAGACCTCTGGCCAGCATGGAAGCGTAGTCTGAAATACCCCCCGACTGGAATGCGCTCTCGAGTTTGCTATCGTAGAGGCCCTTCAGCCACCAGTGAGTTGCATATAAGCAAACAATTTCAGGGCTGCACCTTTGCCTTTTACATTTTGATAAACCCAACTGTCAATACAAATATAAATTGTTTCTTTTTTAACGGACAAATGTTGGGTAATTATGTTGTTATTCAAGCAACATCAATGCCGTATACCAATAAAATATAAATTTCATGAGATAATGGTGATATTTCACCGTTGCATCATATACACAACACAGCCAACACAGGAGCTGTCCCATGCTTCAACTCACCAAAAGGCTGAACATCCATCTCGAGCATTAAATGGTCTGCTTCCTAACTTGTGTCATTATTAACATTTGTCGAATCTCATCAATCAGCTTCGTTTAGACAATGTTGTCAATACTTCAACCGAATTATTAACACATATCTTACACGAACAAATGTGTGAGGAATGTACGTTGAATCTATTTTATGCAATACATTTAATGCAGAACCTCTTTTCGTTAACACATATGTAATGCAAAAGCAAGGCACAGGTATGAAGTGATTTTAGCGGCAATTCATCAACGTCACAACATTCCATATCAACTTTGCAATGGGAAATAAGATTATTCGTTGATCCCTAGGGACGTTGTAGAGTACAGTAAGCACCCAATGTGTTTCAATCATTTGTGGCTTAAGTTAATGTAGTGCGTTCTACAAAAGCAGACGTGGATATTGCTACTTGCTCAGAGGAACATGTACGAACATGAGCACGAACAAATGTGTGAGGAATTTACGTTGAATTTATGAAATTCGGTAAGTAAAATGGTAAGCCCTGAGGAACAGGTGTCGCATTTAAAATGTGTTTCTCTTGTAGACAGGACGGGCCCAGCCACACTCTGCAATAAACACAACTCACGTGTGATTTACATTTATTTATTTTTAACACCTAACCATAGCCACCATTTTAAAACGTTCACATATGTGTCATTTGGTATTTGCTATGTATGTTTCAAATCACACCCTGGCCTCCATTTGCGGATCAGATAGTCTATCTCAGGGTAGTATCCAGGTGAAATAGTTTCATGAACAAATGACTTCCCTTTTAATGGAAGAATAGGTAGTAAGGCTGACGTTTTGGCAATAGGGCTTTTTCAGAACAGCGAAAGATGTGGCAGAGTTTGACAGCCTCAGAGTTGGAAATCGCACTTTCCGATGTATGTATTTGCACTTAAGTTATTAACACATCATTGTCATTTATTACCACGATTATAATTGTGTTTTTGACACCTTTCTAGTTTGAAACCGCTTGTGATTTAAACGTTTTGTGCTGTGTGTAAACACTCGCACGGACGCGCACAGAGTGTACAAACAATGGCTGGATCGCCAAAGCCAGCAGTGACAGTCCTCTTGAGAACAATTGGTTTGACTGAACTTTTCATCAATCAAGCTTTGACATCACTACCATTGCCATATCTGCTGCAATAATGTTTCTTGGCTCCTCTTGTGTTTTCCAGTGGGTCCACAGGCCCGCGAGTACTAAGTCAAACCAGGAGCATTACATTCGACAACATTAGCGATGGGAGCAGGGAAAACGGCCACTAATGATGATTATGATCCCAGCACCAGAGATCGTTATCCTGCCATTAAGCACAATTACAAATGTAACGTGAAGTATGGTAATGTGAAAATAATAAAATCCTTGCTAATCATGTGCGGCCCATTTTTGCTATGTAACAAAAACTGACCAATTACCTACATAACAAGGAAATTGTAATGTTATTTTATTATACAAATTAATCAGTACAAACAACTCTTTAAAAATGAGCCGACTGTTTTTCCACCAAAGGAGCTCATTTTTACATTTAGAACTTCATATTCTCTGCGGTGCTTCTCTCCCTCCAGCTAAAAGACATCAGGTCAAGTGGATTACAGAAGCCGGGGAAAAATCAGACCATGCTAAACCTCCTCTGTTGGGCTTTTAAGCTATGAAGTTTTACTCCTGAAAATTAGAAACAGGCAGAACCATCATATGTTACCCCCACTGCTGCGGCTCGATATAAATCTAAAGGCAACAGGGGAAATATTTCATTCAAATCCCTTTCTTATATCGTGTTCTGAAGTGTGCAATGGAACGTAATCCTTTTCCATGCATTAGCTCACCCAGCACAAACATGTGAAACAATTGTGGCCACTGTACAATATGCTTGATTCAATTTTTACTCGTTTATTTTTTCTTTACAGGGTGCTTTTGCTTGTGAGCCATGACGCCCCACACATGCAGCAACCTTTGCAATAACGAAAACAAAATTTATGACACAGCACCGCTAAACTTTTCTTTCTTTTCTTTGTATGGTGGCATGCTACATTGAGTTGTCATATTTTTTTTCCCCAAAGCACATGCAATAAAAAAAAGTTTTCAGAATTAAAATGTACAATGCCGACCATTTTTTGGAGGCTATAGCTAAGATATCTTTTTTTTGTCATCCCCCTAAAGATTTTTGTTAAATGATGTACTTCTTGCATGGGCTTGAGTGAAGCATTATATATTTTTAATGGAATAATAAGATTGAGATTCATCTTCTTTGGTTCTTTCGGTAAAGTCACGTAGAATGAGAATAAAATAATAAATTGATAAAATAAAATAACAAAATAATATTCTCACGACGTTTCGGCCACAACACAAGCGGCCTTCATCAGGTGAAGGGACGAGACTGTCTGTCACTCCAGCGTTGTCCTACCAGACAGTCTCGTCTCTTCACCTGATGAAGGCCGCTTGTGTTGTGGCCGAAACGTCGTGAGAATATTATTTTGTTATTTTATTTTATCAATGTATTATTTTATTCTCATTCTACGTGACTTTACCGAAAGAACCAAAGAAGATGAATCCTTGCAGTCACGAAAGCTTTAAATCGAAAAGATTGAGATTGGTATAGCACGGTGTATTATGTTGACGAAACAATGGTGCTTTGGTTAGTGCACTGCCCTATGCACTCAGTTACCATAGTTAGATTCCTGGCCATGACTAACATTATTAGTAAATTATATCTGAACTGGGACCTCCCTTACACCAACCGGCACTGGCCAGAATGGTGTAATACGGTCAAACAATGCCCCGTGACCAACACAGTGTGCGGAAGCCTTCATCCAGCAATGGACTGACATAGAGCTGTACAATAAATGTTTTTACTTGGTTTCGTTACTTTAATTAGCTTGTCTAATGATTATAACAATTTTACACCAAAAAGTCGTCACATTTTGTTCATCTTCTCCGCATCGCCTGAGCTCTTGGGGGGTTTCTCCTTCGTTGCTTGCCATAACCACACCACACGTTTTCATTTAGCCTTCCCATTTTAGAACTGCCATGTCAGCCTTTACGTGTACGCAAAAACCAACGCACCGCATTTCGCATGCCTTAATTGTCTGTACCCTGTAACTTGGCAACATTACTCTACTTCTAAGTTTCACCACATCCCGATATGAGCATATATCCTTGAGAGATGTTTTTATTTTACTTCAGCCCTCAAAATCTGCATTAAATTTGTCATGTAACGATAGCTCTTTACTTGCATAAAAGTTGTAAAACACTATGCACGATAAATTGTGTTTTGTTTATTTTGTCAGTAGCTCTAATGGCATCCATTGAATGCCTTAAGACATAAATAAAATATGTTACATATCAGGTTCAGTATGTTCGTTTAACATACCCTTGTCCACATGTCCGACAAAAAATCGCGTTCCCAACAAAACTTGTAGGATTGTCAGTATTCATTAACGTAATGTATTACAACATACCGAGTTTTAATGTAGCTGTCCACCACAATGGCCTCAACTCTTTGTGTAATATTTCTCCCAGTGAATGACTTGACCCAGTAAAATGTAACAGTGCAGCCCTGCAATGTCTTGCTCACGCCACTGCTGGAAAAAAGGCCTCCACTAGATGGAGCTCTAGAGAGCCATTCTGGATTCTATTTTGCCTACTCTATCCAGACATCTTGGAAGAGGTGGGAGCACCCACAGCTTACTCCACCTCACAGACCTGTCATTTAACTATATGTGGTGCACCCAGAGGCGGGGTTGGGGTGAATAAAAAAAAACTTGCCCATTGTTTCAACTGCCACGCTGGGTGGTCGAACCAGTGATCTCTGAAAAGCAAGCCTAGTGTGCTAACCATCGCACCATGGCAGCAGCTACACTTTACCCAGTACAGTATGTGCAAGAAAATGCAGAATTATTCCAGTACATTTCTCTCAGTTATTGTACAATGATTGCTTTGGCCGATCCAAATTTGCCTTCTGTTGTGCTAACTCCCCGTTTGTGGGACACTTTGCCCGATGTTGGTCGCAATTCAGAGACAATGGCAGTGTTTAATCCCACCTCAAGACGCATTCATTTTCCATTCTTTTTGGTTCTCTCAATTAGCAACGATACTTCTTCGTTTTCCCTCCCCTTGGCCAATTGTTTATGTATTTATTCATGTGATGTGCAGTGCTTTGATCACCTTGTAGAAGAGCGTTTTATAAATTGTATTTATTATGATTCCCATGACAAAAATATATTGTCATAAATGTTTCCCTACAGTAGTTTGCTTTCATGGTCACACTGATCGCTTGATTAGCTTACAGTGAACTACTTTTGAACTCCCAACAGTTGTACAGACTTTAGCTGCAAAGAGACATCACTTGCACGCTTACCTATGAATGTTGTATTATGATTTTTGTGAGTCTATACCAGTTACATCGCATATTGGCGACTATGAAATTATATCCAAGCAATATTTCACCATATGAGTTATTATTAATCATCATAAAATTAACGATATGTTGACATTAATACAAGGATACAAAAGCATCATCCATGAATTGTTAAAATGTAATATTATACTTTTAGTTTCATGCAACCACTATTACTTGAGCACTGATGCTATTATAGTTGAATGGTCCAGAAAATTGCACTTGATTGAAGTTGTCATACATTTAAAATTGTAGTGGCATGGTATTTTTCATTATAAAACGAGGCTATATTTCACCAAACGATGTGTACAAGTGGCGAGGTGTAATACGGTAAAGTTTACACAATCCGACACACTATAATCAGAAATATTTATTGGTCCCGACGAGGACTGATTTACGGGATACAAACGGCAGTGTCTCCAGTATATCTTTCATTACAAGACAGATTTTGCCGTTTGTAACTTACTTGCCGCTTTAGAAGCTTTCACTTTTTAAACTAAACATATTTCTTTACACATGGTGATGACAAAATTATGTTTCCTTTTAAGAGTCGGCAAACAAAGAGTCTGACATCTGTCTGGGAGTAGACATGGTCTTGTCACCACTGCTGGGAAATGAGTCGGACAAAACGTGTTGGTGTTCGTGTTCAACTTAGACTTAATTTAAAAATACAGAACGAACAATATTTACATTATTGTCACCTCTACTTGTTCAATAGCAATCACCGTCATTTTGCGAAGTGTTTACATACAATAGATCTAAGCAAGTACCTTTGTGTGTTTAACTGTTTCAACAATTGAAAATGATATACAGTACATAAATACCGTACATAATGGGGAAGAGTGGTTGCGCAGGGGTTAGCGCACCGCACTCTGAACCCGGTAACCTGAGTTCAACTGCAGGCCATGGACAGCACCATCCCCTAATTCTTGCTGACCAGCATAGTGAAGTATGGTAAGAAATAATATCTATGACCAACACAGCACAGGGAGGACTGCATCCAGAAGTGTATTAACAAGGGCTGTAAACTATGTTAAAATGTAATTCTTGTAATGAAGTATCATAACACAAATTTATAAGCGCATGTTTTTACAGTTTTTGTTATTGTTAATAGTGCCTTGATGCATAGTGTTAGGATTGTATAAATATTGGGAAATATAATGAAAAAGAACGTTTAATTTAAAGTCTTGAGACATCTGTTTATACCCTTCAATGTCTGTAAAAGCTGTAGGTTCAAGTACTGTATATCGCTTTCAAATAGCCTTCATATACAAATTAACGTTTTAAAAATACATATAAATGTTGATGAAAAATAATTAACTCACATTATAGTTTATTTACAACAAAAAAAAACATTCTGGGCATGTTCTGAAACAAATGGTGTAATTTTACAGTACATTACATATAAAATAAAATAAATCATTGGCTATGAAACATACTGCTATATATCGTGTTTAACAAATAGTATTTAAAAACACAGGTACTCCCTTACGGTCATTCTTTTTGAAAGAAAAACGTATATAAATTAGAAAATAATAATCACAACTTGCATGTAACAACAGTCCTTTCATTCTCAAAAGATTGCAATGCAAGGCCTGCTATAGTTTCAAAGAGTCAGCAGCGTTTCTTTTCAGTTAAAATCATATACAAGCTGCCCGTCGTTTACAAACACCTATAATTATTTTTCTGCCTTTCAAAAATCCATCATTTTTCACATTACACAAAAGGTCCTTTTCTTGAAAAGTCTTGTATTGTGGCTCGGGAAATAAAAGGAAAAAAAATTGGCACAAAGGAGAAGGAGAAAATTGCGGTACATTTTTTTAAAAATGAAAATGCAGCTCATAATGCTACCTTTTGCCTTTTCATTAGGAGAGACAAAAAATGTTACATAAATAAAAATCCGAAATGGGATAAAAAAAACAAGTATTATAATAAAAGAGAGGCTTTTGAAGCCGTGGAGGATACTGGGGATGACTGTCCAATGACCGATGAGGCATGTTGTTCCAGGCTTTTCATAAAATATGAGCAAGAAAGGCAAGGTCCTGTGAAAGGAGATAGAAATGTTTTCTTAAAAAATAAAAACTGTGGATGGATTGTCAAGGACCCTGTTACAGTAAATTATCTCAGAGGTCACAATATCCAGCAGCATCAAAGGGTAATAGAGACATTCGACACTTTCTCAAATGAGGCACCACGTGGCTGACGGCCATTTCATTATCACAGGGGCAAAGAAAACCTAAAAACCAGCACCTTACCCCAGATGGTCAAATCCAGCCGCGCCCAGCTTCGCATAACATGATGATGTTTTTCAGACGAAGCTTTAATTTACTCTGAAACAAAAAAAGAAAGACACGAGAGTTAGTGTAAGTTTTCTCTTGTAGACATCTGGAGGGATCTCTTGTTACTTTCCAATTCTTTGCCTTCAACATCTCATCTACTTCTCATTAATCTTTTATTCATTGAAATAAAGTGACCATTCGTGAGGCGATTGTGTATTTTGAGGACTCAAAATAAACGTTGTTTTCCAGGAAAATCCTTCCTCTGCCCCATCTATTGGTTCCCAGATTGGTAAACAATAATGCCTTAAAGAGTTTTCCACGTTAAGAGGAATTAAATATTTAACACAATTAATCTACAAAGACTGCATTAGTAGCCAATCACTTATGGTGATGGAAAGTGTGGATGACTCCGTTTAATGAAACCCATACAAGATATGCATACATGTAGTTTTTAACTGAAGTATAATGTGTTGAGTAAAAAAAAAATAGTCAAATAACTTTAGGGAGTGTGTAAACGAAATCTAAACCGCTCGCAGTTTCGCCAAATAGGTTCTTCACAGCTGTGATGGAGTGAGATGGATTCTTGCATCGCGAGACCATGAGGAATGTCATACGCTTCGGACACCTTCATCTAGCAGTGGATAGATCATTGCTGATGCTTATCATGGTGACAAGGATAATACCATTAACACTACGCATAGGGTGGTTTTATGCATGGTACAATGCATTTGACAGTTTATTTGTACACTGCAATGGAATGTATATATGCATGCTTTTATTAATAAGTAAATTACAAGTGACCAGTTAAATTAATTTAAAAAAAACATCCAACTAATTCCTTGATTGTAATTTTAAAGTTTCAAATCTAATAAGTTATAATTTAACCCTAGAGTTATGAGTATCTCTGTCCATATCGTGTCTTGAAATGGTAAACATATGCTAGCTAAGCGCAAAGACTCTTAATATTTTTTTTTCAGGGTGATGATGGCTTATACAGTAGTAACTGTACCTTGTATGTCATCAATCGATCCCAACATCTGTCATGTTATTACTGTTAATTACCTACGTTTGAAGTTTTCTGGTAACTACTTGAGAGGATTTTAATGGGTGACAGATTTTACTTTTACATTACATACTTGTTACCATTACCTTACATTTGGTATTATCTATATGATGTATGAGCGAGTTTTTTTTTGTTTTCCTTCGTGAAATGTCAGTGTGCAGACTTAATTACGTGCAAAGCAATCGTAATAATCGTGTGATTATAGCAATAAATTAGTTCCAAGTAAACATTGTAAGATTGGGAGCACGTGTCTGTCTGTGTGTGTGATTTACGGGCAATTGCATACACTGGTGTGAATAAGTATCTACATCAGCTTAAATTCCAAAAATAATTTGACACCAATCACCTGAAGTTCATTCCCCATGTGTTGTAAAAAAAAATCCACGTTAAACATAGCTTGATTTAGTGGATACATCTTATTGAGTTTTATTGTAACAGTCATTGTATCAGAGTACGATGTTAATTTACTTTAAAATGTAAGTGATTTGATGTTATAGAGGACTGTTTAGAGCAGGTAAATGTTTGTCAGAAATACTGTGTTTTTATTGCAAATAATTATCCCAAATTATTTTTCTAAGCATTGTGATGTATTTTGTTTTGGTTTTCATCAAATATCTCAGAAAGTAGGAATTTTGCAGTTGGTGTAGTTAAAACAATCACCAACATTTAAACACAATCCAGAAATAACAAAGGAGAATACCAATTGAGCACTGAACAAACACCGCGGTTAAATTCCTGCACAGAGAGCACCATCATCTTGCGAGGATGCAAGATGCCTTTCTGAGAACGGTCCATTTATAATGTAGAATCCCATAGATTAATAAAGCCAGCCCCACAAACCGTGGTCATACTCGAAATATTGTCGTTTAGTTGCAGCACCAATGACAGGCATCTAACAAATGAAGCTCGTTTGAAAACACAATCTAAGTATATAAGACAACGTAAGTAAAACAATAGGAATACCTTGAGACATTAATTTGTCATAATGCAAAAAGCAATATAAATAAATGAAAATAAGATGTTGGGAAGGATTTTTGGTTCGTGTAAAGCGCTTTTAATTGAGACACCTGAGTTGGATTCCTGTCCATGGCTCCCCTCTTCTTGAGTGCCCATCTCGAGGGTATTTTTGGCCTACTCTTTCACACTCTTGGAAGAGGTACCCACAATTTACCCCACCACGTGCGACCTGCTGATCAATAACTCTGGTGTAATAATAGGGGTTTTTCTCCTTTTTTTCTGGCAACAAAACTGAAACCTTTTGCAAGAAATCATGTCTGCATTAACCACAATACTTGTGGTCAAAATGCAAACAAAAAACATACTATGATAATATATGTGGCATTGTCCTTGAAACTGATTGGTCCACACCCAGGGACGGCTTTCTTTTGAGCCTCGACCCAATTGGTGCAAGACCAGAGGATGCCAAAAGGCGTACAGCTCAAAGACAATGCACTATCAAAGTAATGAGGGCTCGAGGCAAGCATCTACATCATGAGACCTCCTTTGCCAGTACCAAAACTCTGGTGTATCCATTTATGCTACTGGGTGGGGATTTATCAAACAGGTACATTTTGTCAATATCCAAACCACAAGGTCGAACTGGTGATCACTGGATCGCAAGTGCAGTGTGCTAACCATTACATCATGGCAGCATCCCAACGTTGGAGTATTTAAATAAAAAAGTGGCTTAATTCGTTTTCTGATGTTGTTTAAGTCTAAAGGATTTCGTAATACAATATTACGTAATAATGTAAACACTTTCCCAACCAATATAGGAATGTGGAAATTTGTGCTAGATATGATCATTTCGGAATCTAGTTATGACCCAATCTAAACAACATCAACCCATCCTGTGCCGGATTGTCCTAGTAGCAAAAGTAGCATATGCTACGGGCCCCGCACCTTCAAGAGCCCCGTGCTAAATGCGTTTAAGCTATCAATTCCGGTTCAGTGATTCTGCACTTGCTCTATTACTATAGTACTATACTGCCTTCAACCTTTATGAACGACTGGGTGTTTAAGGTTAGCGATTTGTCGTATTATCTGGCTGTATAGAAAATGAAAAGATACACTTACTTTACTATGCAAGTAAAATATTTGTGTTTTAATATTTACGTGTTTTTTTTTATTTAGGGCCCCTTTATAACATATGCTACAGGCCCCGCACTAGCTTAATCCGGCAATGATCCCATCCAGTTGTATTTAAACCTAGCACCCCTTGTGCATATTATTGTGGGATCATTAATGTTTTTTTTCAATTGCCTAAGGAGAGGATGACACATAATTGAATGTACCACCAAGAAATACTTCATAAATGATTCAATCCAATATCTGGATTAAAAAAAACTTACATCATCTGAAATTCAGCCATACAACGAATGGAAAGAAAAATAATGTTCCATTCAAGGAAAATATTTAATATTTCACACTTATTCAACCCAAGAAGTGTTCTATCCAGCATTATCAAATTATTATGAAATATCCATGTCTGTTATGATGACAACCACACTTACTGAAAGCAGATTATGTAGTTGAGTGAGTTGCTTTGGAATGTCAAGGGCACCCAAAAAAATCTAGACCTGTTCAGCATCAGGACATTACACGAAGGAATGTGGGCCCTCTACACTTCAAGTTCCTGCAAACAAGCTCTCGTGGCTCTCCCAAACAGCGTCCACCTTCATCGTTGGAAGAAGGAGAGTGAACGCTGTCTGTCAAGGATTCTTTGGGCCCCTGGGACACTCTCTGAGACAATCCAGAAGCTCAAGGTCAATGGCCAGAAGTCTGCAATCACGAGGAGTTTAATGCCACTTGGCAGGCGCAAAATTCCAGTGGCAGATGATTCCACTAATGTCATACACTACCTATGCGGGGTATTCCTCTTATTTACAACAAAAACCAGACAATACGGTATTTTTTCTGGCTTCACTGAATATTATTTGTAATCTGATCAGCTGTAGTAAATTATGTTTAATTTTTAATTGGTTTTGTCTGTGAACAAAATATACTCCAGGCTTTGAAAATTCATGAAGTATAGCAATTAAAAATTTCCACAGTGGCTATAATCAAGATGTTATTTTCAGTCCTCACAGTCTAATATGAAAATGCTTCACACCACAATAAATTTAAATAACACGATCCTATATGATCGATTTCCCAACTTACACAATGCCACGTGTATTTCTGGTCACAAATGCCAAATGCTTTTTATAAGCTGACACCCGACCACACGTAATTAGACCCCGATTACACAGCTCTGCTTCAGTTAGATCTATGTCACTGGAAAACAAGCGTATACATTTTGCTTCTAGCCTGACAAGTATGTTGTGAGTTTTTGGTGCATACTTATGTAAAACAAGTGCAAGGCCTTGCCATGTGCTCATTTTATCTGCAAAAAGGAACATTTCTGATTAGTAACCTTTTGTAATGTCAGATTGTGGAAGGTGTGCACCATGATGTAGTCGGTTTGTCGAGTGAGCAGGCATGTGTACGTAAGAGAGTGAGGGATAGAGTGAAGAAATGAGACAGACAGCAGTCTTCTCTCAGTTGAGGACACACCTAGTCAACACCTACATAGGCTGCCTTCAACTTCAGAGCTTAAATTTGTCTCGTGCAACTTGTTACGGTAAATTCCAGTTAATACCAAGACATTGCATAACATGGAGTGTAAAGCTTACCATCATATTTATATATGTATGTAAGTTTCACATTATGGTTTCTCTAGAGTAGCTGTCAAGTTGTACGTTTTGCATGCGTGTGACTGCCAAAAATTTTGCCTTGAAGGATCACAGAGTTAGCATACCGCCGTTGTGGTGTGGAACAGAGGTTGGAGGTGCTTCTCTTCAAATATTTGAATGGAAAATTCACGGGCCTTCATAGCATGGCAGCTATTTTTGACATGGTACGTAAAGATTGCTCGTACTGAGGATCAGCTGAATAATTCAGTGTGAAACGGATAGCAGAGGATGTGTGAAAACAGAGGTTTATTATGGCCATTTGACGACCAGAAGTGATGCAAAGTAATATCAGGATAAAATGCAAATGAGAGTATACGAAAATTATCTGAACAGTGAGCAAATCTAGACATGAGAGATGCAGTTTGACGACATAAGCATTGAACTACTGTTTAGTTTGCACGTACAATTCTGCATTGGTCTGAAAATTTTGTGTTTAGTTGTTGTTGTGGAGATGCACCCACAATGCACATCATGGCTTCTCCAGTTTCCTCTCACATTAAGCCAGATGCTCATTAACTGAATTGTCCACACATCCCATTACCCTCCTGACAAATTGTCTTTAGGTAAATAATTGGCATTGTTATGAATATCGTGGAATGATAATAGATAAAAAAAATAAACTTAAAGACTAAACAAAAAAATAACCCTGTGTTGTGACTTTTGAGCCACCCTGTATTTGTAACAACATGTAATTTATTACTTAATGCTACATAAAACTTGCATGCCACTTCCTAAAAAATGTTTTGTTTGGATGAGATACGGCAATTATTTAAAGTCACGATAAATCAGGCTTCGAAGAGATAATTGTTTTATTACAATTACTGTCAATGGTTTAAATCGGATGATTAAAGGTGCAGCCCTGCAATAGTTTGCTTACTCCACCAATGGAAGAAGAGCCGCCACTTCAGTGAGCTCTTGAGAGCCCCCTGCAGAGGGCATTTGTTCTACTCTTCCACGCCGGCTAGACATCTTGCAAGAGGTGGCAGTAGGCACACTTTATCCCATCACACCGAGCCTACTGATCGGTTCTGGTGTACCCATTTTTACTGCTCGATAGACACAGACGGAAGTACTTAAGAAACTTGCCCCATTGTTTCAACTGTTGTGCGAGGAGCTAGAATCAAACCGGCAACCTCTGGATTGCAATTCTTGTGCGGTGACCATTACAACGCTCTGGTAGCATCCAACTATAACGCATGTGGTGGTGGGGGGGACGTTACTACTCTGTTTAAAACAACACATCTTTGTTTTCTTTTTGGGCTAAAACGTCTGAATGTGACGCAAGTGGAGGCGGTGCAAACACAACAGTTTCTGTCTGTCGGGAATTGTGAATATACAGGTAACCTCCCAGAGATAAGAGCTGCACATCCGGCAAATACCGACAACAGTTTATTCAGTAAATTGCCGTGGAGTGTGGGAGGCATCACGGGCAAGAGATGACTAACTTATTTTTTTTTGCCAAGGCCAGTGCACTGTCTAAGCAAATAGTGCAATTTCCACTAACTGGGCCATGTGTCTCTTTAAAATGAATGGGGCACCTTATTTGTAAATGTAATCATTTAAAATATTAATGTTATCCCAAAAGGATGATTGATCATCCTTTTGCATATTTATTTGTTCATCCTCATCATGATTATTACCCGTGATCTATCCGCTGCTGAATGAATGCCCTCCACAAGTAGTTGCCATCTCTCGGCTGCATTTGTATGTGATCCTAAAAGCACTGTTTTTATTATCCCCAAAAAACAAATACTTTTAAGCTTATTTTACGTGCCGCGGTGGCGAGATGTTAACTACCTTTCCTGGTGTACAGGCGGTCGAGGTTCGATCCCGACCCTAAAACCTGTGTATTTGGAGTTTGCATGTTCGCCCCATGGTCGTGTGGTTTTTCCCTCTACATTTAGAATCACGTGTGTTGAGTATTTGGCTGCTATAAATTTCCACACGATAAGCCGCTTTGTTGAGTTATCATTTGTGGCCAGGTCGCTTCTGAAAAAGAGCTATATAGCTCAGTGGGCCTTACCTGGTAAACTATAAATAACACATTGTTTAATTTAAAATGAGTGGATAGAGTGAAGAAAGGTGCATGGCATGAGTCGATATGAGAGGGGCAAGAGAGGAGGGGATGAAGTATGGCTAGGTGACCTGTATAAGGGAAGGTGGTGGTGACGGTAATTGGAACATAGTTGTAGCAATTGGGGAATGTACCAAATACAATAATCACATTCAAATATGACTTAAAGCCAATAATAAAGACTTTCCAATCATCATGGTTTACAAACAATAATATAACATATGAATACGTTTCACATCTCATTGTGAAAATGGGAAATTTATCTTGCGTGGGCCACAACTCTTGAGCGTGGCGTATGACAAATGTGGATGCAATGTTACGCCATAAACAAGCGTCATTGACTACAAATAGACTTTTTCGAACATTTTTACATTATTTACACATTTTGTAACAAATGCATTACTCTCACGATACGCAGTTTGGAGAGCCCATAAAGGTTCCATAAATTTCCTCTCGTGTTTATAATGCATACACAACACACAAAAACGAAGTCTGCCAGATGCCAAATATGACTGTATAAGCATTTCTGAGGGAGATCTATTTCGACATGTTATATTCATAGCCCAACCATAATTCAACTTAAAGCATATCATATCTGAGGGAGAGAGAGAGAGAGAGAAAAAAAACGTTTTAGCAAACCCTCGGTTTAAACGTCACACGAGAAGCATAGGACAGATATCAGCCGATAGGACGCCATTATCTTCTCAGCCCACGGCAGCCAGCTTCGCGCCGCAGGGCCCGAAATTGCCGTGGATTTGAGCGTGGGTGGATTTCCTTCCCGACCAAGATTGGCAGGGCCAAACAAATGGGAGAACTCTGAAACGCATTAAATCACCTGCTTTCCTGTTTGAGAAAGACCAGGCACGTCACGCCCACTGCTGTGTGTCCGTGCCAGCATGACCTCACTTGGGGCTTATTTCTCCCTACCCCATATCCCTGTTCTGAGAGCAACCCAAATGTAGCAAGATTTTCGGAACCAGAGGCCCTTGGAGAAATTTTATAAATATGATTTTTTTTTGGTACTTATTGCCAAATGCACTATTTATGTAGCGCATTCGCTTTGTAAGCGAGCAAATCTGATTGAAAGTGTATTCGTTGTAAATGCTACGAACTAAAAAAAAGACATCACATCAAAGTTGTTTTTCAGTTGTACTTTTTGTTGATGAATCTGCATATATCATGCATAACAAATGCAAATAATAACTTTACAGAATCAAATTTTATTTTTCGTGAAAATAAACTGTTTAAACATTTAAATAAACTCATCTCTTTAACAAAATGCCGCAAACCTATTTTTTATATGCTTTCCCAGCATGCGGTCTTGATGATTTCATTCCAAACAAACACTCGCAATGAAATGTTGCACACACACATACACGCCAGGGACCTCCTGCACAATGTGTTTTCCTGTAACAATAAAAACAAACACAACATGTTCCTAGCGCTGCAAAATAAACACCGGCTTGTGGCCGCAGACCTAACAGGCTTCTCTTGGGCAGACAACGAGTGGTGTGATGCCATTTAAGGCCTACATCGCAAACAAATTGTGAATTTATTTATTTTAAATAAGAAAGAGTGGCTCATCCCTAAATATATGGATGTATACGACTTTAAGCGTCTTGGAACAATACTGCTGTTTGGAATTGCATTTAATTGGTGATGGAAGACGACATTATAGACAGTGATCACGTTTTACAGGTGGATGAATGAGTTGGGAGTATCATAAGGCCCCACTACTTTAAACGAGTTTATTTACATATTTGAAACCATTTTGAATCATATGTTTTCCATACACAATGTCAGCACCTTGTACAATTCCAGTGTTTAGTGTACCGTTAGAAACGCAAGCAGACCCAAGCTGTGCTGATGAGGTCAAATCTCTTTTAATAACCATGACAATACCGTAATGTACTTTAACTACCAGTTTTTTTTTATAGCAAAGGACGTGCGCGCAATTACAATGGAAAATATTCGATCAAATAAGCACGATGTAAATCCTTCAATAAACATTGTCATATTGTTTGATATATTTCAAGGTTTACATTCAAAGGTTAATGCTAGTAAAGTGTCAGTGCCCCATATAAACAAAGAGAATAATATTATTGCTGTTTAAAAAGTTTTCTTGCAGATACAGCTCAAATGGCACGGTTGCTTTGATTTTTCCCATCTGGTTGTGTTTGTGTTTATGCTGACCCTCGGTGGGTAGCAACGAATGTTTGTATTGTGCCTAACAACAAACGGCGCAACAGGCCAGAGGATGGAGAAAGGCGCTGAACTCTGGTGCGAGGGAAAAACACGATCATGGCAGGGGGAAAAAAAAAAGCATGTGCAAGGTGGAACCACACTTCTCCTAGTACACTTCTCAGAGGCCAAGTGGAAAATGACCACCAAGAGCTGCGTAATGCGTTCCAGCTGTGGGTGCGTTGGCGTGCTCTGGGTCCTGTGTCATGTTGAGGTGCCGGGGATGCACAAAATGATGGGCACTGCCAAGCCACGCCCCTCAGCTTCCAGAAAACCGACACCTTTGGGACAGGTTGATTACCTCTGGCCCCGTGAAACATGTTGCAAGAGAGCATTTCGAATTTTCAACCAGGGCCGTGCCGAGGTCCCCGAAGATTGCTACATCAGACGCTCGCATGTCGCTACTGGACATATGACCCAGTGAGCAGAGGTCTGATATTACACTGTCAGGCAAGCGTGCATGGGGGTCACTTTTCACGTCTAACATCTGGAGCAAGTCATTTATCTCATATTTGTTAGCCAGTTCTGGCCTCTGGCGCTGCGTGATGCATACAGTATTGCATAGCTCATTGTCTTTTGAAGAGGTCATTAAACAGATAACTCCCATATGCTAAGGGACCTGTGTGTTTGAATTTATTTTAAAACCTATCACATTATACATGCATTCTTTACCTTAAAACAAATTCACGTTTTTTTATCAATTAAATCAAGGTTTGGTCATTTGTAATGGTGTCATATTCCACAAGACAAATTTTTAACATCCCTTCCAATTAACTTATGATCTTAAAATGCAATAGCTGCACTATCATTATATGTTACTCAGGTTTCCTTTAATAACCATATATGGCAGGTGAGCAGGCTGCAATTTCGTATTTTATAATTAAATTGAAACTGACATATATCTAATCTGTAAATAGGTAATTATATGCTGGAAGCAAATACATGTTTCAAATAATTGTGAACATAAAGAAGAGCAGAGTGGCAGCATAGTCGTTACCTCTATGCACTAAGAACGAGGCAACCTTAGTTCACTTCCTGGCCATGCCCCAGGTTCGTCGTGAGCGATGTCTAAGCTGGTCCAAGGCCACCATCGCCTTTATCAACCAACACCGATAAGCTTGATGAAATATGATCAAACAATCACCACAATAAAAAAGGGGTCAATAGGTTTCATAAAACACCAATTGAAGATGTGTTTTAAAGGAAAAGGGATCATAACCTGGTAAACCTGACATTTAATTGCATGTAGTATACATCAAGTTTGTACATTGTCCAGTGGAATTTGGAAGAACAAGGTGGATGATGACCTTGACTTTCTTCATGTTTTTTCGTTATTCTTTCAATAATTCCAACACATGTGCTTATTTGAAGAAAATAAAATGAATGATAACCGACAGGAAACAATTCACAAAGTACACTTTTTGATATGTCACCTTCCTGGAAAAAGGCAAACGACTTCAATGTAACCACTCAGCATAGAACAATGTTAAAGGAACTGTGCTAAATGTGTGAGAGAGAAAAATGAAAGTGCAAAGTTCAAATATCACAATTTGGTCTTCACTAATTGTTGCATGGTGATAAGCTGGCTTTCCTTTGTTAATATAACAAAATCTAATAGATCTGCATGATGAGCAGCTGACAATGTTTATTTAAAAACAGAGCTATACATAAGTATCAAGTTGAGGAAGGTTTTAGATTTAATATTAATTCAATAAAATAATGTTTAAGAAAAACATTTATATTGTATAGTTTAAATATATATTTAAAATGTGAAATAATTGTTTCAAAGACATTTCCAACTTCAGTGATACATTCCCTAGCAAGTAATATTACATTTGTTACACTAAAGTTACTTTTTATACACGAATAATGATAACATATGATAATACAATCTATACATTTACCAATCAACGCTCATTAAAGGCCTCACCACACCATATCGTTCGTGTTGGTTGTTTGACCATACTTCACTGCACTGGTCACAACTCGTTCAGATTTCACTCCCGACTGATGTTATCCATGACCAGGAATCAAAATCAGATCATCAAGTTCTTATCACAGTGCACACATCGCTATGCCACCAATCCACCCGAAAAGCAACTTTTAAATGTACAATGTGAGAGTTACACTTAATAAAACACGACGATCTATGAATGCTAGTGTATGTAAGCAGGTCTCTGCTAATTTGCTTTGTGAACTAATGTATGCAACTTTATCACACACTATTGGCCTTACATGTAAAGCCTCATAGCTTCAGACAGCAGTAACAGCAAATGCAGCACAGCCCATTGTCTTGAACAAGGTTTTTGTATTCTTGGTTCTTTCGGTAAAGTCACGTAGAAGGGAAACAATAAAAGAATAAAAATATCAAACAATATTGTTTCCCTTCTACGTGACTTTACCGAAAGAACCAAGAATATCAATCCCTGCAGTCACGAAAACTTTAAATCAAAATTTAAGGTTTTTGTAGCTTGCCAAACAAGTGGTTACAGATAAACCGAGAATAAAGAAATTAATCCCTGGAGGCTTTGTTCTCTGCAGGTAGGTATAAGTGTGGAGCTCACTATGCATTTTGTATGAGAGCCTTGAGGCCCCCTCTTTGAAGTGAACATCAGCCAAAATCCAGTGACCCAAGTACAGGAAACCCCTAACCTCTTCCACAGCTCCCGCTGGAAATGTACCACAGGGCCCTGTTGTGGTCCAAAGTACATGGAAACAATATTAGACTTGGCTGCAATGATGGCAACATTCCATCTTTGGCATGGTATTAAAATAGGTTACAAACAAAAGGTGTTGAAATAGGTGTCCATAAGTGTATGATAAACAAAAGGAATGTAGTCAATAAGAGCACCAGCAGTGTAATACATTTGTTGAATGTTTTATTACAATCTGCCACGAGCATAACATTTTGTACGTGTTAATTGTCGCTGAGCTCATCAAGTTTTGGCCGTGCATGCGTTAACATTACCTCCAACGATGCATACGTTACTGTATTACAGAAATGTGTTTCACTGCAGTAGTCAGCATTCATAACGAAAACACGCGGTTTGTGGATTTAACAATGGGATTTTATGCAGGTTGAGCTGAACGTGCATTTCACGAAGCTTCCAGAGGGAAATAGCAACGTTGGTCTGACAAAGTCAAACTAGTCGCGTCATAGGCAAGTGTATTTAGGTCCGAGACATGAACATAAGGCAGATCTGAAACACGGTAAGACCAATACCTCGGCCGTGGCTGATCATTGTTGTAATGCGGTGGGCTCACGCGAAATTGATTTCTCTAAGACAAAGGTACTTTGCAAGCCCACTGGCTCTCAACAAAGATTCTTTCATGCAGCCATCCATAAATATAGACAAAGACACAATTTCAACCGAGAAGATGGGTACAAACTGAGCAATCATTGGAAGGACGTTAATAACCAGTTTAAGTCATAACTGGCTGTGATGTTTCCATCCTACCTTCTGATGTTAGTAGTTATTTTCGACTCTCTGGTTTTATATTAACAGGTTAAATGTCTTTACATTAACAGGTTAAATGTCTCACTAACACAGCCACCGTTGCTCGTTTTCCTCGATGTGGCGGTGGCTCTGGGAGCTTACATTGACATGCTAATCTCTCACAATACAATGGCCACCGCCGCATCTTCGTCCTCGTAGAGGTAGCTCTCCGACCTTACATTTACATGTACATTTCTCACTTTAACATCACTATCCCCGCCCACTTCGCTTATGACCCTTGGGCTACACCCATTTAAAACCTTTAAAACATCCTACCTCAGCAGCTTTCCCACTATTTTTTTTCCTGATGACGATTGCCTGTGTTGCGATCGAAACGTCGTAGTTTGTTGTTATTTTTTGCTATTTTCTTTGAACCTATCTACGTGACTTTACCGAAAGACCGAAGAATATAACTCATGACCATGAACAGGGCTAAACACAGCTCCATGCTGATTTGAGAACGTTGATTAAATTATTGAAAAGGTTTAAAATCAAGGTGGTGAGGTAGCTCAGAAGTCATCACGCTAGGACAGGAACTCTCAGATCTTGGGTAGATTCCAGATTTGAGAATAAAAGATATGGGTTTGACTGTTATGGAGAGAACATGACTCTTTTGCAGGACAGGTGGGAAAATGTTGCCCCCAAGTTTAAATAAGTGGTAACTTGAAGGGATATGAGAGGTAGTTCTGCGATATCTTTTTCTGAAGATCATTCTCTAACCAGGGTATTGTGCCGCTCTACATGGATTATTTGCCTCTGACGTTATGCCAATCGTACAACCAGGATAAAACGTTGGAGGAAATACCAAACAATAACTTGACTATGTATGAGTGATGAGTTACTTTCACCATACACCTGTGAAAATGTTAGCTGAATTAATGCTTTTTAATATAAGCATAGCTCTTTAAGTTTGTTGGTAATTCCATTTGACATACCGTATATTTGATACGTTGCCGATCATCAATTCACCCGGATTGTACATGAGCTCTCAGGAACTGAGCAGCCTTGAGCCTGGATAAATTATCGAATAGGCGCCCATCATGCCGAGTGCAGTATGCCAAAATAATTTGTTGTACTGTACTTATATGCTTCCACATCTATGCTACCCGCCATGACCAGCATCGCTGTTGGATGAAGCAGAGGCCTCTGGGCTTATTATGGACAGTGTCACTAGGAGGTTTCTTCATGTTAGAAAAAAACTGTGACAAAGCAAAAGACACGCGTGATTTTAGAAACGAAAAATGTCAGCGCCGTTCCTCTAGAGAGCTCACAAAGAGGAGATACACTCTCTTTTCTTTATTCCACAGTTTATGAACTCTTAAGCTTGTCGTCCGGAATTATTGACATTCTCACACGTCAAAGAGAGATGTCTTGCTGGCATTTAAACTTGAAAAACATCACTGGAGTAGGTAGATAGCCTAATTGGGGAGTCACCTTGGGAGGCATGAGGGCGTGGATAATAAGATCTTCTTGTCCATCAGACTTAGCAAAAGAAGGGGGCACATCATGAAAATCCTTCAAGTAGGTGCAGGCATTAAACCGTGATGTCAAAGTCAAAATAGCAACCCCATTGCTCAAAAGACCACTTGGGCAGTGCTCATGTTAATATTGTGCATGGATAGGTATTGAGATACTTACAGTTCATCCTTAAGACTCCTTGCTTATACTATCGTTACCATTTTAAAATGTTCTTTTTATTCTGACAAAAAAATAGAGCACATTTCAACATGGAGCCTGTGCGTCGTATAAATGTGTTGTGACTGAATCATATACAAAGTGAATAAAAAAACAAGCATTTTTTTTGTGAGGATTGAGACGAAAGACAAAGAAACCCCGTATAGCCTTAACAGACTGTTGGGGCAAGTGCTGTTAGCGAGCACCTATGAAGGCCGGCATGGCACACAAGGGGGTGGGTGGCCAGCACCACGCCCGGCCGCCTTTGTCTCCCCAGTGGCGATGTTTTTACACACCACACCCAGGTACTCATTTGAGGCCGAGTAGAACTAGGGGAGGCTCAGCACCGGTTCAGATAATCGTCATTGGTGTTGGTCCGTGAGCGGGAATCGAACTCGGGTCGCCGGGTTTGTAGCGCAGCGCGCTAACCACTACACACATGCACTAAAAAGGTTATTACTCCAAGCAAACAACATGCATGTGTTAAAGGTTTGAGCGTCACGTCGTTATGGAATTTTCTACATGAGAAGACGTTAAGGCATACGTCAGTACTATACTAACTGCCTAATGAGTCCAATGGTTTGTTAAGTCTGAGGGAACCCATCTGTAGGAAATGAGCAAGCTGTCTGACACAGCTTGTTATGCTATAATGTAACTATGACTGACGTCATGTGGCAACTATTGTTTTAGATTTCATCACTGGCTGGAAGTGTTTCCCCATCCTCCGTAAAGCCATGGTCTTACACTATACTATTCTAGCCTGATCCCTAAATAAAGGGGGAAAGCTACTCAGCTTAGTGCAGCCACCAAAGGTTTAGGAGGCATAACGTTCGATTTAGCCACTCAATTAGAAAGTGGACAGGACCATGGGACTCAAACCTTTGTCTTATACCTTTTATTTTGTGAAAGTTAAAAATTGATGGTGGGAGCGTTGGTGCAGTGGCGGTAGTGTCGCAGTTAGTGCAGTGCGCTGCGCAACCGGCGGCCCGGGTTCGATTCTCGCTCATGGCCAACATCAGTGGCGATTATCTGAACCGGTCCTGGCCCTCCCCTAGGTCGACTCAGCCTCAAGTAAGTACCTGGTGCGATGTGTAAAAACATTGTCACTGGGGAGACAAAGGCGGCCGGGCGTGGTGCTGGCCACCCATCCCCTCGCGTACCATGCCAGCCTTCATAGGTGTTCGCTAACAGCACTTGCCGCAACAGCCTGCTAAGGCTACACGGGGGATCTTTGTCTTTACAGTGGATGGTGCGCTGCGTGATGCACCCAGTGAACTGGGTTCAATTCCAGGCTCTGGGTAACATCAATGGCAAGTGATAGCTGAACTTGTCTTGCGCCCCCACCCACCACCGTTCACCAACCCATCCTGACCAGCATGGTTAAATATCCATAATAGAGTTTTTTTTGGGTTAGATCGCGTAAATATATAAATGTGTCGTTAAAACCCGCCACCACCCTACACAGCCAACTAGTAAGGGTTGTCACGTAAACAGAACATGCCAATTCGTCACTAGTACAGCACACCGGTGTGTTGGAGAGCCAAGCCACAACATTTACAATCTGAGTACGACGTTTCGCCAGTAATTACAACTAGCTTCATCAGGCGACAGACAGATTTGTGGAGAAGTCTATTTCGTTCTTTATATCGAGGCGTAGATGTGGTGACCACACTTCTGTGACAAGAGCACAGAGGCGTGGTCACCACATCTTCATCAAGCAGTGCTTTTACTCAGAGCTGTGCATTGTTATTTCCGAATTGCTATGCATTATGAAAAGTATATACGTGATCCCCTTAAGCCAGTTCGCTGCATCAATCAAGTCCATCGGGCAGAAACCACCAGACTCAGATGGACAGCCAGCAGTGCATTGACAAAGGGCTGCACATTTATTTATTTTTACACAAATGACAGCTGGGATGACTACTCATGCCTCATAGCAATGGCATCACGCCGCACGGCACACGCACAGGGTGATGAGTTATCTGCTTTGAATTCACTTCTCACCTTTGCTCCTTCATGTGCTGCGCTGAGTGGAAGCCAATGTGTTTGCCGGGCAGGCTTTCCTCAATCATCAATAGTCATGTGCTCCGGTGCCTCCCGTGGGGCCTACAGTGTTTAAAAATTGGGGTTCTAAGCGCTTGTGAGGTCTAGTGCTATCAAGTCAAGTGTGCAACGTGCCTAAAGAATGTTGGGTAGGGTACTGCGACCGTGGTGCTCAAAGGGGGCTGACGAGTGTGTGGGGAGGTAAGCTTTTGTTGTTGTTTTAGATATGGACTCTTTTCCATCTGCTGGGATAACCGGAGTGAAGTTCAAATCACATGCAAGTATGTCAGAATAAAATAAAAACAAGTTGCATAAACTGATGATCGTAACTATGAATATTACCAAGACTTCTGAACTTCAAATCACCGTGAACATGTTCCCTCTTGGTATGGACGTGCATTTCATTTGAGCATAAACTATCATTTCACGTGAAAGCATTCAGATGGTACCACACGTCTCTAAGATGGATACAACAAATGAAGATTATGATCACGTGTGGCGGATGTTAACTACCTCGCCTGATATGCAGGAGGTTGTGGGTTAAATCCCAACCGACACACCTGTATATTTGGAGTTTGCATGTTCTCATCGTGGTCGCATGGATTTTCCTCCGGGTCCTCCAGTTACCCCCCCCCCCCCCCCCGCCACACACATCTAGAAACACGCGTTTAGAGTATTTAGCTGCTATAAATGTCCACATGATAAGCCACTTCGTTAAGCTATCATTTGTGATAGCCAGGTCGCTTCTGAAAAAGAGCTATATAGCTCAGGGGACCTTACGTGATAAAATAAAATAGTTTGTAATATTAGTTTTGATATTCACGCTCTCGTAATTGGAACTGAGCAGCTGCCTTGAGTGTCCATGCAATGCTGACAGCGTTTAACTTTTGTCACACTGTACGTAGCCAACCGTGCTAATCGGAGGTGCGGGGGGAGGACAAGCCAATTCTCCGTGGAACATGGATGCTGAGTTTGCTATGATGATGATGATGATGATGTCTGACCATGTGATGTACATCCATACTCAGCGAGTTTACATTAAGAAAGGAGGTGACATATCTCGGCTTATTTGAATAAAACATTTATCAGATCTCGCGTTCACCCGCTGCGTGAGGTGACCTGCTGGGCGGTCCCCGTGATTGAGGCACGCGCCGATTAAATGGCGACCGAATGGCAGCCAAAGGCGAGAATGTGCCTGAGAGGGTGACCACCATATTCAGAATTAAGATGGATTGTGGCATTGCAGGAGATATGATAAGAATACAGCAACGGCACAGGGAGGCCTCCGTCCGGACGTGAATAGACAAAGGCTGATAATGACGATGATTAAGGAGTGAAGATGATGAATAATGTAAGGATAAATATGATTAGATTATGAATATTACAAAAAATTATGATGATGTTGTTTTTGCCTCTGCCCAAGAGATAAACTCAAACCATGATGCCCTATGGGGTAATACATCATCACTACATCACACTGCAATTTTATACTGCCCCACTTTTCCCCATCTCTGTATTACCCGCATTACTTTCACAAATGAGAATTCATGTGGAAATGATAAGGGTGTTAAATTCACATTATGGGGTCTTGTTTGCAATGAAGAGAAGTAATTCGGAAAATTCATCATATTATCCGAATGTTTCGGCAAATAATACAATCTGGTGGTGGAGGGACGGTACACAGTGATCATCGCACTTCGCTCTTATAACCACAGTTACATACATTTCTGTGCACATCCAACATTAGTGGTGATTGATGCCGGAACTGATCCTGCCTCCCCGATCCTCCTTTCAAAAGGCTGCACTTACCAGCATGGCACAGTACGGTCAAACAAACTCCCCATGACCAACACAGCAAGGCCTTCGTCCAGCAGTTTATTAACAAATAATGATTCCTTACTATAGTGATTTGTTATTACTGTATTATTATTATTTATAGATGTTAGTAAATGACCATATTTAGTCAATCAGTTCACAATACCAAGGTCGTAGTGCAGGAACCATCTAACGCAGGTGAATATCTGAACATAAGCATTATGTGCACACAATTGAGTATCCCAATGAGGCAGTATATTCTGGTGAAAGGCTGTGCACTGAAAAAACTGGGTTGTGTTCCATGTTCAGGCAGCCAACATTAGTTACTAGAGAACATGGATGTTTGTGATCGAGGCCCTGATTGGCTCATTGTCTGCCTAAGGTCCGGAATGGTTAATTGTGCAACAAGTCCATGCTTGCGGAGAGTTCTAGCCTTTGGCCAAGTGTCTCTTAGCTGGGGTCCTTCGGTGAAAGTATTTAACTGGGCCCCCCTGGACTGCTACACGATGGACTCATTACATGTAATGCTTTTTTTGCGCAGATGCAACAAATCTAGTACACTGAAATAAATAATGCAAAATATGGCACTCACTCCCTGGAAACACAGGTCCCTACAGGGTGGGCTGGTAGGACAAGTCTCTGTGCTGTCTATTGCTGATTTTACACCCAACAGCACGAGATTTCACTTCGTTAAAGTATTGAAAGGGGACGGACGGACGGACACATTAATATATTGCAGGCTGGTAGTTTACAACTTCGTTCCTACCAGTAAAATGAGTTCATATGAGAGACACGACCACAGCCCACCTTACCTATGCTGTTAGTCCTTGTCTGCCATATAAATAATTTTGTCCCCTGTCCTGGAGGACTTGAAAAATATACGGCCCTAACCCTACAATGCAGTGCACACAAACACGTATTACTTTAATTGAATGCCTCGTGCTTACACTTGGAAAACATGATTCCACACATTAGTCATGGTAAATTGACACTTTACGGTGAGTTACTTTTAAAGAATGTTGCAAAATTGGCAGAAAAAGGTCTCATATTTGTCTCATAATTTGAAAGGCACAGCTGCTTAATGTAACACTCGACAGCCTTTTACATCTACAGTACAGTGCGTATGGTCAAGCCATGACTCCGAGCACAATTTTCTACAATCAACTCGCCCAAATTGACACACAAATGTTAAATGTTAACACGAAGCAGGTGCTGACTTTTCTTGTCCTTTATTAAAACCAAAAAAACATTGTACTCGACAAACCCTAAAAATAAGAAAAGATCAATTGAAACAAAGAACTAAAAAAAAAACGTATTTTTCAAAGTCCCTTTCAATGCATTTCAATCTGGCAAATTTAACAGTGTTTTTTAAGCAAAGTTGTACGCATAAAGGTCCTACCACATAAATACGTGGCGTTAGGTTTCAGATGTAATTTCTTGCAACACAGCAGTGAGTTTTTCGTAATTTTTAGGTGAGAATGAAGGGGCAATGTGACTTGTTTCAGCCAAATGTGCCAGAATAAACAAACGGGGCAGCTCTCCTCATCTCCGCAGGCCAATCCGACGAAAGGGGCTGGGTGGCAGCAGTCAGTTTGTTATTTGCAGTAATATAAAACCCTAGATAAGCAACACATGAGCAGAAGAATCATGAGTTCGGGAACATTTTGGCCACGTAATTGTTGTCTGCACAGGCATTAATGGCAATGCGATCACAGCAGCGCTTACAATTTGGCGCATAATGAGTCACAATTATAATGCAGCCAATGAGGGGGTTAGACCATTTTTTTTCAATATGTTTATCAAAATATATATTAATATTATTTCTAAAAATGGATATGAAACAAATTGCCTGTCAAATTAATATTGGGATCATGATTCACCAATTGTTCACTTTCAGAAAACTTTCAGCAACATAATGGAGAGATATAAGCACTGTAAATTAAACTGACATCATGACGGGCAAAACGCCCTCAATTCACGCTGTGAATTCTTAAAAACCGCTTTGATTCTAAGCCCGGGGACCTGGGTTTGCTTGAAACAATGTTCTCATAAATATGCAACAGACTCACTCTAACCTTTCGTTTCTCAGCTCTCTCCTTTGAAGCTTGAATTAAAACGAATACAAGTTAAAATGGTATTTATTCCGATGAACAATCTCCACAATATATTCTGCTTGTGTTTAATTCGCCATAACTTAGTTGGCACGCACAGCAGGGGGACTATAAATGATGTTGACTTATGAAACAACAAAAACGAAAGAAAGTACAGCTTTAAGTGCACTTCATATTTGTTTTAGCAACACTATATGACTATAAATAACAAATGAAAAAGTAAATTTAACAGGGGCAATGGTAGGAGAAAAATGTCTAACAAAACACAAAGTACTACAGGTGCATTGCACTCTGGGAAAGCGTACTCCGCACGTCCGTTAAGATATTATTGCACTCTGTAGACCAATTGCAGCACGGTTTGATGTAGTCACTAACAATTAGGCAATTACTGCCAAGATGTGAAAGTGACGGCTGCAATGTTTTCATAAAATGAACGAGCTGAGAAATTAAAAGTAAATTCCATGTATGCAGAATCGTTTTAAGGGACAGCCCTTAACCTATGTTTATACAATTTGTTACATTTATTCACATGACACAATATCAAAAGCTGTCTTTGAACCAGGATAAAAGAGTATCCCTGCACCGACCATGCACATAGTTGTCGACCAGAGTGGCCTGCAGCTCTTTAAAGATCAATCATCACACCATGCAAGCCAATGGAAACAGTAGCACGCTGTGCCGTGGTCATTCTCTGAGGCACAGCACCCGTATTTTACAAATCACAGAGGGCAAGACCCATGGACAGAATGAGCACATATCTTCTGACAATCGGTCTTTTGTGAGGCGGACTGTCGCAAGTTAATTTGCCAGTGGGAGATGCCCTGAGGAGTTGTCCCATGGACTCATATTGAACTGAACAAAACCTCAAGCACCGGGATGACCCTCTGAATCACAGCCAAGGAACCCACATTTATCTCATTCTCTTTCCTTCAATTCCACAAAACTAATGTCCATCCATGAGTATTTTAAGGTGCATAAACTTGATATAAGGCAAAACACCTAAATCTACGAACAAAAAAGTGGAAATGTAAAAAAATGGAATTATTGCAACTTCACCAAAGTTTGTATGATAACACCTCCTTTACTTTTCTGTTGTCTTGGAACATTTTATAAATATCACGAGGCAACGGAAGGTGTCATTTTTATTGTACGTAATATAATTGCATACCACAATCGCAATCACACGAACGCTTTAGCATTGGAAGTTATGAAAATAACTGGTGATATATTATATCAGTGTAAGGTTTTCAAAGCAGCACAACACACGGCCTTGCATTTACCCTTTAAACTATTCAGTCAAAATCATAAGTGCTGCCAGACAATAAATCGAAAGTTCTCCTAAAGCTGCGACAGTGGTGAATGTTTTGACTCTCAAAGCTCATTCCTGATCTCCTTGGAACAAGAGAAGCCACCGTGTGTGGCCTTTTTTCACAGTTAACAGCCAGAGCCACATTTTCACAGTTTTCTCTGTGTCGAAAGACTACTTCTCCAACAAAACGGCAATCAGACCAGTTGGGCGACGGAATTATGCATGAGACTTAATGATTCTTATTTACTGTATTGTAGTATGAATGCTGCCTAATTTAGTAAATTATTGTTAGATCACCATCAGCAGGAAAGTTGTATCCACTGCTCGATTAAGGCCCCCCCCCCCCCCATTACCACAAATCCAATTTGCTCCTGCATATGAGCTGCTCTTATCACTCCATCTCTGCGGCCGTTATACTCTCAGGCACATTCTCTACTTCGGTTGCAATTCCATCACTCGTATTGTCCATTGGTTGACTATCATCCTTTACAGCAAATTCTATATGGTATCAGTTTTTTTTTATATTATGCTACACCGTGAAGGACAGTGGTTGCTTGTATTATAATATGGATTCTCTGCACTCATTGTTTCCTGGCCTATATTATATTTTTTGGAATGAACCTTCCTCTAGTTTTATTATTCTTTCTTTATCGTGTGTTGTGGTTCCAGCTTGTTCTCTCACGGTTACTATTTGCGATTTACCAATCATCACCTTCCTTTTTACTTCATAATAGTCACGATGCCATATGAACCAGAAATATGGACACTCGCAAAGAAAATATAACGGAAGATAATAGGTATGCAAATAGGTATGGAGAGATTGCATGCTTGAGTGACAAAAGGATGGACACAATCATCAGGGGACAAACACAAATTGGAGACATTATATTGATATTGACCGGTAATGAATGTGAGTATGCTCGGAGAATAACAAAAAAGTGGAAACCACTGTTGGATCAAAATGTGCAGACCAGTCTACTAAATGTTTACATGGAGATCAATTAAAAGAGTGACCTCTGGAGTGCAAATCAATTGTGCCAATCATTACACCACATCATGTCTTGATAAATCCAAAGGCAATTATAAAAATAAAACCACATCATAAAATATATTTCTTAAGTAAAGCTCCCCAAACTCTTGTAGATTTGGGTTCCATTCAATTGATCATGTTAACAAAATGATTATCAATTCCCAAAAAGTTCAGAACTGATTTAAGACATCTAATGCATCACACATGTTTGTGCAATTTCGGGCTGATAGTCACAGAGTTTTCAAATTTCCAGGTTTTTTGTTTGTTTGTGCGGATTGAATGCTATCAAAGAATGCTTAAATGTAGAAACTTTACAAGCATGCACCCTGCCAACACTGCAATGTGGTGGAACACTCTTTGATTGGGTACCTCATTAAAGGCCACAACCTCCCTTGAGACCAAGGCTGAGCATGTTTGGTAGCATGCACGATGGGATTGTATAGCGCAGCCTTTAATGGCACGCTTCGTGCCAAAAATCAGGCTCCAGCAAAGGTTATTTTTATATCTCCATCTTTTCCAACGTCGTGGCTTAAAATTGAAATAGTGTGACACGTTTTAATTAATTCCCATGGCACCGAGCAGCAGCCGTCAGCAGAAGGGGGCCGTAATCAATTCTGTATGGTTATGCATGCCCCTATAACACATATATCGCATAGCCTCAAAAGGTTACAGCTACAATATGTTAAACAACGTTGTTTTGTCAAAAAGGTGCACCGTGCACTACGAAATGAACTATATCATTTACCCATATTTAGGGTTTAGTTGTAAATGCTATTGAGGGTTTATATCACAGCAATTCCAGTGGGAACAGGTAGCCAGAAACGCCTGCTTGTTGTGTACATTGGCTGCTTTCCAGAAAATAAACGTACCATTTTTGCCTACTGTCAAAGTAAATGAGCAAAGGTTCTTTTTAACCATATAACTCTGATGGATACAATTTTTACGGACCAACACCTACACATAGATTGCAGACAAACGTGCCCACACGCCGCCACCGAGTGTTTGACTTCAGTCCCACATTTTAATTCAGTGGAAAATTCGGTAAGGGCAGCAATAGAGTAAGGCATTGTCAGCAATCTGTTGGACATTAGAGGTTAAGTTTGCACAAACTCTATAATTGGGAACCGTTTTCAAATGTGTTTCACAATAGTTGCGAATATACCAAATGTAAAACATATTTCAACTGCAGCTTGACGATCTTGTTCCAAAATTAGTAAAACTCCTCCCAAGTGTAATAATATATAGTTTGACTCTCAAAAGACGTTCGGAGCAATGAAAAATGCAAATCGCATGAAAGTTTTTTGTTGACTTATATGTTTTCTAATCCACATGCTCAAATTGTCTTGATATATTCATAATACTTTATTTTGTTATAATTTTCTACAATAATTCAGTGGGACATTTTATGAAGGCAACTTTTTAACTCAGCATTCACATTTATTTTATTTCATAGTTAAAAAAAGGATTGTTCCACTGGCACTCACACTTAAGCAATAAAGGTTCAAAGCATATTCTGGTCTACTGCAATTTTGCAAGCAGGCACAAATATAATAGTCAGGTTGTATCAACAATATAACATTTTCTTGTGATTCTGCTTTAGCAGTGGTGCATAATCACAAATAACAAAAAACGCAACACATTTGTCAAGAACAATGCCTATATATTTAGATGCCCTTCTTCATAGCACATGGTTATTATTGAAAAAAAATCATTATCCGTAATTTTATATGAATATTGCCAAAGAGAATACACATTTACGTAGATATAATGAAATCATTAAAAAAACTACTTTTCTCCAATAGTATTACTATTTAATAACAGAAAAATATATGTTTGTAAAATATAGCTGGAATTTGACTAACACCTGTCATATGAAAAAAAAATTATCAGTGGAAACGTGACATCCTAGGATTTTTATAAGTTATAACAAAATACAGTTTTCCACCTAGATAACATTTTTAAAAAGAGATCAGTGTTTTTCCGAACTACAATCATTCTGTATCAGAAATCCCATTTGCAGACAAAGCTTAGGGGAGTGATAAAGAGACAGTGATTGTAGCGTGTAATCTGCATGTCACACGAGCACTGAAAGCTGTGTTTAGCAGTTTTAATAATAAAGTAAAGTTCAAAGTGTACATCGAGCCAAAAGTTTACTCGTGTTATTGCTTCAGAAAACATGGTTTCCACATGTTATGTAATCATATGTAATATGTAGCCATTCCAGTCGCATTTAACTCTATGTTGTTTGGATTTACCATAATTCCTTACATACATACATACAAACAGAAAAACACGCGATTACAACGGTTACGTTTTCATCAACAACACTGAATGTGTTTGGTGTTGTGGAAAAATGTATTCACTTTTCGTAGATAAACAATTTGCACGCTTTTTCGCGCGTGACGATAATTTTCCGGCGACGATAGTTGGCTTGCCGGCAAGCATTTGGGAAAATTTCTGCTGATCGGTGTAACGCTAGCAAGACAGCTCCGTGCCGCTAACGGACCAAGCGGCTGCCACACGTGGTGTTATGTAGCGTGTGCCGAACTATAAAATTATTTCAGCAGCTCCATCTTGAGGGAATGTTTTATTTAACACTATTACTTTCTGCAACTGTGCCCTTAACTTTTCTAATTACACACTTCATTAAAAGATATTGAAAAGGGTTGCAGCAGTCACTGGAGGGAAATTTTGAGCTGAGAAACTTCTGGCACTGCGGCACATCTGCTGGTGTATTGTTAATATTTTTTTTTCGTATTCACAACAGGCAAAATTAAAACCATGAGGACAACCCCCACAAGGCTCATGTTTAACACAAATATACAGCTAATCTTTGTCAGCAATAACAGTCAGTAAAAACAGTATTACTGAAACTCTCTACAGCATGTATGTCAAGGAGTCTTGTACACAAATACAAGGATCGTCATTCTCAAAAAGTGGCAGTATTCTTAAGCGCTTGGACACTGTTCACTTGGGTAAACTGTTTCATTGTTTTATGTATAAGTCTTAATCATAAATCATTCATAGTGTCGTGTTCTTCACGGAGGCACACACTTGACTTGGAGGCAACACGTTTATTTCAACACCCCAACCGGGTAACTACATAAACCTACGGAATAACAACATGGGTGATAGCCACTTGAGTATTAACTAAGCCACAACGGGGCAACTACATAAACGGGTCAGTCAGTAACATTCTGACTGACCCACGATGCCGAGCGAAGACCGAAGATCGGAGAGACGTAGCACCGAGGGTTGATTCCAGCGAACAGCCCCGATCGGGGCTAGGGACTCGGCCTTTATCGGCCGCGGCATGGCCGGGCTCCGCCCTTGGCCACGCCCCCTTCCAGATCCTTCCAGAAAGGCTCTGGCCCCTACATCACGTGTCCTTCTCTCCCCCTTTTGCGCCCACCTTGCCACCTAGTCCGGTCATGTACCCTTTCGTGGTCACCCAGACTGTCATGTCCTCACTCCACCTCTCTCTCACTATTACCAGGACTATGACCCCTAGGGCCCACTTCTATGGCATCCCTATTCTGGTGCCAGAGAGAGACCCAAGACACACAGCTCCACTCTTGTGAGTCGCTTGCGCTAAACGCCATAGTGACCCCATTTATGCCACTATATCAGCATCAAATTTGTCCAATGCGGCATATGACGCATGTTTGGCCACATGGGACATTGTACAGTATTTTTACCACTTCGTTTTTGTCTGAATAAAATGTATAAATATTCTTAATATCATAAAATTATAAAAAAAATCAAGAAAATAAATGTTCTATGCTCTTTGGTTCTATTGGGTAAAGTCACGTAGGTAAAAAATAAAATAACTAAAATCACGACGTTTCGGCCACAACACAAGCGGCCTTCATCAGGTGAAGGGACGAGACTGTCTGGAGGACAGCGCTGGAGTGAAAAAAGCCACACTCAGATCACGACCTTTAAGCTGTTCTATGGTTGATGGGATAAATCACCAAATGAATATCCATATATTAAGATTTTACAGCCATGAATGTTTTTTTATGTCGAAAATCCATTTTATAAATCCTTAATATTATATTCCTCGTATTTCATACACAGATTAAAATCAAAGCACAAATAGTCTTTTCCTTTGAAATACATCTAAATCATCAAAATCCCTTTTTATTTAAGCTTAAAACATCTATCCAATACAATTAAATGTGTTATCCTGTTTCACAAAGTACTCAAATCTGATTTTGTGAGAGGTCTACCTTTTAGCTTACGTAAATAAAACATTCCTTTAGCCACACAGCTAAAGCAGCTTCAAAAGGGGTCCAAATCTATGGTCATGTCACTTCACACATTTATAAACAAAGCATTCGCACTCTGTCTCGTTTGAGCCAACTGCTGCTTAACCATGTTCCTAATATTGTCGTGAACCAATTACATTTCAAAATGGACATTTGTAACAACAATAACAACAACAAATTAATAAATAACTGCGAGTATCTTTAACGTCCACCCGGTGCAGCAGTTTCTATTTTTTTTCACCTCTGCTGGACAATTTCGCCTCCCTTGCATCGGCTCTGCTTATTTTGCAGTAGCTCAAATTGAGCACTGTCTTGCTGGCAGGAGCCATCATACCCGCTGCTTGTTGGGCGTCCAGCCAGCCGACCCCCAGAATACGCGTGTGTTTTTACAAGAAAGAGACCTTTATAAATCAGGGGGCCCGCGGTGCATGCCGTGAAACAAAAAAAAAAGTTATGAGTTAGTGCTGCGCAGTGGCATTAGCCCAGAGGTGTAGGAGGGTACTCAGAGCTGCGGCACCGCGCCTTTCCGAGTTTGAACCTGGAGTCTGGTTGCTTGGCAGCGTGTCCACGTATACCGCGCACGTGCTCTGTATTTGCAGGGTGTCTAAGTTATGTTGATGAATGCGTGTGCAGTGCCGGGGAAAATAAATTAACCGTTTATAACGATGACACCAAACTGCTTGGCAAAATTATAATCTCCCAATCATCGTGAAGAGAAGCTCATGCCTGGCTTTTTTTTCTACATTAGTAAATTGACTTACTTCATCAGTGGAATCATTTTTTTCAGCATTTTGTCATTATGTGTGTGCCAAATTATGCAGTTAATTTTCGCGAAGGCACACTCCTGTGGGAGCATTTGCCGCTCTCCGAGGGCACATGAAGACGACTGGGAAATGTATTAGCGGTAGTCGTGAAACTAAACAAGGAAACGTGTGCACATTTAGGGGCCTCGCTATTAAAGGGGCCTTGCTATTGCATTTTCTTTTTTTTTAGCTAATATTTATTATATTAGCAGTTAGATACCGCTAGTTTATGGTATTGGTAGTTTACATATACAATATCTCACTAAAATCAATGATAACATATTTCACAGCAGAGCATAAGCCGAACGCTTGCATTTACCATTGCCCATAAAAGTCTCAATCCAGGAGAAGAAAAAAATCCTTTAGACCGTGACTCACTGCAAATTTCTCCATCATTAAATATGCTTGTCCACCAGTGAAATTACTTAAGCCCATGACATAATGAGGTGGAGTTTTCCGTGGGGATACAATAATGATGTCGAAATTAGGGTTGAATGCACAATTTGAAAAGGGCCAAATAGGTTGCATACTTGTGTCAAGGGTAGGCACAACAGAGACGTTTCTGGTCCATTACTCTACAGGAGTTTATAGATTGCTTTAAATCATTAGAACGGCGCAACAGGTCAGATAATGAAATCTTGCCACTATAACAAGTATGTGACATTGTTTTTTTTTTCCGTAAAAACGGACGTAACCATGTTAATGGTACAATCTATAAAATAAGGGCTGTATATGTGATTTTTTTTTTTAATCAAGATAATATTTATCAATGGTTATTTATTACAATTTAGCATAATAATGTGCTGGAGAGCCCAAGGCAGATTTGTGGATAAGTCCACCTGTTTTGTTCCTGTTGCCTGATGAAGCTAGTTGTAACTACTGGCGAAACGTCGTACTCCACTTGTGTCTTGGGCTCTCCAACACACCGGTGTGCTGAATTAGCAACGAATTGGCATGTTCTGTTTACGTGACAAACCTTGCTAATTGGCTCTGATGGGTGGTGGCGCGTTTAATGACACATTTATATATTTATGCGATCTAACAAAAAAAACCCCTGTATTATGGATGATATTGGTCGTGAAAGCCTACGTGTTAAACTGGACTTGTTTTGACACCCTTAGAGGACAAACATGATATAGAGGCTCACTCTTCTTCTCATATGCAGTTATGCAAGGGTGCTGTCATCTTTGAGAACTTGATATGTCTGTCATAGAAATCTTGATTCTTTTTTTACATATTGCACATAAGTACTAGAACTATGCCCCGACAGGCACAGTCGATTCCATCACTACATTCAAGTCACAATTCAAAAACATATCTTTGCACTTGCATACAACTAACTCAATCCACAACTGTCTTTTAATATTGTTTTAAACAATGATGGCTAGCATGATTTGAAACAAATCACGACGTTTCGATTGCAACACAAGCAATCTTCATCAGGTGTGACAACCACATTGCTGAAGTGGACGAGGGCTGCCGTGGTAAGAGGTTATATAGGTAAGAAAGGGGGAGGAGCAAGGGGGGAGAGAGAGAGGCGGTGGTGTGGGGTAGGAAGAGGGGCGCTGCGTGAGCGCTAGGGGGAGAGAGGGGGAGTGAGCGGGGCTGGAAGTGGGAGGCTGGGAAAGCTGGGGATGCAGGGGGAAAGAAAGGAAAAAGAAAATGGGAAAAGAGCAAAAAGGATAATAAACTCGGAAATAGACTAATACCTGGCAGATGTTATGGAAACAACCATAAACAGTGAAGGTTTTACCTGGTTAATAACATCCTTCCAATGATTGCTCAATTTGTATCCATCTTCTTAGTTTAAGTTATGTCTATGTTTATATATCTGGATGGCTTCATGAACAAACCTTTGATAGTAGCCTGAAGGTTTGCAGAGTACCCTGATCTCGAAAAAAACAATATCATGCGAGCCCACAGCGTTATAACAATGGTCAGCCACGGCAGAGCTATTGGTTCTGCCGTGTTTCAGATCTTCCTTGTGTTCGCGAACACAGTCCGAGACATGTCGTTTCGTTTCCCCAATGTAATTGCTACCACAGGTACAACTCAGTTTGTAAACTCCAGGAATGACATCCTTCACAGATGGGATTAGATCACGGATTTTGTGTACTGTATTGAATTGGACCTGGATCTTGTGTTTGTTTAAGATTTATTTTTTATATTTTTGGTAACATCTGCTATGTATGGTAACATGATGGTCTTGATCGGCTTCTCAGGGGGTTGTTTCTCCATGGTTGGAGAAACAGCTTTTATTTTATTTCTAACTACGTGACTTTACCGAAAGAACCAAAGAGGATGGCTAGCAGGTTAATATGTTCTCATTGTTGAGAATGTTTGAATTTATGTTCGGTATTAATGTGATGGTGTCTGAGTGGCAGATTTATGCCAGAAAAGTGCACGTATATAATAAACAAAACAATTATTGACGTAACTTGACACTTAACAATTTTGTTACGACTTACGAACATTTCACTGATACATATTTTCGAATTAAAAAGCAGTATCTTGAAACATATACTGGATTTTATATCTCACTGAAACTAACAGTTATGGTGCATTTTTTTCACATGTGCTCATTCCTGAATGCTCCTGCAAACATACTGCAATGGAGCCCAATGCCACTTTTACAACATCTTATGTATTTAGATGTTGTAGCTTATGGTGTGATGTAAAGTGAACCTATGCTATACAGTATTCCTCTATTGTTAGTTAAGAATAAATTCGGGAGGTTCCTCTGGGAGGGTATGCGCAATGGGTAAGTCACCTTGCCAAACCAATTCAAGGGAGTGTAACTGGAGAAATCCCAAGAATTATTGTGTGTGTGTGTTATAATTAATCAAATCGTATAAATACCAATGGCCGTCAAGTGTACTTTTTCTAGGAATGAGCCTCTGTAGAGTGATGCACAATAATATACCCCACACCTAATTAATGAGTCCATAATTACAGCCCCCTGTCAATCCACTGCTGGATGAAGGCCTTCCCACACCGTCGATGCTGTTTGTCAGTCCTCAGGGTTGTTTGACCGAATTTTATCACACTTGTCACTGCCGGTTGGAAATCAAAATCAAAGTGCTTGTTGGATTGATATCACAGTCTGATGACCAGAGTGCTCCTGTGTCACTCCTAGTTGCCTGAGATAAAAAAAATAAGATACAACTTTAAGGTAGGTCCACACTTAACTAAGCTATCCCTTGCACAACTTGGTTGCATGCAACCAAGTTGCTTATATGGAAATGTCTCTGCAACCAGTTGCAAGCAGTTTTGCAAGTGGTTGCTTACAGTAGAGGCACACTCTGCATTCAAGTGATCTGCTCAGCGATTCGCAGGACATATTTCATATTTTGACACATTTGCAAACTACGATTGGTTAAAATGTTAGTGAGTGGGAGGTGCAGAAAACTAGAAATGTGTGAGGTTGTGCTATACAAGGCATGGCCAGTCACAATTACTCAATGAGATGTGCACAAAGCAGTTGCAGGCAATTAATTTGCCTAATTTCAAGAGCGATTTGATTGGGCAACTAGTGACGATGGGTCTGATAAAGTCCATCCACTGATGTCTGTTATTTACCAATTTCACAGATCTGTTAATAGCCAATGATCTCTGTTCGATGTCTTCCTTCACCTTAGTCATGTTTTTTCTGCCTCTGGATGCTCTTATTAGGTTAAAATGCAGCTTGATGCACATAATGATGACAATCAATAAAAATGGTTATGCATTTGTAATCTCATCAGTGCCCCGGGGGAGGGCAGTTTATTGAACCCCTGTCAGCAGTCAGCAGAGTAACATAAATGTTTTAGTGTCTATTGATACTGCTTCTTAAAAAGATATGTTTACATATCAGATCCTGGCGCTTGTAAAGCTCAAATATACTTGAAAACAAAATCAATCAATCAAATAATTTAGTATGCTATTAACCTAGCAATAATTGTTTTTGCTACACTTTTTATTACATCACTGCTTTGTTTTTTCTGGACTTGTGAAAATTTTACTTCGTGATTGGAGCTATTATTAACACTAATGCATTTTTCCCGAGGTTGCCATTTTTAGATACATGGGGGTTTCACTTGCTTAAGCAAATATTTGGTGGTGGTGATGATGATGAAATGCAACGTTTATGAACCAAATTTAATCTTTCTAAAGTTACATTATTGTTTTTCTTCAACAGGGAAAAAAATCCACTTGCTAAGCAATACAGAAAAAAAGATGACATTTCTTTATCAGATCATTACTCAAGCGTGCTAAAAATATCACAAACACTTTAGTTTTTTTTATTGCTTAGCATTATGGTATTTGATCAAAATGTTTAACACATCAATTCAAGGTGGGGTTTTGAACCTAATTGACCTCTACGAACTCCTACTAACCGTAAGCTCACGGAATACACCCTAAACTTCCTAGCGTGTCGACAGCAAATGAGATGGAGAGAAGCTGAGTCAAGGGAGGGAAAAGTGCAAAAAAAAACAAGTGAAAAATGAGGATCGGGTTTTTCTTATTTATTTTGACAGGCTGCAAGGCCAGTTGTTGGTGGAAAGTTGGACACGTGCAGTTCGTTTCTGAAGAATGATGACTAATCCTGCTCCACCCCTGCTATTTTTTTGTCTCGACTGCTGGCTGTGCCTAGCAGTTACCCACTGAGCTATGGCCTGGACAATGCCCTAACAGGATAATTTCACATTTGCTGACCACACATGATAGTTGTTAATCATTTGCTTGCCATTGGATGATTTAAAAAAGTACAAATGTGTGCGCATATATTACAAAGATTGTTTATGGCATCGAGTGAAAGAGAAAAAAACATGCGAAAACAAATAAAAATAAATAACGCGCAAGACGAGAAACTAAATTTTCTCAAGATTAATGGCATAAACATTGTCACATCAGCGATTTGAACTGCCCAATATAATGAACGACCCTTGATTTTTTTCTGGACTGCAATACAGTGATGAACTCAGACATTAAACTCGAGCTAAACTATTTTTTATTTAAACTAAACAATTTTTTACAAAGTAAGGTCAACTGAGCGATATAGTTATTTTTTTTTGCATGAGCGACCTGGCTACAAATGATAGCTCAACAAAGTGGCTTATTACGTGGAAATGTATAGCAACCAAACACTCTAAACGCATTTTTACAAATGTGGATGGAAAAACCAGAGGACCCGGAGAAAAATACACGCAACCACGGGGCGAACATACAAACTCCAAATATACAGGCGACAGGGTCGGGATCAAATCCACGACCTCCTGCATACCAGGCGAGGGAGTTTACATCTCGCCAACGTGGCGAGATGGAACTGGCCATGGAACTTTGTTGCTTTAAAGTGCTGTATTAGTTGCGGAACCAGCAGCCGACGGGTTTTCCAGTAACGTAAAACCCTGTTTGCTCAGACAAGAGTCTTGATAGGAGGCTTTTGCACTTGCTTGAGTAATTTCATGAAATACCGTCATCTGGATTCATGGCCATTTGTTAAAAGTATACATTTAATGCTGATAACAACGATATAATAATATTTGAGGGAGACAATGGTTATGCCAATGGTATATGCAAAATATCGACCATAAATGGTGAACATGTGTGAACAGTATTCACTCAATTGACCTTCCCCGGTAGATCTTAATGCCAATTATTTACCTAGAAAAAGCATCACTCACTATGAAGCCGATGTGTGGGTGTCAGCATCCCACATTGTATTATTTGGCCAATTGCATTCTGATGAGTGTTTGGCTTCATGTGGGAGGAAACCTGGGCGCCTGGATAAATCCCATGCATATAGGAGGTGACACTCAACATCTCCTGGCCACACCTTACCCGAAGCCTATAACACCTGGGAAGCCCACAGTGGTCACCCATCCAAGTACTCAAATATTAACTAGACATAATGCCAGTTAACTTTCAAGATCTGATGAGATGGGGAGCATTTCGAGTGATATGGTTGTTCGATCAAACTTGTGAATGCTTAAGAGTTACCATTGCAGCTCAAAATATGTGCTTTAATTGTGACTGTGGGATTAATTATAATTTACTAGAAGTGCTATAATTCACCTCAATTATGAAACAAAGGAATCAGCTATCTGACTAAATCAAGACACAGAATCGTTGAGGAACGGAGATGTTAATCATTCCACCCCTATTATTTACGGGCAGCAGTGATTATTAATAACACCGGGTATATATTTTACTTTTTCACTAGTTCATGGTATATTTATGTTTTACTTGTGAACACAAATTAAAAAGTATTTGATTTTAAGGCATTTTAAAAAGTGTGAAACATATGGCAGTTTTGAAAAGTAAAATATTGTAGAAACTGCCAATATAGACTGCTGTTTAGCATTCAGTCGACATATGTAACCTGCCTGGAGTAAATTTGTATTTAAAACACAACATTTAAGTACAATATGTTAATCCTAGATTTCACCTACACATATAAATGATGTTGGTTTTGTAAAGCAAAACTAAAAATTCCAGTACAACACTGTTTATATTTTCTTTTCTGTATTAATTTAAAACAATCTGTCTGTAATTGAAAACTGTTTTAACAATACACCTTCAAATAATGATGAATGTAACTATTAGCAAGCACACTTATCTCACTTAATTTAACCAAAGATAAATGTGCTATTCTCCAAACCCGTAGTATTCCTCCTCACAGTCGTACACTTATCTCCATCAGCAAACATTGCAACACCTTTATTAATTACAATAACTATTTCAATGTAATAAGAAATCGGAATGAAAAAATACTTTTAGCATACTTTTCACGAACGCTCATTTTTGATTACATGTGGTCAGAATATTTAGGAATTTCAGTCACGTGTATTAATTGCCAGGCATAATGTTACTCTCATTATGAACAGCTGTTTGCTTAACTTGATCAAACTTTGGAGTACTAAAATGCCCACGACTTTCACATTCCCTTGATTTTAGGGCCATAATTTGAACTGACAAGAGGCCATTTTGCAATTAAAACAAAGGCCATGCATGAATAGAATTGTACCCTTAGAGGAAAGCCCTGCTACTGTGCTAGTGTGGCACAACACAGGCATGAGATTGTCAAACAACGGTTAATTCATATTTAATAGCGCTTGCTTTCGCTCCACGCGTTATCCGATCGTATGCCTTAAATTAAGCACATATAAAGAGGTCTTAGGTGCCTGCTTCCACCCCAAGTCCTACCGCGCCTACGAGACCAAACTGTCAACGCTCATTGTTTGACAAGCTGCAGTGCCACTTTTCCCATCCCGTTTACAAAAAGAGTGATCGTTTTATTAAGAAAGTGGCAGCCTGCCGTGAAATGTGTCTGTTTGGCCTCATTCTCCTGACCTTGCGGCGTGTCCTTCCACACCTGCAATCTAATGGTGGGAACTCCTTTCAACCGGGAATTATTTGTGTTGGGAAGAAGTGGAATCACTGTTTAGACCGTTTCCTTTAAGTTATTGCCTGTGCACTTTTACAGGCAATTACAGATGTTGAGCAATCCAGACAACTGAAAAGAATACCGACACCGTTAACTTGTTTGACGTGACACAAGCGATCAGCACTTTGCTTCTGTCATCGTAGGCCTTCGTAGCATTTGGGCATCGTGTTAAATGCCTCATTGCTGCATAGTATACCACTCCTCCGCGTAAATATCTTGCACGGTGAATGGTAACACAAACGTGTTGAACTATGCGTTTAATGACTTGTGCTTATCTTGATGAGGACTACATTTAACTTAAGCAAGAGTACTGCCATGCTTTATTTAATGTATCTGTATGACTCACTGTTTACATGCTTATACAGCAGGTAAAATGGTTAAGCAAGGATAAGATACTGTTTGCCCAAGGTTTGACATTCGCCATATGTTTACTTTGTTCAGGAGTTGCCAAGGATTCTAAGTGCAGCAAGTTAAACTCTTGGGAGCCAATCAGGTTTTAGGGGTTTGCGTTGAAATAGTCTTCATGGATTTTGTCCAAACCCAATACCAGCTGTCCCATATACAAAACAGAGCTTATTTCATAAACACATGTACGCACTTTGAATGACTAGAACCTGCAATTGTTTACATACATATGCTTTATTAATATTAATATTTTTATATTAAGAAAAAGTAGGTATGTAAAAGCACAAAACATAAACAATTTAAATAACCAAACAGACTTTTTTACAATAAATTGTTACACTTGTCAAACTTGATTCGGTCACTTCATTGGAGGAGCAGCTAAATAATAAACGTTTTGTTTATGTTTAGCAAGTCAACCCGATTCAGAATTAGCATATAATTGGTATAAACTGGTCACTTCATGATCGGTATTTCCAATTAAACCTACAAATTGGCTCATATTAAATGTTTAGGTTAATTGGGGCAGTTGCATTAGATAATCCATGAGGAATGTATAAGGAAATCGTTTATTTATTTTCTACACTCTTAAATAGCTGACTTTAAAATAAATAAAAACTTTCACTATTGTACATATTTCCAGAAGTAATTGGCAATCCGTACGACTGCAAAATCAAAACATAGTTTAGTTATCAAAATACAAAGTATAAAATGCTTTTAACATTTTCAAATATACTGCAGTGCTCTTGCAGAAAAACTAGAAAAAAAAACTAACTAACGTTGCTTCAGTGTTTATTCATTATATTCTAAGATTTTAAAAAAAACGCAAAGCAGTATAAATATATATTGTAAAGACACTTTTTAAATGCCCCCTTTGCCCTCATGATGCTTAGTTTAGTATCATTTAATTTGAAATGGCGGAACAGAGTGCACCATAGCAGACGTTAACGTCAGTCTTGGGCTGTGGTCGTCCTTGCAAAAAAGCTGTTTTGGGCCAACGGGCATGACCAGCTGAAATAAAGTCTGAGTCTGAGAGTATGTTTATTGATTGCAGTCAGGGAATGAGGGAGTCACAGTGAGGAAGAGAGCCATTGAGGCTCAATGTGCAGACTTCAACTCATATGCAAAACTAAACATGCCACTCCGTCGTCAAGTTGCTCAGTGGTCCAGTGATCTATTTTTGTCCATGTTTGAAAGATAATATCTTTGAATTGTGTAGGTGATGGAACCTTAAACAGATAAAAATTAAGCTAGGTACTACACCGCTTCGAATTGCACACTCTTTTCATGCATATACTATATCACTGGATACAAATCTATCTTGATTAGTTAGGTATATTGCCGGAAGGTCAACAGCACGTGGAACATGCTAAAGTCACATAATCTAGCAGATATTATTGCCATGGTTTCATTGTTACTACATATTTTAATTCCATACACGAATGGGCATTCAGCCATTAGCATTGATGGTGCATACACACACGAAGCCCTGGTTCCACCTTCATGCCCAAAACTCAGGAAAAACAGCAACCACGGCAGCATGGGCATTGAAAACCACTTATTTTGCAAACTAAGAAATACAATGCAAAGGCTTGCTCTAAAAGTTATGCTGAATAAGGGAAATGAGAAATGTAATCATTTTACCTACGTGACTTTACCGAAAAAACCCAAAGAGTAATAATATCATCATCAGCCACGATATATCTACTGTTGGTAGAATGCTTCCCATATCTGTCACAATCTCTCACTTCATGTCACGATCCAACCAGCTCCTTCGTCAGTCCCTCCCCTTAGTGGACGTGTAATCAGGCATGTTTTCTCCTCGAGCTGCCAATTTGTCATGAGTCTGAACCTCCAACTATCAGCCATTCTAGTGATGTGTCCTGAGCACACTCACATATTGGTCAATGTCTCTAACTTGTGCAGATTCTCTGATCCATGTGCATGTCTGTGTGGTTCCAAGCATGCACCTCTGCTTTGTTGTACACTTTTCAGCTCAAGTTAAATTTTATTTGTCAAAGTCCATGATTCTAATTCACACATCACAGCAGGTAATAGAGAAAAGCAACAAACCATAGTGCCTAAAGGAGAAAATGTTGAATCAGTAAATTACATAGTAGTAAGCAAAATCACGAGTCGCATCAAGGTAAAACGCAACATTGCAGGTTAATCATGGCATGACATTCTCTTAAAACAATTAAGAGAAGAAAAAAATAGAACAACACTCGTTGGTTGCTATAACACTTCTCCAAAATTTAAAGTGAACCTTTGGCAGACTATAAAACAAATATTGCAACTGTGTGGGTGTCAGGGAAAGGGAAAAAAAGAACGAAAGAGCGGGGCCATTTTTTTATTATTGGCCAAAGGAGGCTGTTTTCTTTGTTGTTGGAGGATGGAAGCTGGCAGCCAATGCTGGCAGTCAATCATATTTTAGAATAACACCGGGTGGGAGCTTGGCAATCGCTAGCTACCCAGATGAGAAAATGGCTGAGTCGAGCCATCACACAGATGTCAAATAATTTTCCTTCCCCCCCCTACCCTGAATGTTACCTGAAAGAGTGATTTTTATAAGCTCCCATGGCACCTTTGCAACGATGTCATATTGACTCCGATGATGAAAAACATATTAATGCGTCCAGCAGACAAGCGGATGATCTCATTAAAACACATCGTTCTGTCCTTGAAACTTCATGATGCACTGATTGTGGCGAGACGAATGCCGTTTCAAAATTCGACGGTTAGTTTGCACCCAAAGATTTTCAGCGGCTGAACGGGCGACACGATTCTTTTGTTATTTTACATACGAGGCTTATATATAACATAAATGTTAGCACTTCAACCAGTGTGAAGCCTTATAAAGAGGTCGTTGGAAAATGTACGAAATATAACTGTTTTTAGTTTGGAATATTTCATTTGCTTTAGCAGATGTAAAAGTGTACTTCGTGCTACCTTTCAATTAATGATATCATTTTGAACAATGGAATTTTTTTTCTTGGTTCTTTCGGTAAAGTCACGTAGAAGGGAAACAATAAAATAATTTTGAAAAAACAACATTCGAATTTTCTTGTTGTGGTTTTCACACCTGGTGATGATTGCTTGGGTTGCAGTCGAAACGTCGTGAGAATTTTATTGCATTATATTTGTATTATTTTATTGTTTCCCTTCTACGTGACTTTACCGAAAGAATCAAAATATGAATCCCTGCAGTCACGAAAGCTTTAAATCAAAATTAATTGGCATTTTTCTTGAATAGAAGATGATGATGAGCATGGCTGGCTACGTACGGTGTGAAAGAAGTTCAAGAGGTTCAACATTAAGTAGCTCTGAAATATGGGTAAGTACTACTGTGGAAAATGGCCAAATGTGGATATATTTGATCCTTATGCATTCCTTTGCTTTGCTAAGATAACCTTTAATGCTATGTTTAATCAATGGTAGTTGCAGTTTAGTGCTATCTGTTCAAATTAACATGACTCCTAATTAAGCTCTAATTATGTCAGCCACTATAACATGACAAAATGCTGATGTATTAATACATGGCCCAGTTTGCTGTTCATGCCAAAGGCAATGTTATTTCTCTACGGATAAAATATTTAATGCTGTGAAACCTCATTACATCAGCCAGGTAATTTTTGTAGCAATTAAATAAACACTCTGTGCATTGTATAATGATAGTTTTTTTTAGATTTACAGGGTTTTTTTTCATTGTAACATGAAAATAAAAAGGCTACTGTTGAACAATGAATGCTTATGCTCATAGAATCGACACACCTATATGTAATATACTTGCTCAAAAGCGAACACTTTTATAAAACCTAGAAGGTCATAAATTTGCAGAAATATAATCATCAATGGGAAATGTTTTAGTCACTTTTGGTACCATAGTAACAAATATACGTTTTCCGAAATAAATATTCACACATATCTAGTACACACATCCACGTCTGTTCATATTATATGTGCAAAGCAACATTTTGAATAATTTATTATAAACAAAGCAACATTCCATGGAAATACTCATGTCTCTGGAAGTAAATGCGATTGAGTATGTATCTTAATGAAATATGTAAATAGTAACGCATAGATCAGAGAACATATCCAAGTGGGTTTTGGACAAGATACACTGCGAGAAGGAATGATGGCTGGTGGTCCAGACTAATGACGGAGTGGCAGATAAATCAAATAATATCCCTTCCACAAGGGAAACGTAGCAACGAAACCAGCTCACGGAGAGGAGTCCAAGAGATAATTTAATCACGTGACAACCAGAGATGGTGGTGGTCTTCATCCAGCAGTGATAATGGCTGCTGAAGATGAGCAGCCATAAGTTTGGTCTTCACAACAATAGCATATATTTTCCGTATTGTATTGCTAAATCTGCCCTAGCTTTATACATCTACGAACTCACGGCTCTCACAATATGACGTATATTGCAGACGACCCCTGGCCACGTGTACAGACGTCATTCGAAGACGTCTCATCTACCACCTGAGCCGCCGTTCCCAACACAAACATACCATCTGCCTGACATATGGGTAGGCAATGCTTTCTTTACTTGCACAGCATAGCGTAGACTCAGACTCAGTGTCCGTTCATAGTGGTCCTACAAAGGCAAGGCAGTGTGACATACCATGGCATGCCATGCTGATAAGTGTCCATATTCAGGCAACGGGAGAGCCTCATTGTTAGCGGGCTTGCCACTAAGCCATTTTGCACGGTGTTTGCACATTAGACACAGACGAGGGTGATAAAATGTTACGTTTGGTCAACATTGCCGTATGGCTGTGAAACAACGATAGTTAGTAAAGGGATGGAACAAAAGCTGTCTGGTACAAACAAATGCATGTGCATTCTAATGAGAATGCTCAAAAGCAGCGGGTTAAAACATTGATGGACACACGATGCAAAAGTATTCCGAAGAGAAAAGAAAAGTCATCAACTTATAAAGGTTACAGAGATAAGGGTGGCCACGTTTACAAGGCAGGAGGAATGCAACGTGTTGCGTTACTGGTAAGATGAAGGGAAAACGATTGAAAGGGAGACCAAGAAATTAGTCTATATGTTGAGGTGGTTGGTTCACAAAGGCAGACGATGAGAAAGAGTTGGAGATCTATGACTGTAAATCCTCAGATTGTGGGCGACACATGATGATTATGATGATTGGAGTTGTAGCCCCACGGTTGATAAGCTATCCGTATGCTGCAGAGTCATTTGTTGAGATTCCAGCGACAGAAATCTACACTATTGTCTGCTGGTGTAATTGCTCCAAAATCCAAAGTGTATTAATGAGTGTACCTGCAAGAAAATAAAATAAATAACAATATCTGTGACTGTGCTCACCAACATCATTCTTGCAAAAGCATATTCAATATGAAAAAATCTCTGAACATGCATAAACACAGATCACGGAATTGCTTTGACACAACCAGTTAAAATCACATTGTGGCTGACAACTCAATGATGTAGCTGTTGGTTTCATGCAGAGCAAGGCTCCTATTATTTCCCCCCTGAAAACGAATTATTTGATAGATCTAGTTTGAAGGTGGATTTACGACACATTTATACTTACACGATCTAATCCAAAAAAACGTTATTCTGGATTAACTCGACGAGTTTAAAAAAAATTGCGACCAAAGCCAAGTTTTTTTTGCCCATATATTTGTGTATTGAATCCAAATCACTTTCTACTCAGAAGCTGTTGAATGCAGTGTGAGAGCTTGTACGTCCAATGGAACCTCAGTTGTACGAAATAATGCACTGAGTCGTTTAAATGCTCCTTGTGGAAGGAAATTAATTGTTTTCGTGAATATCACACTATTTGCTGTGAGCCCTGCTGTTCAATTTGTCAAGGCAGCATGTAATATTGGTATACGATCGTAGTAAATATGCAGTTACAAGCACAGCAGCTAAGACACCCTTTGTTGCCTTTGTCGTGTCATGCTGTATATTATCATCAGCAGCCATGGTCAGTCCACTGCTGGATGAAGGCTACCCCAAGGCAACGCCACCTCTCACAATCCTGCGATGTAATAATCCACATAACACCTGCACACAAAGTCTTTCATCGCTCCATCTCCGTAGGTGGAGGTCCTCTCAGATGCGTTCCATTCCTTGGCTGCCACTCCGTTATTATTCTCGACGGTCGTCCACCGTCCCTTCTAGTGACGTGTACTGGCCAAGCCCACCTACTTATCTGAACGGTTTGGATGATGTCATTAACTTGCGTATGTTCTCTAATCACCATGCTCCACTTTGTGTTCCTCTCAATGTAATTCCAATCATGCTTATATCCACGCTTCTTTGTGCCCTTTACATTGTTTGTTCTCGATTTTTCGTCAACGGTTATGCTTCTGAACCTTACGTCACAGCAGATAGCACACAATGATTACACTATGTAACACAATTTTTGTTCCTGGGTAGTAAGTGTTATTTCCAAATTGCTTACGCCTAAAAAGTATAGAAAATGGCTATTATTCCCCACAAACTTTGCTTTTGTGACCATGACATTGATATTTTTAATTTTACCTATTTTCAATGAAAAAACGGGCGAATTTGTGTCTTTTTCGTTCACGTGAAGTTAGAAAAAACACATGAATCAAAATTAACATGTACTCATACTAAAGTAATACAAAAATTACCACAAAAGATTTAGAAGTGAGTAATTTTTCGAGATTTACGATTATACTGTAAATCACTTTCATGAATCAGCCCCCAAATATAGTCTGCCATCATGTTCTCGTTATACTGTCCTTGGTAGCGGCATTCAAAGTCCAGTATATCCTGGTGTAAGAGATTCTTGCAACATTTTTCATATATTATATATATTTTTTCGATAACATTGAAAATTGTAAAACATTTTTAAGTTAAAAACTTTTACAATTTTAAACATTTTAACAAATTTCATAACGTAACATTCCGAGCAACAATTTTCCATCTTACCTTCCAGAGTTGTTTTTCATTGCTCGCAGGTGAAATGAGGTGCCCAGGGTTTGTCTTGATCCCCGACAGGCATGCCGAAATATGCTTTGTAGGCCTCACACATCTTAGCAGATGCTTCCACAAAGTACTTTTTCGCTCTCGTTTTGATAAATTGGCCACAGACATCGCAAAATGCGTCTGCCGGATGCTTGCAGCCTCTTGATGCCATCTCAGAAAAATGCAGATATGTATCCACTTAGGCAGCTGGAACTAAACTGAACTAGTTGGCTTAAGGCCCCTGTATTTATATTACTATTTGTATTACTGGAAAGTTCTAGAATGTTCTAAAAGTTACTCCAAGTTTAGTGAGCACTGAATCTATCTGGAATGTTTTGGAAAATAGGTAAATTTCAAAACATCAATGTCCTTGCCACAAAAGCAAAGTTTGTGGGGAATAATAGCCATTTTCTATACTTTTGAGGCATAAGAAATTAGGAAATAATACTTACTACCCAGGAAAAAAATGTTACGCAGTGTTATATGCAAGTAATCATTTCTGATGCACTATTAACTTCATTTGAAGTTTTGAATACTCTATCTCTGTATACTGAGATGCACACTATGATCATTTTCGTCAGCGTGTGCTAAAGCTCAATGGCTGTCTTAGATTACAGAACACATTTCATCATTCTTTATTCGTTTGTAATAGGAAACACGAAGCAAAGTGGACGATTGTTACCACTCTACACTGTAGATGAAATGAAGCTTCACATAAATGTTTTCCTTTGTGTATAGTAATTTGAATACTAAAATTAAAAGTTAAACAAAAGTTCATGTAACGTGAGGTGAACTGTTTTCCATCACATCAATATGCTGAATAAAAAATCCTGGTATTTATAGCTGCAATTTGGCATGTTTACACTAACCGATGCTAGGTGCAGCTGTGTAAGATTTCAATGGATGCAAAAAGTGTAACTCCATCTCTCTTGCTTATTTGTGATATATTTTCAGATTTCGGAATCTGAGACCACATTCGGTTACTTTTGCTGATACATAGTGGTCCAAAAGTCAGGCCATATAGCGTTATTTCATTTATCATAACACTGGCATTAACATATTTTAATTGTTTATTCTATAAGTGAATATTGTATCTATTATCATTATCAATATGTTTTTCTTCTTCCTTTTCAGATGCCATTTAAAAATGGAAATAAAATTGACTGCAGACAAACGAGTTCAATTAGTTTTTATGTATGCGAAAGAAGGCAGCTGTGTTTTTTTTTAAAGGTCCTGAATTTATTTCAAAATATAATTTGTCCATACATTAATGTTAATGGCAGTTATTTTGAACATTTGTTAAATTTTATTCAATAACCCCATGTGATTTGTTTCAATAAATATAATCGCCCTATGTGTCCTGACTTTTGGGCCACTGTATATTATTGTTAATGATGCTTTGGTAATATTTTGAGGCAAAACATTAAAATAGGTTACTAGTTTAATAGCTGACAAGTTATGCTCAGTCTTTCAGTGTCTTATTTTCCTTTGTATGGTGGGTGTAGAAGAAGAGCAACAACTACAATTTTGTATTTAGCTGGTCAAGCCAGATAACCACGTCAGGAGTAGCGGAGTGTGTAGCTGTGATGTCTCCTTCATATTTGTGGATCGGGCATTGCGTCGGTTATATGTTCTATGGTCTGTTCTGGATGACCACAGTCGCACATTGTAGAGTTTTACATTTTCAACTTTTGCATCTGCCAAGGTTTATGCAGATGCAATTTAGGGTGGACCATGAGCTTCGTGGTAGATTAAACCCAGGGATCTCCTGCGTTGGGTCTTTCACAAAGTGTTCTTGAGATATTTGAACTCCATTTAGCTCTCCAGGCTTCATCAAGGTTAAACGCATGGGTCCAACAGGGCTAACGTGACTTCAAGCGATGACGAGGCATGTTATTGAGGTCCTGATGAATGGGAAGGAGATTGTTTTCCTCAATTCGCAAGACTTCCCGGAGGGTTGCCGCATTGCGGCGGGTTGGGTGGGGGAGAGATGTGTGACACCATGTGCAATCAGGGTGTTGGGGTCGACTTGAAACATCGAATTGTGGTGTTCAGTTGGACATCAATAACTTGAGTGTGACCACTTCTGGTCCATTCTGGTGCACAGTATTTGGCTACAGAGTACACAAGGTCATTCGTTGATGTCCATAGCACTGGTGCTGATGCTTCTCAGCTGTGCTTTCCAGTTTCTGAACCAGTTGACCCTTGTTTTGGTCTTGGCGGCTACCTTTTTAAGGTGGTTATGGAAGGTTAGCGTATGGTCCAGCTTCATTCCAAGATAGGTTGGAGTGGGGTCGTGTCGCACAGTGTTGCCACGGAAGGTTACTTCAAGAGTGTGCTTGGTGCTCCTATTATTAAGACGAAATACAGTAACTGTTGTTTTGTGGGGATTTGGCTTGACCCTCCATTTCTGTAAATATTCCCCCATATTGTTTAGGTTTTTGGTCAGAGTGGATTCAGTGTCATTGAAAGTGGCTGCTTGCATTGCCAGGGAAAGGATATCCGCATATACAAATTGCATGACCCAGTTTGGTGGCATTTAACTGGTGTAGATATTGAAGAGCATTGGCGGGAGTATTGAACCTTGTGGCAATGCATTGTTGAGGAATCAGGGTGAGCTGGCTTGGTCGCCCATATAGACACGCAGTCACCTATTGCTCAGCATCGTCCATATCAGGTGTATGTTTCGAGGAAAGGAATGGTCCTTGCGAACTTCATCATCAAGGTCTTAATCCAGACCTTGTCGTAGGCCGATGACAAGTCCACAAAGATAGGGTTTCTTCTGGAATCCGGCCTCAATGTCCGTCGCAAGGGCCAAAACTTGGTCAGCTGGCGGTCTTTAATATGAGAGACACAGATGAGTTTATTCCTCATGAGGGCTCACAATTGGATAAGTTAGAGGTGGCCGAGTGGCTCAGATGTCAGGTCACTGAGCGGGCACCGCTGAGATTCTGTCTTCACATTGAGGCAGCCATCTGTCATCTAACTGGGTTCTCTAGTGTAGTGAGGTAATGGTTTCAGCCTAGTCGCCAATGACTGCACCAAAAAAAAAACATCACATTCAAGTTGGTTCTCCACCCTGAACGTGGATAAATGCCAGCTCTCAAGATTAAGTTGGCTGTCATGGGACAAACATTACTTTTCTTTGCAGAGGAGGTGGGAAAGTGCTGCCCTTTACTGTGTGGACCAGTGGTCACTTGAAGGGATCTCAGATGTAGCTCTGTAATATCTGCTCCCGTGTGCCATTCTCTAACGTGAATGGTTGCACTGCTCTCTGAAAAATCCGAATAAAATCCAAATAGATTGTTCATGATGTGACACCAATCGGGATAACATTGGAGGGGGGTGGGGGGGATAGCAAACACACACACAAAGATTGGACAAGTTGCATTCTCGTTTGGGCTCATGCCCAGTCTTATGTTCATTGAGAAGTGAAGGCAAGGTTTGTGTGATTTTCTTTAATTCATCATTCATCACTCCCCACTAAGGTGAACGGTGGCAAGGAATTGAACTCAGGCCACAGCACAGTGTGCTAAACATTGCACCATCACTGGATTGTAATGGCTGCTTAGTTGTAAACGTTTCATAGGCGACAACTGTCAGAGGCAAATGTGTGCTTGCACTGTAATAGGCTTACAATCTTGAATTATACTATTGTTTAAAGGATAAGTTACTGGTGGATGCAGTGTTGCCAGGAAAATATATTTGAAATGAGGCTTTAACAGTGTGGTGTTGGGCTAGGAAAGAAAACGCAGCAGACACTAAAGTGTGATAGGCCAAGGATCCCAAGGCCTGCAAAAACATTTATCTTCCTTAAGTTATTTCTCTGTCTACTGGCATGAGTTATTGCTCACAACTGCATGTGTTTTACAAAGGAAATAATCAGCCAAAGCAATGTATATCTCAATTCAGGCACATCACAGGCAGTGGGAACAGATGGGAGGGGGGGGGAACGCTACTGCAAGCATCCTGATTGGCCAGCACTGGAAGGAAATTGAACCATGCATTCGCTTTGATTATTTCACTTAAATCGCCGCTGAGGATTTTCCACATGCCGCTTCTGGTAATCAATCAAGCTAATGGATAGCTATTTCAGTCTAATTTACAAGTATTAGGTGTTGAGTCTAATAACACTATGAATGTATACACCTTTATTTCCCCCAGGTAAAATAACACTGTCCATACATAGGGAAAGTGTTTGAGAGTGAGTTCTGTGTACTCTATACAAATGCCCAAAATAGTACGAAAAAAACTTTAACAGTGCTGTACTGCACTTGCAAATATTTTTGCATGTTGCATGTAGAGTGTTGCACTTTTTTTGTATTTACACGAAGTGCATGCTTAAATATATGCACATTTTTACAAGAAACGCATTTGTATTACTTTTAGTAGAATGCAGTATTATTGACAAATTACGGGTCTTATTATTTATCATTGTCTTTTTCATAACTGCGTACGTGCCAGCTTGAGCTTGTAATCGTCTAATATTGTGATGTTGAATCCCCTATCAGCTCAACATTTTTTTTTATCTCCTGGATACGTCTTACAGTCAGTACACAGTGTTATTTACTGTGTATGACTGCCCATAAATGAATTGATTGATATTGATTCTTAAGCTCAAATTCCATGTGTAAGATTATTTTGGGATTTATGTATGCTGTATGTGATGGGTTTACATCACTCTTACAAGCACAAGAAGGCCACTGCATTCATCACACTCTTCAAATTGTTCTCCTCAATCATGACAATTCATGAAATTGCCTGCTGGATGGGGTAAGTGTTTGCATCATTGCACTACTATTGTTTTATCCTTTGATGTTGGTGAGCGAATTTAAGCTTACGAATTTTGAATAATGGGTTTATATAATTGTCATAATTGATTCCAGACTTTAATAGCAAATCTGTTTTGTACTATATGTGCAGCCAGAGTATAAGACTGTACAGTATTTACTTGGACACATGTGGACTTTGGCTGCTGACATTTAAAGCTGTTTTTAGTAAAGGGTTTTTGTTATCGATTTAAATTACATGCCTTCATGTGCTCTACGTATATATCCAATGAATTACAACCGAACGACATGCAAAAACGTATTGGCTATTGCATTTTTATTGTAAACTTATATATAGTACTCTTAAAAGGTCCCCATGCAATAATTGTTGAAAAAGCATTTTCATTCCAGACTGAATGGGACCTTCGGTTATTGTTTCATACTTATTTCTGTTTAATTTTTTTTGACTTAAGGGATTTAAAACCTTTTTGGTGTATTTTATTCCTAAGCTCAATACTTACAATAATAAACCTGTACTTTATTGACAGGTTTACAGCCAGGCGTAGGTTGGTGGCCACATGGCAAACAGAGGTTAAACAACTAAATACCGTGTAATCTGACATAATTCAAACACTAAAAATAATACACAACAGTTGAAACTGAAGCAGTAAAGTAAGTAAAGAAGCCTCCACAGTTAGGTGCCCGGGTGCTACGACTCTAAGAGCTAGACACATGCAAGTGGGTGGCCATTATATCAAAACCTCTACGGTATTTAATGAAGTCAACATATGCTACATGGTCTGTGGTAAGAAATATAATAGCAATGCATGGCAAAACTAAATTGCTCTATTGTATCGTGCCATGCAATATATATTCTGGAAGTGTAAATTCCACAAACTCAGTCTGTCTGATATTATTAAAGTTTTTAATTGATTGGTTACATATTTATTTAGCATTACTGCATTTAAACATATTTAATGTTACCATTTTCATTGGCTAAAATGTGAATTGTAAATTAGCGCATGTGAATTTCATGCTGTAAAAATAAATATTATAAAAAGGCCAAGAGTTGCATGACATAGTATGGCGCTTTGAGAGGCAGATTTGTGTCAGAAAGTCTCCACATATTAAAAAAAAATCAATTAGACTTTTAACTTGATTTGACTTTAGTTTGATCTCAGTAGTTCAAGTGTGACAAATATTTAGTTACAATCTAGAGCCACAAAATAACAACAAAGTTGAACATGCAAAAGTTGACTAAAAAACTTTCTGGCTCCGTTTTATTATGGTGTCCATCTGGTGAGCCGATAACGTAACATAACGAGTCCACTAACTGCTTCAGAACACTACCATCGTGGCTGACCCACGGAGGCCTCGATATGAATGGCCAATCGTGGCAGAAATTTTCCCTGCTGTAGTCCCCTCCCCACCTCACCCCAGCCTCCCTCCCAAAGCTTCCCACTGTCTCTTCTGACCAGCACCAGCAATCTCATCCGTTCCTAGGCCATCCCTGCGCCTCTCTACCCCCAGGGCTCTGTGATCACAGCACCCAGCGCAAAGATGTAACTGGAATTTCCTGCTCTGGGCTCTCTCTCTCCCATGCCCCGCCCGATCTGGGCAAGAGCATAGCTTCAACTCTGTTTCACTGTTAATACTTAACTAGATTTATCATGCCTAAAAAAGTATGCTTAGAGATGTTTCTTTGTTGATTTATTTTTGTATGCTGTTATCATCCTCACCAACCATCACCAATTTTTTATTAGTATTACATACTTTCCAGCTCTTTCCGCATACTGATTTCCAAAGTGTAAAACTATATGTGTTTACCTTGGAGTATTTTGAGCTTTTGAAAATCGGTATGCAGTAACATATTTTGAAAATCAGGAACCTATCATTGAAATCAGAAGGGATAGTGAGTATTGCCTCCAATTTCACCTTAGTTTGTGATTACTTATATTACAGATTTGTGCTAAGAAAATCCGTGCCTTTTATAAACTAATTGTTTTTTTCATGGCATTTCATATTAATTGCAAGTATTGTTCTGTTGTTTTTCTGTATCTGCTTTTGTCTTAGCTTATGTAATCCAGGTTTCCTAAAAATATGTTTTTAAATCTTCTTTTAAAATCATGCTTGTTGAATCTAGGCCCAACATGTCAAGTGGATTACTGGAGTGGTTTTACTATGGGTAAAAATATCATTGTTCAATATGATGGGGGACGAACTGTGGCATTGCCAGCACTTACGTAATATTATACCATTCATTGGGATTTTTATTATTGAATTGTTGTGACCTGGTTTTTGTCACCCCAATCGAGCATTGTTTTCAAGTCTGGTGATTGATTGTGAAGTAAGTGTGCATTGAGCAGCTAAAAGTAATAGCTGCATGTCTATTACTTTTAGCTTGAGCATGAAATGATTATGGTGAGTGATGTGCAGTTTTATCTGCAAAGGAGTGGATCACAGTGTGAGTGGAATATAATAATGTATGAATAAAAAGAAGCAATAATGTGCGAGTCAATATCATTGTGGAACATCAGCATGAATGGTGAAGGTACCATCAGACTGGCTGCCATCAAGTGCCACATATTGACTTATCAGTTAAAAAGCTGGAAATCCACATATGCAGGTGAGAGTGGATTCTAAAATATGCTAGCTCTTCAGTTAGTATAGGATTCCAGTCACAATAAAATTCTTTAGAAATTACAAGGCCATGATTATAGACTCCACAATGTTGAAGACTTGAGCTCCAAACATAAGTCACACAAGTTCACCTCCAGAACGTCCTTGATGGAATCCACACTGGTGATCACGAAGAAACGATAATGATTCCAAGTTACGGAGGAGCTGATTGTTGATGATAGGCGATTCTAACAATTTGCATGGCAATAAAGCAAAATCAAAAGTGATCAAACGATAGTTACTCGTGCAAGATGGTCACACATTTTTTTTTGTGGCAGGGCAGGAACCGAGCTAACTTCCAAGTTGTTGGTGCAGCGTGAGTACAGTATGAGAGCTTAAAGAGTCTACAAATAACTGGTGAAGATGCTAGAGCACACATTTGAAGCAAAATGCCTGGTATACCATTGGGACCACAAACCTGAGAAGAATTACATTTGGATAGTAGCCAATGTACATCATACAATGTGATTCTTAGTTATTTCATCTGACTGTTCGTAGGAATCACCATAGGTGGAGGTTCATTTTTGTCATCAAGAGCCAACTTTGCTGCAAAATATGATCCAAAGAGATTGGATTTGTCTTTTGTGTCAAGAATTACGGACCCAGGTTCATGCCCAATTTGTGGAAATGAGGTTTAGTTTGCAACATCTTTGGCATACGAGCAGAATGGATGAGGGCCAATCTGACAGGATGTCAGTTCCTTGCATTTGTGAATTAAAGATTTAAGTTGTCCTTGATTGATGACACATTTACAAATGTTCCTTGTAGCTTTGTGTTTGGCAAGACATGAGAGAGTAGCAGCGTCGTTTTGTCTCGTATGCATTGATTGGGGTGAATCGACATTGACTGGAGTAAAACATGCAACTCTGTGAGCGGCTAACACATCTTGATTGATCTCTGCTATGACAATTTTAAATAATGACTGCCATTCTAAAGGCATTATTTTGAAATATATGTGCACCGCATGTACATAATCCCACCCAATATGTTACACAGATATACTCTATTCAGAACTGAAGTACGCTCATGTGAAGGTAAATATATTTTCTGAAAAAAAAGGCTGTTTGTAACGTTTTAATATTTAGAATTATTGAGGTCAGTGTGTTTTGACACGAGAGTTGTTTTATTGGTTGCCATTTGTGCCAAAATGCATCTCCTCCCACACACATTGATTTACTCTGGCAGCAGCGATGCACATTATACAGAATTGTACTCATAATGCAGGCGGCAGACAATGTGTGCCAAATGACAATACGTGGATGACTTGGAACAACCAGTGCTTTAAACACCCAACACAGCTCATGCCAGGACAAATGTGCAAATTAACTGTCCACAAAGCTAGTAACCATTTTTTGTTTTCATTAAGCACATGTTCTTAGTCTGGTGACTATTTTTGCTTTTATTTTATAATTTCAGCTACAAACACCATGGCCATATGGTTAGGTCGGGTCGCAGGTGTGCACCATATAGAGTGTTTATGCACTGTACGCATGTTTATATACATTCGCTTATGCCGATCGTAACATATGGGGGTTGTTTCTGCTACAAGAGATGAAAGCATATGGAGGTGATGGTATATAATAAATACAAACTCTAAAGCAGAGTTAAGGTTGTGTGATCATAAACTCTATCTCCTCATGTTCTCTAAAATGGCACAGGAAAAATGAGCTCACTTACATCTTACATTTCTAGTTACACATGACTGATACTATATAAGGCCTATGCTTGTACTCTCCATGTGTCCAAACCTCCTGCAGCCTCTTCCAAACACAGACTGCTCAGCAGGTTTCCCACTGTTAAAAGTGAGCATTACCTTATTGTCTGCATCATGCACCATCCATCATGCAGCAATTGTTGAAATCTTCAACATCTATTGGAATCGAAAATTATCTCGTATGCTTTAATGGAGTTTCATGACAAGATCATAGAGCTGCAAGGATGTCTTGGGGCCTTAGGTAAAATATTTATTCAGCCTTGGGTCAACATGGACCTTTTTTGTATGCTTTAGGGGATCCTGAAGTTATTATGCCCTGTGGTAGGGATCAGGCACTGTCTTGTGCCGATGTTTTGCTTTTGGGCTTTCGCTTCAAGAACATTCAGGGCCAGTGAGATGGCATCTGATAAATTGTTTGCACTCGGGTTAAACGTGCTATCCAGATGGGCAAAGAAGTGGTCAAAAAAAGTGCTTTTGGAATTTCACCAGATTTTCCCTTCTCGTTTCAAATTCAGTGCATACTGTTAGCCCAAGGTTTCAAGAAAGGCTTTAAATTTGTTTAGGTTTTCAGCAATGCCAAAAAAGTCCATAAAGCTCTTGCTCCACTTCCAATATAAATCACCTTCATATAAAATATTGTTAAAATGGTTCCAAATCATGTCGGTTTTAGTTTTTTAGTAGCCGGCAATTACATGTACAACATGTATTGAAACGTCAGTGTTGTTTGCCAAGCTGGGGTATATAACACGTGAATGTGTTATGAAAATAATTCATTAACCGATTTTGTATGGCCAAAATTAAGGAGAATATGTTTGGAATACATGTATGTGCCACAAATTGGATTGATAAAAAAACATAATTTATAGCCACTTGTAAACATTTTGTGTGAATTATTTTGCATAATTGTTGCCATTTCGTTCAGGCTCTTTACCACTGTCCATCCTAATATGGGGAAGTGGTGGCATGGTCTCAAATGTATAGCAGACGCCTTGACACCTAATCCACATGCACCCACGATGGTGATGTCACCCCCCCTCCCCCCGTGTTCTCCCTGACTGTCGACCACCCATGATATGCGCATCTCCTCAATATTGCAGAACTCGTGTATTGATTTGAGGCATCGGTCAACCCATACATAAACTAAATATTAAGAAATAATTACATATGCATCTTTCACTGAGAGCAAAGGGAGAGCTTAACGACCTGACCAAATTATTCTTCCAAAATGTGACAATGGGAAAACTCAAATCAGACCATCCACATGTTAACTCCTGGCATGCATTACATTTTTACCTTCAAATACTCAGTTTCTCTCTCTCTATATATGTTTCTGCATTTACTGAAGAAGACCAGTCACCTGCCATGTTGACATGTTCCTTCCCTCTCAGGGATAGTAATTCGCATTAACGCAATTGATAAATTATTCGATGCACGAAATCCAATTTCCGCGTGAACAAAGAATTCACACTGCACGCGCCATGAGATAAAACGAGGAGCACCCGGGAGGCTCCATCATTCATCCGCGAAAGCGTCACGGTATCCCGAACAATGCAGCAGCCACGCCTCCACATCGCCTTTCAAGGCATTCCAACGTGCAGATATTTGGGTGAGTTTCCTGAAAAGGTTAGTTGTTTTAGCTTTTAATCAATGATTAATCAATCATTTTTATATTTGAGTTCTTTATTATTATTATTATTTTTGTATTGTGGAAAGTGATATAGGTTTAAACTTTAGGCTGGTAGTAGAGTTGGAATGCCTGAAACACATCCCAATTTTTGTTTGTATTACATAAATGGAAAAAGCCATTCTGATTGACTAAATTCCGTTTTACGCGTGTTTTCTGCAAAATGTATCCCTTCAATAAAGCAAGGGATACCTAATTTTACAATATAAAAAAATGACCTATCTACAGGTAAACAAAAAACTTAACGATTTTTATTTTACCAGGTAAGGACCACTGAGCTATAGAGTAATCCCTTGTCAATTGCAAGTTTACCAATCGTGAGATTTTAGTATACGCGGATTTATTTCTGTATACCTGTTTGCTAACCACAAGCATCTCGGTTTGAGTCCACGCAAATAGCGAGTAGCGCCGAGCCATGAAATAAAAATTGGCGTATCATCCGCCACGTTGTCTCACAGACCCCCGTGAGACGCGAAGCACCTCTTGGGTCTGTAGCTACCATCATCTTTCTTCTCCACATTGCTACCTCCGTGCAGTGGGTATTCAAAGACGCCTTAAAGCCGGTAAGCCTGCTAAAATCTCAAGTCACTTTCGGATTCGGAACCAGACGATGCTGAGAGTGTGGAGATGGTGGAGGAAGAGGCGCCAGAGATCCCTGAGTTGGAGCAGGAAGAGTGTCCAGAGGACTCCTCTTCCTCAAAACAATCCACCTCCAACCACCCCATCATCACCATCCTCATCATCGCTAAAGCAAATGCGATTTAATTAACCGTATTTTTCTTAATTAAGCCTGCCTTAAATGTCACTGAAATTCTCTTCATTTAGTGTGCTGCGTTCATTGGTTAAGTTTAGTGAACGTAAACACTATTTATGTGGAATTTCATAGGTTCACTCGCGACCTTGGTCTCCCGAACCCCATTTTTTTCCCGTAAGGTCTTAAGTTTAACAAGCGTGGGGGGGGGGGGGTGTCAGGAACGTAACCCTCACGGTTAGTAAGAGATCACTGTATAGCTCTATTCCAGAAGTCACATGGCCACAAATTATGACTCGACGAAGTGGCTTGTCGTGCGGAAATGTACAGCGGCCAAATACTCATGTTTCTCAAAACGCATGTCTCTAAATGTGGAGGGCGAAAACCGGAGGACCCAGGTGAAAAATCCACACAACCACAGGGAGAACATGCAGACCTCAAATATGCAGGCTTCAGGGTTGGGATGGAACCCACGACCTCCTGTATACCAGGCGAGGTAGTTAACATCTCACCACTGTTGTGCCCAGTAGATACCCCTACTGGATATCTGTGAAAAATGACTTCATAGCTCATCGGATTTCATCATATTTCTCCAGGATAAAATAACAATTCTGATTCAAAAGATTATGTTTCACGTGAGCACAAATTTATCTGAGCATCCATGTGTCTGTTACAACTCTTTTCAACCATAAACGTTCACAAATGTTTTCACTAAATTACCATTATTAATAAATGTTCTCCAAATTGGTTGATTATAATTAAAGTTCAATAAGAGTATAATTGATGTTAAAATAAATGTAATCCAAGGAATGCAACCGGTATATAGACAGCATATCGATGACATTGTTGGTTCATGCAGCAAACTTTTACTTTGCAGCTGTTTGTTAATTCACGACTTCGTGAAGGCCTCACCAAGCTGCGGTAATCACGATGTGATACCGATAGCACAAGCGGGACAACATTAGGGGGAAATTACGAACAAACTAAAAATATTTTACCGGAGCTAGATCACTTGAAGGGGACTCAGAGGTAGCTCTGCTATATCTGCCTCTGTAGGCCATTCTCTAACACGAAAACTTGCCACCTTGTGTAAGATGTCCGAATGGATTATTTTTTCTGATGACATGACGCAGATAGTACAATAGGGATGCATTTGGTGGAGGGGGGCGGTGGCACAAAATAATGTATGAATCTATTAACTGATACATTTCTACACCACCCATGAATGCTTTAAACGAGTTGGTGATGTCACACATCACATACGAAGTATTCACTTTGCTCCCATTGAGCATGCGGATTGAGTCGCTCCCCATCAGGGGTGGAACAAACCTAGTTATTTCAGATCAGAATTTGAGGATTAAGGTTCAAACCTTAATAAACCTAATAAACCTCATGGTTTTATTCGCAATACTCCAGGATCAGTACTCGTCCTCCAACGAGTCCATGTCGTCGCCCTCGGACAAAGAACTGCATTCGGCGAACGCCGCATATTTGCTCTTGAGGTAGACCAACTTCTCCACCGAACTGGCCGCTAAGCTGTTCCTGAGCTTGCTGTGTATGAAGCCCATAGTTTAGAAGTTGCACTCCGAGGCTGCATAGGATGTCGCCATGGTGGACAGCTTGATGCCGATCTTCTGAAGATCGGGCCAGGCCCCGCCGTCAGACTGCCAATACTGCAAAGGTGTCTGACGTCCCTTGAGCAGCATAACGAAATCTAAACCCGACAGCATCCTTCTCCTGCTGCCCCGAAATGACTTACTCGGTGAGTTGCATAAAGAGCGCCTCTCGTCATCAACCGTAGTCTCATCATCGTCGATCAGTGTCTCCAGTAAGATGTTCTCCAGCTCTTTTCAATTAGCCGGGCTCAAGCCCTCTCCAATGAAGCGAGGATGTAACACATACGCCAGTTCATGGGCCTTTCGGCACATGAACTGAAAGCGAGTTGCTGCCAACTTGATCAGGTGTAGTTGATCTCTTCAGTGCCCGCCTGACCGTCTTCGTGCAGCTTGGCAAACTCAGCAGGGAGGGCGTGAAAATCCGGCAAAGGCTTCAAAGACTGGTACGGACTCGGATTGATATTTGACAATCAATGCCTCGATGGGCGTGAGAATGGCAAGGGACTTCTGCAACAGAGAGACGAAGTCGTCGCTCGCAATGATGGTCTTGATTCGCATGCGCTGGGATTTCTTTTGTAGAAGCGACCTGTCCGCAAAGGATAGCTCATCGAAGTGGCTCACCGCGTGGAATGGTATTGCAGGCAAATGCTCTGAACGCGTGTTTGTAAATGTGAAGGGAAAACCCGGAGAGCCACGCGACCACGGGGAGAATATGAAAACTCCAAATATACAGCAGGCGTCGGGGTTGGGGTCAACCCCACGACATCCTGTATATAAAAACAAAACAAAGCTGGGATCATAGAAGAACAATATTATTTGTGTTAGGTTGTGTGTGGGCAGCGGTGGTTTGGTGGTGAGCGCGTCGCGACACGAGTTTGATTCCTGTAACAATTATCTGAACCAGTCTTTGGCCTCCCCTAGGTCGACTTAGCCTCAAATGAGTACCTACTACGGTGTGTACATATCGCCCCTAGGGAGACGAAGGGTGTGGTGCTGTCCACCAACCCCCTCGTGGGCAATGCGTTTATCCTAACAGTCTGTCAAAGTCTATACGGAGGATCTTCGTCTTGTCTCTGTTAGGTTGTGTATGTGTGTACACTTGCATATGCGCGTGTATGTGTTTCACATTGTCCCAACTCACGCCGTCCTCTGCGATAGACTTACGCTTGAACGCATTGCACTCAGTTGCGTAATGCTTCACTTGGGTTCGATTGCTTGCGAGTGATAGGATGCAATCCAGCGCAATCTGAGCGCACTCCCTCCTCGATTGCACTAAACTTTCAGAGTGTATTTTGGCATCAATATATTACATATTATATTTGAGAAAAAAATGTAAATTATTGAACAAGCGATGAGAAACATGTTAGGGCTCAGCTTAGGCATCAATGTAAATCGACGCATTTATTCACCTTTAATAGTTGGCACATACGTGACGAAAGCTTTGCCCATGTGACCAATAACTTAAGCGGTAGGATTCTGATACAGACAATACTGATAGTCAACATATATGGCGATACCAGGTTACAAATGCACAGCAATACAAAGCTAGCTTAGGCATCTATGACTAGAGCTTTAGTTTGTGAGATTGATCCAGACATAGGGCCTCTCGTTGCTAACTCACGTAAGGCCTGCTTCGTTTTTTTGCCACCAAAAATTCGTGACATTGGTCCAAATGCCAGTGCTCGGAGTGTGTTACGTGCGCACTCGGTACTGCATAGAGAACGAGTCCCCTCTACAGGTAAAGGTGGGTCATTGCACCCGCATCTGAAACGATCGCCGAAAATCTTAACCTCAATACCAAGCGTCACACAAATGGAAATAAACAACCCCAATAATAATTAATTGCTGAACATTTACACACTGTAAAATGAGAGTCGGTGACCTCGCAGTTCTGCGCAAGTGGTGGGAAGTCCACATTCCTGCTTACCAGGGCACCACGATGATGACACGTGAACGACTTCGCCTGGTGTATACAGGTCGTGGGTTCGATTCTAACCATGGCATCTGTATATTTCGAGTTTGGATGTTCTCCCCGTGGTCACGTGGATTTTTCTCCGCGTCCCCCAGTTTTCCCTCCACATTTAGAAACATGTGCTTAGAGTGTACTGCTGCTATACATGTCCACATGATACACCACTGGGATGAGCTATCATTTGTGGACAGGTCACTTATGAAAAAGAGCTATATGACTCAGTGGGCCTTACCTCGTAAAAAAATATATATTAGTTTTAGTTTAGCTCATATGTTGGACACACTTCGTAGTGCATTGCTAATTTCTTGTTCACAAACTACATGTCTAAGATACAGAGGGAGCTCTGTAAATTTGTGCTGGGGTAACCACTGAGAACGTGAGAAACAATAACAGCTCTCGGAGACCATCCAGCAGTGGATTGATCATGGCTTTTGATGATGATGATGACGATTAAAGAATACAGTAGTTTATACCACACCCGGACGCTATGAGGCATGCTCATTCGGGGTGCAATGATTCACAACCCCCTCAACAATTAGGTTGACTGTCGTGATTCAGGACCACAATTCGATTCTTGCTATTCTTTATTCGGACTATTATAAATGCAGCGGCCTCTAGTGGCTGAAGGAATCGTGTCAATCTATTATACACAGTATTGTGTCTTACACAAGCGATTCAATGCGTCTATTGTGAGTTTAGAGAAAACAATATTCATTGACGAATTGATGCATCGTTTGACCCCCTACTTCCAACCAAATCTGGGACCATATTGCTCAGGGTGGACTCCTTAAACACCCCCTAGCATTTGTGTAAGCGCGGTGCCTTCAGCTCATCCAAGGTTAGGGTCTTGAGAGACCCATGCAAGCCCTTGAACAACAATCATCACGATGGCTTCCTCATGAGGTCAACTGAAAAAAGATCCAATAATGTCTTGAGCAGCACCACACTCAGCCACCTGTACAATCTCCATCCATTGCATCGCTTGCAGTTTTGGCTACACATACCAGGTCGAGTTGACCTTGGATGACTTCGAAGGAAACAGAGGGAGCAGTGGACCCAAGGTCACCGGGGTGGGAGTGAACTTTATCAGTCAGTTTGCCACCCCTGTCCGGCGCTCGGTCCCGTTCGCTACAAGCCACGGGCATTGTGAAATGCGAGCGTCCACAGCGGAAGTTCGTCGTGTTGTGTTTTCGTTGTTTGCCTATCGACAAGTAATGTTGATAGATAGAGTACACAAAACAATATGCATTTACACATGGACTGATGATTGAAAAAAATAAAAGTAAATATACCACGGGTTTACAGAACAAACAAGAATATGATACTTTGCCTCAAAATTAAAAAAAACATGGTGTCTTCTGCGAGGCATGTCGCTAAATGCGATGACAATTGATGATGGGTAGAGAAAGTAGTGTAACGGCAGCCAACGGAGAATATTAATGCACGCTGGAGTTAGATTTGTGACAGTCTTTAGCCAGTGTGCTGGTAATATCAACATGGCGAGATCTTAATCTAGAAGTAGATTAACGTTTCAAAAAGATATATTCATGCCAGTGCATTTCGACTGCTAGGGGAAATGCGATTGCAGTAAAGCTCCACAATATTAGTATCCACTCTTCCTCTTATCTGTGAGCCCAAACCAATCTGCAAGCCTCCCATGATCCCATTCCTATTGTCTGAGGCGCTTGTCTTCCCAGGGATCAGGTGACCAGAAATGGTGACGAATAATTGGGGTTCTTGTGGTAAATTCATCCTGTTATCCATGGGTTGCATGTTTGCTGGCAGCGATTGATAATCGGCTCTGAAAATAGCACCCCACCTTATGGAAGAGTCAAATTGTACTGTGTTTATGATGATGTCTCATTAATTCTAGATTTAAAGCTTTCGTGACTGCTAGGATCCATACTCTTTGGTTCTATTGGGTAAAGTCACGTAGGTGAAAATAAAATCACAGCGCTGTCCTCCAGACAGTCTCGTCCCTTCACCTGATGAAGGCCGCTTGTGTTGTGGCCGAAACGTCGTGATTTTATTTTCACCTACGTGACTTTACCCAATAGAACCAAAGAGGATGTCTCATTACTTGAATGTCACGATAAATTCAACTGGGAGTATCTATTGCAAAAATCTTGAGTAATATCATTGAACACAGCTAAACGAAAGGCCATAATCGCTGACGTATTGATAAAGGACTTGATAAATATAGAACGAGGGTTAACAGCTTTGAGACAGGTTATAAGCTCACTATCAAGTTCTGATTGCCCCTGTACTTGTCTATCCAGACCCAGTCAGATCAATATCATAAAGGTATTGCGTTTTTATGATATTAATATCTTCGGATATCAGGTAAGGATCATGTACCACCATTGACTCTGTGCAGTGCCGGTGGTCACATTTGATTGAATTACTTACTTACTGCGCTACAGTAATTACACTCAGAAAGCTGAGCATCGTTAAAAGTAAGATACCAATAGTGCCGAGAGAAAAAAGTTGTTAATCAGCGCGCACTCGCCGCGACGACATGGTTCAAAACCATGGTAGTTAATGAAAAACACAGACCAGAAACTGAAAGGCGTGCAATGACGCATAGAGGGAGATGCATGCTTGTAATTATATTCAGAAAAAGAATGAGGAACACAAGGACAAGAGAGTATATGCAGGTTAGAAGGCATCATTCAAACTTTTAAAAGTAGTTTGACTTGGGCAGGACATGTCGCTTGAAGGGATGACGGCCGATGGTCTTATCTTATCTTAATGAGATTTATATAGCTCATTTGCCAAGGCGCTTTACAGAAATTGTAAAAGTGTACATAGCATGATAATAATTTTAAATAAACAGTTGGGTTATTGGAAGTGGTAGCGTAGCTTTGATGTAGTAAAACAAGAGGGATTGATGAGGAGGGGTTGGATCAAAAACAATGACCGTGGCAGCCAAGAGGATTGGAACACATCCGAGAGCACGTTTACCCGAGAAATGGAGCTAAGAAATCCGTTCCTGTGCAGGTGCTAGGTGGATTGTTACACTGTGGGATTGTGTGGCCGAGCATGGTGTTGGCCTCCCACCCCCCTCGTATACCATGCCATGCCTTCAAAGGTGCTACTCGCTCACAGCACTTACCCCAACAGACTGTTTAGCCTATAGGGGGGATCTTTGTCTTGTTTTTGTTATACTGTGGGATTGCATGAGGTAACGGCGGCTTAGGGAGACCTTTATCCTATAGTGGTTTGCCCATGGATGCTTGTGATAATGATGATGACTTTTCTGTGAACAATGCTGTCCCATGTTAAACATTCAGTGTTTAAAACCTTTAATTTTTTTATATGCTTAATTATTATTTGAATAATGCATGATTATGACGATGGATTTGCGATGATATGGTTGCATTGATAGACTGATAATAATGCAACGTAAAGTTCCGTGTGAGTTTATTCCATACAAACGTAAACTATATGTAGCATTTTTATGATTTTTGTGGTCCTACATGTCATTTCAATACATTGTTATGCAGTCACAGTCCAGTAATGTATCATAGTTGTTTATGAAAACAAGCAAAGAGGAAAATAAGCAAGTCGAGGAATGTCAGCACAGGCCACTGTTGGTTTTCTAAGGGTAAGTGGCCCTGGTCTCAACCTCCAACATGATGGAAGCTATCGCCAAGCCATGTCACTAGCCTCAGGCTGAGCATATATTACAGCTTCAGCATAACATGGCACATTCATTATTTACAAAGCAGAGATTCAGTGTTTCCCAGGGCCCTTTTCCTGGTCCAAATCATTCTCTCATAATTATGGTACTTAGACTTTCTGAGGGCTCTGCAATGAGACAAAAAATATCCAAGCACGTGTTTACTTTTTTTCAGCTCTTTAAGCACAGACTGTTCACAGCAAAATCTTATAAAGCAGCAAAACAAATGGCATTTGCAAATGTCCATTTCCTGATAACATAGCTTTCGCAATTAAATATATAGGGATATTTAATGTTTTTCTAAAAACATATATCTTATATATGTAATGCCTCTTATCAATCCACTTCTGGATGAAGGCATTTCCATGCTTGTATATTATTTATTCATACTTCAACATGCTGGTTAGTGTGGGTTGGCGAAGTTGCGTGGCCAGAACTGGTTCTGATATCGCCTGCCACTGATGTTAACCATGGCCAGCAACCAAATTTATGTCACTGGGTTCACCACCACTCCACCATGGACATTAAATATATAAAGTATACATTTAATAAACAAACACAAATTACTATAAATGTAACCACACTTGGTAATTCAACTCACATTTTTTATTGCAGGTTAATCTAATGTTCTTGTACTACATGCTGTGCCTTATAGTGCACAAGGTATGAGAAACTTCACCTGCCTTTATTACGCTATCCATAATTCTTAGAATTGCATTGGTAAAAAAAAAACTCGCATTAGTACCGTAGACAAGTGAAGCAAAGTGGGACAATTTTGCTAGCACATAGTAAAAAAGGGTGCCAAGCGCCATTCGACGTTTCCTAATTTTTCGCTCTCAGATGGGACATACGAAGCAAGGTGAGTGGAAATTATACACCGGGCTGGTTCTTGTAAATGTCACGTCAAATTTTAGTTTAACATGGCTGCCCTCTCCTATTTCTCGGTCACACGTTGCACATAGGGGGGGGGGGGGCTGATGGGGTGGCTTTCCCCCTCGACGCCCGAATAGCCATGATTCATGGCCAATAAACAGAGGTCTTGAGAGAATCTGTCTGCCAGCCAAAAGCACCCTAAATCCCGACAGTGAGATCACTCCATGCGTTGTGGAGGGCTCTGTTAACAATTGCTCATTAATCCTCTTATGTGATACAAAAGCAAAATGTACGACCCCCTGGAAGCACCACATTTCTCTTCCACAAGTGGTAGAATTGGTGCAGAGAAATTGCCTATCGAATTCAACTCCTGTGCCGTTTGCTTCCTAAGTCAATATTCCTTTACTTGTTCCACGACGGGACAAAATGTAACACGTTATTTTACTTGCGATTCCATGCGTCTGCTGTAAAATTTGTGGCACTATTCCGCAACGTAATCTACACTGCAGTAAAAACCAGTGGCTTGATTGCAATCTCCCTGTATCGCCATCAATGTAATACTTGACCACTTAAATTAGGAGCAATTTAGAGTAATGAAATTCTTTAAATAAATAATGTGATAAGATGTAAATGTAGTTTATTTTAAAATATCAAGAACATTTTCTCAGTTATAAGGTAATGCTCAAGTACATTTTTAATAAATCCAATTGTAAAATAAATATTTATACAGTTTGACTTACTCAGCTTTTACCAAAGTATAATTGATGTAGGGTATTCAAGCATTTGAAATTATAATACATTAACTCCATTACAATACACCTAAGGAATAGCAGCAAGCATTAGTCAAAACAAAGATTTATTTTTAAATATATATTGACATATAATCCAATAAGAAAGCAATCTGTTCTTTCTTTCTTCTGAAATAAATTTGCTTAACTTTTAATATTAATTCATAGGCAGGTAGTGTTGCCAGTTTTATTGGCGAATGGGAAACTCAAAGCCAAAATGGAATGCTGTTTGGAAAGAATTAATATGCCTAGTACAGGCCGAAGAGAATCACGCATCAGCCGTCCCATGCAATAACCCAATAGCTGTAATTTCAGCCAGCGCTAATTCTGTAATCTCATCCATCTAATCTGTCAAGCAGAAACATATATGATTACCCTAGGCTAGACCTCAGGCTGACCCAATATTGCATGGAACTTCACCTGCGAAGACTAACTCCCCGAAATGTATCGGTTACATGTTTTCACGGCTGCGAGCCACAGAATGCGCCCTGCACCACCAAACGCACCGTAACCAACACCATGCCTTTTATGGCTGACATTCTCACTGAGGGGATTAGGCGTTTGAGATATTTTTCAAACCAAACTGGCAGCTCGCTCTGTTCACCTTTGGCTAACGACACCTTTCAAACCTTAATTGTCAAGAGAATATGAAGTAAGATTGAGAAAAGTGTGTATAATCGAAAGTGCTCGGTGTAAGGAGTGAACGTCAGTTGTAGCTTTTTTTGTGAGAAAATTTCTCACGTGGGGTTTTTTTAACATTATATGTTTTTTTTTGTTTTAAGCTTATTTTCTACAAAGTACTGTACTCGAATGGTTTATACTTACAGAACCCATATATTTGCAATAAACTCATAAATGTGATTACAAAATTAGGAGAGGAGACATTCAGCGTTAAGTTAGCGTTTATAACTTATGAAACAGTGTACTCTGTAAAATGTGTTTTGCTAAAGTTCATACACAAAAGCCTAATAACTTTTTTCAACTTTTAAGTTCATTTGATATCATTTATGTTTGAATTAATATCACAATTTGACTTAACTGCATATATTTCTACGCACCGATTTAGAATAAATAAATAAATAGATTGCAGAGGTTTCTTTTTATATAAATACACGACACATATAAAAAAAAATATACAGAAATATTTCAAAAATGTCAGAATAATTCCCAGACAGATGTTGAGGGGGTGGCCCATTTTGCTGTGTGTTTGATGTTTTATCTGGAAACATCATGCACCAGCCATGGGATGCAGAGGATCAAGATGACCCTTTTCTCAACCTACCCAATTCCTTCAGTTATGAACTATTCACCACTGACTGCAAGACTAATGTGCAGATGTGGAACCTAATTTAAACAAGTCACACAAATAATATAATTTTGTCATTACGGTGATTTCAGAAGAGTTATAAAGTGAAGCCGTTCAATATGTTGTATTCACAATCAAATGGAAGTCTGATGAGATAAGCGAGTTGTATTGAAAGGGAGATCCGGTACATATGAACAAAATGAACTTTTAAATTGTTGTGTTTTTGAAATTCGTTGTGGTTAATGTTTACAATGTGTGAGGTGGACAATGACATTGTGTGATGCCTTTTTCCTTTTGTAATTGTAAAAAATAGTAGGCACTAGTGGCTGCAGGGTCAGGTGAACCCATTAAATGCAACATACACACATCTAAAAACATAGATTATTAAACAATAAAATTGATGTAAGTATCGTAAGCTTAAGAACTGATTCTAATTCATCAATTATTTGTTCCACCCCTAGTATTAAGACTACACAATATTACACTGTTTATCATTCACTAAAACCTCAAACTTATTCAAAGTGGCACAGTGACTTGCATACAGTGCTATTAATTGCGAAAGTAGCTCTGCGTTATTGAGTCATATGAATGTGGACGTGCATGTGTATGTCCATGTGTATACGGTATGCATCAGGGGAGCGGTGGCACAGTCATGAGCACGCTGCGCTACGAACTCAGCGACCAGAGTTTGATTCCCGCTCACAGCCAGTGACAATCGTCTGAACCGGTCCTGGGCCTTCCCCTGAGTCGACTCAGCCTCAAATGAGTCCCTAGTGCGGTGTGTAAATATCGCCACTCGGGATACAAAGGTGGCCGGGCGTGGTTCTAGCCAGCCGCCCCCTCGTGTGCTGTTCCAGCCTTCATATGTGGTCGCTAACAGCACTTGCCTCAACAGCCTGTTAAGGCTGTATATGTAGAAAATCCGAAAATACCACATTGTGGACTAATACACAGCAAATTCAATACACAATTGCACAATTGAATACTCTTTTCATTTCTTTGTAAACCCCAAAAACTACACCACAGTTTATGAAGTCAGCTGCAAAACAAGACACTCTAATCACGATAGAAAACAGTTTTTGTCCAATAAAAACAGGTATACATTTTACACTAACACTGATTTAAAAACATAGAGGATGCCAAACTCAAAATTCATCATTCAAGAACAAACACGTTTTCCGATGGAACAAAAACAATACAACTAGCTGTCATAATGATATAATTTGATTCTGAGTCAACTGTGAAATATCAGAACAGAATGCAATGACATCACAATCCATGTGTTTTAAATACACTTATAAAAGCTTGCAGCAGGTAGTACCAGAATAATGATCAAGATGGACACGCATAAGTGTGTGTCTGGGTAGTTTTTAGGAATGATAGTGCAGTGGTTAGTGCTCTGCGCTACAAACCTGGCGGCCCGTGCTCAATTCCCGCTCGCGTGCAACACCAGGGAGACCAAGGGGGCCGACTGTGGTGCTGGTCACCTACCCCCTTTGTGCGGCCGTGCCGGCCTTCTTAGATGCTCGCTAACAGCACTTGCCCCAAAAGGCTATACGGGGTATCTTTGTCTTATAAATTTGTATAGATCTGTCACATGTTATAAATAAGTTCAATTTAAATGATCAAACAATCCATCAATGCCTTCACTTATAACTCGTTTATGTGGTGTGTTCGTAATGCATTACCACAATTTCAGTGGAGTTATTTGGGTGACAATACACACATCATGGGACCTCCTCTGCCAGTACCAAAATATGAGAATAGGTTTTCCCCTTTTTTTCTGGCAACAAAACACCAAACTGAAACCTTTTACAAGGAATCGTGTCTGCATTAACCACAATACTTGTGGTCAGCATGCAAACACAGTTCAGAATAATATGCAGAGTGCAATGGTACAATATTTTTTTTTTAGATAATACATTTTCTGTAATCCTAAATGTACCCAGATGTTGTCAAGGCAGAATATTCCAAAATGGTCTTTCCTGGATTTCATTCGGAGGTTGGGAAATGAGAAAAAATAAAGATAGAAAAGGAGAAGGAAATTCACTTTTTGAGATTTGTTTACCAGTGCAAAGAAAACAATATTTCTGGCAAGACTTTACACTTGTAAAAAAATACCAGCAGTATAAATGGGTCCATCACAGTTAGTCGATCAACAGGTCGCATGTGCTGGAGTGGGTACTCCCACCTCTTCCGAGACGTCTGTCCAGCATGAAAGAGGAGGCCAATTCCCCTCTAGAGGGGCTCTCCAGGGCTCCATCTATTGGAGGCCCATCTGCCAGCAGTGGGGAGAGCAGTAAATGACAGGGCTGCACCTTTACCTAAACAAGGACCAAGATAATTCACGGTTCAGCACTCGTGGTATCAGATCGATTTGAGCTCCTTCCGATACAATGCTTCACATCGGGAAAGAGATGGCAATTCGATTCTCAAATGTTTTCCCATAATCGTCAATGAGAGTATTGTTTCGTATGAATGTCAAATTTTTACGATACTATTCATCATGGAAATAATAATGCAAATTACTCTCGTTCCTGTTTCCTTCCCGCCATATCTTGTGGACTGAGAGGAGAGCCCATCCGTCGTGTGTGCTCACTGATTCTCAATATCTCCTTTTGTGTATGAATTAGTCTAATATGTACTGTGCTTCTTGTCGTCTTTGTACTGTCCTTTGTACAATAGCACATCTTTAGTGCTCTCTTTTATTGCCTTTTGGGACTGGCTCATCAGGAATTGTTTTGCATTTTATTTGATATGCGCTGTATTTTTATAATATCTTAGTGCACTACCACCTTTTATATTTGTTTAACTGCCGCTTCTTCCATACTGCCCCTTTGCAACATAGTTTCTGTACAGAACTGTATTTTTTTGTCTTACATTCATCTGTATTGTCTTGTTTCATCTATCTAATTATGTCTCCACCAGATTGCCCAAATCCCTGTGCTGGGCTGTGCATTAACGTAAAATATAATATGTTATGCATAAAGTTCTTGTAATGTATTTCTCTCCAAAATCATCGATTCCTTGGAAACCACAATTTGGGTCAAAAATAGATTTTCATTGACATAATTCCAGTCCTAATACATTGTAATGTACAGTCCTTTTTCAGTCCGCTGCTCGACGAAGCCAAACCCTCTCCATGCAAGTCGTGAGCTTACTTCATGACACGTGTCAGTGTAGTTTGGTTAAAGAGAATGCCCATTAGCACTTCAGATATCACTCACCGCTGATGTTGGTCATGGTCAGGAATTGAACTCAGTCCGGCAGCTTCATAGTACAGTGCGCTAACCCCTGTGCCGCCGTGGTCTGCAAGAAATAAATGTTTCTCGACACGGTATTTACATGAGCGATAAAAAAAAGGACCTGTTCGTCCATTTTAGTTGAACAAGTTCATTTGCATCCTTGGAAGACTTTTGAAAATGTCCTAAACTTTGTTAGGCCAATTCTTGTCATCTGTATTGACTCAAAATAAAGTAAACAGGGTCCATTTGTCACATCATCACTTCTTTGCTGCCCTGGGCATTACTTATTTAAATGCTGGCCCTGCCCCTCTTGGGCAAAGTTGAGCTATATATCCAAAGACTGATATACCTTCAGTCTTTAAACTCCCACAAGTCCTCGTATGGAGGCTGGGTTGTTTGTGAAGCTTTGCCCCATACCAACATGCTACATCAACAACATTGGTACAAGGTGTTTAAACTTTATAGCAGTAATAATAATAATACACAAATTTAATTCAGCCCTGTGTCAATCCATTGCTGTATGAAGGTTTTTTTTAAATACTGGGTCAGTCATGGGAGTTGTGGTTCTTTGACCATACTTCACCATTCTGGTTATTGTTGCTTTGTGATATGGGGATTCCAGAAGCAGTTTAGATGTCACTCACCACCGGTGTCAGCCATGGCTGGGAATTTAGATGCAGGTTACCAGTTTCATAGTGTGGTGCGAGAAGCACTTCACCACCGCTGCCTGTTTAAACTTTAACAAGGAAAATGTGAAACAAATGTAAATTCCTTGATTTGGAAGGGTACTACTAAAGGCTTGTTTGATGGCTGCAGGCCAAATAGTTACATGGTTTATGACTGTGGTTCTGCAAATTGATTGCTTCATAAAACTAGGAGGCATATCGGTCACTTAAATTTGATTGATCACAAGCAAATCCAGGTCTCAAATTTTTACTCGTTTCAAATTCAGTGACCTTCATGATTGCATATAGGCATCTGCTCATTAGGCAATATGTACGAATAACAAATTAAGATAATTAATATTATGATTCATGTTTGATTTCTTTGGGTCAGATTGCGTAAGAAATTGTGTGTCGTAAACAATTTTTCTTTTTTTTAAACAACTTCCTGATGATACTGGTTGCAATCACAAGTGAAACGTAATACCCATATGTTAAATGTCTATTTTTTCATGTTTTTATTTTACCAGGTAAAGCCCACTCAGATCTATAGCTCTTTTTCAGAAGTGACCTGGCCACAACTGATAGCTCAACGAAATGGCTTATCATGTGGAAATTTATAGCAGCCAAATACTCTAAATTAATGTTTCTAAATGCAGTGGGGAAAATCCGGAGGACCCAGAGAAAAATCCACGCGACAACAGGGAGAACATGTAAACTCCAAATATACAGGTACCAGAGTTGCAATCAAACCCATGAATTGTGTCCCAGGTGACTTCATTAAGATTTTGAGATTGCTTTCCAACAACACACTGGTGGTGCAGCTGAATTAATAATCCATTGGCCAGCTTTGTTCACGTGACAACATTATTCATTGCCTGTGTCGGGTGGACAAGGGTTTACGACACACATTTTACTTTTGAAATCTGCGGCAAAAGAATATATTATGAATCAATAAACATCATGAAATATCAAAATCAATCTTTTCCTGCTCAAATTAACAATTGGGTGGTATCTATCGCCATTTGTGGTTCTGGGTCAGTAGTGGAAATTCGACATTTGTATTTTGGGGATCAATCTCTCCATCGGTTAGACCACTCATAACTTGCCACAAAGTGATACTATCATATCCACCCCAGAGAATCGATGGGCTGAGTTAAGCCCCAACTAGGATTTTTAACTCAAAACTTTTAAAAGGGGACTCTCGTGAAAAGTAAAAGTGTGCCGCCCTGCAATGTAAAACCCACGCCTCTACTGGCAGAAGGGCATCCACTGGAGAGAGCTCTAAAGACCCCATTTAGTGATGATTTTGGCCAACTCTTCCTTGTCTTGGATGAGGTGGGAGTATGCATACTTTAACCCATCACATGCAGCCTGCTAATCAACGAACTCTGATGTGCCCATTTCTAAAAGTATTTAAGACACTTGCCCATTGCTTCAACGATCGCACCAGGAGATCGAACCAGAGACGTCTGAATTGCAAATCCAGGTTGCTAACCATTAAACCTCGCTGGTGGGTATGTGTCCCAAAATTGCACTATAATTTAGAGTACCACTCTTACTTTAGTTCTGTCGTCTCGCATAATTTAAAGGTACGCTCTCAAATTATCCCCAAATGAACCACTTGTACCTGTGCTTTTCTATTAATGTGCACTGACATTTAATGACATACGTAAAGCGTCATTTGGCATTCCTCAGCTACTGTGCAAATTTTAAGTTCAGTCGGGCCTTGTGATTGACAGCTAAGATCTCTAAAATAAGCCATAGCAAATTAAAAGCACCAATCAACCTTTTGCAAATGTGTTATTGTTTTATTTTAGGGTGAGCCAAGAAACACATGCCTGTATACCTTTTTTTCCAATGATTTCCATCTGGCATGCGAAGATAATTGCACCTGCACCTAATTTCTGTGAATCATGAAAAAAATCCAAGGACATGAGGAACTTTTTCTGCCAAAAAAAATTACCCAAGCCAGCTGCAAACGGTTATCAAGGCAAAGAAAAATAAGTGTAATTCTTCATTGCTCTAAGCCTGTACATTTCTTTACTTTCCTTTGGAAACTTGTGACAAGGGATTCGAAAATAAGCTTGCAGTATGTCCCCGCCATTGATCAAGTGTACCCACTGTCATCTGTAATTATAACTCAATCGTATTTATAATTTTAATGAACATTACACAATCTATGTGCTTCATGATGGAGCCTAATTTCACCTTGTATATTGTATATGTATATTGTGCTTCATGATTTTTGCATTGAAAAGACAGAAACATGTACGGGAAATATATTGTTCTATAACATGCGATTATGAGTTTTGCTATCAATTAATTGGTGTATGCACGATTGTAATACTATGTATACAAGAGCCTACAAGTTATATGCTTGGATTTGAATGAAATAATGGTGGTAAATTCATCATCAGTGAAACAGATATTCCACGTTTTCTCCCAACACCCCTTACTAAACCAATTTAGCGCATCACCATGATCGTGATGTTGCCATTTCGCTGCTCTTCCTTCCCCCAAATCACAGTCTCTCCACAGCAAGCCTCACGTCTGACTCAGATTGGCTCAAGGTTGAACCACATCACTTACATTGATGAACATGACGCAGGTTTCATTATTCAATTCTACAGCCACCGATCGAAAGAAAAAAAAACTCACTCATTATTTTCGACATTTATTGTTACAACCCTTGCCGGCAATTCTCACCGCCAATGCATTTCCTTTTAGAAATATTGTTACGGTAGTGGCACAGAGTGCCTGTAATCCAGCACTGTTGAGGTGAGAGCTGGTGGAGATCGCTCAACTTGCAAAACTTCTTCCTGTTGACGTTGAGGTGCCATACCCATGCTTGCCAGGAGAAATACAGAAAAATGCCGACTAATATCAACTGCCCATTCTGTATGGGATATAACGTTGCCCCCTCTTCACGCTTGGGGTTTTTTCCGGGAGCTCTGGTTTCCTCCTACTTGTATAAATACTGCTGAATTGGATGGAAGCATCTTAATATATAGAGGAGTGCAGAGCTAGGACAATTGTCATCTGCCTTCCAGCTTGTTTGTGGCTCCTCAGCGATTGTGAGATGCAAATCGCGTGAACAATGCTAAATAAACCGAGTGGTAGAGTTGTGTCCAGGCAAGGAAAACATACGTTTTTGAAAAGTGCATCACATGTCCAATGTTTACGGAGCACACAACCTTGGTAAGCATATGAATTTGTCTGTGATCTGATTGGAATTTGTCATTCCAGTCGCCTACTATGGGAGCGTGATGAGATTTGTCCAGATTTGGGCAATTATTTTTTTTTACAATACTGTAAAAAATGTTGCGGCAACCATTTCCAGTGACGATTGCCAGCAACGATTGCCTTAAAATTGCTCAAGCGTATCATGGCCTTGGTGAAATTTATGTAACCTCATTTCATCAAAATAATGGAGGAACAACCTACGATTATTTATATCTTTTCTTCGTACACATATGTAGTGACATGTCACTGTGTAATGCCGGCCCGAGAGAGGCACGGCGTGCGATGTATTGCCATCGCGGACACCACGAATATGCGAGTGCAGTACCGGCCCTATAGGGGCTCGGTGAGCGCTGGCTGACAGTGCTGGATTTCACCACGCTCTGCGTGCAGTGCCGACTTCTGAAGGATAAGTGCCGACCCCTAAAGGGTGTGAGAGTGCCGGCCACGGGAATGGGGTTACTGTAGGCCGTGGCACTCTGGTTGACCCTAAGGGCTGAGCCAGCCACGCCACAGAGGATATAAGCCGGGTCCCCGAGAGGGACCGGCTGCTGTTGTTCACCCTGAAGAATCGACGTTCTACGTCCTGCAGAGTCTCCAACACGTGGACCTGGACCCGAGCTGTGGTCCGGTCCGTTGCGGCTAGTAACGGTGTAATTAGTGCGGTTAGCCTGGTGGTCCACCACCACAGGTTGTTATCTTGTTAAGGGGCAGTTACCCCGTGTGTTGGTGTTAATAAATGTGTTGCCTCCAAGACGTGCGTCTGCGACTCAGTTGAACTCACAACACATTTCTATTTCACATCCCACTGATAAAGCAACAGCAAATGTGTTCATCAAGAATTCAGGGATGTTTTAGTTTCCCAAAGAAGGCTGAGATGTTCAAAAATTACTTGCAAATCTTATGAGTGTATGCACTGAATCCCAGCCATGTGTCTCAACACAATTGTGTAAGTTTGCATTATTCACACACACACACACCTGCAGACAAAACAAATCGACGAATGAGTAGTCTTAGCTGGTTGCATATTTGCTTGCAGTTAACTATGGAAGGGAGGGAGAACAGGCTATGATTAGCAAAAGCTGTGGCTATGAACTCCCTGGTGTGTCTAGACTAAGCAAACAAAAGTTCTTAACAGCCCTTGCCATTATGTTAGGTATAATTGCTTGAACAATGACCATACATCATTCTATGAAATAAATGCCGGGCCACCCATCATGTAGTGGTGTCATAATCTTAAAAAAAAACATTACTCACGTGTAATTTCTATCACTTTGCTATCAGATATGGGGAGGTGGAGAAAATCCCCACAGAATAGGAAAATAATTATAAGTATGTGGTCTTACACCTGCCACTTTATTATCCTATACAGTAAACCGCAATTGTATGCAGTTATTTTTTTTATTTGGTCAGTGTACAAACAGAGCTTAGGAATATGTCTAAAAATAGGGTAATTACATATTGCGTCTTTCGGAGTGCCAATTTTAATTGACCCGAATATAGTGCATCTTAAGCTGTATTGCACTTTGTGTGAGAACATTGCCTCTGCTGAGCAATAGCTGGTGGTCGTGCATCCCATTCCACTGACTGTAATTGATTCCAACCTCAATACCCTGTTGGTGGCCCCCCACCCACCTCCCCAAGGCTGACTCAGCATGAAATATGTACTCATTTCTTCAAATGTAAAAAAGGAGTCAGTCTGGCCACCCATTCCCTCGCATGCCTGGTCAGGAAGTGTATATCCCCTTGGATAACGTGAACCCTTTACACGACGTTTTCACGACCACTTAAGATGTTTCTCGTTCATGTTTTTGTTTTGTTGCGTTTGCACCCGAGTCAAGAGCCGCATGGCTCACGGAGTTATACCTAATAAATGAAACTGAAACTGGCGAGCCAGCTCGGCTGCCCAGGAATGGCTCTGAGTCATTCCAGCGCGGCTCGTATGAACGTGTCCACACGACCGTGACCTCAACCCCTGCCCATTCTATCCCACTCACTCGCTCACTACCCTCCTTAACCGAAGGGATGCTGTAGTATTTTTTCTTCCTTTTTCAATCAAAACGTGTTATTTAATCTTTACTTAAACGCACAAACGTTATAGACATCACGTTGTTAAGAAAACGTAGTGTGCTTGGGCAGCGTGTGTCGGGTTGATTAAGTGCGCCTTGCGAGAGGGAGTCACATGGTCGTTAGCCCAGTTCATGACCTGAGCGGACTCCCTTCTCAATTGATGTGGAAATGCTAACTTAGACCCTCCAGGCTTTCAATGACAATACCAATATAATTCACAACTCTTTTTCCGCAAAATTCTGTATTTTCGACAAAATTCTGTTAACGTATCAATTGGCCCACGAGTCAACTTGATTCGAGTGGCAGTGTCAGGTGACATTTGAGTTAACACAAAAAATAAATTAATTATTAATCATAATAATGGATATTAAAGCCTACATGTGATATCTATATACGTAATGCACAACCCTTAGTTAATCCATTGCTTGGCGAAGGCCTCCCTACACCATGTTAGTCATAGGTATGGATTCACCATACCTCACCACACTGGTCAGTACGGTTTGGTAAAAGTGTGGCACAGGACCGATTTAACATATTACGCACCACTGATGTTAGCTCTGGCCAGGAATACAACTCAAGTGAGCAGGTTTGTAGTCCAAAGTTCTCACTGCTGTAACAAAGGACCAGCCCACAGGACTTTCAATAGGGGAACTTTATCCCAATATTTTTTTCCTATTCATAATAGGTCCTGGCTGATTCCAGGAACATAAAACTGCATCTTAGCTGTTTTGGGGTTAGTTTTTGACCACCGCATCTATTGACTGTGTAACCTTTTGGTTTTGTCCATTAGCATATTTACTACCAGTGTGTGGGAGGACACGGAACAAGATAATTGTTGTGGAAAAAAATCTCGCATTCCTACATGGCATTTCTCATGCGATTTGTTACAGCCAGAGCACCCGCAATCAAAGAAACTGTTGTAGTCGCTGACTCTTTTGTCATGACACTTCAGAAAATATCCACAAATTGCAAGGAAGAATGGTGCCTTTATAGTCGTACTCAAATACATCGACTTATGTCCGCATTATTCTCACTTGCTTTATTTTTTACTTACGTATTAGTGATTGAACATTTTAGCTGATATGATTGTAATTGATTTCACGCCATTATTTGCCTAATAAATGATATAGAATTACTAAATGCAACAATGAGTGTATTTTATTACATTTGTTTCATTCATTGCAAACAAACGACATCATTCTATATTGATTTTACATGACACTTTTTTTGCTTTAACTAGCATTTTCACTGCGATCCATCAATGGCACTGCGCTTAAATTGTTCAATACACCTCGTATATTACAAATGTGCCTTCATCAACTCACATAGGTGATAAAACTTATCTTATTAAAGCTGCTTATAACGGAGCTAGGAAAAAGAAAAATCACACAGTCTCAGGCTGGATTAAGTTGAAGAAAAACTCTAATATTAATTTCTAGATGTTTATCGCCACTTTAGACTCCCATACATTTTTTTGGCTGACATCCCGCCAAAAAGTTTTTTTTTATCTCTTTAACGGTCAAAAAACGCCCACGGCGTTCTCTCGTCTCCAACTGAATGTCAGCACATGTACACAGCCTCCACCACTGGCCAAACTTCCTGCAGTCAGCAGGCCAACTGTCTAGAAGGCTGCCCCTTTTCAATGTTCTACCATCCATTGTTCCTTTATTGCTTTCTGTTGCATAAAATGATGCGAACACTTTACAAAATGTGATCATTTTATATTGAGTCCAAACTCCATACTTTCATTTAAGATATTAATAGTTTACAATCAATGTAGTACAGATGTTTGAACTTAAAGGTTGCTGTTGTTTTTTTTTACAGAAATTACAATGACATTGGCTAATCCTCAGAACTATTTTCAACTTATTTACAAAATGTACAGCGTCAAAGAATAAAACACTGAAGATTCTACAAATAAGCACAGAGAGACATAAAGAAGAGAACACATGAATCCGGAAATGAATGGAAGTTAGAAGCATGATTTTTGACTATTGAGGAAAATAAGTGGGCTTGGGTAGGACACATCACTAGGGTGATGGCCAGTGGATGAGACTGGTGACAGAATGGCAGCCAAAGGAGAGGACATACCCAGGAGGATAACCACCATGGAGGTTGAGCTACGAGAACAGTGAATATGTCAACGATGTGGATTGTATCTTGGCCGGAACAAGAGTGGTGGGATGGATGGTTGTCTTCATCCAGCGGTGGATAGATCATGGCTACTTTTTTTATCACAGCGCTCTCGCACATTTTGACTTATTTGAAGCTGTGCCAAACGAAGCACACGCTGCACAAGCATCGCTTATATTTCAGCCATGTGCATCAGTATTTTGTCATCAATATTGTGAAAGGATTCGTTGCCCATTCAAATAACCACTTCTGTAGTTATGCACAAAGTGCTTGAGAAAGCCTTATTTTTGTGGATATAATAGTATTGTGGGATGCAGCACACTGGACTTGCTTAGCCAAAGGTCAACGGTTTGATCTTCTGGTGGGCCGCTCGAAGCACATGCTAGTTTTTTGTTTGTTTTTAAAATCCCGCCACTGACAACTCAGCAGTATAAATGGGTACACCACAATTAGTCATTCAGTAGGTCACGTGTGGTGGGGTAAAGTGTGGGCACTGCCACCTCTTTAAATACGTACCAGCCAGAGAGGTTCTGTTGACCTCCCTCTAATGGAGATCCTTCCACTAGCAGTGGTGTGAGCAAGAAATTGCAGGGCTGCACAAGCAGGTTATAATTCGTATTCATTGATATACTGTAAATAAACAAGCATTGCCTGCTTTCGATCAGCTTTAGCATCCATTTCTTACAACAAAGTACCAAAGAAACTGAGCTGTAAAATTATATACTGTACAAGTGTATGATGTACAAGTATACAATATAATCAACATTATATACTGTAAAAATATATCATGGTTGGATTCATCACCCTTCCAAACATCCACACATAATGATATTCAGTCTAGGTTCAAACACAAAAAAACATGAACACATTTGCACCCCATACGGGGGGGGACCAACTAGTAAAAATACACTGCATGTATTGAACTATTTTTGTGCCAAATTACGGATGTTTAGCTCTTCTAGAACTCATCTCTTTGGTTCTTTCGTTAAAGTCACGTAAAAGTCACGTAGTGAGAATTTTATTGTTTTATTTTATTATTGTATTCTCATTCTACGTGACTTTAGCGAAAGAACCAAAGAAGATGAATCCTTGCAGTCACGAAAGCTTTAAATCGAAACTCTTCTAGAACGTCATCCGAATTTACGTCACTCCTAACTCCCTCAATCATGACCCTCTATATACAAATATGTGTTAATCCAACAGTGCTTGGTATTGAAGTTTGTGGGAAGCACAACTAAAGGTTATTTGTTACTATTTGTGTATACAGTGCATTGTCTTAGTTGCAATAATTTCTGAAAGAGATAGGAGTTTATAAATAATAAATGCATGCAAAAAAGACAGGCCATATTTGAGAATAATCTTTCTGCAGGGAGAAATCTAATTTTATAGACTCCATAATAACCTCAAGTGACCAAAAGTTCAGAAATGTTAAACGGTGAATACAAATACTAACTCAGTTATTTGGCCATGAAAAAACATTTATAGCCAGTGGGGAAAGAGCAACATTCTTTTTCAGGGATTTAAGGAATTAATATTGTGTCTGGCTGTAGTCAAAGTATATTAACATATGGCCATTATTTAAATAAAATTAATCAGCCATGCACATTTGCTAAAGATGACATGCTAAAACGGAAGTCATTGTGAGCTATTGCTCATCTGTGTACTCACATAAAGCGAACTTCATCATGCTTGTGATAAACTCTCAGATTCTCCAGAAATTCCGCAATCATAATTTTTCCACGGTATCTGTATTATGTTTTCATCCAGAGTGTAAGCTACACCAATTGTAAAGTTTCTGCTTAAACAATTTATTCTTCTTTTGCCAAGAGTCATCTCTAGTAACGTCCATGAGATGCCAAAGTGCAACATTACATTCTACCACCTGTTGTTATTATAACAAGGCCACAAGTGAGAAAGAACATGTAGCACAACTAACACTAAAGCAACAATTTATAACTGTGGTATAGGAAACTGGAGTCTTTTTTTGAGTGAGGAGTGGTCCGGTGGCTCGGAGGTCATAGCAATGAGCCAGGACCTCTAAGATCCTGGGTTTGGATCCAAACAGCCACCCAAAAGATTAAATCGTTGTCAGTCGATGGTCTCGGCCCCATGACCAACTGTCTGCAAAACTTCTCGTAAAATTTAGTTTGGAACTTAATTCGACTACATTCCATAATAGTATTGACAACCATGCAAACAAATGTTAAATAATACACTCATTGCTGCATTTAGTAACATGAAGACTACGTGTTAAACCAACAATCTCGTATCCGCACGTATGAAGGCAGTTTTACCCCAACTGTATAAATAATGTCCTGTGAAAATCTCCTCCAAAAGATTTCTTAAACGCACGAGGCCCATGCTCTGTGAGATTTCCAAATGGATTCTTCATCATGGAATACCACCATTATTATTACACTACTGTATGTTATAAACAAAAAAAACAGTTTTGCTGGCTGGCTTCCTGTCTGGCTGGCTAGCAGGTGAGGCAAGTGGCCGTGTGTGGCAATGGCAAGTCACAGGGCACATCTGCGAGATGACGTCCTGCGAAAATGCGCGGGCAGTGCGAGTCACAATTTAAATACAAAGGAAAGAAATTAAGAGTCCACAAGAAGAAACGAATAGCTTATTCTAAACTGTGTAGCGAGGAGGATGGAACAGATGATCCTTGTGTTTGGCCAAGGGCCTGTATATTAAACTTTCAGAACGTCACAAATTTCAGGAAGAACAGTTAAACAGGAGGAGTACCAACAACTGTACTCTGTGTTTATACATGACACAGCCATAATAACAAATACAGTTCTCACTTATTTGAATATATGTCGTAAGTAAAAATAAAGAAAATCTTACAATGCAATCACAATAACATTTCCAATTTATTTGCATGAAGTTGTGGGCGTTCAGCACTGGTTTAGTTATGTATGTTCGACATCTCACAGTCTTTCACAACCACCGGTATGCAGAATGGACAAATTACATGAGAATGGCAATGGATTTGTATTATATTTTTTTTTATCTTTTCTCAAACGAGTGTTTGTTAATATTGCAGTTTGTAGTAAACGTATGCCTTGTGCCTAAATGCTCCCATAAGTTTAAAAAAAATTGCACAATTTTAAGTGGTCCATGTTCAATAAAAAGTTAAATGAACATAGCAGAGAGATAAAGAATATCATTGGTAATTGGCAACTCAAGCCCGTGGCCTTACAGTCATAACCAAGAATACTTTACCAACACAGCAGTGTTTTATCATGGGACCTCCTTTGCCAGCACCAAAATATGAGAATAGGTTTTCCCCTTTTTTTTGGCAACAGAACAGTTGTTAAGATGTTCAAACACCAAACTTAAAACTTTTACAAGGAATCATGTCTGCATTAACCACAATACTTGTGGTCAGAATGCAAATAAAAAAAACATACTCTGATAAGATATGCAATTGTCTTTGAAACTGATTGGTCCACACCAGAGACAGCTTTCTTTCAAGCCCAGTCTCATGCGGTGTTAGACCAGAGGACACTTAAAGGCGAACAACACAAAGACAATGCACTATTAGGGCATTATAGTGCACTGAAATCAAATATTAGTGCATCAGAAACATAATCTAAAATCATTTGTGCATTCTTTTGCTACACTAAATAATATTATAATTATTGACTTAAAGCTTTCGTGACTGCAGGAATTCATATTCTTGGGTCTTTCGGTAAAGTCATGTAGATAGGTTAAAAAAATAGCAAAAAACTGCGACGTTTCGATCGCAACACAAGCGGTCATCATCAGGTGGCGATCGCTTGTGTTGCGATCAAAACTTCGTAGTTTTTTGCATTATTTTTTTACGTATCTATGTGACTTCACCAAAAGACCCAAAAATGTACAGTATATTATAATTGTACCGTTGGCAGGAATTTCTGTTTTGTGTCAGAGAATGAATGGCCTCAGAATATTACCTCGTTATCCACACTTGGGGCAAACCTATTACGTGCCCTGTAAATGAGTAGCATCAATCACGTGTCAATCAAACTGATTGTTTAAATGATCAAAGATGAAATCGTCTCAAGTTTTGATGTGTGGTGTTTTGTGAGATCATTGTGGTAGGGCTGAGACCACCAACTCACTGCACTTCAAAACCCAGTTTAGTCACAGATGCTTGCCCAGATTCGAGTCCAGAATCTCAGAAGTGTCAGCTTCATCGTCTGATATATTAAGAACAAGCCACTCAGCCACCTTGACATCTGTTTTTTTATATAACTTGATTCTTATTTACTAATATGTTATACTATACATGACACACCTTAATTGAGTAACTTTACTTATAAATAAATCATTCCAGTAATTCTCAATCCACCAATGAATGAAGGCCTCCCCATGCCATGTTAGTAATGACTTTTTTTTCTTACTATCATAATGCACCACACTGGTCAATGCGAGTTGACGAAGGCATGGGAAGGGCAGGGTCGGTTTGGATATCATTCACCACTGATGTTCGCCATAGTCAGTAATCGAGCTTGGCTCGCCAGGTTCACAGCACAGAGTGCTTAACCAGTGTAACCACTATACATTTTGGTTATTTCGGTAAAGTCAAGTAAATATAAACAAAATAATAGCAACCCATATATCTGTATATACTCATGGAATTGTTGTATTATGCATTGCACAGATACAAGTTTACATTATGAGAGTCTAAAGAAAAAAGAGTCAAGACAGCAGGAATCCAGATGACTGGAACGAATCTGTGCTGTATATAGCCTTGCTCCATCCTTGCTCCATCTCTGCAGGTGTCCACTCCCACTGAGATGAGCTTTTGGATGTACCATGTTACGCCAGAACCCTCTTTTACCACCTTCATTCAGGCAAATAGCTGTACTGCCACATGATATTGAAATTGTTGAATCAGTACGCTATCTATACAGCAAACAGCTCAGGAATTTGTTTTCATACTGGCTTATTAATCGAGGATTGAGTGGTAGGAGACAAAAAGAGAGGATAAAGGAAGCACAGTTCCCTATTACACTGGTCAACTTTTCAACGTATTTGTACTTAATTATAATTCAACGCGCCAACGTGACCATTTTTGAAAATATGGCCCAGGCTTTTTTCATAGTTTTTTTTCATAGTTTAAAAAAAAAAATTTCTCCTCAACAAAGCAGCATGACACATTGTTGTCGGCATTGAACACGATCATTATTTAAACTTAAACATTTTATTTTGTATCTTATTCATGGTAATACAAACTTATATATACACACACACATATCTACTTGACATAAGCGTTATGGACATAGAGAGCAGTTCTGGCCGTATTAAAACACGTGACAGCTGTTCACACCCAATGCGATTAGAACCACAAGTGTGCGCAACGTCTGTGGCGGGAAAGTGTCGTGTTTTTTTAAGCTAATTTCAGTTGCAGCAGGTGGTACTTTGAGAGTACTGTTTGCGGTGATAACTGAGGACAACTGCAAATTTTGCTGAATCTAACTTGCACAGCTCAAGTTTCTACTGTAAGATACCATTCACGATGTCTTTGCCATCGTGATACCCGTTCGTACCGATGCCCCCTCTAAAAAGTGCCACCACCTAAAAATGTGTTGGCAAACTTTTCAAGAGAAAAACATCTAAACATTCGGAAACGATGACTGAAAAATACCACAACGTGGCTTGTTTTCCTCTTTAGTTCACACTGCAGTAAAAAAATGGTTAAGAAAGGACTTACTTGTTGAGGCTAGGCAACAGAGATGGTATGCGCCCCTCTCTAAATGGGGGAAAATGGTCCACTTATGAGTTAAATAATGACTCATAAATGCGCAGCGATGAATTTGCCGTGATGGCATGCCAATCCGTGACAATAAGCGCTTGTCTTCCTTCAAATTGCGGTGCCCTCAGCCTGGGGAATTCACTTTATTGAAATCTGAGCAATCAATCATCACCACTATTTTGTCCATGTACTTTCACTTTTGACTCATCAATCTCAAGAGCCCGTGAATATTCTTCTCAGTGTTAATCAAGGTCAGTGTGGAAAGTTTTCAAACATAATTTGAAACATCACAGATAAGATGGTCGGATTTTTGTTTGTTATCTTAGAATATACAGTTTTATACATTAATTACAAAAGTGAAATGCATACTGATAACATATGTGCCCTATTTTTGATGCCAAGTTCAACAGATAAAACTCATTTGTTCAAGTCAAACACTTGCCACTTCTGTCAATGCCATCAAGTGGGGTGTATGACTTGTAAGCCAAAAATTAAAGCCACATCTGAGCACTGCAACAGCTGTAATGCTTTTCTTTATCCTTTTTAGTTTTATTACTGGCTTTTGGTATATATGTTATTACACCTTGGCTAAATATAATTATATGCACACACTGCATATTCTATTAAATTTAGGCATGTTCAATGTTACAGTTGAGATGTTACAATGGGCACATGTTTTTAAATCCCCCTCTTGCCCCTGCCTCTGTCCACCTGGCAGCATATGTGGGGTACACCACAGTTAGCCGATCAGCAGGTCAGAGTTGGTGGGGTGAAGTGTGGGTACTCCCATCTCTTGCAATATGTCTGGCCATTGTGGAAGGGTTCAGCTATTTACTCCTTCCGCCACCATTGGTGTGAGTAAGACATTGCAGGAGCTGGACCTTTATGTTTTGCATTGTGATGCGTATGAAATGTTTATAATCACGGCAGGATTTTTTTTGTTTGAATGTGTTCAGTACTGTAAGTGAGTAGTTAAAGATGAAAACTTCCAGGGTAGACGTTGCCTTTGCCAGACCTATTATGTAGCATAAGAAAACAATCTAGATACTATTGTTTATTTTCCTAGCAATCAGTGTCATAATGCTTAATCAATGCTTGCTGGTCATTGATAGCATAATAGATTATCTCAAACGCTAATCGGAGTTTTGCTTCCATTGTGATCAAATCCAGAGACAGGTCAGCATGTTAATGCAAACACTTCGAGTATGCAACATTTTCACGGCCTCTGTAGTATTTAGGAACAAAATATACAAAAATGGTAAACATATTCATACAAGCGTTCTTTCTAGTTACAGATGTGTGCTAAAACAGTTTAGTTATTTTATAATCGCTGGTTAATACATGTATTTTAAAATTGTAAAACCATTGCCATATTGTTTTTAATTGCATCAGCTTTTTACCATCACACTTGGAGATAGTTTGTGCTTTAAAGGCACAGATCATAATACCAATAAATAGTGTGCTTAAGAATTGTGATTATGGAGGTGGCTTGCAGCTCAAGGGACATGATTCCCATGTCAAAATGTTGAGCCATCACCTCTGAGATCTTGAATTCAGACCTTGGTTCGCCCCACGGCTAAAACATGAGCAGTAAGTTTTGATGGTCTTATACCAGTCGTGGGTGATTGCATGAGAAAACCCATGATAACTAAATCAGTATTTGTACTTTATTTGGCCATATATATCTTGGATAATAAAACAATTATATTTAAAACATCAAATCCACTGTTAATTATTTTTTAAAAATCCGTTTTGCTATTGCATTTTGATGAGTTAAAAATGTGTCCAATGTTCATAATAATAATGTTCTGCCCTTTCAATCCGTTGCATAAATATAAGCCTAGCCACGACATTTTAGTCATGGGGGTGTTTGAACATACTTCACCATGCTGAACAGTGTGGGTTGGTGAAGGAGTCGTCCAGGATACTGAGCTCACAGTGCAGCGGTTGAAACCACTGCACCACCACTCGACTCCCCTCCCCTCCCAGATGAATGTTATTTTGAGTTAACTAATGAACATCAACTCTGTCAGAGATGGAATACACAGGGAGATGTATGCAGAATAAACATTAATTCAAATGGTGCTCAAAAATAAACAAGAGTTGACAATTATGTGCATTTTTATTTATCTTGTGCACAATGTGTGTATACACATGTACATTTACTCGGGAGATTGAATTTGTACGCCTGTGTTAAACAAACAGTACCAGTACTTCCCTGCACTTAGTCATCAAAACGTATAGCTTTACAAACCAACAACTGTCCAATTTAGACAAGATTTGAATATCAATACCAACAGCAAGTGATCATTCACCATTCCTGAATCAAGGCTTCACCACGTGTTTGCCATCCTTCACACTCCTGTGATGCCACAATTAATCTCACTTTGGCGCACGAGCAGACCTCATCACCCCATTGTTTTATGATTACTGTATTATGATTGCAGTGGTCATTCTCTTGGATGCATTCTCTCCTTTGGCTGCCATTCTATTATCGGTTTCAACATTTGGACAGCGTGCCCCTTCAAGTGATGTGTCCTACTCTAGCCCATTAATTCCCTTAAAAGTCAATCGGTGCATTTGTTCAGCTTTCTTTCTATAAGTAAAATTCGGAGCACGTGTCTCGCCATGCTTCTTTGCTTACTGTTCAGCTTTTGTTACATTTTCTTTGGAAGTGACCATATATTATGGTGGATTACTTTCAAAAATTGAAAGGTTTCTTCTGTATGCACATACATCGGTATGTTGCTTGTCATTATCAAATTGTCCAAAGCACTCCATCATCTCCATCTCTTTTTATCGTAATTTCTATCCCAGTCTGCCTTAAATTATTGCCAAAGGTATAAATTGTCCATTTGCTCCTTAAAATAATAATTATCATTATCATTCCGCTTGTTTACCCAGGAGCACCTCACTGAGCCTCAAGACTCTTTTTCAGGAGGGTTCTGCCAGGTTTCTGCAGTAGGGGGCAATGGTGTTATTATTTTGTGGAATCCTAATTTAATAATTTCGAGTCATTTTTTCAGCATTTAGATGTTTAGCCAATACCAGTTAAATTTTACGTGGCCTTTTTTTTAGCTATGGGAGGAAACAAAGGAAACCCGTGTAGAATAAGGGGACAAAACATACAAACGCCACGCAAAAAGGCACCCAAGTCGGGGATCAAACCCATTACATTGTATGCTGAGAGGTACAAGTGTTACCACTGAACCACCTTGCCACCCACGAACAACGATTTATTTTTGTTCAGCAAACTTGTTTGAACATTGGATCGGAGAAATCTTGGCTCTAGAATTTAATTTCAGTTACAGTAAAGCGTAGTTTTCCCACAGTTCACATGAATTGCAATATGTTGTGTATACAGTTTTCGCCTCGTGCACAGTATTGTACATGGGATAGAGTGGTAGCACAGTGGTCCATCGCTGTGCTACGAACCCGTTGACCCGAGTTTAATTCTTGGCCACGGCTAACAACATTGGCGTGTGACATCTGAACCAGCCGTGGGACACCCCCCCCCCCGTTCACCAACCCGCACTGACTAGCGTGGTGAAGTCGCCCATTAAGGTAACGTCTGTTGACTTCAAAGCTCTAAATTGTATTGGCCAAAATAAACCCCATGTGAGTTATCTGTTCATTATAAACCAATTTACTGTACTTGATTTATGACTGTACTATTGTTTTTGGTGTTTAAATTGTCGTGCTTGTTTCTTTAAATCCTATGTTATATTTGGAGCATCCTATTCGACATATTCCTGTGTAGACAATCGGTGAAAGGATAATCAAAATGCTTTAATCTAATGCACACAACAGTAACCTTGAGCTCGTATGTTGGCATTGCAGGGTTCCCACAAACCAATGAGCACAAGCTAACTTCTGCAAATCGTTTAAATGTTTTATCACATGCTTAAGTATGTTGTATTTATACATCATAATTCAGATCAACAAAAGATATTTTTTATGATTTCAGCACTTTCCTTGGAGACTTGGGGCCACCAAGATGACCGTAAAAAGGAAGTGGCCAATTGTACAGAGAACAATGATTTCAGTGGAAAGTCGGCATCGAAACGTACATTCAGTCCAGACAACCCTGGCAAGAACATTTTGCACAGCTAAAGTAGCCTGCAAGATGTTCATACAGGAAGCCAGCAATGGAAATCGAACAAACAGATTTAACAAAGCACAACCCTCCAAATGGGCCTGCATTTCTCTGTAACAGCACCAACTGTGATAAATGCTAGTAATTATAACCATATTTCCCCTCCTCCCTTTGAATCTACTGATGAACTGATAAAGGTACAGGAGTTCATGATTATTATTTTATTTTACCAACAGGGAGATGCTGCCTGGCTGTTTAAAACTGCAGTATGCTCTTACTCAAACCTTATGCATGTACAAAGGAAATCAAGTCACATTGTGGAGGTGATATGACCATGTGGTGGAGTCATCAGTCTGGAAACCCTCCAGAATTGGGGCGAAGGGGAAAGGGCAGAGGAAGGAAGTCTGTCTCAGACCGTATCGGTCTAATCTTCATCCCCGATTATCCACGTACTGCGTTTTAATTTATGCGCCTCTTGGAACCATCTGGGAGCACTATCCTGGCCAATTTGCTTATAAAAACAGCGTTGATATAATGCCTCATGGAGCTAAGGGGGTCTCGCAGATTCCGTGATTCTGCCACACTGATGAAGCACAAAAAAACAAAAGCAAAAGTTGGACGTGAGGTGTTGACGGTGGTGCGCTGTGGGGGCCAGTCGGCACCGCTCCCCTGCGAGGAACATCGATGCGCATCACTGTAAGCTGGCTATGACGAACTGGTAATTACAAATGCCAATGCACCCGCAGCATTAGCATGGTGCCTGCCAGCTCTATGAGTAAGTCCTTTAGGCACTGTAACCAGGCCACACTTTTGTGTAACCCTTTCTCCAACTATAGATATTTGCTGATGCTGTCATGCAATTTTAATTTTGTTCACGTTTTCTGAGAAGTTGAACAATGTATTGTCAACAACACAATACGCTATTAGATCGGTAAGTCAGCAAACATTTGTTAGTTATGTTCAAGTTACTTCTTCTTCTTTCGTAAGGCTGATGTAGGTGCAGAACAACCAACTACAATTTCACATTCAGGTGGTCAAGCCAGACAACCGCGTCAGGAGCAGTGGAGTGTATAGCTGTGATGTCTCATTCATATTTGTGGATCGGCGAGTGCATCGTTAAATGTTGTATGGTCTGTCCTGGATGACCACAGTCGCACGCTCGAGGATTTTCAATTTTTCATTTGTGCATCAAGTATACGCATCTGCCATGGTTCGTGCTGATGCGGTTTAGGGTGGACCATGGGCGTCGTGGAAGATCAAAAGCGGGCATCTTCTGCGTTGAGTCTTTCGCAATGTGTTTGTGAGTTCTTTTGAACGCCATTCAGATTTTCAAGCTTCATCGGGGTTCAATTCGCACTGTTTAAAGTTAAGCGTATGGGTCCAAAAGGGCTTGCGTGACTTCAAAAGATGACGACGGATGTTATTGAGGTTCTGATGAATGGGAAGACGAATGTTTTCCCCAATTTGCAGGACTTATCAGAGGGTTGCAGTGTCGCGGCGTATAGGGCGGGGGGAGAGACGTGTGACAGCACGGGCAGCCATGGTGTTGGGGTCGACTTCAAGCGACTTATTTCTCGGGAAAGGTTTCTTTGCTTATTGAAATGTAAAGTAGTGTAAGAATCAATATCATGAGACCACAACATATGGGGTGCAGTGGTGGCACAGTGCACGTTATTCAAGTTTGATTGTTGGCCACGGCTAATATCAGCGGTGAGAAATGTCTGACCCAGTCCTAGCACCCTCCCTCCCTTTCACCAACGTGCACTGTTGATCGTGCTCCAAGCAAGCCCCATGCCCGATCGGACACGGGGGATTCCTTAATTCGGTAGTTTATTGACAAAGGACTGTACAGTGAAAGATCAAAGCACCTCGCAATAATACGATTTATTTTAAGAAGTTGCTTTACCTGTGCTAAATTAATGTTTCGTGTTAGACATTACAATCGACATTTTTGTTTTGTTTCTTATTTACATTAATCATACATGGTGTTATGAACTCTTCATTCTTTTATGCCACGAGTTGGCTTTCGTAGAGCAGTACATTGATTATGAGTGATGATTATGATGACTTTAAGTAAATTATAATGTTTGCATTGCTTAAAAATAATGATGATGATGATAATAGTTACGATGATTTTAAAAAAGAGGTCTTGATATTGAAATTGAGTGTTTGCGTATGTGTATATATATGCCCATTAATGCACACGATCGGTTCGTCAATACAGAGGTAGAACTATTTAAAATGTTATCAGTCTATTTATAATGAAATAAAAAAAATCTGTTGGTTGTTTTATTCGAGTACGATACTTCACTCGCGTGGTAGCTCCCAGTTCTCAATGTAACAGCACATAAAATATAATTCAACCCGATTTGTAACCATGTCGCTCGTATGGCTTTATGAAATCCATATGGGTGCACTGCACGCCGTTGAGGCATGTATAAAGTTCGACAGTGGCAGCTGGTTCTGTTCAGCACTCAATGTGATCCTCGCCCGTTTCTATGCTCACCCCAGCAGAGCACACGGAAATTGGCAAGAGGCAGGAAGCTCCGAAGCCGTCTCATTTCCTCGCTTTAATTTCTAAGTAATTGCTTAGAGCAGCAATCACTCCTTCCATCAGGAAAATAAACATATACGGGAGTAAAAAAAAGAGGGGGAAAAGTCACTTGGTCCAGCAGAGAAAGAGAGACGTAGAGCAATCGGTTTCCTCAGAGTTCAAGGTGAAAACCAGGATGCAATAATACGTGTACGTTTCTCTGACATGCTTCCATTAGCGCTGTACAGGTCACAGGATTCATCTTCTTTGGTTCTCTCGGTAAGGTCACGTAGAATGAGAATAAAATAATAAAATAACACAGTAAAATTCTCACGACGTTTCGGCCACAACGCAAGCGGCCGTCTTCAGGTGAAAGGTACAGACCTGTCGGGACGACTACGTGACCTTACCGAAAGAGCCAAAGAAGATGAATCCTTGCAGTCACGAAAGCTTTAAATCGAAATGAAAAGGTCACAGGATGCTGTGTTCACACCCGGAGCTGGCACCTGGCTGAGCAGCTACAATGAAAAGGGAAACTCATTAAAATGCACAAGTGCTGCGATGTTATTCTGCGCGTGTCCAAGACAACGCCTCTGATGTTGGCGTGGAAAAGCGGTTGGAGGATTTCATTGTTAACCAATTTTACCGTGAATTTGTGACATATTTTGGAACGACTTACTTTTCAATGTATTTCAACCAAGCTGATTTCCTTAGGCGAGTGCCTTTATAACAATGTGAGAGCCAATTGAGACGAAAGTTTTCCCTTGCCAGGGAAACCTAAGGTAAAATTCGAGTTAGCTCCCTATAATGTGATCCAATATAGCAAAGGCTGATTTATGACTTGTAGTGCCATTCAGTTGAAACATTGGGCGCTTTTTTCAATTCTCCCTGCCTCTGTCTACCTAGAAGTAAAAATAGGTACACCAGAATTAGTCGAGTGATGGGTCGTGTGTGGTGGGGTAAAAATGTGGTACCCAACTCTTCCAAGGTGCCTGCTCATCATAAAAGAGTATGCCGAAATAGTCTCTGCGCAGGGGCTCTCTCGAGCTCCCGAAATTGGAGACCATTCTGCCCATCAGTAGTGTGAGCACGACATTGCAGGGCTTCGCCTTTGCCTCTACCACTATTGTACCGTGCATGCGTGTGCATCAGCAGTTACTTTTATGGTAATGTATGTATTCACCACTGCACTTATGAATTGTGTTTTATAGCTTTCATAAATGATTTGCCTTTTATTGGACATATTCCCGTCAATATGTATTGTTTGAGCAATAAAAGCATGTTAAACCTCCATTTTCATCAGTGTATTCCCCCTTCAAAATGTTAGAGGTGTTCTTCTTACGTATGTAAGTTGTCACTCATAACCCTTTGTCAAGCAACTGCCAGGTGAAGGCCTCCATGGCATGTTGGGGGTTGTTTGGCCATACCACCTCACCACACTGGCTCGTGATACGATAAAGCGGTGACTCGCGTGGCGAAGTATGGTCAAACAGCCCTGATAACTGACAGTGTTTTCTCAAGAAAATTACTATCTACATGATGGTTTAAAAATATGGCTTTTATATGACAGCGCAGCAAGCTAGATAACGTACTGTATATGTTTTGTAAATCATTGATGCAAGCTAACAATATGCACCCTCCAAAACACAACGTTTGTTTAAAGTATTGCGTAAAATGCAGCTGCTACAATACGATTTGTGTTTTAAAACATTCTCCAAGGCAGCAGCTGCAGTCTTTTTTTTCATACTGTTTTTTTTGTACTTTGTTTAAAATATATTTGAGAAAGAACAAAGAAAAACGTCCACTATCTCCTGCATCTTGGCTTACGAATTAAGAGTTGCAAATGTCCCGTAAAAATTGTGCAGCAAAGCACTGTGATAAACCCCAATGACAATGTATTTCATAACTCGTGCGGCTCTGCCATCAGCCGGCTATCGGAGTTGTATAAAACAGCCTGATTCCATCACGCTGTAAAAAAAAAACTCCATCTGGCAAAGGGAAGCTCCAGCTGCTGCCTCGAGGCAGGGCTGCTGAGAGAGGCCACTCAACTTCCTAATCCCCATGCCCATCACTCATGGCTATCTCATGTGCCTTTGTCAATCACCTTCGCGCATGCGAAGCAGTTGCTCTGCAGTCGCGTTTCCTGCTGGACAGTTCTGAAGGCGTAGGGTAATGTGCTGCACGGGAAAAATAATGCAATCTCGACGACCACCGGCGTGAGATTTGATTTCTCGTCTGTGGCGTAAACATTTGATAGGATTTCAAACGCGCCAATTCGCCTTCGTTAGCTCACTTGACGAGCCTCCTCCTTTCACCCCTTTGGCGACTTTTGTTGAATTTCCGCAATTCATGGACGCAATTAGATGAAAGAATGCAGTCCGTGGATTGTAGTGCCCGTCGTACCGAATCGAAAGCAATGGATAGTCACATGAAATAGGATTCTATGCATTTGTCGTGAACTTAAGCATTCCATTTTAATATTAGCACCGTTGCTGCCTTAGTCGAAGTGGTAAAAGTCCAGTGAACCCCACCAAAGGATACTCCCCCAATTTCTATTTTTTCCAATTTAATTTTATTTTTAAATTTAGAGGAAATGTGAGTGTTGTTTACGTGTGTAAGCATATGTAGCACGTGAAAGGGAGGGAAATCCCACCGAGAAACTTGATCAATCATGATCCCATTAGCATAAACGTACGTAACAGCACATCGTTTGTACACTATTTACGTAGCAAGTAAACAACTGATTCTTAAACTTCAGTCGTAATGTAGGGTACTCAGTGTAAGAATCAAATTAAATCCATAAGTCGATGCTATTTGACACACCAAATCTAAATGTGACGACGTAGTCAGCACACTTCACAATAAACCCTTATTCATCTGGGTTCAATCTCTGGTTATGGTTCCCAATAGCTATTCACATCTTTACCAGCCTGAGCTTGCCTAAGGGTGGACGAGCTCTACGTTATAGAGTGTATAACTCGAGCAGGCAAATGGTGTGATGCCTGCCCTCCTTCACTGCCATAGCAACCATCATTGGTAGAATCACATCCACACAAACCATGGCAATGCGGATACCTGATGCACAAATGGAAAATCGTAAACTCTCCAGTGTGTGACTGTGGTTATCCAGAACAGACCGTACAGCATATAACGATGCAATGCCCGATCCACAAATACGAAGGAGACATCACAGCGATGCACTCCGCTGCTCCTGACGCGGTTGTCTGGCTTGACCACCTGAATGTGAAATTGTAGTTGTTGCTCTGCATCTACATGAGCCATGGGAAAGAAGAAGTTTTGGTACAGTAATCCCTCGTTATTCGCGAGAATAGCAATTTTCGCGGACAATGATATTAGCCTAGTTATGCATTTAAATAAAGATGTTATGTGTTTAAAAAAATATATTTAAATAAATACATTGCTAACCTATTAAATACATGAAAATTATGTCATCACTTTCTCCCATCACATTTTCTCTCATCACTTTCTCTCTCTCCCTTGATGTAGTCATGTAGGGTTCCAGATACGATTCGAGGATAGCCAAAATCAAAGAGACTTGATCAAACAACCAACACAACTATTTAATAAATGTGCGGATCATCGCATGTACATACACACAATACATAACCACAAACTTCATTAGATAGTGCCATTTTTTAAACGTTTAACTCCTTGTTCAATATAATAATTGAAAAAAATGAAATGTTTGCCCCATATTTTAATGTAATATCCCCTATACAGTATTAACAAATGTAACGTTTGACAGTACTTATTAATCATTGATCTACATCACCATGTTTCAAAGCATTTGATGTCATCTTACTCATATTTTCATACTGCTGGGACAAATAAAGGGAAATGGGTGACGGTTGGGATTCAATTACAGTAAAATTACTTTTTATACGGGGTGATGTTGGGGATGCTGTTGGTGAATAATATCAACAGCATATACCAATGGAAATTATTTCGATTACTATCTTTTTTTTATTTTACAAAATAAGGCATACTGAACTATATAGCTCTCATTCAGAAATGACCTAGCCACAAATGATAGCTCATCGAAGTGGCTTGTCTTGTGGAAATGTATAGCAGCCAAATACTCGAACCACATTGCTTCTAAATGTGGAGGGGAAAAAACGGAGGACCCGGAGAAAAATGCACGCAACCGCGGGGAGAATACGCAGCCTCCAAATATATAAGAGTCAGGGTCGATCTCAATACCCATGACCTGTATACCAGGCGAGGTATAATAATAATAGGGTTTTCCCCCTTTTTTCTGGCAACAAAACTGAAACCTTTTTACAAGGATTCATGTCTGCATTAACCACAATACTTGCAGTCAAAATGCAACAACAAAAAACACACTGATAATATATGCATTGTCCTTGAAACTGATTGGTCCACACCAGAGACAGCTTTCTTTAGAGCCTCTATCCAATTGGTGCTCGACCACATGACGCCAGAAGGCGTACAGCTCAAAGACAATGCACTATCAAAGTAATGAGGGCTCGGTTAAGCATCTACATCATTGGACGAGGTAGTTAATATCTCGCCACCTTGGCGATTATGTGCATTACTATTAATGGCCAAGTGTCTATACACGATGCGTTTGCCACCACTTTCTGATTACTCATATGTTGAAAGCTACTCATAACAGGATGAATTTGTCACTTTCCAGAGGCCACTTCCAGCGACTCTTTATCTGTGCGTTGTGGGAGGAATTTGCCATCACTTTGGATAACTTTTATTTGTGTAAAAATTTATGGGTTTACTGCTCCCAAGAGATCACATCTGGGTGACTCGTTCATGGATAAACAAATCAGAGGAAACGTTTGCCCCCTCTTCCAGGTTGCTGCTCTTATCCACGGATGAGTGTGAAAATAACAGGAAGAATTTACTTTCTTACTTTTTGGCCATATAAATCGTTAATTAAAAATGTATGTCCAGATTTTGAGCCAAAAATGGCTTCAGTTGATGTTCAGTGGATTGCTTCAGTTTTTGAAATGGGAGGATTAAATGAAGATATTTGGCCAGAAAATAATTAACAAAAGTAAGGCTGAACACACATTTCTACACTATTTATACTCTGTTAAAGAAAATTATATATGTGGTGCCCATTGCTGCAATTTTATGTTTGTGATTGTGCAACACAAACTTGGCCAAACTAGGCCAAAGCACGTACAATTTTGACAACGGTTCACTGTGTGTTCAGTGGCCCAATTGGTGCTTGCAGTCTCATGCCAAGCATCCTTTGCATTTCCACTTGGGAAGGTAATGGGTGGATCTGCCACGCATCTCAACTGCGATAAGAAACAATGACATGCTGACAATATAAAATCCACCAGCATACTTTTGATAAATACATTTGACTTGCTTTGGCAACGTTTGCCTTGCACAATCACAAAGGCATCTGAAAATAAAACATACAATTGCAGCAATAGGCAACATATATCATTGCATTTAACAGAGCATGAACAATGGATACATTTGAGTTCGGTCTTACATTTGTAAAATATTTTCTGGCCAAATATTCTCGTCTAATCCTACCATGTCAGAAACTTAACAAAAAAAAACATCAAATTATTACGTATTACAACATTTCTCATGCCAAAATAAAATCTCTCGTGTCCACTGAAAGAGACACAAGTCATATCCGGCTGCTTCTGGCTAAAAGATCACGAAAAGAGCGCATCCCAGATGGCCGATGCTGCAGCTTCACAGCGTGAATATCCGCTAGACTAAATCATCGTCAGCCTTGGAGAAAGAGGCAGGAGGCCTCCTTCGCCTCGTGTTTACAGAGGGAAAGAGGGAGGGGTGCACGGGTGAGGAGGAGAGGCAGGTCGAGGCCCGGATGTTTGTGCAGGGAGATCGCAGAGGGCTTGCTTCCCTACCCTGGGTGACGGCAGCGTGATGACATGGGCTCCAGTTACTACTGGTGGCGCAAGTGAGCACTTTGCATCTGAAGTTCTGCCAGGGCCCCACACGTTCACGCTTCAGTTCTGGACGCGTTAAAATACCTTGCATATTCGCCCAATGTATTGGATCTTAATAATGCATTAGTTATTTTATTTTATAAAATAATATATATTTTCCCGAACTCCCCCCCCCCCAAAAAAAGGGGTTTTGTCATTTCTGATACATTATACTAAATGTATATTGACACTTTGTTTTATTCATTTATAAACAATTGTTGTTATCATTCACAGTGGACACTATCCCGAGCGTCATCTTCTGAACCTCAAACACAACACAATTGAAAAATATATTGTCTCCTACAATAATTTGATCGTCAAGTTTGTTTTATTTTTCATAGAATACACTCCAAACAGGCCTTGTCTTACGAACAGCCAACTTCCGAACCAGCTTCCATGATTTTGTTTACATAGGCTTAAAATGCAAAATGAACCGCGGGACTATTGTGTTCATCTGAGCTATTCTCCACGAGATGTAATGAGTCAGCCTTGCGCTGGGAATGAGTGTTTGTGTGTGTGCACGCACATGCGTGTGTGTGTGTGACGGTTATCTAGGTCGACTCAGCCTCAAATCAGTACGTGGTGCTGGTCAACCACGTCATTGTGTGGCATACAGGCCTTCATAGGCACTGCTCGCTAACAGCACTTGTCCCAACAGTTTGTGACGGCTAAAAGGGAGATCGTTGTCGTTAGCGTGTGTGCATGCGCGCAATGCCCCGTGGATGTGGCTGTCTTTGTGCCTGTATGTGTGGGTCTCTGGGTCTTTGTGTGTGTATCTGTGTATGTGCAATTGTGGTTACTCATTGTGCCCCTTGCGACAAGCAAGCATCACGACTCATGGTAAGTGAAAATAAAAACAATTTTGTCCTATTTGTGTACTTTACTTATGTTTTATTTATTCTACAGTATTTGTTTACAGTGGAACATGCAAATGTACAATATTTCTTCCTATCTATGAGTTAATAATGCTTCGCTTTTCGTCGCACCGCTTTAATGATACTTTAAATTTAAATGTTACTAACGAACCGTTCGACTTGAGGACGAGTCTCAGGAACGAATTATGTTCATAAGCCGAGGACTGCCCGTATTACGATAATCCAAAATGTTATACATCAATTTGAAGAGGATTCATTACAGATAATTAAGGCAAAACAATGGCTATTTAGTGCTCTTTGTTTTTTTCGGTAAAGTCACGTAGGTGAAAAAATAAAAGAAATTAGTGTTTGTTAAAAAAAAGTATGCTCCCCACCAAAAAAAAGCAGAATTCTCAGACTCACCTACCAGCTAGCAACAGAAATCTGTGGTTTAGAATAGGGGGTAGTGAAAGGGCAACAGGAATTGTGCCTCTGCAGAACAAATAATCTTTCCCCATCGGTGGGTTACAGGGTTAGTATCCAACCGCATAATTTTCGACTTTACAACTCTCGTGGGAGTCCAAACACAAGCAAAAAGCCTACCCCTCCTGGGCCAGTTGGAGCCAACCCACACAGCTAGGGTTATGGCCAAAGAGGTGCAAACTGCTCTCAGAAGGATGACCACTGCAATGCTTTTTTTTCCAAGGCACATGATAATTTAATGCTTTAGGCATGCCATGATTAGTAAATTGCCAGATTATCCCCACCCGAACGCTTGCCATTGACAAATGCCGGCAGAAATTCTAAGGGAGTAAGCATGCTGCTTGGCATGTGGACAACAGCCAAAAAAACCAAGATTTCTGGAGTAAAATGTGGGAATGTTTCCAGCGCACTAAAACCATGCTTTGGTTAAAAGGTACCACGATTGGAAAATATAATCTTTCAGATACCAAAGAAAATATTTTATAGTACTCTATTTAATTATATTTTTACTTTTTCTTTGGGTCTTTCGGTAAAGTCACGTAAAACAAAAAAATACAAAAAACTACGACGTTTCAACGATTGATTGTGTTGCGATTGGAACGTCGTAGTTTTTTGTAAACAAAATTGTTCTACGTGACTTTACCGAAAGACCCAAAGAATATGAATTCCTGCAGTCACGAAAGCTTTAAGTCAAGATTTTATTTTTACTTGTTAAAGAATGGCATTACCTGCCATGTTCTCTGTCCCACAAAAGAAACAATGGACACATTTGTATTCATTTGTATTGTTAGAATTGTTAAAGGCATATTCGATTTCCATCTACCTTGAGGAGATGAAATATTTTTACTTAAAGCTTTCGTGACTGCAGGGATTCATATTCTTGGTTCTTTCGGTAAAGTCACGTAGAAGGGAAACAATAAAATAATAAAAATATAAAACAATAAAATTCTCACAAGATTTCGACTGCAACACAAGCAATCATCATCAGGTGTGAAAACCACAGCAAGAAAATTTGAAAAAAGTGGCGTTTTTTAAGTATTATTGTATTGTTTCCCTTCTACGTGACTTTACCGAAAGAACCAAGAATATGAGATGAAATATATTAAAATATTATAATTTAGAACTCTTTGTAAATCCACTCCTGGATTGACAATCCACTTCTGGATTGACAAAGGGCTAGTTAGAGGAGCAGGTTGGTGAACTGAGGGCCCAGGTCTGATTCAGATATCACTCACCCCTGATTTTAGCTATGGATGGGAATTGAACTCATATTATCAAGTGCATAGTGAAGTGTGCTAACCATTAGGCACTGCTTGAACCCTGAACAAAGAAATACACTTGTGAAAATGTAAATAACAAAAAGGTGTACAAGTGTACTATAGTGCTATAGATGGATTTGGGCCGTAAATATGCACATTTGATCAGCTCTAGGTTCACATTATTAGCAACCAGTTTAAGTCATAACTAGCTGTGATGTTCCCATCCTACCACCTTCCGATGTTAGTTGTTATTTTCGGCTCTCTGATTTTCTATTAACAGGTTCAATTTCTCACCCTAACACAGCCACTTTGCTCTGCGAGCTCGAGGTTGCTGCTCGGCTGTCCCCCATTAACATGCTCATCTCTCACATTAACATGCTATCTCTCACATTAACATGCTAATCTTTCACAATAACATGCTAATCTCTCACATTAACATGCAAATATCTCCCATTGATATGCTAATCTCTCACAGAAACATGCTAATCTCTCACATTAGCATGCCAATCTCTCACATTAACATGCTAATCTCTCACAGAAACATGCTAATCTCTCACATTAACATCCAAATCTCTCACAGAAACATGCTAATCTTTCACAATAACATGCTAATCTCGCACATTAAGATGTTAATATCTCACATTTACATGCTAATCTCTCATTAACATGATAATATCTCACATTAACATACTGATTTCTCACATTAACAAGCTAATCTCTCACAATTAACATGCTACTCTCTCACATTAACATGCTAATCTCTCACATTAACATACTGATCTCTCACATTAACAAGCTAATCTCTCACATTAACATACTAATCTCTCACAATTAACATGCTAATCTCTCACATTTACATACTGATCTCTCACATTAACATGCTAATCTCTCACATTAACATGCTAATCTCTCACATTAACATAGCCACCTCAGGGTACCCGCCATGGAGGCCTCTCAACGATCTTACATTAACATGCTAATTTTTACCTTTGATTGGTGGAAAACCTATCTACATGACTTTACCGAAAGACCCAAAGAATATGACAAACATTCATAGAACAAACCAACCAATTTATTTTGGTGAACTATATTAACCACAGATTTCAAGAAAATATAGCTACTGTTGTATTTGTCACAATAATCATACTGAAGAAATATGTGCAAATAAAATCAGCTTCACTTAATGTTGCACTGTTATATGCATGCAAACATGTACACAATGATAAACACATGTACACACACTTTCTCACTTTTTACTTGTGTAAATTAGAACAATACTCAGGCTTAAGGAAAATCCTTATTTCACTCTGTAGATTACAATACATGAAATTAAAATGTATTCCACGGCATATTTTTACATACTGTATCGTTGCCTGTGATATGTCAAGCAATTCAGCTTGCCTGTACATGTGTGGCACACATGTTTCGTAATCCAGGTACCACCAGTGTATTTGTTTAAAGTCTATGCCATTGCAGAAAGCCCAGGGTCTTTAGTCTAGGGAATAGGTTTTGTAACTAAAAGCAGGTGATTTGTGTCTGAAGCTGGACAGGGCTTGTAACCTCATATCTTTTAATACACAAGGGAGGTAACGGACACTCACAGACAAAACAGTCTGAGCTAGCTTCGTGCTGGTTCACATGCGCAGGCTACTGCTGCTCTATGAAATATAAATGTACAAGTGCTTCTTCCTTCCTATCACCATATCCCAGACTCTTGACTCAAAACCAGACAGCTCTCAGACACAAAACCCCTGAGGTTTTAACTATCTACAAAACAAAAACATTGCTTACAGTTAATAACAAAACACTTAGAAATTACATATGCTTTGTGTTTATTGTTTTGGAGTAAGGCTGCAGGACACTTTTGACCTTGCACGCTGGAACAAATGTACCTCAATTGATCGTGATGATTACTTACTGGTTAACAACGTGCCTGTTTCTTCAAAGTTGAAATTAATCCACATTTAATTAAGGCCTCGCTTAAAATGTATTATTTTCCACAGTTAAATAAAAGCTGGTTCAAAAAATTAAGTTGGACGTGTCTTTATGTCGTAATCGGAAATGTTAGATGAGCATATTTCAAAGAGAGCACGAGTGTAATAGGTGTACCAGATATATATTTTAGCAAGGAGTGGTCTGGGAAAATAGGACACTGTCCACAATCCACTGTCCACATGCAAGATGTGATAATTTGCATGCTCGACCAGCTTTATAATAATACGTCATTGAGTGCAATCTGATCATTAATGAAAATTAGTTTTAGCAATATTTTTTTACTGTGTGCAATACAATATATGCATATTAGTGGGAATTTCTGATTTAGATGGTTTTTTTTTTATAAATAGGCAAACATCATCGGTCAGTCACTTTAGATTGTACAGTATACAGTATGTTTTCCTCTATTGTAAAATATGTTACTTTGCAAGAAATGCATTAGGTTGAGATAAAAAAAGGTAAAATTGCAAGCCTGTAATAATCTCTCCCTCATGAAAACCAATGTTTATTTAAAAAGGATTTGGCGTCTCTCTCCATCGATAACTGGTTGTGAAAAAACGGGGGAGTCAGGTCAGGTCATCATGCTGAAAAGTTTATAGTAGACATGTACCTTTAACCTGCGTCTGGCACTAACCACGAGCCTTGGTCCATCCAAACACATTACGGCACGTAAGATATTGCTTCCATCGCCCAATGCAATGGTAGTCTTTATCCCTTTGATTGTTTGTGCAAAAGATAAGATCCTGTCACTCATTTACCTCCATACATTTATTTATAACATCTGTTTTACAAAAAAAAACACCCACGGGAAAATCGAAACCGTTTGCCAGTCGAGCATTCCCATTGGCTGCCGCTTATAGAATACATGTTTCATGGTCACCTCTCATCCAAACAAAATGGTTTGGAAATGTAATTTTCTTATAATCAAAACTGAATGAGCACGTGATGTAATTACATTCAAGATTGTTTTGTTATGTATTCCAGTTTTCATTGTAATATTGGATGATAGTAGTTTAATCAGTGTCACATGACATGCACTACCTTTCAAAGTCCCCCTTAAATTGTGGATACTGCAGATATCTGTGAAACAATCTTTTTTTTGCTAGACCTCCTGGGTCAAGTAAGCATTTCATGGAAATGGATATTCCCCGCATGGAACCCATCAGCTCTGACAAAATTCATTCTCTCACTCGTTTCTCTACATCAAACTGGCTGCTGTGCATATTAGTCCACACCATGTCACTTCCTATTTCATCAGCCCCCTTGAAGCACAAACCTGTATCAAATGCCTATTGCATTTTTTTCACTTTGTCCCTTTCTGTGATATGCACAGTCTCTTGATGGGTCATTTGATGCGGCAACGTTTGTCAGTGTTGCTTATCTCATTAAAGCGTCTGATGTTTCCTGCACCAGCTATACTCTCACAAGATGCACTCTTATAAGGCACAGAGAGAGAATGGAGATCATGCACAGTCTGATCTCCATTCTCTAACACGCACAAAAAAAACAATTACAAATCATCAAACTGTTTATAAACAAGAGTATGAACACCCCTTGCATCTCAGGATCATGGAAGAAGGTGGCAGCTATGGGAAGACCATCACTAAGCAATGGATTAACCACGACTGATGATGATGATGATGTTGTTTTTTATATAATAGGAATTCCACTAATTCGTGTACATTGCTTGCACACTGACGTTACTGACTTGAGTATATACATGTAATGCATCTTCATTTTATTACCTTAAATACTCTTTATATGGATACCATGCAAGCGTGTGTTTTAGTCCAGAGAGTAGTCGTCTATACCAGAGTGCACATGCACCACGACTGTTATTCTTAGAGTGGAGAAAACCTATACTGTCCAGTGAACGAACGCACGCAAAATGCCCGTGGTTAAAATGTGCATATACCACGTGCGCGCACGATGAACTCATATGACTCTCTTATACAAGTGACCTTCGACCCAACTCCCTCCACTTTACACCCCTTCCGCCCACCACCATACAAAGATACTGCACGGCTGCCTCGTTTCTGCTAGAGATTGCAATGCAATACAGGAGTTTCAATCCCAGCTTTGCCGTTTTAGCAAATCATATTATGCGTTTGCCAAGACGATGCACATAAATCATTTTGAAATTCTCGTGGAAAAAAAAATGGAAAACAATTAAACCACCAAGCGAATGTCCCCATGTGACCAATCTCTGCTCCCAAATGAAGGGTAGGGATCCTTCTCCCCATGACCTCCCCAGATGTTTAACACTAAGTCGTCCCATTCAATGAGGCTGATTAACGTCCAAAACGGTCTCCTCCGAATATCGCAGTGGTGCGTGGAAAGGTTAAAACATTTTTTTGTAAATATATATTTTTTACCCAACAGAGCATATACACAATTTCAATTTTTTTTCCCTACGCATGGCTTCTCTGCGTTATGTTTTTTTGTTTTGGCACTTGCAAAACAACTCACCATCCTTTTAGCGTTTCACTTACATTGCACGCGACAGTGATTGATCAGCAACACATGTACCCAACTGTGCATTCTTCTTTACGTAATGTTAGAAACACAGGGTTTTCTCCCCCCTCCCCCCCCTCTGTGCAAATGACTGATACAGTGACCTAGAAATGATACAGGCAGTCCTAAGAATCTAGATCGTTTGTTTTAGTACTCTGATCATTCTCCCATTGCAACAGATGCCAATGATCACTTTTGAAGTGAAATGGGCAGCACGGTAACACGAGTTTGTCATGAGATGAGCACCACTCGTGCGACCAACACGTTCATAGTCACTGGCCACTTGGCAACTTGCATAGCAGGTTCAGATGCAGACATTTTTTAAAGCCTTTTTTATTGAAACTCTGTGTTTCTTTTCATTTTCTTAGTGTAATTCCCAGCCCGCATCTGTCCATACCTCTTTGTGAACCTTTATCTAATTTTTTTTATTTCTTACATCGTAACACATGATATATATATATTTGTCCATTGCAAAATATGCTGCTGTGGTATAATGGTCGGAACACTGAACTTGCAATGCAGAGGTTACCATTCTAGATTTGAAGCTTTCGTGACTGCAAGGATTCATACTCCTTGGTTTTTTCGGTAAAGTCACGTAGGTTAAAATAAAAGAAAGAAAATAAAAAAAAACAACTAAATTAAATCACGACGTTTCGGAGGCAACACAAGCTTCCTTCTTCAGGTGGTATAGACACAGCGGAATATCTATGTCAAGTGGACAGCTCAGAGACCGGGTTTATATACAATGGAGCACCTTTCTCAATTCTTCCCCGCGTCGATCTGTTCACCCAGCAGTATAAATTGGTACACCACAGTGAGATCGCCTGTGGTGGGGTAAATTGTGGGTGTTCCTCACCTTTTCCAAGATATCTGGCCAGCATATAAGAGTAGGGCCCAACACACCTTTTTTGTACACTCCATTTGGATCGAAAATGTGACATGATGTATATGTAACCATTACATTTACTGTGAGAACTTGCAGTTTCATCCAATACGCGGTAGCTGCCAGGGGCAACGTGGAGCTGTCTTTTTAAAAAGCTTTTTCACATCTGCACGTTTCCAGCAACCCCGGTGTTCGTCTCCGTTTATCCATATTCTGGGGCTCTTCAGAACAGCTGTGCAAGTGCTTAGAATGTGCAATTAGATACAACCAGCATTATGGTCAACACAAAAACTCACATAGCATATTTGAAACTGAAAATTACCACTGTTACAGTATTCGCTGTACTATTACACCAACTTTACAGAAGACCAGATATGCGTACTCATTTATAAACTATATTATGTGGTCATTGAGCCGTTAAATATTATGCATATTCATTACACAGTAATTAATGGAATGGGGTAGGCTCAGTGGTGGCAGTGGTTAGTACTCTGCACTATAAGCCTGGTGACATGGGCTTCAAAGCCTGACCACGGCTAACATCAGTGGTCAGTGATGCCTGACCCGGTCCTGGGCTTCACCCTTCACCAACCTGATGAAATCTGGTCAAACATCCCCCATGACTGACACAGCAGTAGGGGAAGCTTTCGTCAAGCATTGGGTTGATAAAGAACTATGCAGTGAATTATTAACATTTTTATGCATTAATTGAAACACGTCGCGAGTGAAATGTGACATTGAACCAGTGTTCTTTCAACGCTTACAGATTCATATTGAAAATTACTGCAAATTAAAATGATTATTTTGCGTGAATGTTATCTCTGAATGGTAAGTGTTTTTTTTTTTACAATTCAACTTGAGTAGTGTATTAATCACAGAAAATGTGTATTATTTATATTAAAGGTTTCTGTTTTATTTTACACTACATATGGTAACATGACTATCATTAAAAAACACCCTACCATCACACAACATGAATATATGTACCATGAGAAAATATTTAGAGCAACTTGAGTCCGCGAGTTGATAGTAAGTTGTACAGATTGAAGATCTTCAACACAACATTGATGCACTATAATGACCTTACAGTAAATGAAACTGCAGTGTGATAATATTGTGATGAGAACTTGGCGCCTTATCATCATGCATTGATATTCGGCTACATTCATTTTACCCATTATTGCTGATGCTTTGGAAAAGTGTGTACATTCTTGCATCAAATAAAAAAAAACACGCGAACTTGCATTGTCCAATCACAATGACTATATTATAGTATCTGAACAAAATGGTTATTAATTATATGCTACTCAGAAGCATTGCATAGAACATTACATTGTTTACTTCCAGAACCCGAGTCAATGTCACACGTTATCATCTTGAAGGTCATCATTTTATTGGGTTGTGCTTTTGAGTCAGAAAAATTGGCAGCACGGTTAATTTGATAAAAATTAATTAAGCACTGTACTGCCTGAAGTCTTTGTTAACATTTACAAATGTATAGTTTGAGGCTCTCGCGTGAACGAATTGCCTATGGCCACATCATTTGCAGCACATTCAATGTCATCATAATCTCGCAAGCTAAGCAAGTTATTGAGCCTGGATGATGCTTGAATGGGCGATCATCATTTATAACACATGTGTTATAGGCTACGGTGGACTGCATTCTGGGCAATGCAGCAAAATATATTGTTGTACTGTATTATGCTCATACTCTTTGGGTGCTTCGGTAAAGTCACGTATATAAAAATAATAGATCACGACGTTTCGATCGCAACACAGGCAATCGTCTTCAGGTGAGAGAGAGGAAGCTGCTGAAACAAGGTCTTAGATAGGCCTGAGATGGCAGTCCCCTCAGGGTAAGAGGGTGGGGCTAGAGATGGTCTCCCTGAGGCTGTGGAAGTGGCCCTTGTATTGTGAGAGATCAGCATGTCAATGATGCATCTGTTGCAGATCGAGTCGGACATCCAGCCTGTCAATACAAAGACATCCAACCTAGTAATGCAACTCAGAGAGTCAGCTACTGTAACATCGGCAGGAAGGATGGAAACATTACAGCAGGTTAATCGCGTCCTTCCAATGATTGCTCAATTTGTACCCATCTTCTCGGTTGAAGTTGTGTCTGTGTTTATATGTCTGGATCGCTTCATGGACAAATCTTTGATGATAGCCAGTGGGTTTTCATAGTACCTTCGTCTTGGAAAAATCTACTTCATGTGAGCCCACAGCGTGACTTTACCTGCAGTCAGGAAAACATTAAATCAAGATTTGTACTATGCTCCTATATCTATGGGTGGTGATGTGGCCTAGCGGTAGCATGTTATTCCTGCGGTTGCAAAAACCATCATGATACTTCTGCTTCACAGTGGACGTTAAAGATCTCCTGATGTTATCCCTCATCCAAAAGTGGATTGATACTGCAGATGGTAACATAACTATCATTTATGATTTCTCCATGCCTACTAATGATACACATACTGGCTGCGTTAGAGTGCAGGTGAATGCACTGGCAATTATAGTGTTATAAATGTATTATAGTCTCCCTCAAGTCCCCACGCCATGGTAGTACTTCTCATGAGTGCTTCTAACAGTGCTTGGAATATATTGAGATCAAGTCACTGGCATCATCATTGTGCCAGGCAGCTGCTGGTTTTGGCAGAGAAAAAAAAATATTGGTGGCTTCATTTCCAAGATCACCTGCTGTCTGAAATGCTAAACCCTGGCTGAAATAGAAAGGATATTGGAAACTACGGGGTACTACACTGTTTTGGAAAGTTGGCTTATATTTAAAAGACGTTTACAATTAGCACAATATGCTTGCATTCTTTAAGAGTTAAGTATATCTAAACAAATGGGTCGTGCTATCTGAAATAATTTAGAGGTAGTTTATTTTCTCTGTGACTTCACCAAATTTTCTATCCATGTTCAAGCTGAACTAAAATCATATTTACCACAAATACTACGTACAGCAATGAACTGCCATAGTTATTTAATTGAAACACTTAAATTAACTCACATTTACATAATCTTAAACGTGAGAAATACATGGTGGGGGGGAAACTATTTATTACATTACTGTTCATCAAGGTCTGTTTGGCTTATTTTTTGGGGGGGCCAGTTATGGTTGTATGAGTGGCATTTTCACGTAATTCTCTTGTTCATGAACTCATGTAAACAATAATACGAGTCACGTGTAAGTGGAAGAGAAAGTTTAGGTGTGCACTTGTCCTAAACTTCAGCCCACATCCATACATCATGTCTCTTTGATTGTGAGGTTTGTACACGAATTCCAAAACCTGTTGGGAGCAGCTACATTCAAATGCCTCTGTAATCTATGACAATAATACTGCCCGCATTGTGTAGGATGACCATCATCGTTCGTTTCGATACTGATACCTTATTGATCAAAACATGTATACACAATTTATCGGTTATATCTTTCTGATTTTCTATCGAGAATGAGTGTGCGACAAAACGGTAATCTTTAAATGTGAATGCAATAGTTTTGATTTAAAGCTTTCGTGACTAAGAATATGAAATGCAATAGTTGTTTTGTATACAAACCTTCCTGACTTTGTAAACATAAATGTGGTATGTATTTGATATCCAGGATACCCAACTACCATACTATTCTATATTAACCTACTAGTACAGTATCTTGTGATACTGAAATGAAAAAAATCGGTCACCAAAGTATGTACTGTATTGTATAAATGTAACAATTAACATTTGTGGTATTATTATGAATCTCTCAGTCTAGTTGTGTGTTTTAAAGTCGCTCGTCTTCACTTGCCCATCAAAGTTATTTTCTCATGAAAACATGTTTCATCCTGCCTGGAATTGAACTGTGGACATAGTTATGTGTTTGTGTAGATTTGTATGTACATGCATTAGTATTACAAACCTTTGACAAGCAATGCCTTTATATTTTTACGAACTGTCTGTGAAATGTAAAATCCATACACAAATTTCTAAATATCAACGTTTGTATAGACATTTCATCCAAAGCAATGTATTTTAGAATGTAAAACTCACATTGTGAAAATAAAATAATTAGCAAACTGAAATACCTTGGTACACTCTATGGTACTAGAATATTTGTTTGTATAGGTACAACACTTTGTCTGGATTGGGGCATAGGCAATGTCAAATGCACCACATTATGAATATCAAAATCTAATTTAGTTTACCAAACATACACTTACTAATTTTGATTTAAAGCTTTCGTGACTGCAGGGATTCATATTCTTGGTTCTTTCGGTAAAGTCACGTAGAAGGGAAACAATAAAATAATTGTTTTATATTTTTATTATTTTATTGTTTCCCTTCTACGTGACTTTACCGAAAGAACCAAGAATATACACTTACAACATAAACAAATTGAACAACTTTAGTCTTAAACACCTTTACCGAATTCTTTTTGAAAAAACGGGGCAGTGAGTTTGGTTGTCTTTATCAACGATACATTGTCAAGAACCGAACACTCTAACTCCTATCCCACGTGGAAAAGGAAAGATTGTTTTAACCTCATTTCACATCGCGTTTTTTTCCACCTTTTCTACTTCCACCCCCGAGGGCAGTGTTTCCTAGAATGACTTTCAGGACCTGGTGGCCTCAAATACTTGATCTAGGTTTACAATCCAAGTATATTCAATGCCATACGTAGGAAAGGGAAAATTATGGAAAAAAATTATTGATTTGATTTGTGTTTTTTTGTGCAAAACAGGTTTTTTTTTTCCTTGTAAATATTTCTAAAACTAACACATTGTCGAACTATGCCTGTGCTGTACGTATTGTGTTGATGTTCAAATAATGAGGGTGTGGACGAGAAAGAGGAGCAGTGAATGGAGGCAAGGGGCATTGGCGCAGCGGTCGGGTTGCATAAGTTATACTTATCAGCTTCAAAACAACCACGCCTGCCTGGCTTTGATGGAGAGCTGCCACCTGCTACAACTCATTGCCATAGATTTCAGTATGTCACGGCTGTGTAAACGGCTTACGTCTCTTGCTAGAGAGATTTTGCCAGACCGAGGCATGCACATAATTCCACACTGCATTGCCAAGCCTTGAACACGTGTCCGATCTAACTGTTCATTCATTTTCAGTCTTCTTAAGTTATCTACTCAAGGGCCGCTCCACGGCTCAAGCTCCCTCCATCCCATCTAATCCCCCCCCCCACCACCCCCTTCTCTACACCTCACAACACTACTATCCATATCCTTTATTAGGGTGCCTGAGTCACAACAAGAGGAGCGTTGAGGTCGTTTCTCTTGTCTTCCTCAACAGTGTGTTAGGTTTTTATCATCATCATGTGCAGTTTAATGACAATGACGTTTTGAATATCGCGGTTTTGTGTTGCGTGTGTACCACTGGCAACCTGGCGTCACAGAATAACTTACTAAAAACGCTGTATTTGTATTCTGAAGAGCACAGCCTATGCTTTGCGAGACCACTGGAAACAAACATTTTCACCTGTACCGAATGTTGTTTCTTTCTTTGTTATTATTCTGAATGATTACAATAATTAGCATTTTTTACAGACATTGCATCGAATTATATTTAAACAAATGCATTTATCTGGCATCTGCATGGATACACACGTGCACTGCTGTTTCAGAAGATTATGTGGAGGGATAATACTAGCAAATTGATTATCCTAACCCTTGGCAACGTGACAAATCAACGACCACTATACATCCAAATGTGGCTCAAACGTCAATGTGTGTTTGTGCAATGTTTAACATTTGTCATGTGACAGTGATTTTGTTCCGATTTCTGCTGTACTTTATTTTATTAGTTTTGTTGTATCACTTTGTTGACCCAAGTCATGCTTGCAAATGAGAGCATTCCTGGTTAGACGAAAGTAACTTTAATTTAAATCTAAATGAACGTACAGAAAGTATGACATTGGTTCACAACTAGACTCTGTAACGTTAAAGATTACGACAGCATGTTGTTATGCTAACATAGTGCAGACAATAATGTATTGTTTTTAAACTGTAAATCTCAAGGTTCTACAAAAAAAAAGCTGGCTTTCCGAGTCAATGACATTGTGTTCCACTCCCTGGATTACAATCTCAGAATGATTCCAACCACAAAGGGAGAAAAATAATTGGCTCATACCAAATGCATTCATGGTCCTAAACTGTGTCAAGCAATTAAGTGTTTGAACAATAATTCACTCCCATTAACATTTTAGAGTGCATGAGCCTGGGTATTCATTGCATGCAAAATTAAATTAGCCGTTAAACCATGAGCTAAGGAGAAATTTGCCAGCAACAAATTACCATGCAATCTCGAACACACTATGCACTCTTAGAAGTCACATATGAAACGAAAAACACAAGTAAAAGTTACAGTCGAGCTGTATTTATTAAAAGTGTTTATTTTTGATGCAGAGGGAAATTTAGTCGTAACATGAATCGAAATACTGAGATAAATACCATAGCATGTGACAGGAAGTGGACTCATCAGCACAATCATCCTTAAAATAAAGTAATATATTTGTGTTGTTAAATACATAACAATGCAGGATCGTAATACACTTGATGTTTTGATTGAGCATTTTCACCATCTCATTTCAAACTTTTTTTTTCATGCCCCATGAACTCATAATTTCAACATGTAGCACGCTGCACATTATTCACTCACTTTTAAGGAGAGAGGTGTGAGGAACTTAGGATAACATGCTGTGAATACATTTCAAACAAGACGTAATATTTAAAATACACACACACATACATATGCTGTACAATGTGAAAATGTGAAACTAGGATTTTAAATAATTGTAAAAAATAAAGTACACTACTTAAAAATGCAAACACCAGTGATGGAATCATTATAACATGTTTATATTGTATTTTCCATTGCCGCAATCAGCTTAACATTTCTCCATCTCATACGCATGTCGTTTAGGTTTCAGCTGGCCACCTTTGCTTGATAGCAGTTTGTGAATTATGAGAAAAAAATGTGAGCAGCTCTTTTATTCCCATTAGGTTTGACGGCTGCATTTTGTCTGCAATCATAGTGTGTCCAATCCTAGACTCAATTAAAGGCTCCAGACTGTATTCAGCGCACACAAATACAATGACAGGTTGAAACCCAAGCAAAATCACCTTCTGAGTAGGATTACCCAGAGATTAAACTCGGAATGTAGTCATTGTACAAATGCGTACCTTGAGTGGATCGCGTATTGACAGATGTTAAATGGTGGTATGTACGTGGATTAAATTTCTGAACTCAGCCAAGTCAAGTTACGCTCACGTGCAGGATACGTACATTCGCAATGCTGTGAAGGCAAATGATCACATCACGTGTAGGACTTGTCATCTCAATTGGCACATTCATGAGCATGTGGACAAACATTAGTTTGAAAAAATATGCAATTTATAATGTGCATACCTTGATTAAACAATGCCGAATATTATCAAGTTTCTGCTTCAGTGCGCTTTTAAATAAAGTAACAGATTAATTTAAAGCAATAAGTTTAGTTTTTAGGAAAAGGTTTCGAAGTTTTGGCCAACTGACTTTCTTTAACATCTGGTGTATTTTTAATTAAACTATTCTTTTAGCCGTTATTAGAGTTCAATATATTTTGTTGTATTACACCTGATTCACATTGAGCTTTATGTAAACATTTTGAATAAATAATTGACTTTCCACCGTGCTGATATAGAGGTGAGTCACAGTAATTCATTCACAAAGCGTGCATGTCTCTATACCGTTTCCCAAACATTTCAGCTGCCATTCCCGGATACACTCCAAGGTATGTTAGCGCCCCTTTGTGGTTGAAAATCAAAGTATATCAGCTGGAGCCGGAGCCCGCTCTGACAACCTAGGGTAAAGCAACGATTTTTGTTACGGAGGTGTGAATCGTGAATGTAAACCCCACTCGATGGGGTGCATCCTCGATTTCTTGAAACAAATAACATTACGTGCGTCATGCACCGGAAGCCGGTGCCAGCAGCGCCTAGGCCGTGGGGCTGGGGGCTCTGTTCCCATCCAAATCCATTGAACATGCCATGTTTTGTTCATAAAATGACTTGAATTATCCACTTGGTGTAAAAAATTTCCACAAATAATTTATTTTAACAGTTTTTATTCCGTTAGTAGTTCATATATGTGTATATTGTGCCCATTAATTGAGTCTATTTTTTTCCCTAACCTTGGCCGTGAATTTCGCAAAAAATAACCTTGCCTTTTAACTGTAGGGCATGACATATTCCAAGAGTGAATTGTAACAATTGATTATTATATTTAGCTGTCATCATTACATCTCAGACATTCGCAACATCACTCCCATATCCCTCAATTGGCTCACCAACCTCAAAAGCAACTGCCAAAAGAAAGATAACATATTACATTTGAAAAGACAGCCATATATGGACCCACCAAAGAAATGATTTCAGGTTGAGAATGTGGGGATGTGGAGGTGGGGAGAGGGCCAAGGGTGATGGGTAATAAAGGAATAAATGGATGTTAGTGGTGGGGTGAGAAAGGTTGCGGCTCTGGTGGGTGGTTCACACACAAATTGCTCAGCAAACCTGTGTTGTAGTCCTATACTGTATTTTATCACTGAACCAGCTGCCTGACGCGAGTCTTGTGCGTGATTAGTGATTAGAATCGCTGGCTGCACTTCACGATTCACAGCCTTTTGAGGTCATCTCCACTCGTTATATTCATGCCTCACCTACCACAATGAATACCTTCTCGCTAGGTATGACATTTTTTTCCCTTTTAATAAAGACGGGGGGAAGATTTAAAACATCTGATCCCTAAAGAGAGGCCCCACCATAGGGGTCCCCTTTGTAAATGTCTGGCAGTCCGCCACGCAGCATACCTCCTTTTTGTCAGTAACAATTTTCAAATGTACTTTGGCTTTAATGTTTGTGTTAAATTAAATATTGTGAGGTGAAAAAAACAACTGCGCCGGTAATTTGTTATCATGAACTCAGAAGGACTCCATTCTATTGAACAATACATTTAATTTACCGCGCAAATATCTTCACATTGTTGGAGCTGTTAAATCATTGTCGACAAATGTACTTTAATTTAATAAAATGTGGAAGTTTTATGTTAAAATCCCCCCAAAAAACGATCGATTCCCTAGGATATGTTTGTACATGTATCTGTTGAAAGACAGGAAGTGTTCCCAATTGTTGCATTAACTTGAACTATTGTAAAATCTGGCTTAAATTCCAGATTTCGGATGAACCGTAAAAAATGTTTTTATTTCGCGTTCATCAGAAAGCATGAGATGCCATGGGTCGACATTACTTGTATTACATCAGTTCCATGCTTTTTCTGCGAATTTTGGTGTCGTGGTATTGTGTGAAATAATTTTCGTTAACATGAAAACAGGTAAAATTATTACATAGTGTAAATGATGCTAAAATCCCCCCCCCCCCCCCCCACCAAAAAAAATATCCTAAATTGTCCTTTAAAATCGAAAGATCTGAAATATTTTCATCTAAAAAACATCCCTAGTTAATATCCATTTTATAGTTTGGCTTGAGCAGTGGCACAGTCGCTCATGCACTGGGCTATGAACCCGGTGACCTGCATTCTATTTCTACCCAGCTACAATTGAGATTAATGTATTATCTGAACTGGCCCTGGCCTTCATCAACATGCAACTAATCTATTTTCTAACTCTCTGGCAATAATAATGTAATCATGCGAACATGACATGTAAAGTTTCGTTTAGGCCGAGTCTTGTGGTTATTGAAACGTATGAGTACATAGTACAAATGACCTGCCAAAACATGGATCCACAGATGCAATATGCCAACTTCTTCCTTGTCATGTACCCCTACCAAACCTATCAATCCCTAACAGCAAATACTGTAATGTAAATGGTCCAAGTTAGCAAATTACATTATTATAGCATTTACATGTAATTAACACCTAAGACATTTAACTTAATAACAATCAACTAAATACTAGAACATTTACATTCAAATGTTAATTACTAATAAAACATACTACTGTACAGTTTAAGCTGGATCACCGTGAAGCAAAGGAGAGATTTTTTGATGGGCTTGAACAATATATTTTAGGCATTTGTAAAATACATGGAAAACGATTGTGATGAAAGATAACAGAGCTACCCCGCCTGACCATACCTCACATGACCATACCTCACATGACCACCACAATTACGTGAAATGTTCCGCGTACACCCTAGCGATGTAACGCGTAGCCCCAGAGGTATGCATACCACAGGTTAGGAACCACTCCAATACGTGTATACAATAATCATTCTCAATGTGGTTTATAGAAACATTTGTAGCCGCTATTTTATGAGCTTTCATAAAGCCAGGCATTGTTATAAATCATATAAAGTATATCCAACGTAAAAACGAAAACACGAAAAAAACTCAAAATATTTTATCGTGGTCCCTCCAAGCAATATCAAATATTGCCCAGGAGCCGACTGAAAATAAGTGCCATGAATAAATTATCATAGAAACATCAGGCTGGCCTCAGCTGGTGTGTTTATTTGGTACAAATAATCCTTCTGCGACTCAAATGTAAGTCACATATAGGTTTCGAGCATAGGTTCATATAGCGAACCAGATGCTGCCTCATAGCAGGGTCTTAAAACCTTTCATTGACCTTGGCAGTAACACAACACATGTTGCTCACACCAGCTACATACATTATACATGTTTAGAGATACTCTGCCATTATATTATCATATCACAGTAAACATGCAACGTTGGGCCAATGTTGGATTGCGGTTGAAACCGTTGCACGTCTTTGATATGGCTACATTCAGATTCCTGGCCCCTGAATTAGCACCGTTAGATACTTTTCTTGGGATGTTCAGTCATTGTTTAGGGCCCAAGCCATAATTACATTTCCATAACCATGATTGTTTGATTACTGCCACAATTGCCTGTGAAATGGTCGGTTGTGCTTTGTTCTAAGGTGGGGAGGGGTTCGATCTCGAGATCAGGTTTTGGTTACTCCCCTATAAGGTGCGTGCAGTAGATTAATGTAAGTTGGCTTCCATGGGTACGTTGACGTCAAGGGAGATGAAGTTAATGTGAGCCTTCCTTATGGCACGCAGATTGAAGCTCTAAAGCTGATGTTTGGAAGCCCGCAAGAAAGAAAGTGCTTATACGCATCAGCGCCCAGTGGAGAATGCACTGTCTTATAGTGAGCACGTCTCAAACGCTTTCATTACATCGTTTGGCTTAAACGCATGCCCACACATGCAACTTAATAAAAGTTATTTCTACAGAAGCATATTTGAATTTACATACTTGGCATATTCTTTTGAGACTGCTGAATTCTGTAGGTATTTACTTTTCAGAATACTATGGACGTTTAAATAGCATACAACGTAATCATAGTGTGTAAAATTGTATTAAATATTAATTCATCTTGTTAGGACCAACGTTACAAAAACGTATGGATATTTATTCATATATTCATTCATATATATGCATCAATTCATATGCATTATCGGCAAAAAAAGTATTTTTTTTATCTTAGTAAATGCACTCACCATGTTTTAAGGGTAAGGGAATGTAACTGCATGCACACAATAACCTTTTCATACGAGCAACCAAAAAACATTCCCCTATCCGTCTCTTACTTTAACGAGCACAGGATCACAACGGTGTTGACCTTCAATGTCAGAACGTTGACGTAGGCATTAACTGCTCATACGCCATCTTGCCGCCTCATTTTAACCAGATGACATGAAATGGATCATTTAAAAATGTGTTTCACTTATTAATCATTACAATGTACAATAATTCACTAAATGTAAACTTTGATAAAAAAAATTTTTACGTTACTTAGACATTAATTAGATGTTTTGTGTTGCTTTGTTATCGTTGAAAATACTGTATTGTATTGCCGAGAAACGCGAATGTAACCCAACAAACGCCAATAATGCCTTAATCAACATCACTATTATACAGCAATTGTATACTTTGTGGAAACTAGATGCGTTTTATCCAGTACAACTGCAGATAAACAGTAACGGCAAATCATCTAAGTAACTGCCTCTTCAAGGATTCAAACCGGGGCAAGGTTAGCCTCGTTTCCTGTAATGCCCTCTGGGTTCAGTGGCTGTTAGTTGAAGCTCATGCCTGGAATACATTATGAGCTAAAGGATACAACTAAAGTTCCCAATCTCCTGCTGGACATTGCATTTTCCCTATTGGTACGCCACTATCAACAGAGAAACAATAGCAGCAGATTCAAGAGTGATGTTCGCGAGAATGGGATTATAACGTGTGTCTTGTGGGAGATTGCTTCAGAATCTAATATTAGTGTCGTTGGGAAAATTGCTTTCGCAGTCACATTTAGAATAAATTTATAAATATATAAATAGGTCTACCATCCTGGTGACAGCACTACCTGACATTATGAAAGTACCATACAATCATGTCTCGAATATATGGGGTAATGGGGGGAGGGGTAGTCTCGATAAAACAAAAATTCAGGTAATGCAAAACATGTAATTATGCTCCAAAAACACACGTTTTTCTTACATAGAAAAGAGTGAAGACATAATATATCATCTGAATTTATTGTTTTTAAAGTAATATGTTTATTTGCCACACCTGATGATGATTGCTTGTGTTGCAGTCGAAACGTCGTGATAATTTTATTGTTTTATATTTTTATTATGAATATGAATCCCTGCAGTCACGAAAGCTTTAAATCAAAATATATTTGCTGTTTACCTGCCAACATAATTTGCTGACACGTGTTTGTTCTCAAGCACGATTAATGGATAATTTGCCAATGGATAATCGAGAGTTAACTGTAAAAAGTAAATCATAAATATTAATGCGTATTGTTTAAGAAAGAAAAGCAACGATGAGTTAAATACTGTAAGTGTATTTTAATGTTTGAAAATAGAAGTATAGATTGATTTTTTAAAATATTTAACTCGGACTCGCATGGGAGTCTTTTTTTTCCTTTCATGTCGGTGTCAACGGGCGGTTGTGGTGTTGCGTTTGAGAGAATTGCACATGGGTGATGAGCTTTCCGTTCTCAAATTGTGGATAACATTTCTGGGGTAGACAACCAAAATATGCTCATCCCTATGGCCAGCAATCAAAGTAGATTGTTTTTTTTATTCGGTAAAACCCACTGAGTTATGAGCTTTTTCAGAGGCGACCTGGCCACACGCAATAGTGGCTTCCCGGTGTATATGGGAATTTATAGTAGTGTAAAATAATCTAAACTCATGTGGATGGTAAAACCGGATGACCCGGAGACAATCCACGTGACCACGAGGAGAAAACACGAACTCCAAATATACAGGGTGGAACCCTGATGCGAGGGAGATAACCGCACCACGGGATTAACATTTATTGACCGCAAAGCAAACATGAGTGAGAAACATTGTACACATGTAAGCCAATGACCAAATCATTCGGAATGTACCCATTATAACCACAACTCAGAAGCTAAGCAAGTAGTGAACCTGGATGGTGCTGTGACCACCGTGCGGAAAAAAAAAGACAGATGTGGGTAGGCGTTGTGGGCAGTCGAGGACAAATGCATTGTTTTGCGCGCCCCACATCTTCACAAACCCGCATTGACCAACGCGGTGAAATATGGTCAAATATCCCTCACGCATACAGCAGTCATACAGCAGTGGATTGAGAAATACGGGCTGTACATGTACACTAGGGTACCACTCAAAATGCACGTGGAAAAGTTTCAGTGTTCTTGGATCACACCCTCTCAATGTGTGACTTTTTGTGTAAAAGTCAAATGCTGAGGATGCCATTAAAATCTGTTAACATGTAGTGGCAGCTCTCCTTCGCTGCATCTATGCTCTATCTATTGACTGTAATGCATTTTCAGCTCCATTGAGCAACCAATAAGTATTGAGGGATTTTCTTTTAAACTCGCAGTGCTTCATTTTCATTGGCCAACGAATGAAACCACGTGTGGCCTCAACAATAGCGAACCTGAATGTGTAGTAGCACCATAGTGTACATATAGCCATACACAACGCACTGATTTTAACAATCACATTCGCTTAACGGTTATGCAATATACATGTGACAAGGAGCATAGTTATGTCCCTTTAAACATGTAACGTAGACGAACGCGAAGTGGATAATTCTCACCGAATCCCTTATTCGCACGGCTGTGGTCTTAGCAAATAAAAACATATATTAAACACCTTATTACACATATACTTTTGTATTTAATGCATATAATACTGCACGTAGAGGTTACGACAGCTATAAGACAGCCCTGCGTCAAGGTGGCTATAAATACCATTTTTAAGGGACGTGTGAAGTGCCAGGAAGCCAGATCTCTTCCTCTCTCCCTCCCGTGGCTTAGCTCATTGATGGAACCAACCTGCAGACTTTGTTCCTGGTAATGTAGTATTCTACACATCTGAAAGAACAAGATTTTAAAGCATGGAGATGAGGCGTCATGATTGTGCATTTAATGTTTACAATTAACTAGGTTGGCATGCGAGTCGGGCATTCAGAAGATTACTTAGAGATGCTAAAGGCTATTTATGTACATTCATCCCCTATTAGCATTATCATCCAAGCAGCAAAATGACAAGTTTACACTCCCTGCAGGAACATATACATATATACATCATTTAAATGTAGAAGACCAGGGTTACAACATCTCCATTTATTCTAACATTCAACTCCATAAAAAAATATATATACACTACTGGATGAAGGCCCGTCTGTCTGTCATGGGGGCTGTTTGACCATACTTCACTACCCTTATCAGCACTAGTTGGAACCGTTTCGGATGTTACTTCATGTTGATGTTAGCTGTGGCTTGAGACTCAAACTTAGGTCATTGGTTTGACAGTGCAGTTATCCAACCACCTTGCTGCAGCTCCCCCTTACCACCATGAGTGCATTCGAATTACCCCTAGCATCAGTGTACGTATTGTGCTATATTGCACACAGAGGTAAAATATAAATAAGTGTTTTTTAAACATGCTGCGTACCGTTCTGACATGTAACTTTTGTTGTGTGGCATGCTTGGACATTTCATTGTACACTCAATTTGACTGAGAAATTATTAAATCGAGGCATTTGAAAATCAATTTCAAGGTTTTGGAATGTTTTGTTGAAAATTGTTCTCAAATATTTTAAACGCTCAATACCACTCCGCATGACACCGTAATCGTAAACGCTCGAGGTATCATTATAATTATTTTACCCAAATCGAGCAGAATAGTCTGGATGATCGGACGGACATAAGTGGGGGTCGTAGTCGGAATTATCATGAGAGTCGTGTTCATTTTTTAAAAAAATATGTTCTTGGTGCATGGTGGTCCGTGGGTCCGGGAATGTTGGGAACCACCGCTTTATCAAGCAATGTTAGACATTTTCAAACAAAACGGTAGGTGGCAGTTAGCGCCTGAGAGTTGTCTTTAGATCCGAGCTTTTTCCTTGCCGCTGTCAATAGAGGGCAGTGTAGAGCTATTGCGTCTGCAATTATGTGCATGACTGTTCATGATACAGGACTCACAGTGCGTCAAAATCAAACTGTCTTTTTTATTCGTCACAATCACAAGAAAAGTACTGCATTTCCAGTGCTCATTACGACAGTGTGTGCATGTATGCAGTACCGTGTTTAAGTTTTACTTGGAGAGATGCATGCTTGGGAAACACAAAGAGAACACAAGATTACAGAACAATCAACAGTTAGATACATCATATCGACACTTGAGAAAAATTAAGTGTGCTTGGGCAGGACATGTAGCGAGCATGGATGATGGCTGGTGGTTGAGACTAATGATGGAGTGGCATCCAAAGGATGGAGCATGCCCGAGAGAGTGTACACACGGAGATGGAGCGATTAGATGTGTAGGAAGCAATATGATAGCTTCGGGAGGTTTTCATCAATCAGTGTATTGATTATAGCTGATAATGATAATGAAAAAAGGATCCACACACAAATGTTGACAATTCACTTCGATGGCATATGCATCTATTGTACCGACAGTTTTTTTTGTCATCTGTTGCACCTTTGCAATAGTATAACAGTATCCATAAAGATAATTTCAACGTTAATGTGAACATTACAACTATTATAAAAGATGCATTATAGCATCTGCTGCAAAAATCGCAACACTTGTACATATAACTTAAATTCTTCTTCTTGTAGCGTACGGCAAGTTTGTGTAAGTTATACGTCCAGGTTTGAGTTTGTGAGCAATGTAATAATAGCTTCTGGAGTAGCGCGACTAATTCTCTCCAATCCACCGGAGAGCAGGGACGTAGAATGGAGTTGTTCACGATATGGTCCATCGCTTGGTTTGGGCGGCCGTAGTCACACTGGAGGTCATCTGTAAATGTTGCAGACGTGTCAACAGCGACCAGTCGCTTTTCCCAAGCAGGTCGAAGAGCGCCACAGTTTTATTGGTAGTTCAAATCAGTGGCGGAGTCCTCGATGAGGCATTTATTCGTAACCTCAGCAGAACTCGAGTGTATATTAAACATACATGTTTTTTTATATATATATTCGCACCTCCAATTAGGACGGTTGGCTACGTATGGTGCAAAAGAAGTTCAACATACATATATAGTTTTTTTTTAAGCTAGAGCATGCAGAGATGTAAAAGGAATGAAAATTACCGTCATTATATTTCAGCTTTTAGGAAGTAGCCAGTGGCTCTGAGGTCAGAGCACTGAGCTGGCACCCCTGAGATTTCCAAGGTTTGAATCCAGGCAGCAGCCTGCCGTTCAATTTCAATTTAATTCTGAAGCATATTGAGATGATAGCCTGAGCATGATCACTAGTGATTGTACAAAAAAAACCCAATCACACTACATTTGGTTCGGTATTTAATTTGGCTAAATCCCGGCTCTTAAATTTTAAAAAAATATTTATTTAATTGTCATGCGAAAATAATGTTCTCAGCAGGGAGAATGCTGCCACCTACTCTGTGAAGACGGGCCAAAGTCTGAAATGTCACATATTGTGACATTTTGACATTTTAAGGTAGTGTTACTGACGAATGTTTTGAGTTTTTTTCTGTGGAACAAAAATCACTTGAAGTGATCTCACAGGTAGCCGTTTGGTATCTGCTTCCATGGCCGCTCTCTAACACAAACCACTGCTCAGTCCGCGATGCCAAAATCACAATTAGGATAGAGTTGGGGGAGGGAAACACATCTTGACATAAGAATTGCTTTAGTATGAATAGATGTGTTTCCCATGTGGGGTATTGTGTGACTTTTGCTACGTGTATACCACATAGCCTGCGGTGTTATTGACTCAGTGTGGGGTAACTTGTTCAGGACAAAGTTCACACGCATGAAATAATAATTGTTTCTGTTTTGCTGCCTAAAGTCAATTCCTTTGGTAGAGAGATATTTCGATTTAAAGCCTTTCGTGACTGCAAGGATTCATCTTCTTGGTTTTTTTTTCGGTAAAGTCACGTAGAATGAGGATAAAACAATGAAACAAAATAAGACGATAAAATTCTCACGACGTTTCGGCCACAACACAAGTAGCCTTCTTCAGGTGAAGGAACAAACAGTTCTGTTCCTTCACCTGAAGAAGGCTACTTGTGTTGAAGCGCTATCGTCCCGACAGTTCTGTTCCTTCACCTGAAGAAGGCTACTTGTGTTGTGGCTGAAACGTCGTGAGAATTTTATTGTCTCATTTTGTTTTATTGTTTTATTCTCATTCTACGTGACTTTACCGAAAAAAAACAAGAAGATAGAGAGATATTGTACACCACTACCAATGCAGTTTCCTTCGTGTTATATTTCCCATATTGTATTGGCTCAACACTGGCTATTCATCTGCATGTTGCAATACTTTGTTTTCCCTGAAGTGTCTTTATCATTGAATATGGAAATCCCTTTAAGCAAACAGGGCTGCAGATGGCTCAGCCAGAAAAGGAATGTTTTTTTACAAAACCCTTTCGGGATTGTTCCGATTATGCGTGTTCAATCAAAGGCAAGAACCACCTGGTGGATGAAACCCCACGACAACGCACCGCTCTTTAACCCTCTCTAGCTTGCTAATGCGCTCAAATGTACATGACTGACTCGTCTAATCACGCTTTCATCGTTGCCACATCCAAACAAACAAGCATTTCCTACTTGTTCAATTACTTCCCCGTGTCTCCCGCTTGCGTTTCCATTTAGACCGCAGTCGTTCGGTGGCCCACCCAGACACTTCCCCTGACCACCCTCTCTCAGTCCGTTGCAATCCACCCCACCCCCCCTGCTCATTTTCCATTCACTCTTCCTCCCCATTTGCAGCTGTGTGCTTTTACGTCATTGTGGTGGCATACAGTGAAATGTTTGTCATTTCAGATTTACCAACCCACAATTAACAAAATGTTGTTGTACGTCACTGTGCAATGTGTGCTCAGTTCATGGATTACATTAATTTCACTCTTTATAGTATCCCAACCCGATTCGTTTCATGCTTGATGGGTGTTTTGTTTGTTCCCCATTTAGGTTACACTAATGCTGTGGCGTGATGTGATGAAATGAAGAACATCGCGATTGGAACTCTGACAGCGAGCATTGCATCGCCTCGTGTCAGAGAACGGCCCCGAAAGATGACGTCACAGAGCCAAAACCTCTCTTCGGTCGACTTCTTAATGCACACCAGGGGACACAACATTTAATAACCCACAAAGTGCTTTGCGTGACACTAAAGCCAACTCTATGGTTAACTCTCGGAGCATGAAGCCAAATTAAGGGGTGGATCAAATTGAAAATGATTGCGGGTGTTTTCCGTGCGGTAATGGTTGCTTGGGATAGGGCCATGAACTCACTAAACTTCGTTAAATCACGGGCAGCTGGTGCATGGATTCGAACCCAGGTTCTGAGCAAGTGCCAGTGCTCAAACTCCTGAGCTAAGCCGGTCACCACCTCTCCACTGTTTTTTTGGTCTTGAAAGTGTACTGTACACCATACGTTCTTTAACCTCGGCGTTAGTGAGAAAAAGTGTTATGCCTGCAATGGAAACAACATTACGTTTCTAAAATAGATTTTTAAAATATATTTTTTGTATGAACAATTGATGAAAACAATTGTAAAAGCAAACGTGGTGCACATGTACATTTACAATGGTATTTATCGTATTCATTCTAGTGAATCTGACATAAAGTAAAGCCGTAATTTATGAGTTGCTTTTTTTTACTTTTTCACTAAATGTGCATGTTCACTCTCCCTTTTTCTGTTGTTGCAAAATCGCTGTAAAATGATTTACTGCCCATGGCTACTGTAATGTGCATACCAGATCTAACACAGCAACAAAAAAGCAGTATTTAGCTTTTTTCCCATATGAGCAAAACTCAGGGCCATTGGCCAGAGAATTTGTACCCAGCCACTGCTAAACTGTACACACTTGCAGACAACCCACAGTTGATATCTGCAGAGATGATGGAAATAAACACTGTACGACGTATGGAGTTTTTTTTTTTAAGACGTAAATTGCTGACATGTCCAAGGAGGACACACAATCTTAGAATGGTATTGTGTGCTCGCAAATACAACTGCCTAGATTATTGTTAAAACTAAGCGCTTCTCATTACAGACAAAAACATACTTTACTTGGGTGGGAATGATCAGGATATATAATATATCAGTTAGGCCTTACTTATTCCCAAGAAGCACTTGTGTGATCCCCCCCCGCCCCCAATGAAAATGTGTTCTCTTATGTTTTTCTTAGGAGTTCTCCAGAAGAGAAAAAAAACAGATGGATGCGTACTCATATCATTGCACACGCGATTGAGAACAGTAACATGTTATAGTTGATTTACTTTATTGTACACCGTTCAATATTTTCCAAATCGGTATCTAGATGTAATCGTCAGGCCTCCTCGTAGTAAAATGTGTTTCAGTATTTTGCCAATAAAATATAAATATGGAATAATGTATATGTTTAACTGAATATCAACAATATATACACGGTACATTAAACTGTGGAAATGAATCTAGATTTGAAGTTTTCGTGACTGCAGGGATCCATGCTCTTTGGTGCTTTCGGTTAAGTCACGTACGTATAAAATAAAATCAATTAAATCACGACGTTTCGATTGCAACACAAGCAATCATCATCAGGTGAGAAAACCACAGCAATAATTTTTTCTGTGGTTTTCCCACCTGATGATGATTGCTTGTGTTGCAATCGAAACGTCGTGATTTAATTAATTTTATACCTACGTGACTTTACCGAAAGAACCAAAAAGTGTGGAAATGAACACCATATAATTGCATCATTTTGTCTCCAAACTGTGTAAAAGGGCCAGATAGTTACCAGATTGCAGATGCTTCCTTGAAATCAAAAGTACGCTGTTTTTTTATGGATGAAATCTGATGAAGACTAGAATATTTCCAAATTTTTCCCGAGAGCAATTGCGTTTCAACCAATAATATAGTTTGAATTGAACAAAAATAGATCCATACGATTGCTTGGAAATCTACCAAGAGCGAACACGAAAATATTCACGGAAGATTAGAGTATTGTAATATGCAAAGTGGAGAGGGGTGGTGCAGCAGTTAGCAAACTATATTATGAACCCGGTGAACTGTGTTCAGTTCCTGAATACAGCCAACATCAGTGGCGAGTGATATCTGAATTGGTCCTGACCTGTATTGCACGTATGTTGAACTTATTTCCTGCACTGACCAGTGTGTTGAATACAGAGAACCCCAGTGACTGACATGACATGGGAAAGCTTTCATTGAGCAGTGGGTTATAAAAGGGCAGTACATTATCTATTATATCTTTTTCAACGCTCACCATTTGACGAAGCTTTTGGAAATCATATTACCCAAATGGAAAGAAATGATTGCACGCTGTGATGCAAGCTGTTTTTTTTTGGATTAAGTTGTTACCGTTAAAGCATATGGGTGGGATACTTTTTTGTGAATTCACACAGAGAAATCAAATTCAAATTTCCTGACGAAATTTCCAAAAAGGACATTTACACAAGATCCGACAAATTGCATTTTTGAACACGTAAAAACCAAGGGGGGGTGTGTGAGACGGTGGCCACATTGGTGTGTGTGGTGCACTATGAATCCAGTGACCTCGGTTAGATTTCCGGCCATGGTGACACGGTCGACGAGTAATATCTGAAACGCTTCTGCACCCCCCTTTCACCAGTATGCCTTACGAGAGTATTGAGGTGTGGTCATAAAACCCCCATAACTGACTCAGCGTGGGGATGGCTTTCATCCAGCAGTGGATTGACAAAGAGACGTCAATTGTATTATGATCATTTAAAATTTAGGGATGACTTACGCATTTAAGCAACTCCATGTCATGCATTTATAATAATGTTGCACACTCGAAATGAAGGACGTGGGCAGGTGCTGCAAATCGAGGGCAAACACATTTATTGTGGTAAACATATAAAATGCAACAGCACGTGCGTCACACACAGCAATCCTCAACCGAGTCGCCATTAACCACGTGACTGGTGTACAAGTCCGGTTAATCAATAACCCTGCCAGCCACCCACAGGCCCAACTCAGTTATCGCATGCTGGTGCATTGATGTACTGCACAGCACATAAGGACTTACACAAAACCACACTTTACTCCCTTGCTGCGCGAGGAAATAACTAAAAGTGTGGTCTATTCCTAATGTGCCACAATATGATACACGTGTTAACGAATGTCAACCTATCTTTCTATTGAATTAAGCATTCACAGGTGAATGCTTAATTCAACAGGTGAATGCTTAATTTCACAGGTGAATGCTTAATTCAATAGGAAAAAGCAATAAGAGGGATTTATTGCTTGTTATAAAATATTTCCTTTTAGTGGTTATGGGTAGGAAGATGCTGATAAAATGTTGGTAATTATTGTAGCGTTGTGCTATAGGGAGTGGTAGCGTAACGGTTAGTGCATTGTGCTCCGATGCCGGCCACACGGGTTTGATTCCCGCTTATGGCCAACACCAGTGGCGATTATCTGAACCAGTCGTGGGCCTCCCCTAGGTCGACTCAAACTTAAATGAGTAGCTGGTATGGTGTGTAAAAACATCGCCACTGAGGAGACTCGTGTGCCACGTGCCTTCCTTCATAGGTGCTCGCTAACAGCACTTGTCCTCACAGTCTGTTAAGGCTATACGGGGTATTTTGTCTCTTGTACTAGGATGGCACGTTGCCTAGCTACAGCTCTAAATTAGAGACTCTACAGCGAAGGCAGCTGCAGTAATGAATACCCAAGAAAGAGATTCTGAGTAAGCACGATTGGGATACTTGCATGCTGTACAGGCAGTTTTTGAGATATTGCATAGGAAGAGGTATGACAGGAAAGGTAGTGACATCAAAAGCAAAAGGATTGCCAAGAACGCAAAAAATTATAGCAATGTTCACTTCGAGTTGAGTTGAGCAAATTACATCCACTTCACGAATTTAAAGCTGTATCATTAAAAGCCGATGTATAAATAACTGAAATTAGACAAGTCAATGTAATAGATCAAGAGGATACTACAGATTAACTATATAGACATAAACTGAGAGAAGTGGAGAAGTGGTGTATGAAGAACTTTAACCAATTTCTGAGGACGAAACAAACTGGAACATCATGACACAATTCCTTTCAAATGAGTAGGTATGAGAGGGTGATTTGTAAATTTGCTGTCGGAGTGAGGAAGAAGAGAGAGAACATGAATTTGAGTTTGCAGTCAGCAGGAACATGTGTATGACGAACACTATTATGAATTTAAGGAACCTAGAAAATGCACCTCGAGGAGCCTATATGGAAACAGAAATAGATATGGCTTGATTCTCATGCACAAACCTCAGATTAAACAGATTATATCAGAGAAGGCACCCGTTTCAACACACTCAACACAATAAATTGCAAGATAGTTTGATGCCAGAAGACAGAACTAATTGGAGACAAAAAAAGACAGTCCATAAAAAATCGAGTTCAGAAGGTATGTTAATTGAGACTTTTCGATTTAAAGCTTTCGTGACTGCAAGGATTCATCTTCTTTGGTTCTTTCGGTAAAGTCACGTAGAATGAGAATAAAATAATAAATTGATAAAATAAAATAACACAATAATTTTCTCACAATATTATTGTGTTATATATTATTGTGTTATTTTATTTTATCAATTTATTATTTTATTTATTCTCATTATTTTATTTTATTCTCATTCTACGTGACTTTACCGAAAGAACCAAAGAATATTAATTGAGACTGTTTCAGACTATTCAGTTTACATTCGACCAATAGTAAAACGAGGTGACTTGAAAACAATCCCACAACTCTGCACCACTAGAAGTGCAACGTTAAGAATAAAAAAAATATTAATTAATAAAATCGCAAACCTGAACAAATAGCTATTTATCCAATCGCTTTGAGGGGAGAGGATGAATTGTTCTGCCCCGAAAAAGGAACAAAAAAGTGCTGCTCTTCAGTCAGTCATGATTAACACCCTATCCCTTAGGGGTGGAGGAAATGGTAACGAGGTGGAGGGGATTAAACCGTCACGTTCATATTACTCTAGAGCAGCTGCAGCCAACCTCACTCAAGCAGACCTCAGGCTGACCCTAGTCGACACGAGGCCACACCTAAAGGAGGCCTTAACCGAAACAATCGCATGTACTGAGGCTGTAATGATGCATCGATTTGAGGTGATTTTTGAAGCTCGTGACATTAATGCATACAAAAAAATCACGCAAACGTGGGAGGTTGTAAGAATGTGTTCGACTTAAGAAAATATAATACGACCCATCAACAGCCATGGACAATCCACGACTGTATAAAGGCCACCTCAAGCCACTGCCACTTCTAATGATCCTGTGATGTAAACATCCTCCTAGCATCTGCACACAAACTGGTTGAATTTGCTCCATCTCATAGGTGGGCATCCTCGCAGCATTCCATTTCTTGGCCATCAATTCGTTATTATTCTTGACCATTGGTCATCATCCCTTCTCGTGACATGCCTTGCCAAAGTCCACTTGCTTTTGGTAACAGTTTCAGTGATTTTTTTTTACATTCATTATGCATAAATTTGAAGCACAGTATTTTCATAATACAATTATATTAATCAAAATTGAACCCTGTAACAACAACAGTGGGGGGAGGGGTGGGGGCTGAACTTGCATAACTCACCATTTCACTGTTGGACCAGTGACAGGTAAAAGGTAGAATTTTCCAGTTAACATCAAACTCCTTGCCATTTTACAGAGACTATGGTGTTGCAGTATATTTAAAAAAGTGCCTTCCTAAGTCACACCAAAACCCAGTCCTTTACCAGCACTTGTGTTTTTATTTTAACCGTTTATCCCCCTACAGCATTGGATCTCAGTTTTGGTCTGGTGGCCGTACCCCCCACCCCCACCCTCCCAATCAAGACCACCGATCCCTGCAGCTCCCTTCCCCACTCCCAGCCCCCCAAGATCGACTCTCGATTAGTGCGCATTGTACAGTCCCTTTATTTACATTATTAATATCGATGGCAGGTACGTTATCATTTGAAGCATTAAATAGTGCATTGCTAAATAGTGTTGAAATTGTATGGAAATGACTTCTGTAATATTCCCTGTAATAGCAAAGAGTACTGTATTGCAAAAAGCAAACCGCACTTTTCTAGTGGAATGGTATTCACATTACTGAAATATGAAAGGGACTGGAAAAAAAGAGTGGAATGAAAGAGATGGAAAATGCAATGTGAAAATAAAGTGGGATCTGCTTCAGCACCTTGGCACCAGATTTTGTCTTCCGATTACATGGACTTGCTGTGAACCATTGAAGACAGTAGGAATATATGTTATTCTTGACAAAAGGGGAAAAAGGAAAATAGACAAAAAGCCAACCCTCATTGCCACTGAGGTAAGCATTTTTGTATGAAAGAGCCAGAAATATTGCCATATTTTATTTCAATTTAGTGATATTGTTGCACTGTGAAAGTCATAGGAATTGTGCCCTTTACAATGTTTGTTCTATATCAAAGATGAACGAACATCTAACATTTATGGTATCGAAAGGGACTTGCGTTCACACGCTTGCCATTTCTAAAAATAAATACTTTTTTAAGCTTTCACAAAGCATCACTTTTACTGAATAGCGGCAAGGCATGGTTCTGTCACCAGATAATACAAGCGTTCCCACCTGGTGATGGCAGGATATAAGGAGATTCCCAGTAGAAAGATGTGGTATTGGTTGCCATGGGGCTTTGAGCACTGCATGCCCCAAGAGTCAGCAAGAATTCTGAATTTAATAAAGCTCTTTGAAGGGCATATATATAATAAAATTAAGAAAGATACATACCATTCCTTGTAATTCTATATAACTGCCAATAAAACAATTATATTCAATTTTTATTTAAAGCTTTCGTGACTGCAGGGATTCATATTCTTGGTTCTTTCGGTAAAGTCATGTAGAAGGGAAGCAATAAAATAATAATTTTATTGCTTATTATTGTATTGTTTCCCTTCTACGTGACTTTACCGAAAGCACCAAGAATAACAATTATATTATTAAATTTCATGAAAAAAATATTGACACTTTGGCCATGTGCTCTGCTTACGAATTATGCAAGTCTAAGAAAGACATAGGTCATCGGGAGACTGCCACACAACCACTGGTTTCCTGTTTTCAAGTGTGGGAAGTTAAGGTTGTGTCAGTTGCGCAAGCAACCTGAGCATGTCGGATTAAAGCACAAGATCCATAATTGGCGATAAGCAGCTTTTTGAGGACACCTTGTTAATGGATGACTTGTCTTTAAAATTCAGATGAGACCCATACAATGACCATAAGTAGGAACACTAGCATGCCTCTTAGGATATTTCTGAAAACAATAATTATCCTTTGTGGTGTTTGTATTGTGGTAATGTCAAATTTCATTCTTGTTTATCCACCTTTGGACATATACTTAAACATATTTTACAGTAAACTCAATGGGACATATACATTTTTCCATTTTGTGATCTGCTGGATTTATTTATAAGAGGTTATAGCAGTTGTTAGCAATTGTAGATGTACCTCAACCGGGGTTTAATTTCAGCTGAGTCTATCTGATTCAGTGACGTGGAAAATCTCTTCGCACCCAGTATTCCTTATGAAACGGCCCTGGCTGCCAGTCACGTGCCACCTCCCGGTCTACCAGTGACCTAGAAAACATTCAGTGAGAAATTCATCCCCACCTATGGTCCATAATGGAGTATATTTAACTGAGCGGGACTTAGTGACTCATGTATGCAAGTGATCATTTGCACATGGCTGTATTTGTATTAGCTGCATGGCTTTATTGGGCTGAAGTGGGATCCAGGCTGTCTAACCCCTACAACCTGTTACAGCAATGACAAATGCCACAAAAATAGGCCATCTGTTTGTGCTACAGTGACAGTGAATAGAATACATTATAAAAATTATAATTAGATATTGTGAGATTTTTTTGGGGGAAACTTTTACTAGCATAGTGATTATTCCCATTGCAATGATTATCGCAGAGGTGCCGGTGTGGCTCAGGGGCATCAAACCACGTGAGCACACACTGCTCTGACAACAATGAGGGTTTTAATCCGGGCAAAGCACAAATGGTTAAAGCGGGTTCCTGAGTATAGTAAGTCGATGGTCATTTCAGTCTGGATAGCAATTCAGCTTGATTCATGTAAAATCTGGTCCATGTTGACTGTCTAGAATTGTGATTATGGTCAAATTGTTAAGCAGCATGATTAACTTCTGAAAATCAGAATGCGGTAAAGTGGTTTAAAAATTGTCAACCTTCCACTTAAATCAGTAGAGCTGGCAAGTATTTGCAGCTGACCAGTACCTCATTTACCATTAAAACATAAGGCTGATACCTAGTCCACACGTTTGGCCCATTTCCACGTCGATTCTTGCATGGTGCTCAGGTAAGACAGGAGGCCCTGGGGGGCCAGCACAGTCCTTATCGGTGGCAACGTGCGGCCGGGGATCCCATTTAAATGAATGGAAAGTTCAACAATGTAATCACCCACAGAAGAGTCGTGATTCCTGCAGGAATTGCCCAAGGTGGAATCGTAATACTTGCATGATTCCTCCGGGAATTTCCCAGGTCTACACGACATATACAAAACCTCGTTTCCCTTTGCCAAAAAGAATGATAAATCATCGCACTTCCCGCATGGTTACGAAATCGGACAGATAATCAGCAGTGCAGTACTATACTGAAATTCCAAATCTCAGTTTGAGGGAAATCATGAGACAATGCTAATGTATTTATTGTAACTAAAACAACAGCGATAGAAAAGAAAGCTCTTTTGGCTTATCTCTTTTTCTGTGGACAGATAAATGTCTATCCACACGCCTGTGCCACATTAAATCCAACGGAGAGGGTGATAAAGGACAAAGCTGAAGCGTGCGTGGTTTCTTAGCAACGCCTGACAGCGCAAGCACACGGCACTCACTGAAAGTGTTTTTCTGATGCAAGCAGCCGTCCCACAATATTAGTTTTTTTTAAATTAAGATGTATATTACCTTGTCTAATTGTTCTTGTATTTAAAATAATAAAAAATAATTACTTCCAGTAATCCTTGTTCTATTAACATAAAATGTCCCACCCTTCCATATCTCGAGGTAAAATTTAAACTTGTTTTTAGTCATATTCTTAGCTCTTTTGGTAAAGTCACGTTGAAGGGAAACAATAAATAAATATATTAGCCTTCCAGACAAATGTTAAACTTTTGACCAGTTTCAACCTTCTGAGTTTCAACAGAGTTCGGCATGTAAAAAAAAAATATTTTTTCATGTGGATGTAGAGAACAGAAGCTTACAGTATTTTATATTAAAAGAGTAGATAACCCATTGCTCTGCAACAGAAAATAAGAGACAGCTGTAACGGTCATACTCTTCACACAATCCGGTGATCGGAGCATTAAAAATCATCTGCTTTTTTATGTAATAAAATGCCAACACATTGCGAGGTTCTTTTAATATTTTCTAGGATTTAAAGCATATTCTAGAAAAAGAATTCCAAAAAGAGGAGCAAAAATTATAACGTTAGAAGAATTTTAAATGAACAATGTCAGTCTTCTGTATAACTTTCACGTCTTTGGTGTCGCTATCTATTATTATTATATGTCTTCTGAACTTCCTCCACCATTTCAATTCAATACATTTTCTATTCTACGGAAAAACTAGGGGCTGGAGACCACGCGAGGAGGAGGATCACCTGCTGGGGAGGCCCGTGGTTTCTTGCTTCCGCTGCGGCCAGCCGGGGCATTTCGCGCAGGGGTGTCAAAACCAACCTCAGCCCCCGACTACGGCTCCGGTGCCCTCAGCTCCGCCGACGGCCGCATCTCATCCCCGGCAGGCGAGTCGCGACACACCAGACACCCGACCCAATGCACCATCTCAGGCATCTAAGGTTCCACGGGTCATCTCCACCCGCGCTGATGGTGCCGCGGAGCGGCAGGGATTAGCTGCACAAGGGTGGCCTAGCTCAGGTACACAGAGATGAGGAAGTTGGCGCGCCGAGTGATCGCGGCCGCATCGGGTTCCTCGGCGGTGTCAGGCTCCGTGCAGGGGATCGAGGTACGTGTCATGGTGGATATAAGTGCTTCTGCCACCATTATATTGGATGTGATTTTTTATTTGTTGCCGACGAGGAACCAGCATGTTAAGCTGGTGGTAAATGCATGCGCCACGGCGAACGGAGGGAGTTTGGGTATCATAGGGCAGATAGAGGCCCGCATCGGGATTGGCGAGATCGTGGTGGTTGGACCTGTGTTGATCTCGAGGACGCTGGCGGTGCCCTGCCTTTTGGGCACGGATTTTTTTTAGTAAGATCAGGGCTGTGTGGAGATGCCGTCAGGCCGTAGACTGTTTTTCTTGCAGTCTCCATACAAAAGTCCGGTGGCGAGGGTCACGGTCCAGACCCTTGCCAGGGACTCGGTTGAAATCCCACCAGGCTCGCAGATGTTGATACCATTGCGCTACCGCAAGCGATTGCAAATTACTGACCCGGAGGCGGGCGTCCTTTTGACTGTCCAATACAGTGACCCGTGGCCTAGCGCTTGTCGACACACAGATGATCCTTCGCCTTGACCAGGAGCCATTCTTGCAGGTGCTCAATGCGGGCCCGGGAACGGCTGTGGTTCAGACGGGGACGGTGCCGGCCGACACGACGGCCGCATGTTGCGAGGGTGCCAGGATTGCGCACAATGTGATTGTTGGTGCGATGGAACAGAGTGTTGGATCGGACGAGTCCTGAGCGGAGGTGTTGTGTCAAGAAATCCCGCAGTTGTCCCCGATGCAGCAAGGAGAATTACGGTGGCTGCTGTGCGAGTTTCGAAATGTGCTTAGTAAAAGTTAGTTTGATATCGGCCATACCTTCCTGTTGCAACACCGCATTGATATGGGGGAGGCCGGCCTGATTCGTCAGAACTCGTATCGGTTGAGTCCACTGGAGAATGAGCATGTGCAAAAGGTGGTGGACGAAATGTTGGCCGCCGATATCATTTATCCTTCTACCAGCCCTTGGGGAGCGCCCGTGGTGCTAGTTAAGAAACATTATGGCAGTCTTAGGTGCTGTGCGGATTTTCTTAAATTAAATGATGTCCCGGTCGCCGACGCATACCTGCTCACACGAATGGATGACTCCCTAGACACATTGTCTGGTGCATTTCGGACCAACACCACCTGACCAGTGAATTAAAACATATACACCTGGCCCTCAAGAGAAACGGATACTCTGACCATACCATCTGCCAAGCTGTTTCTCCCTCCATACAGAAACAACCACTTGATACTCCGGTCAAAACCATCACACTACCATATATAGCAGGCTTTACTAAAAAGATCTCCAAAATTCTAAGCAAACACAAGATCCTGGTCCGGTTCAATACAATACACAAAATCCGTGACCTAATCCCATCCGTGAAGGATGTCATTCCTGACTTACAGTACCCCGGGGTTTACAAATTGAGCTGCACTTGTGGTGATTTCTATATCGGGGAGACGAAGCGACATGTCTCTGACCGAATTCGCGAGCACAAATCAGATTTGAAACACGGCAGAACGAATTCTTCTGCCGTGGCTGACCACTGTTACAACGCTGTGGGTGATCACGATATAGTGTTCTCCGATACCAAGGTCCTTTGCAAACCTATAGGTTATAATCAGAGATTTGTCCACGAGGCAATTCAGATTTACAAACACAGACACAATTTCAACCGAGAAGATGGTTTCAAATTAAGCAATCATTGGAAAGATGTTCTAAATCATACCAAACATTAAACTAATTTTCAATGGTACAGTATATTTATCCAAGTAGTGATATACCAAACTTTCACAGCAGCTTATTTCCCTTCAAAACAACGTTGGTAAACTCCCCTCCCCCCCCCCCCCCCCCGTGTTAGGTGCTCTATCAGCACTTTATGCTAATTCTTTTGTCAAAGCGTTTGGTTTCCTCCCACACAGCTTAAAGGACGCGACCTGGCTTGACTTTCTTAATTCCAACGCTGTCTTCGTGACAGCACGGTCCCTTCACCTGATGAAGGCCACTTGTGTTGTGGCCGAAACGTCGTGATTTTTGTTGTTTTATTTTTTACCTACGTGACTTTACCGAATAGAACCAAAGAGTATGGATCCTTGCAGTCACGAAAACTTCAAATCTAGAATTATCAGGGTTTTGGCAACTTCCTGCAACAAACTTCCATGCATTATTTGGGTCACATCGTTAGTTCGAACAGAATAGCCACGGACCCTGAGAAAACGGCATGCGTACGAGATTGGCCGACCCCCAAGTCCGTGGGTGAGGTGCGCAGCTTCTTTGGGTTTGTGTCATATTATCGCACATTCATGCCGCAGTTTGCCATGGTGGCTAAGCCCCTACATGCTCTGACTGCCAAGAACCAGAGATTTAAGTGGGGGGTGGATGAGGAGGCTGTGTTTGTAGCCCTTCGTGAGCGCCTATCCAACGCGCCCCCACTTGACTGTCCGGATTTCTCCCTGCCGTTTGTTCTTGACACGGACGCTAGTGACACGGGTATAGGAGCCGTCCTGTTCCAAGTTAAGAATGGATTAGAGAGGGTAGTCGGGTATGGCAGCCCCGTTTTGTCTGCTGCGGAACAGCGCTACTGTGTTATCTGCAGGGAACTGTTGGCCATGGTGTACTTTGTACAACAGTATAGGCCTTATCTCTGTGGCAGATAATTTATTGTTCGCACGGATCACGCGGCCCTTCAGTACTCAGAAGGTTGAGGTTGGAGAAGGAGGAAGCGTTTAGAAGTGGGGATAGAGACAGATTCAAGGAGTCGAAGAACAGGTTTAGCAAGGTGGTGAGAGAGGCTGAACGACTGTACTCAGAGAGAATAAAACACCAGTTCTCTGCTAACGACTCTGCAACTGTCTGGAGAGGGCTCAGGCAGATCACCAACTACAAGCCCAGAGCCCCCCACACCACTAACGACTCCCACCTGGCCAACGACCTGAACGAGTTCTACTGCAGATTTGAAAGACAATTGGACTGTCCTGAACTACCCCTTCCCACCCAAGAGGCCCCATCCCCCGCCCCTACTCCAGAGACGACTATCTCCTTTCAGGAGGGAGAAGTTAATAGACTTTTCAAGAGGAAGAACCCACCCAAAGCAGCTTGGCCGGACTCTGTCTCTCCAGCCACCCTCAGGCACTGCGCTGACCAGCTGTCTCCAGTGTTCACCAACATCTTTAACACCTCCCTGGAGACATGCCATGTACCAGCCTGTCTCAAGTCCTGCACCATCATCCCTGTGCCCAAAAAGCTAAGGCCAACAGGACTAAATTATTATAGACCGGTCGCCCTTACCTCTGTGGTAATGAAGTATTTTGAGCGCCTGGTTCTGGCACACCTCAAAGCCACCACAGACCCTCTCCTGGACCCCCTTCAGTTTGCCTACAGAGCCAACAGGTCTGTGGATGACGCAGTTAACATGGCCCTTCACTTCACCCTACAGCATCTGGACTCCCCAGCATCCTACGCCAGGATCCTGTTTGTGGACTTCAGCTCTGCCTTCAACACCATCATCCCTGCCCTGCTTCAGGACAATAGGTAGGAAGCTGACAACCTGGTGACCTGGTGTAGCCAGAACAACTTATAGCTAAATGCTCTAAAGACAGTTGAGATGGTTGTGGACTTCAGGAAGAATACAGCCCCACTCACCCCCATCATCCTGTGCGACTCCCCAGTCAAAACTGTAGAGTCCTTCCGCTTCCTGGGCACTATTCTCTCCCGGGACCTCAAGTGGGAACTGAACATCAGCTACATCACCAAGAGAGGTCAAAAGAGGATTACTTCCTACGGCAGCTGAAGAAATTCAACCTGCCAAAGACAATGATGGTGCACTTCTATCTATACAGCAATCATTGAATCCATCCTCACCTCCTCCATAACTGTTTGGTACGCTGCTGCCACTGCCAAGGACAAGAGCAGACTACAGCGTATCATCCACACTGCTGAGAAGGTGATTGCCTACAATCTACCAACCCTCGAGGACCTGCACACCTCGAGGACCATGGGGTGAGCGAGGATGATTGTGGCCGATTCCTCTCACCCTGGACACTCTCTGTTCCAGCTACGCCCCTCCGACAGAAGGCTGCGGTCCATCAAGACCAAAACCTCACGCCACAAAAACAGTTTCTTCCCATCTGCTGCTGGCTTCTTCAACAAGGCCAAGGGCTTACACTGACTTTTACACTTACACTGACTTTAACATTTTATCTACAAAATAACACCTTGCCATATTTACACTATGTTAACCTATTTGTATTTTTTGTATTTTTAGATTGTATCTTATAGCTACTTTTTATTCAATATTTATTCAAAATTTTACATACTTTAACCCCTTAGTGTTTGTACCTTTAGTATAGTTAGACTTGTATACCACTTATTTTAGATTTATTATTACTATATGTTGAATGTATGCACCTTCCTGCCAAAGTAAATTCCTTGTCTGTTCGAACTTTCATGGCGAATAAAACCCTTTCTGATTCTGATTCTACTCCCTGCGAGGGAACCAACTTTCCGGCCAGCTCTCACACTGGCTGGAAATTATCCAGGCGTACTCGTTCCGCGTGATATACCGTAAAGGGGTGTGGCATTGCAAAGCTGATGCATTATCCCGCCTGCCGTAAGGGGTGAGCTGTGCATGTTCATCAGGCGCAGGTCATTATGAACCTCCGGCGGCGGTGTCTGTGGCCGTCATAGCGGCGCTTGATGAAGGGGAGCCCGCCGAGATGGTCGCGCCGGGTGACAGCGTTTTGCACCTTACGTGCGTCGAGTGGGGGCAGTTGCAGATGGAGAATGTGTCCCTTATGGCTTTGCTGCGTCGCACTGAATTGGGGCACAAAGAGTCTGCTCCCTCTGACGCCCTGTGACTGGTCCTTCGGGATGGCCTTTTGATGTTGGGGCATGAAAGGCTGCACCGTCATCGCATTGTGGTTCCCATCACCCTTTGAGGCAGGTTGACTCGGGTGGTGCACGAGGACAAATTGTTACTTGGGGTGCGGAAGACGTTGTTAACGTTGCAGTGCGATTTTTATTGACCGGGAATGTCGAGCGACGTGCACCACTCGATTAAGGGTTGTACAGACTGCGCGCGCAGAAAAACACCGCTGAGGAAGTCCCAGCCTCTGCTGCAGTCCATCTCGGTGTCGCGGATTAACGAGTTGGTCGTGCTCGACATTCTAGGACCCTTTCCGGCCATGCAGAGGGGGAATACGTTTCTCCTGGTTGGTGTTGAATATTTTCCGCGGTGGCCGATGGCCTGGCCGTTGCCTGACCAATCGGCAGCTTCTATTGCCGAGGCGTTTTTGCATGGATATGTAATGTATAAAGGAGCCCCCGAGCAGCTTCTCACGGATCAGGGACGGAATTTTTCTTCGAAGCTGCTGCGCGAAGTTTGTCAGGCGCTGGGCACTAGGAAATTAGAACGTCGCCATACCATCCCCTGACGGACGGGATGGTGGAACGCCTGCATAGAACCCTGACATCCATGCTCTGTCAGGCGGTTAGTGCGGCTCCAACTTATTTGGATCTGCATGTTCCGGGAGTCCTGGCAGCATACAGGATGGCTCCCCATGCTTCCACGGGATTTTCGCCATTTTTTCTCATGTATGGAAGAGAAAATGAACTTTCCTTGGAGGTTCAATTGGATGTGTCAGAGAACAAGGGTAAAACGATCTTGGCTACGCCCCTGCAAATTATGCTAAAGCGCGTTTCGGCAACACGCGAAGCGGCCAGGGCAAACACTGCCAAAGTGCAGGCGGGTAATGAACGGAATGCATGCCCGGTCCCCTATGGCCCATGCATTGGGCCATAGGGGACCGGGCATGGTTGCACTTCCCGCAGGTGCCGTTGGGATCGTCCCCTAAATTGCATCGGCTGCAGCAAAGTCCCATGGAAGTGGTTGAGGTCAAACGGCCGCAGTTGCTTGCGTATACAGGTGGCCTTGGTTTGTCCATCTGTCACGGTGGAAGCCTTATATTCCTCCCCAGACTGACACCTCATCTCCAAGTTTTGTACGGCATGTGTCTGACGTGTTTGACGAGCCGGGGGAAGCGGCCACGGAGAGCATGCATCAGAAGTATTGTGTTGTGCTGCCCACAGTTTCTGAGCCCCTGAAGGTTGGCGGGTCCCGAGGTCTCGCCAAATGTGAGGGGCCGTCAGCTGTGACCCAGCCCGCGTCACCTGTAAAGCTGGGGATGGAACCGACTTCTCGGGGTCTTCTGTTCGAGTCCGCATCCCCTGTGAAGACTGTGAAGATTCTCCCCCATGGATGGGCCGGCGTTGAGGACTCAGTCAAAATCTTGCAGATTCTGGTGATAGGAATGTCCCTGTGTGTATGTAATGAGGGGGGATTTGCGGTTGCGCTCGCGAGTTATGCGGAGTGTAATTTTTTTTCTCTTTCTCCCTCCCCCTCCCTCTCTTGTCACCTCGTCCCACTACCTTCCCGAGTTGTTGCTTGGGTCTTCCCTTTCTCATTGCGGATTGTTCCGCCTTAACAAAAAACAGTTTTTTTACTGTTTTTATTGCGGATCTGTTAACCAGGAAGGCTATATTTTAAACATGGGAGGGGGGGGGGAATGCAATGACAAGGTGCCATCTATTGACCAGGAGGGGTAATCATGAGTATGGGTGTGTTATATAATAACCAACTTGAAGAGCGGCGTAACTGTGTTAAAGGTAAAAGGCGGGGTCAGTCGGGAAGCTCCGGTAACCTGCTCGAAGGTTCTAGAAGGGGGACGTGACCGAAGGTTCGGGGCTGTCGTGGGGTCCCGGGTCTTGGCTGCCGTCGCTGTCTTCGCCGTCATCTCTCTCTTCACCATCCGGCCGCGTGGCCAATCCTCTGCATGGCTAGCATCGTCACCGTCGCTATGTTAGTCAGCCAGCGATATAGTTAGATGCCGGCGATGGGGCTGTCTAGATGGGTCAGCTATGCAGAGCTGTGTGTATATATATTTGTCGCCCAGTGATTGTGCCTGAAGTGTGAGAATAAATAAGAAGCCCTCTACACATTGTGTCTCGTAAGTCGCTCACTGCACATATACAGTACATGGCTCAAAAGTGCATGGAAAACATGACTAATAGTTGCTATTTTTGGAATGAAAGTGTCAAGTTGGCCCTGATATAGAGTGGCTCAGTCTCATGCCCAAGGTGGCAAGTGTCCTAATTAAGCTGCATCTGAGAGCGCTGCAATAACCTTGGGAAAAGCCTGTAATAAACTTCTTCAGCTTCGGATTATGAATTCGGTGATATGAGCCAAAATGAAAGAGTTTTAAACATCCCATTACATGTATTTTCTTAGTTTAACATTTATAAGCCAAAAGAACATTGTTTATTGCACCGCCATTTTAGTATAATGCCAAAAGTAGCTTGAGTATGTATGTTTTTAAATATGTGAGAACCATAATATACTGCACAAACAAAATTGTGGTGAAGGGGTTTGTTTATGTACTGCACTCTGAACTCGGCAACCCGAGTAAGATGACTGGCCATATCTAGCATCACTGGCGAGTGATATCTGAACGGGTCTTGGCTCCCCAACTTCACTTACCCCCACAGACCAGCCTGGTGCAGTGTGGTCAAACAACACCTTGAGGTCACACGACATGGGGAGGCCTTCATATAACAGTGGATGGACCAAAGGCTGCAAATTCGTGTTATTTAATGTAATACCAGGCCTCCTTGCCATATTGGGGAGAAAGTGGGTACTTCTGTGCTTAGTTTGCTGGCTAAAAATCAGTTTTTTTTATATATATATAAATGGCATTACGTTTTACCCACACTACATTGCAATTAACATCAAAGTACAGAAATTGCGATGTGTTTTTAAAAAGTTCCATAATACAAAAGTACTTTATTCAGTGAAATCAGGTCAAAGAAGTCAATGAGAAATGGGAAACGACACGAAAATATGATCTGTCCATACATCAAAGCAAAGTGCTGGCAGGTGTGCTTTTTCCAGGTGTCTGCCCTTGAACAGCATCCCTATCAATGGCAACTAATAGAACTACTGTAGTTCAAAAATAGTTTTTGACACCTCGGGGTGCTGGATTTGTAGCGTTTGGGGGGGGGGGGATAGTGGGACAGAGTGTGAATATATTTACAGTACCATCCACGGTCTGATTGGCAAAATGCAGTTTCATTTTCTTCAGCATACTCAATTAAAACCAGTGCATTGCAATTTAAATAATTGGGAATATTTGTATTGATATTTCTTTACACTTATAAAAAATTGTCACACGCGTGCAGTATTAATGTAGTGCATAATACTTTGTCAGCATAAACAACTGAAGGAACATTGGCTCATTTATATTTTATTTCAGTGGCATTAATTGATCACATATCCTTATAGACATTTGCGAAATAAACTATATAAAAACTTTCTATACATCACATTTCGTAAAGAAAACCATAATGCCCAATAAAGATATTAGCTCCTATATTGTGCTTTAATAATGTTGAGCATATACTTTTTACAACACATATTTTGGCAAAAATGCACAACCTGAATAACAAGCTACACTTGCAGACCTTTTCAGGTCATTGCAGGTCATTATAGCAAGGCACGTACATATGGGAAAGCCACATTCACTGTTTACATGAACATTATTGCTGCGTCAGTCATCACGACGTAAGAAAAATCATTGAACTTTTTTTTAAAACAACATTTTAGCATTGATGCAATTCATTTGCACATGAATCTGCCATATGCTTCATGAATTTAATGTACATTAAAGGTTCTGAATTTACTGAGTATATTGAACACTGATGTCTGACCTTAATAAACTTGCACTGAAAAAATAAAATAACTTTATTTTGCAGATGCATTTTAAAGCTTAAAAAAATATTTTAAGCTGACAGTCCAAGTTCCCCGTTGTTTTAACACTCTGGTGATATTGATACATTGACTTAATACAGTATCATGTATGACAGTGATATTACAGTGGCATCACTAGAGTGCCATGAAGGTACTCTTGATTCTACTTTTGAAAGCTTCAAGGTCGTGTCAGACAGTTAATTAATTTAATCGTGTGTGAAAGTCTTGATGTTTTTATTTTATTTGCAGAATTTATTCATGTTTAGAATTGCAACCCTGAACGGCAACATATGAAGCAATTGGCGGGACCCCGGGGTCCCATCACTGCCCCGGGGTGGGAAAAACCGCGTAGCGACACGAGTCTTGCTGCCTTACCGACAACAACAAAACTAGTGGTCAATTGATTGGCCTCGTCGAGAGCTACTCGGGGCACTAAGTTTCGTAAAAAGTTGAAAAATTACATAAACACGTTAAATTCACCGCGGGGGCGGGCTCGCCTTGGCAAAGAAGCTGAGGGTCGACGGCTGACCGGAGGGCGTCGTCGCCATGCCCGACTGCAGTGGACGCCCCCCGGGGCTCGCGTTTGGCCGGTGGGGTGGCGCCCATCGTGTTGATCGCCTCCTGCTGGCGCTTGTTGGCACGAGTCTGGGCGGGCGGCGCGTTGCTGTCGGGATCACGAGTGGGCGGACTGAAAAATAATAATGGTTGACCTGATTTTTGCGGGACCCCAGGGTCCCGCCAAATGATTCAATTCACTGAATCGCCAGGAAGGGCGGTATATGATTACTCTTACAATATATATGACATTAGAAGAGTTATTTGGGTTGTATTTTCATGTATATGCCTTGTTCTTTTTGTCTTAGGAAGTTGTATATGATATCCATGCTTTTTATAGCAGTAATAAAATAAATAACCATTTGCTTTACAAGGTTAAAATAGCATATTTAATGCCCTTTGAGACATATTGACAGTTAAGTATTATTAGGGGGCTTGATCAGTAAATGTCTCTGGAAGAGATATTATTATATGGATGAGACTAGTGATGGATTGGCAGCCAAAAAGAGGGAACACATCCAAAAAACCACCACCGAGAAGAAGTGATGAGATTAGCTCATGAGAAGGAGTCAGATGGGTTGTGGCATTGCAGGACCATCACGACGACAATTCGGCCATAGATAGAAAATGGCCAATGATGATAACAACAAACTTTTTGGTAACACTCCTACTCGTCACAAACCTGGTGACCTGGGTTCGATTTCCGGTGATGGTTAACACCAGTGGCAAGTGATGCTGGAACCGGTCCTGGAAACCTTCCTGCCCACCCCACTTCGCCAACCTATGCCACCTCGTGCAGTGACATATGAACAAACAACCCTCATAGCATCATAGCATGTGGAGGCTTTCATCCAGCAGTTGACTGACAAAGGGCTGTACGCAATATTACAATAATGCTGTCAAAGTTGCCGAGTCCACATACAAACCAAACAAAACTGGCAGTCACTGTGTAATGTCTAAGTCGATTTATGATATTACATTGATATTTACTATTGGTGACATCATCACCAATTAACCATCCGAAGATACTATGCCCAGGCGGTTAGTGTAGGGCAGAGTGACCTGATAGAATTTGAAGGTTGTTAAAGTGGTGCCATTATCTTCAATAAGATGACAGAGAGCAGCAGATGCAATAGTTGAAGCCAACAGGATAAAACAGAATAAATAAATCATCTAAATCCAGACACTTACCTTCTGCTTTAATATCATTCTTGTCACTTAAAGGACTCAATACGTGCCTTATACATAAACAAAAAAAATTATTGTGTTGGCAGTGGTGCACAAGCACAAATATGCAAACAAAAAACTTGTAACATGTATCATTAACACTTCGCTATAACAGAAATGTAGACAGCAGGCTGACGTGGCAGACAATGGCCCTTATTCAGAGCAAGGTGAGAGGGTCTGAAGACGAATACATGGAGATAACAGTTTATATCCCTGAGAAAACTTGGAAATTTGGGAGAGTTGACAGTCACATATGAACAGTGTTCTAATAGGCGAAATTGAGTAGCAAAGAAACCACTATTATGGTGTTTTTCTTATATTTCATATATTTTCTTGGTTCTTTCGGTAAAGTCACGTAAAATGTTGTATTTTTATTATTCTCATTTTACGTGACTTTACCGAAAGAACCAAGAAGATGAATCCTTGCAGTCACGAAAGCTTTAAATCGAAATTTCATATATTGTTTTGGTATGTTGCACACATTCTGTATTTGTAGTAGTCAGTCTCAACACACCCTGCAAAACAACTTCCACAACCATGGTGATACTTTAAAGACTATATTTTATTCATCATTACAATGTTGTACAACTCTGTGCCATTCTAAAACTCTTTCCATCACTCGCATCACAGCCGCTATCCTGATGTGCCAACCCCCATCTTCCCAGTGTTCAAACACCACTCTACGGCACCACCTTCTACAACCGTCGCCTCTCCGTGTGCTCTCTCCAGTTCTGTCTCCCTCACACAATAGTGCCAGGCGCTAACAGTTCTCTCCAGTGGCATTTCCCCTCCAACACAAAAACGAGTCCCTTTTATGCATAAAATAATATCCCCCTCCCTACGCGTGATAGATTTGCTATTACTCATTGCCCACATTGCCACCCCCGTGCATCACACTCTTCCCTTCTCTCCTCCTCGCATTCTAACTCATCTGTTTGTTACTCGTGCTCTATCAGATAACGTTTGTATTCGTGTACATGTACAGCCTGCTTGTCGATCCACTGCTAGGTAACGGACTCTAGACACTTTGCGAGCCGTGAGGGATATTTAACCATACTTCACCACACTGGTCAGTGTGTGGGTTGAAGGTGTAGAGAAGTACAGAAGAGCAATTCTTTTCACTGCACAACCCTCTGATCGCCCACATACCTTTTACACACGTATTTTGTGCATGCTGGTCATGTACGTATCCAAGCAATATCTAGACTGAAGCCTGCTTAGCTTCTGAGCTCTGGAAAGACCAGGTGCATGTCGGGTGATTTTGTCAAGAGGTGTCCTCATACAATATCCATTATTCGCCCTCTCGACATAATCCTACCTCAACGTTGTCCTTTCGTCATAGTCCTACTCCCAACAGCTCCACCTCAACACACTTTGTGTGCATGCTGTTGTTTTACTCCGAACATTTAACTATCCCAGTATTCCTATATAAGGCATTGATGTTCATGTGCTTACCGAAATTATTATTTCCAAACAATCTTTTTAATTCATGCTATGATTTCTTTTGACCCCCATCCTTTAAAAAAAATCATTATACATCTATACGCAACTCATCTCACCACACAATTCATTCCCTTAGCCCTTATAAAACTGCTCAGCCTTGTACACTTCGCCAATCACAAACACCCGTGTCACCAAGATAATTCTTTATTTTATGTGCACAGTGCATAGGAAGACGCGTGAAAGTACAAAACAATACGAGCTCAACGAAAACATGTTCCTTTCTGTGAATCCTCTTTGTTTAGATCAAATAAAAACAAGATGTTTTATTTCGCAGTTCTATTTTTAGCTCTGTTCTACACCATTTTTGGGTGTAAAACGTCAGCAATAATTGGATTCTGAAATTGACTTTAGGAAAGGGGAAAAAACGACATTCAGGAATAGAAAGGGCTGATGTTATTCTGAGCGTACTTGTTGTCAGATGTAATGACTCTGACAACCTCTACCTGGAAGATAAAGCTTCCAATAGTGAACCTAATTTGTTCATTTGGATCCTGCACATTGGCTACCTGCTGATCGCGGCAATCCTATCAGTCAGAGGATACCATCCTAAATGTTTACTAAGTCAAATGAATGCTGCAACGTAATGTTTTGAGCCAGGTGGATGAGGCACAGCAGATAAATGTGTTTATATATTAGGAACCATGGATATATCACTTAAATTGTAAAAGCTAAAAAAGTGATATATGGTTGCTTGACAGAAGAAGTAATTAGTGTAAGTTCTAAAGTAATAACATACGAAGAAAACATATCACAAATTATTAAATTCGTGAACTAAAATACCATATGGCATTGAGCTCACCGTTGACACAAGCAGCAATGCATTAAGACTTTTTTCATATAAAATATTTTACATTTGTGGTGTCCAGTTTTTAGCACCTTCCAATGTGTAGTGGGTTCGATTGAGGCGCACACTCAACTTTGAGGCAACACTATTTATTAACGCACAACAATCAACTGGAACATCATACACAGGGTGGTGACCACCGTTCCTAATCTCACTAACACTCGGGGAGTACTCCACAGCGTGACCCGGGCAGGTGACGGGCTGCCTGGTCACGGACGAAGGTCGGAGACTCTCAAGGCCGTTGACGGCGTCTTCATCCCAGGGTTGAACAGCCCCGCTCTATTCACGCCCCGCTTATAACCGCTGCGGCGTGGCCGGCTCTGCCCCAGGCCACGCCCCCCTTATCGATCCTTCGAGAAGGTCCGGGCCCCCCACCACGTGACCGACCCCCGTGCAACCCGACTACAGCACCCATACCGAGCCCACACAGTAGTGACGTCATATGTCCCTACGCTCATACTGTCCCGACACAGTCGTATGTCACTACAAATGTATTAATCCCCTGATTTGTATGTAACATATTTAGACAGCATGCAGCAATGCATGAATCCATGTATTCCAATAAATAAATTCACTCGAATTATGAATGTAAGGATTAATGAATTATAATGTAGGCCAATTATATCCAAAATATATATTTAGGTGATATGAGCAAACAAAACTGTACAAATTATATTTTTAAAACAAAAAAATGCAAACAAGAAAGTAAAAATTACATCTTAAAAATAAATTCTCGAATTGAATCACGACTCCCGAATCATGAAAATCCATCTCATAATTAAGAGTTTGGCTAGTTAGATTATATTGTCAAATCTGTAAATGAGAAAACTCGTGTTCTTTACCCCAGCATGAAACGGTAGTTACATCAAGGATTGTTTTACATTTAATTGAATGGCCTGTAGCTTTGGGCCAATTAGAGGCATTGTAGCAAAACAATGGCACGATGTTTAACCACAGGCCAAAGTAAACCTCTGAAACAATTTCCTGTTTTTACAAATAGTATACAATCATAGTTTTGTCAATCTTCTTTGGTAATTTTGGGCTACTATTTATTGTGCATTTATGATTCACAATATACTCTTAGATATACTATATGTTCAGTGTTTATAGTTGGTTGGGGTGTATGTTTATTTGCACAGTAATATAAACAACGTTCAACCGATGATTTGAAAGTCCCAATCACTAACCCAGTCACAAGGGGTCCATTCACAATTCCAAGATGCCTTTATAATTTCATATCTAATGTTGCATATAATCGTATAATAACATATTCATTGAATGAGAGCAATTCCTATATTCACGTTACTTGCGTATAATTGTTCGTGTAAGAATGATCGACTTACATTTCTTGCAAATGACATGCAAATTATTTGCTAATGATACATTTATGCCAATGACACTAAAATATTTTTTCCACAAACAAGACTAAAATAAACCTCACAAGAAACAATACAAAAGAGGCTACTAAAAACCAGACGAAAATATAATAGCTTCTTGATCCCATGGCCACAAAATGTTACAATTTATATAATCTAGTAATAGGTTTTACCCTTTTTGACTAGCCAGTCAAAAGGGTAAAACCTATTACTATATCTTGTTACTGGCAAAGGAGGTATCATAATTTATATAATCGTGAGGGGGGGGGGATTAATGTTTACATACCTCACGGTAATGTCTGGGATCAAGATTCCAGACATCAGCTGGGCCCATTTAGTTGATGTCTCCAAACTTACACCATCACTGCTGGACGCTGGCACTTGTTGGAAAGTTCCAAACTTGCCTCCGAGGCTTTGCTTTCACCAATATATCTCCATCTGAGATTGTATTTATATCGTAAGCAAATATAAATAAAATAGTTGCAAAGGCTAAACTTTGACAACTTTACATTTCAAAAGTGGATGAGGTTTCATATACATATGTAATTGACTTTTGCGTGATATATTGGAGGAGTTTTATGCAATGTGCATATAAAATGTCCCACTGCAATTCTGCTCGTTGTTTGCATGCTATATATAGAGGTGGGGTCTGATCCCTGATGGCTCCTGCAGACACCGTGTCAAGCTACCGAGATTGAAGCACTACTTTTGGATACAATCAGTTTCCACTGCAGCATCCAAACAGAAGAGCTAATAAACAATCTATTTGTTTCAGCATCTCGGATTAGTCTGACGGAGGGTGCACATTTTTCTATGTACCTTTTGAAAAGGGTGTCTCACGTTCAATTAATTAATTAATATTTCATCAGTACATATGCGTGTCACGAGTGTTATTTGACCACATTTCACCATGCTGGTCAATGCGACTTTGTAAAAGGCAGGGAACACACAGACATTGGAGTAAAGGACGCAACAATAATACATGTCGTTGCACTACCCTCTGCTGATAACGTAGCTCCGCAGTCGCCTGCAGCACCTGCTGCATGCACAGTCGTCACCCATCCAAGCGCTTTGTAGGCTCAACCTGCTTGGCTGCAGGAATCAGGTTGGATTGGACACATTCGGACCGATTTCGTCATTGGCACCATGGTATATATACACACAGTATATGTGTACCAGCAGGGTGCAAATGGATGGGCAGGGGAGTGGGATTTCCGTGATTCTGCTTTTTGTATACCCGGGACTGTACTTTAAGTTGTCATCCCTAGGGAGGGATTTATTAATGCTCCCACATAGATGTATTATTGAAGGGGGTCAGGGTTGATCCTGGTTAGTTTGAATGGAAGACAGATTTGGAATTCCAGGTGTTTTAGGGTTGGGGCTGGCTGCGAGGTGACCAGGAAATGGCAGCACAGCAATGGATTCTTGGATCTGTCTATGCGGAGCTTTGAGTGTCACCCATCCAATGCATGGTGGGTTTATTCCAGATTCATCAGTTTCCTCCAACAAGAAGCCAAGCACTCATTATTTAAAAACAATTCGGACACTACTGGAAAAATATGCTGTACACCTGTAATGTAGTTATCATCACAATCAGCCGTGGTCTTTACACTGCTGAATGAAGGCCTTAATGAATGAAGGTCGTCACCATCGCCACAGATTTTGCAATACCACTATTCATGTAACTCCAGCAATAGAACTATCTCATCACTCCATTCCCAAGATGGCCATCCTCGCTACACACTTTCACCTTTGGCTGCCATTCATCCCAAATCTTATCTTTTTTAGTGATGTCTCCTTCCTTAGACCACATGCTTTCCTTAACTATCAATGTAATTTATCCATTTATGTTTGTTTCCTTAACCATGTGTCCCTGTATACTGCTCTCAGTATGGCTGTACATGTATCTCTAATTGATTAAGTACACGCTTTTCAGCTTTTGTTCCATTTAGTTTTGCATTGTCCATGTGTCTAATACATTAATACGCTGTATTACAATAATAGGTACTACATTTTACAAGAGTGCGGGATTGTTTCGAAGCAAATTCCCATATTCTTAAAATAAGCAATTTTCTGCTTCCTCTTCAGTCAATCTCGTAGGTAAAATTGTGCTTTTTCCTGTCCAGATTTGGGAGAGAAAACACTTTCCATTAATATGTAAATGTGGTAATTCCTTTGATAAAACGTGTACCTATGCTATATATTTAAGCAAATTGAACATGGCATTCAACATGACAGGACAAATATATTATTAGTGTTCACCAAAGCTGCCATTTTGCACATTCGTGCTGTGCGCCGAATGTTATTGGATTGGAAGGTGTGGATTTGTTACGTAGGTATTGCTGTTTTTTAAAAATTTGGAGAGATTCATAATATGATGTGGGATACTCAATGAAGGAAATATCATAGATTTTTGCAGCTACTCGAATGCTTACAATGGCTATTGGGTGCTACAATTATGTACTCAGATTGCCTAATGTCTTATGTAATTTAAATGTCTGGGCACATAGCATAGACACAGAGATTTTAGTTATCTCCACTGGTAGTACCTTAAACATATTTTAAATGGCATAAATCATACATATAATACATACCTTTCACACTTGTTAATGTGTATGTTATTGCTGTCTCGGGAACAATTATATTATTAATTCTGACAATATTTTAAGCAATGGACTTGCCACCAATTAAATGTCCAACCATTTCTAACACTAGTTATGAGAACAGCCATGTCTTGGAAAAAAAATACTTAGGTGAAATGAAGTTTAAACAATTGAGATTCATCTGGTTAAATTTCAAGTGAAGCAGCACAAGGATTTAGCTCAATCGACTGGCATCCGTTACAAAGGCCGATGGGCCGGTCTGTGTGGAGAAATTTCTCGAGCTCCCTACTGCGTGAGGTGTGCGACTTGTTGGGTACGAAGAAAGTGCATACCTCCCCGTACCACCCGCAGACGGACGGGATGGTGGAGCGGCTCCATAGGACGCTCACGTCCATGCTGTGCCATCAGGTGTGCGAGTCTCAGGTGGATTGAGACCTCCAAATCCCGGGTGTTCTTGCCGCCTATAGGATCGCTCCCCACGCAGCAACTGGGTATTCCCCCTTCTTCCTGATGTACTGCAGGGATGCTGATCCGCCCGTGGATGCCCAGTTGGGGATTTCGGTGCCCCACCCTAAATCCAAGTTGGCCGATCATGTCAAATTCAACCTTTTGAAATTGGCCGAGGCACGGGAGGCTGCGGCACAGCATTCAAGCTCTCACCAAGTGGCGAACGAGTGGTTGCGTGCACACCGCACACACACCCACGAGTGGAAGCCGGGCGATAAGGCCTGGCTACACTGTCTGCAGGTACCGCTGGCAACATCCCCTAAACTGCTGAAGCCATGGAGAGGGCCGGTTGAGATGGTGCAGGTCGCACGACCACAATGTGTTCGGATTAAGTGGGGGAAACAGCTATGGTATGTTCACCCCTCACGACTGAAACCGTTCATTTCACCAGATACCTACCATGGATGTCCCAGGGACCGAGCATGTGATGTGTCTGTCGACTCGGGGAATGTGGTACTGTCGCCTGATCCTCACATGCCACTGCCTGTTCCACTTCCAGGCACACCGGAATTGACGCCTGACAAAGCACATCGGCCACCGGAGCCGGACAATGAACGTGGAGCCAGGCAGCCCACACCGTTCCCTCAGGGGCTGCCTGCCTCAACCCCCAGACAACCATTCCCTGCCCCGTACGACGGGCCAGCCAGTCGGACTCCTGCTAAATCACGCCGGTTTTCGTGAGGGATGGTTGCTTACTGTCCGGGCGTTCTTCTTTTCCTCACGAACTGCACGTTGGGTCGGTCGTGTTGCATCGCGGGCTCCGGTACCGGGGGGGGGGGGGGGGGATACATTTTTCTGTATATATTGTGCATAGTGTCTATTTGTACAGGTGGGTTGGGGTAATTTATTGTTGTTGTTGTTGTTGTTCTGTTCTTGTTATTGAGGCACACGAAATTCGGTTTCTTGTTAAGCATTTTTTTTATTGTTGAGTGTTATTGCAGCTGGGACGGCTGCAGGCTGTACGGAGGGGGGGGGGGGGGTGATGTAGAGGTTTTACAGGAGGGGGTGACACGCGGCTGTAGGGCGGTGGCCACAACCACGTCCGCTACGGCCACCACCCTGGGGGGCTGTGGGAGACGCTGTGACCCCTCCCAGCCCCACCCCTCAGTGAGGGACAGTATAAAAGGTGGGAACCGGAGAGCTGAGAGGCAGTTCGACTCAAGCAAGATGAAGAGCCAGTAAAGAAAGAAGATCAACTAGCCAGACCCTGGAACTCCTTTGACCCACTGTCCTTTTGAGGGCCGGGCAAAGCAAGCCAGGGTGCGACACCAGAGCCCCGAGGCCCGATGTCCTTCTGAGGGCCGGACTCATGGGGCTGGTGATCGGGACCTGTGCTGAAGCTGGGCCAGGTCAGATAGCCTCCTGAGAGAGGACCAGGATAGAGGGAACCAGGGAGCTAGCATGAGCTAAAGCTCGGGGAACGTTCCCTCTATAGAGTACGGGTGAAGAGGCCGTTACCTCTTCAAGTGTAGTGGAGTACGAAGGTGTGTTGTGGAAACAGCGTGATTACATGATCACACAGGCAGTACGGGTTATCTTGGGTCAGCCTGTAGTGAAGGCGAATACAGTGCAGGTTATGTTAGGGCAATTAAGCTGGGGTAGCCGTGGACGGCTGTGATTGGTTGGTGCTGTTGCCGGGGCTGGAGAGGCGTCTGGAAGTCTGGCGAGAAACAGGTGCGACGGTCACGCGGAGCGCTGTTGGGACGCGGGTTAATTAATTGGGGGTGTAATGAGAGTGGGTATAAGAGCGGGAGTCAGAGTCAACAGAGGGGGATTTGAGTTGAAGGAGTTGAGCTTGGAGATGGGTTGAATGGTGGAGAGCTTGGAGTTGAGTTGAAGTAGTTGAGTTGAAGGAGTTGAGCTTGGAGATGGGTTGAATGGTGGAGAGATTGGAGTTGAGTTGAAGTAGTTGAGTTGAAGGAGTTGAGCTTGGAGATGGGTTGAATGGTGGAGAGATTGGAGTTGAGTTGAAGTAGTTGAGTTGAAGGAGTTGAGCTTGGAGATGGGTTGAATGGTGGAGAGATTGGAGTTGAGTTGAAGTAGTTGAGTTGAAGGAGTTGAGCTTGGAGATGGGTTGAAGTTGAAGAGCTTAGGGGAGCTGGAGTGAAGAGTTGGAGGTTGAAGTCGCTGTGTGCGAAGACGCTGTGTGCAAAGACGCTGTGTGTGAAGATGCTGAGTGCGAAGACGCTGAGTGCGAAGACGCTGTGTGTGAAGACGCTCTGTGCGAAGTCGCTGTGTGCAAAGACGCTGTGTGTGTAGACACTGTGTGTGAAGACGCTGTGTGTGAAGACACTGTGTGCGAAGACGCTGTGTGCGAAGACGCTGTGTGCGAAGACGCTGTGTGCGAAGACGCTGAGTGCGAAGACGCTGTGTGCGAAGACGCTGTGTGCGAAGATGCTGAGTGCGAAGACGCTGTGTGTGAAGATGCTGAGTGCGAAGACGCTGTGTGTGAAGATGCTGAGTGCGAAGACGCTGAATGGGAGACGGAGTTGGAGACGGAGCTTGGAGTGAGCATAGCGACGGTGATAGCGATGAACAGAGACGAAGCAGTTAGCAGTGGAGAGAGCATAGTGCCGGTGATAGCGGTGAACAGAGACGAAGCAGTTAGCAGTGGAGAGAGCATAACGACGGTGATAGCGGAGAGCGGAGACGAAGAAGTTAGCGGCGGAGTAAGCGAAGTAATCGTGGGGAGTGGAGAGACAAAGGTGGCGAGCGAGTCGAGTGAAGCATGGCGAGCGAGCCGTGGCGACCAGGATACTGTGGAATGTGGAGGACATGCTGAGAGTTGTAAATAAAGCGGTGTTCGGAGAAAGACAGAAGTTGTCTGAGTGAAATCGAACACTACACAAGTATCAGGTTCACCACTGTAATTGAAGCGTCTATAATAAATACGTGTTGCCTCCAATGAACAGTCTCCGATGTCAATAAGGCCACTACACATGAATTCGGTACATATTTATACTGCTTTGTCCTCTGATATATTACATGAATCAAATAACATTGCCTTCAGAGCTCCACAATGAGATTATGTCATACGGAGCATGATGTGATGTCACGAGGACATCATGGGGAAGCGAGGCACCTGCATGGTATGTGACATCATCGCCGTCGCTGAAAAAGATCAATTTACCGCTGGCTTTATTGCTAGGTTTTTGGCAACCGTTTGATAAATTCAGCTGGCTTTCCATATGATCAGTGCTTCATATCAACACAACTTGATACTATAATTCAGTTTGTCATGGATCATCGTTATGAGCATTATCATGACCATTTGATACAGATGGGGCTCATGCATGAATGCTTTCAACATCAGTTGGCAGCATTAAAAACATAAACAAATTATCAATTGGTTTGGACATGAATGGGGAGCATCATTATTTATGGACATGAATAATTCAGAATTTCAACCATATGTGTTATGTAACTGAAAATATTGTTTTAAATCTATTCGAACATTCAAATTGCTAATTTGAATACATTTTGGTTACAAAAATGTGTAAAAAAAATCAAATTATGCAAATGCATAAATACATGCCAGGTTTCCACCCTAAATATAATTAATATCTGTTTAATTGCACCTAAGCCACATGAAGGGCATCCAAAAGCCAAGGATTTTTTCTGCTTGGTAACACTGCTCTTGGTCACAATTTTAAAGCACCATCATCTTTTTTTATGGATCATACAACTACAAGCTCAGCTCCTCATCCTCAACTATTCTTGATACCAAAAAAAGTGTGTGATATGCTGATCATGTGAGTCAATAAATAGCAGCATATACTCTATCATGTTTGCCAATATTTTACGCAGAAAAAATGAGTGTTCTTGGTTGCATGGTTGTCTTATGTAAGGCACATAGTCTGGCTGCATGGTGCCTTGGCAGAGTGATTGTGTTACAATTGGAAGGTAAAGAGTTCAAATACCGGTCTTGGGTCGACTTAACCGATCACCCCTCATGCAGTAATTAAATTAGTACCAGTTTGTGACAACATTGGTCATTGTTCCGAGAAACTGGTCTCCCACCATGGACATTTTCCATCACTGGCAATGGAGTTGGACACTGCTAAATACTCAGAAGAGTCTGAGGACACGTTGAAGTTATTTTGGTCATGCTCTGCGATTTGAATTCCAAAAGTTAAAGCCAACTCAGCCAAGTCTACATGCTTGAAGAAAAATAATCGTGCTGGAAAACATATTTTCTAAAAAGCACCATACGCAGGTGTAGAAAAATGTAATTTTTATGTGAAAATAAACTATAATCTATTTACCGTACTGTATTTTATTGTCAGTGATGCAGCAGTGGTGTAATAGTGAGCACACTGGGCTTGCAACCCAGAAATCGCAGATTCGAGCTCGGCACTGGAGTTCAAACAATGAGAAAGATGCTTAAGCCCCCTCACCCCCTACCACATGTGTCCACCAAGCAGTAAAAATTGATACACCACAGTTAGTGAATTGGAAGGATGTCCAGCATGAAAGATTAGGCTAAACATATCTTCGAGAAGAGTTCTCTAGAACTTTCCTCTTGGGGAGGTCCTTCTTCCAAAAATGGCGCGAGCAAGAAATATGTGAGATTTATGAACATAATAGCATGCACAAAGTTTGAGCACGAAGCTACCGCTATTAATTAGACATTTTAAACAATCAACTAACTTTCTAGGGAATATGTTGAACACTCGAAATGAAGGACGTGGGCAGGTGCTCCAAATCGAGGGCAAACACATTTATTGTGGTAAATCTGTAAAATGCAACAGCACGTGCGTCACACACAGCAATCCTCAACCGAGTCGCCATTAACCACGTGACTGGTGTACAAGTCCGGTTAATCAATAACCCTGCCAGCCACCCACAGGCCCAACTCAGTTATCGCATGCTGGTGTACACACGTGCATTGATGTACTGCACAGCACATGAGGACCTTCACAACACCACACTTGACTCCCTTGCTGCACAAGAAAATAATTAAAAGAGTGGTCCATTCCTAATGTGCCACAAATAGCAGCGCGTCTTTATTAATCTCACAATGTTTTGTTTACATAGTTGATTGTGGCCTCAGAATAATCCAATGTGCAGGCAGATGGAATTAACAGCTTTTAGGGTGACATGAGTCGAGGTTGTTAAAACACCAAATGGCTCTGCCCTACAGCACAAATAGATATCCATCCTTTGTAGACCCAAAGTACACTGAATTGCAATGACAGAGCAGGTGGTGGCTCGACTAACAATGTGAAAAAAGTCAATTTCTTCTTTCAAAGATCATGTGGGTCTTCTTTATCGATTTCTAAGTAAAAAAAGGAGCAACAACGAGAAATAGACAAGCTATCACATGTTGCAAATCTCTGACTTGCGTTTACTTAAACTGAATGTCGCAAAACATGATACATAATTCAAAATCTATTCAGCAATTTTTGAAATTTCACCCTTTATATGTTTGCAAAAATGTCATTGTTACATATGCATTATAACTTCTGGGCAAATAAAAAGAGATTCAACTGAAATTGTATTTTGCCAAGAAAATATGAGGCAGCACATTCTGCGGGCTTAATATAATAGGTAGTAGGGGTGAGTTTTGGATTTAAAATGTCTGGTTTTCCGATTTTCAAGCACATAAATTGGATTAAAAAAATATTTCCATCACACACTGGTGTAAAATCTCTTTGTAATGTGACGTGACACCACTTTTGGTAACATCACTTCCAGTTTTTGTAGTCCAAATGTTAATATCTAGCCTTTGGATTTGAATTAATGTTTTAAATTATTTAATTAATTGCCACTTCATTGGGAGCATTTCCCGAGTTGGTGGGTAGTTGACAGGTAGAAGCTACCCATAAGTGAAAAGAAATATACAAAAAGTTAAGACAATATTTGGTGATGGTATGTTGGCAGTGGTGCACAAACACAATTACCAGAAAAAAAACCGTAACACATTCATCAATAACACTGCCTTAAAAGCAAAATTATACGACAGGTCACGTTTTTCAGGTAATGGCCTTTCTTCATAGCACATCATTTATGTGCTTCGTACCATATAAATGCTTCATAGCACAGAGCATATACAGTATAGCGGAAAATCCCACTTACCTCCACATTGATTATTCTGCATAGCCACAATCTAGTATGAAAACAAATATATATTGTGAGATTATAAATACACGTGCTAAATTAGATTTGGTGCTTTCGTGACTGCAGGAATTACTCTTTGGTTTTTCGGTAAAGTCACGTAGAAATATTAATTATTATTTCTCATTTCTACGTGACTTTACCGAAAAAAACAAAGAGTAACACGTGCTAAATGTTCATTATATAACTAATTGTGCTACGAAGCGCTCTGAAGTACACAAATTATGTGTTTCATAGCACAAAGTATGTTCTATGAATGACGTGCTATGAAGAAGGGCCATTGCCTGAAAAGTCATATATTATGCACCGTTTCTTTTGTTTGGTTTTCTTGCTATTCAAGAATCAAAATTTAATGTTAGAGCAAAGGTTAAAATCTCACATATTGTAGTGCTTGTGATGTTTCTAAATGTCACAGGGTACTCTTCTGCAGCTTGTTAATGGGTACCAATTACAGCATAGGGGATCTATGGACAGTGCTGCATATTATATATGTGCACATATATTCATACACTGCCCGGCAAGGTTCAGTGGATTGGGTACAGCACTGGGTCTTTCTGATCGCATATGTCGTCTCATCGCATGACATCAAATACCATCATTATGCTGATGATACCCAATGTTCACCACAGTGAAGTCAAAGTTAGATATGGATATAACCTTGGTGTAGTTTGCACAAAAACGAAATGCTACTTAATCCAGAAACATTGGAGGCCCTTCGATAACGTGTGGGTGATCACAGACTCCAGGACTTAGTGTATACACATCTCAAGAACCTTGGCACGATACTCGACCAGAATATGTAATTTGATCACCACGTGCAAAATATAGTCAGGTCCTGCAATTTTCATGTAAGGGCTCTGCGACACATTCGACCACAATTAAGTTGTGACATGTCCAACACGGGGGCTTGTAGCAAAGTATTGACAAGGCCTGATTATTGCAACTCAATACTTTACGGGACATCCGGCAAAACAATTACCAAGCTGCAGTGATTACAAAACTCTTGGTCACGTGTCGTGACGGGCACTGCAAGATCTGATCATGTCTGTCCAGTGCTCACCGAGCTGTTATTGGCTTCCGGTTGCTGAACGAATACATTTTCAGGTCGCACTCATTGCACACAGAGTGCTTGCCACAAATGAACCACAATACCTTGCTGATCTCGTCAAGGAAGATAAACCATCACGCGAACTGTGGTCATGCTTGCAGTGGCTTTTGGCTAGCCATCGAACAAGGTCACTGCATCGTGTGCTTCAGATCCGCGTCTGCGGCCAAAAGAAGTTCAACATCCATATATACAAAACATTTCATTATCGTTTTCCATCTACACCGATGGAATCACTTTATGTCTCTCATAAATGTATGTTTTCTAAAATCTTAAATCAGGCAACTGCAGAAACAACACAAAATATAATACCGTGTAACTGCTCTTATCCAGCAATTGTTTTCTTCGTCTGTCTACAGACCCAGCTCGTGATAACCATCAAAATTTTGCATAACTGTATGAATTTGCCATCACTTATTGATCCCTCCTCTTATCTAGAGAGAGTCGTATGAATATGGCACTGCTTCTGGGTCACTCTTCTTTTGTGTCAAAAAAAACCAGGGAGAATAAATTTGAAGCTATTGTTTTTCCATGGATATATTAGGGCCACAGATAATAGGAGTCACGGGTAATATGGAGGCGGCTATAGGGGGGCTTGTAGCGAAGTCTCCACCATATTTCGCAATCCAACAGAGCAGCAATCCGCCTAGCACCTGCACGCGAGCGCATCCACCTGGTGAATTCACCAGGTGGCACAAGAGTAGAGTGTGTGGCTCACTATTGGAAGGGAGTGAATTTGAATCCCAGTCAGGGGTCGACTAAGTCTCTCCTCCCTCCACGGTCATTAACATGGGTACAAGAGTGTGGGGAAGAATAGCGGTTGCCTAATGGCAAGACTCGCCTACACCATAGGAATGTGGAATACCCACCACTGAAATGTCTACCAGTGAGAGCCCCTCGGGTTTAATTGGGCAGGACATCACTGTAACTTGATTTAAATATATGATTGTGAGTGTACATAACCCCACCTTTGGATACACTGCTGCTAAGGTGCAATGTCCTACAATTACTAGAGCATCCAGACAAAAGTGTATCCCCCTTTCCACTCAATTATTTTGTGGACCTCCCGTTTCACTGATGCCGTTAATTATGCTGAAAAAAAACCTGCGCTCATTAATTGTTATCTGTGCCGATTTCTGCACATAATTACATTAGGCTTCTTTGTTTGCCTTTTGGAGACTAAGGCTATTTAAGTGAATTGCGTTGCAAAGACTCTTAACATTATAGGATGTGTCACATGGCATGAGTAAAATTTTACACAGTCAGCCAGCTGAGTTTTTTTATTAAGATGCTTTTGACTGGTTTAAGCTATGGTTTTGGAACGAATCCAATAACTGTTTTCTTAAGCCTTAAGCTCATATCGGTGTCTGTAAACATTAATGAGGCCTAGTCTGATTTTTTATCTGTGAGTGTTTACAAAATCTATTTTGAAAAATTATGGATTACAAGTATTCTTTACATGAATATCCTCTTCAAAAACCTGTTCCATGAGTTATGAATTCAATTGTTTATCACATACCATTACCAGGGAACAGTGTTCTTGATAATTATAGTCAATAAGTTGCGTGTGTTTAGTAGACTCCATTTGACGTAATTGCACACAGTCGTCTGAGACAAGTTGTGTACTTGCAGACTGCATGAGTTCGAGTGCATGTGCACTCCTGAATAATGGAAGTGGTAGTGTATGGTAGCACTATGTTACTTCGTTGGAAATTAATGTTATTAAGTTAATGATACATTGGGGTCGTCCATAAATGATGTCACGCACCTGGGGGAAGGGGAGGGGGGTCAGACATTTGTGACGATGTGTGACGAGGGGGGGAGGGGGGGTTTGAGAAATGTGACGTCACATCAAAATGCGCAGCTTTAAATAAATATAGACAACACGTTCTACTTAATTAAATATACTTTTTAATAAAATTTTCTTCTACAGCATCAGAGTGCAGCTGCACATTAAATATGCACTACAATGATAATAGTTTAAATCGATTTAAAGCATATTTTATTTTGTTTGGGGGGGCAGAGCTTGTGACGTCATATTTGAGGGGGGGTCTGACTTTTTGTGACGCCGTGTGACGATGGGGGGGGTCAAATATCGTCCAAAATCGCGTGACGTCATTTATGGACGGTCCCATATCACCATGTAGTATGAAATTGCACATGTATGGAATGCACTTCTGATGATAAGAAATAATATTTGTATTTCAATTATAAAATCATACTCTTTGAACAAAAATGTTCAGAATTTTTGCTGCAGTTTGACATTTGCCAAAGTCAATGTGAAACGTGGCTCTCAACTCTTTTAGGCCAACACCAAGCATAGCCCAACACTCTTTTATAATTGAAGTCTCTGTTAATGCTTTCTCCTCACGTACGCATAGAAATATCAGGCAGTCAGCAGAGTTCACGTGCTCAACAGCTGGCGAGTTTGTAGTGTAGATCTTTTCAAGTAACAGTCCGCCATCACACGTGGTGCCAACACTTGAAGCCGGTCATGCCCTTAGTGAGCAGATGGCACAGGCAATGCTGTCAGCACTTGTCAGGAATGTCCATTAAAATTATTTAAGATCTTTCAGTCGCCTTTGTTTGCCTGACCCATTCATTTTTTTAATAGTACAACCGCATAGCAATGCAATACAATGCAATTTGGATTTAAAAACAAAATCCAGTTTAAATGTATTAAATTAATAAAAACGTAAGATAATTATTGACGATAAATTTACGTCCATTGAGGTGGTTGGGAACAGGCTATATAGTTGTTTTGGAAAAATGATGTTGATAATGAAAAACAACATGCCAATGCGCCTAAACATGATCGTTGTTGTATCAGTGTGTAGTGCTAGCGGTAATATATGGTTCAGAAACATGAAAATTAACGAAAACATGTTCTTTGTTACATAAAGAAAAGAAGTGCATAAACATGGAATTCCATTGAGAGACAGAAAGTGAAACACTCAGATTCGAGAACATATCCAAGTTAGAGACATCACAACTTCCTAGTGGTCAAGAATAGTGATGGAATGACAACACAGGAATGTAATACGGCCGAGAGGATTTCTACTGAGGAGATGTTGCGACGAAATTTGTTTGTGTCCCATGTGCTAGATCAATTGTTACATCGCAGCACCGGAAGAGATGGTGCCATCTTTGAGAGGCCTTCATCCAACTGTGGATTTAAGATGGCTGATTGACATAAGCATCTCAAGTTAGTGTACAGCAATGGTGGGAGCATTTATTTCATAACGGTGACGAGATGTTAACTACCTAGCCTGATATACAGGAGGTCGTGGGTTCGATCCCGACCCTGACGCTTGTGTATTTGGAGTTTGCATGGTCTCCCCGTGGTCGTGTGGATTTTTGTCCAGATTCTCCGGTTTTTCCCTCCAAATTTAGAATCAGCATGAGTTTAGAGTATTTGGCTGCAATCAATTTCCACTTGATAAACCACTTCGTTAAGCTATCATTTGTGGCCACGTCGCTTCTGAAAAAAGAAATATGTAGCTCAGTGGGCCTTACCTGGTTAAATTAATAAAATTGTAATAACGAGAAGCAGTCAATCACAGGCAGTGGAAAGAAGGAAAGACTTGAACCGAGACTTGAACTGAAAGTCGACAGCATCGATCGCTGGAAGAAAGGAGTTCCAGAGTATGGGGGGCAACAGAATGGAATAAATAACCTCCTGGTGAGCCAAGGTTTACTGGGGGCTTTGACAGAAAACGGATCGAATGCACACACAGACATTGTTAGGGTGACACCACTTTGCAACAAACATGTAATATAACCTTCAAAGGGTTTATTACATTCCACAAAAATCAGGCAAACATTCGATGGTGCATGTAAGAAATCAACAACATAACCATATTAAGTGTGTAATTTGTGTCTTTTATGTTTAGTTACCATAAATGTTGTTCACAGGGATAAATACAGGTCATCAGAAGCCCAGTGACTATACTTAATGTGTTTGACTACTTGTCCAATTAAATCTTCTGCAGCTTTTATCCCTGAGGTCTGCGTTTAATTTTGTCTCCTCACTTCTGTTTACTTACGGCAACATTGTTTAAATATTGTCTATGTTTTGATTTAAAGCTTTCGTGACTGCAGTGATTCATATTATTGGTTCTTTCGGCAAAGTCACGTTGAAGGGAAACAATAAAATATATATAAAATATAATAAAATATATATTTTATTATTTTATTGTTTCCCTTCAACGTGACTTTACCGAAAGAACCAATAATATATATTGTCTATGTTGCTTGAACAAAGAGCGGTATTTTTTAAACGAGACCTAACCTTCTGTTTGCCAGAGTTGCTGGTTCATGCTTGCTGGTAACCTTTTTTTATGTAACACAAAATACATTGAAAATGGAAATTCATGATGGACAAGAATGTGAGGTTTTTTTCTTGCCTCTATACCCATAACTCTCACACCTCATATATGCACTCGTCAGTAGCCGTGGTCTATCCACTGATGAATAAAGGCATTCCTAATGCCGTCGCCATCTCCCATAGGCTTGCAATGACACAATCCATCTCGCTCCTGCAAAAGAGCTAATCTCATCACTTCATCTCCATAGTGGTCATATCTTCCAGCGTGTTGTTTTCTCCCATGGTTGTCACTGTATATCACCAGTCTCACCCATCAATTGCAATACTCTCGAGTGATGTCGCCTTCCCAAACCCACTTATGTACCTTTACAATAATTAGCATGATTACGGTCGAGAATTTAAATAGAAATATTAATAATGTATTGTTCATGGAGGGTGTAATTAATTAATTAATATATTCATTCAATGTGTACATTTGAAGCACCTTCGTTCGATTTCTAAAAAACAATTTTGTCAACAAAAACGGAACATTTAACGATGTTGCGTGTTATCTTTCTCTGTTTTTTCACTGCTGCCACTTGTACTTGAACGTGAAACTAAATGCGTCATTAATACAAAAGGTTTTATTTTAAACACATGGAAATGAATGTTAAATTAGCCACTCATCAAATTGGCTTTACACAACACAAATTCAACTGACGTTATTTTCTTGTTCAAATGAGCATTGAAGTGGTGCTTATCACCTGTTTACAGCCCTGAGCCATTGGTGGAAATTCAGGATTCCGGTGGCGAAGGAATTTTATCAACCCTCGAGGAATGATGGGCTGTGTCACCTCCCAACCAAGAATTTGAACTCACAACCTTCCGTTTGCAAGCCAGTCACTCTTCGGGTGAGCCACCCCGCAGCAACACATTGAGCAACTCGAAAATAGGTTTTGCTTAAATGGCGTTAACCCATGCATAGGCCTTTGTGTCTCGAGAGACAATTCTTTTTGCGCCTTACGAGGTCAGCTGTAGGTTTTACAGCGCCTAGAATTACTTAGTAGGCCAATCCTTGAGTGACAATCCTTGCCACAGCAATTGCAAGTGAATGTGGTGGCAGCTCCAGAGGTGTTTGTTGCTTTTTCTTTGCATCGCTCCCTCTTGGTCTGCCAAGCAGTGTGTCTTTTCTCCTCGCCTCTCCTGAGGCCTGTTTTTACAGCCTGCTGCCAGCTGAGTCGGTAGCCGGCAGTTTTCTCCCAGTCATTTGGGTTGATGTCGCAGCTCTTCATGTACCATTTACAGACATCTTTGAAGCGCAGGACTGGGCGACCAGTGACCCGTGTGCCTGATGCCAGCTCGCCGTACAAGACATCCTTGGGTATTCTGCCATCCTGCATGCGGCGCACGTGTCCAAGCCATCTCAGGCGCCTATGACTGAGTAGAGAATACATGCTGGGAATGTTGGCCAAGTTGAGAACTGAGGTGTTGGGAATGCGATCTTGCCATCTGATATCGAGGATGCGTCTGAGACATCGGAGGTGGAATGTGTTTAGTCGATGTTCTTGATGGGCGTATGTTGTCCAGGACTCAGACCCATAGAGGAGGGTGCTAAGGATGCAGGCCCGATACACTTGTACTTTGGTGTTGAGCGTTAGGGATTTGTTCTCCCACACTCTTTTAGTCAACCTGAACATAGCTGTTGACGCCTTCCCAATGCGCTTGTCAATCTCTGTGACAAGGGACAAATTGTAGGTGATGGTAGAACCCAAGTAGGTGAAGTCCTGAACGACTTCCAGGGTGTAGCTGCCAATGTTTATGGAAGGGGTGTCTATGACATCCTGGCCCATGACATTGGTCTTTTTCAGACTGATTGTCAGGCCAAAGTTGTTGCAGGCATTGGCAAGGTGGTCGATGATTGTCTGCAAACCTTGATCTGTGTGAGCTGTCAGCGCAGCATCATCAGCGAATAGGAGTTCTCTGATGAGGACTTTGCAGACTTTGGTTTTGGATCTGAGACGGCCAAGGTTGAAGAGTTTGCCATCAGATCTTGTATGAAGAAAGACTCCCTCTTCTGCTGTCCCAAAGGCATTTGTGAGCATAAGTGAGAAAAAGATGCCAAATAGTGTTGGGGCAAGCATGCACCCCTGCTTTACACCGCTGAGTATGGGAAATTCCTCTGAGGTGGTGCCGCTGTGCTGTATTGTTCCTTTCATGTTGTCATGGAAAGAGGAGATGACTGCCGGCAGCTTCGGTGGACAGCCGATCACTTTGAGGAGTTTGAAAAGGCATCCCCTACTGATGAGGTCAAAGGCTTTTGTAAGATCAATGAATGCCAAGTACAGGGGCATTCTCTGTTCTCGACATTTCTCCTGTAGCTGACGCAAGGAGAAGAGCATGTCAATTGTAGACCTTCCTGCTCTGAAGCCACACTGAGCCTCAGGATACGTCCTCTAAGCTAGTATCTGTAACCTGCTGAGGACCACACGGGCAAAGGTTTTCCCCACAATGCTCAGCAGGGAGATGCCGCGGTAGTTATTTCAGTCCCCACGGTCACCCTTGTTTTTATATAGGGTGATGATGTTGGAGTCTCTCATGTCTTGAGGCACTGCTCCTTCTTCCCAGCACTGGCAGAGAAGTTCACGGAGTTTTGTGAGGATGGCGGGTTTTGCACATTTCAGTACCTCAGGTGTGATGCCGTCCTGTCCCAGTGACTTGCCGCTGGCTAGTGAGTTGATGGTGTTGTCAAGTTCCTTCAAGGTTGGAACATTGTCCAGTTCGTATATCGTTGGTAGGGGCTTTACACCAGCAAGGGCAGCTTCTAGCACACCATTGTCTCGTGAGTAGAGCTCTGAGTAGTGTTCTACCCACCTGGCCATTTGCTCTTGTTTATCAGTGATGATGGCCCCTGTGCTGGATTTAAGGGGGGCAGTCCTCCTGATGTTTGGACCAATGGCTGTTTTGATGCCTGCATACATGGCACGGATATTGCCAGTGTCAGAGGCGAGTTGGATCCTACTACTGAGATTCACCCAGTAGTTGTTGGCACGTGTCTGGCGGTCGTTTGAGCTGCACTGTGAGCAGCTTTTAGAGTCCTTAATGATTCTGTACTTGGAACTTGCTTGTATTTCAGGAGCGCCATGCGTTTGGCTTGGAGGATGGGTTCCAATATAGCCAGGTGTTCCTCAAACCAGTCTGTGTTCCGCCTTGTCTGCTTGCCGAAGGTATTGATGGCTGCATTGAAGATGGCGTCTCTGATGTATGCCCACTTTGTCTTCACGCTTCCATCTGGTGTGTCGTGTAGGGACTGCTCAAGGCTGTGTTGGAATAATTGAGTGAGCTCTGGGAGGGATGTCTTGGCAGAGTTGATGCGTAGGTAGCGCTTTTGTTTGAGTCCGTGTATCTTTTTGGGGCGTAGTCTGACCTTGCTGGATACCAGCGAGTGATTGGTGTCACAGACTGCACTGTGGTAGCTGAGTGTGATGAGTACCGAGTTGAGGAGGGCTCGTCGGGTGATGACGAGGTCCAGTTGGTGCCAATTAAGAGACCTTGGATGTCTCCATTATACTTTATGGCATGGTTTTGTGAGAAAGAATGAGTTTGTGATACAGAGATTGTGGTATGAACAAAGCTCCAGTAGTCTTTGGCCACTGGCATTCATCTTTCCAATGCCATGATAGCCAAGGCATGCGGGCCACGCGTCGTGGTCAGCCCCAACCCTTGCATTGAAGTCTCCCAACAGAAACATGTGCTCAGAGCTGGGGATTTTGCGAATAATATTGTGAAGCTCTTCATAGAACTGGTCATGAATCTCCGGAGGTGAGTAGAGTGTTGGGGCGTAGACGCTCAGGATGTTTACTTGGCCAGAAGCAGTGAGCAATCTCATGAGTAGAATCCGCTCGGAGCCTGCAGTCGGTGATTCATTCATGCCAAGGAGTGTGTTTTTGACGGCGAACCCAACACCGTGTTGCCTTGGTTCGTTCTGCTGTTTTCCTTGCCAGTAGAAAGTGTAGTCACTCTCTCGTAGTGAGCCACTGCCAGCAAGCCGGGTCTCCTGCAGTGCTGCAATATCGACATTGAGTCTCGCCAACTCCTTGTCGATAACTGCAATCTTGCGGATGTCCTCAATCTGCAATAGATCTTCGGAGAGTCCAGAACACATTGTGCGTACATTCCAGCTTGCAAAATGAAGGGCTGGAACCTTATTTCGTTTTGTTTTGCTTTTGACTGGTGCAGGTTTTGCAGCCCACTTGTCTGGTGATGAATCATAAGCTCCAAGCACCCATTGGAGCAGGTGAGTCGTGGCGGGAAAGCACCTTATTGGCCGGGGGCTGCCCAGCTTGAGGCGGGTGGCGGTAGCTATCCATTGGGGTGCAATGACCCCTCCCACCGACGATGGCAACCCGTGGCGCCCATTTTTTACGCCAATCTAAAATGAGCTCATAACCCGTGACTGCTGCCATCCGTGTTTCTTGGCCACGATTAGGTGGCCGAGGAGTGTCCTCTCCCCATTTTTGCACCTCTTGTTAGCACAAAGCCCGGGCAGGTTATTCTGGAAATCCTGGGTTGTCCATGCGTCAGGATCCCCCCTCGGCCTTGCTGATGATGTCCAAAGGAGTGCGTAGCACGACGTTTGGTACCAGTTTGGCTGCAGGGGCAACCGGGAATGTGCCGCAGTGCGTCAAAAAACCGCCTGAGGGGCCCCACTCCTGATTTTCTGTCGGGGTTTACTCCCTTAGCCATTGACTCTCCTGAGACACTCACAAGGCAGTGAGAAAACCGCGTAACCCTGGGAGGGGCCCTTACCAGGTACTGACAGCCGGGCCAGCTGTGCCTGGGACTCACGTAAGGCAGGGTCGTCACGCCCTGAGGTAGTTTATCACAAACTACAAAGATTAATCCGATCTGAGATGCTAAGCAGGGTTGAACCTGGAATATCATTGGATGGGTGATCTCAATCCATTGTTGGACTATACAATGCTCAAAGATCAATACTCCACCACCTTCACAAACCTGCACTGACCAGCATGATGAAGTATAGTTAAATAGCCTCCATGACCTACATGGCATGGGGAAGCCATTATGCAACAGTCGATTGACAAAACGGCTGAACATGCACCTGTAGCTCAAACAACACACTGTTTTACATAGCAAAACACTGAGGTTGGTGACCATGGCCGTCTGTGCTAATAAAAGATTTTCACGTGATAAAAAGCATTTAAACTAAAGCTTGACTTAAAGATTATAGATTTGAAGCTTTCGTGACTGGTTCTATTCGGTAAAGTCACGTAGGTAAAAAAATAAAACAACAAAAATCACGACGTTTCGGCCACAACACAAGCGGCCTTCATCAGGTGAAGGGACCAGACTGTCTCGAAGACTGCACTGGAGTGAAAAGACCAGCGCAGTCTTCGAGACAGTCTGGTCCCTTCACCTGATGAAGGCCGCTTGTGTTGTGGCCGAAACGTCGTGATTTTTGTTGTTTTATTTGTTTTACCTACTTGACTTAAAGCTTTCGTGACTGCAGGAATTTTAATATTATTTGGGTCTTTCAGTAAGGTTAATGCCCACCACTTGCATTAACATTGGTTGCTGACATTTGGGCTATGCCCATTTCAAACCTTTATAAACAGTTTGCCTTTGGAAGCTAACCCCCCTTTTCCTGAAGACGACCGCTTGTGTTGCGATCGAAACGTCGTAGTTTTTTGTTATTTTCTTTGAACCTATCAACGTGACTTTACCAAAAGACCAAAAGAATAAGCATTGAAACTCACGTGGGACAGCCCATGACATGTGGTTGCCTCTTCATTCAATAACAAAATATAAAATAAAACTATGGGATAAACCTTTCGAATTGTCTGTTCTTGACTAAAACCTATTTGCTTGTATCTATCTTTTCAGCTTTTTAGATTTATGTGAACTTAACTAAATATTATTCACAGACATTACGCCATCATTTACAGTTACTAGTAACATGCACTTAATTTAACTTCATGATAGCTTCATTAATAAAAATCTGTAAATGGCGAGAAAACCCAGTCACAACAGAAACATTTACGTGGACTGAAAATAAATATATTTAACAACACACAAATATATGCATCACATGTACAAAAGCCTTATCCCAGCCACCATCTCAAAATAACTGAATGCATGGCCATTTTATCGTTTAGCCTGCCAACACAAATATTTGAGAAAACGTAGCAAATAGTGCACACTTTAACATTTATTTTTTAATTCAAAGTGTCCATGAAAGAGACCTCCACGTATTGTCAATGCAGTTTTCGACTGGAATTTTACCATTAATTTATTCAGCTCTTTGTGTTTCTCCTTCTCAGATGTATATTCCTAACAATTAGCAAACAAAAAATGTGTTATACCCATACTTTTTGGGACTTTCGGCAAAGTCACGTAGATAGAAAAATAATTTTTAAAAATCACGACGTTTTGATCGCAACACAAGCAATCGTCTTCAGGTCAAAAATACAGCAGGCGAACTGCTGAGGCAGACAAAATATAGCGAGAGAACTAGTGCAGCAAGAGGTATATAGGTGAAGAGGAGTCGGAGACTGGTTGAAGCACTGCTTTATTTATATTCTTGGTTTTTTCGGTAAAGTCACGTTGAAGGGAAACAATAAAATAAAAAATATACAAAACAATAAAATTCTCACGATGTTTTCCTTCAACGTGACTCTACTGAAAGAACCAAGAATATTAATCACTGCAGTCACGAAAGCTTTAAATCAAAATTTCACTTCTTTATTTCTCCAACGCACAGCAACACTCGTCCAAAACCAACCCCGAACACCACACGTCCCACAGCCCCTTTTAACCCCTCCATCTCCGCCCTCGCTCCCAATACACACATCGACGACGGGCACGCTTGGTCCGGGTGACGTCATTGCCCTTTAACCCCTGACCCCCGTCCAGCGCATTCCCGCGAGTGTGATTGGTGCGTGTTATAGTGAGATAGGAGATTTAGTGTCTGCGTGGTGCGTGTGCGTGGCTCGCAGATCCCTTCCGTAGGTTTGAGATGGGTATAACCCAAGGGTAAGTGGGCGGGGCTAGAGATGGAATTTACAAGTAATATACCTCGGCCATTGTATTGCTAGAGATTAGCATGTCAATCTGTTAATGTAACCACACGACTAAGGTTTGTCTACCATGTGTGTTCTTCACTGGAATTTGACTTCTAACATAATCCTGTTATCTACTCTAACCAAAAGTTTTAACTTTCCTAAAATATTTATGTTGCTTGTATTTGTGTTAGGTTAAGCACTATTTTGCTGGAATATATTTTTCCAAGTAGATCAATGTGTACAATATTGGACTTTCGCCGAAAGACAATATAGTGCCCCAAGCCTTGCATTAGACCATACAGATTTATTTATTTTAAGTTAGTGTCCAGAATTGTGCTTAAGCAATCAAATCAAGCAAGAGTGTCAATTAATATTTAAAGTAATTAAGACCAAACCTACACAATTGATATGAGTGGGTATAAGGATGGTTAATCAATTGAGGTGTACCTAAGACAAGTCCACAGAACAAATCTTATAATACATATTTGGAAATGGGTTATGATTACCAAAAGGAACATAAAATGTTTTATTTATGAGCAATGGAAGGCAACAATAGGGTACACTTGGCTTGAAAAGAGATCATGTAAAGTGTCACTTTGAACCATACTATTGAATCAATCACAAACTTGGAATACTTTTTTAACGACACATCTATATTTACGTGATCTAACCCCAAGAAACTGTATAATGGGAATACTATGTTGGTATTATTTGAATATGCACATGGCACTTGCATTATTAGTTTAAGAACAGAATATCTGGGAAATGTTTATGAATTACCTAGGGGTTTGTAGATATACTTTCTGGATTTGCTCCCTATTTTTGTATTAATTAGAAAAATCGTACAATCAGGCCGAGATACAACGTTTCCGATGGTCTCAAAATGTAATTGTCTCTCAGATGTTTCTGAAAATAATAGTGGTCATTACTATTGCATCACTTTCACTTATGTCCTACCAATGATGGTGTCCCGTGGCATCGAATGATGTTACTTGTGTGATCCCAAAGACACGTGATGCAAATTATTTGAAAATCCCAGAAAAATGTATCTGCAAGTTAATCCTAATACCCGAGATATAATATTGGGGGGATGAGTATTATTAATGAGCAACCAAAACTATAAACATTGGTGGTAAATATGTCACTATTTTAAAACATAGCTCGACTTACTCAAGAGCAGATTGTGGAGATCTTTTAGTAAAGGAGGTCTCATATGTTTTTGTCTTTGCTCCTGATATAATGGAATTCAATCACGCAATGGAGAGCATCACCTGCCTTGGGCAAAATGGTCGAAAGTCCATAACCATTTAAATATAGCACCTCACACTTTCCCAAGGGACACGGTCTTTATCTTTGGATCTTTGTTAATGCCATTGTCCTTGAGCTCAATATGATGCCAAGAACACAAAGGAATGCAAATGTCCGTTGCTATATTCTGGATACAGTATTATGCATTCAATTCACTGTGTTCAGCTAAATGGACCAACAAATATGAATAATTTTCCATTCTTAGACCACTCGTTTGCCCATCCTCCACAGAAAAGCGATGTGCCCTTGTCCTGCTTTTTCAACGAAGCAGGACAAGGGCACAACGCATTTCATGGTTAAACTGCAATAGGACACTGATTTATGTCCTGACCTATTTATCTCCCATTCTCTATGCCACCTTGCACTTCCCTGTCCTTTCCATTTTCAGAATCCCTCAGAGCATAAGCTATGTTTTAAAAAAAAAACTAGACAGTAACTCCTTCACTCGTGTGGGTTTCAACCAAAGTAGTGTTATCACTCCTAACTTTACCCTCGTGTTCCATTGTGTGTATTCCCATGTATCTGCAATAACGTCACTCGCTCTGTAGTTGTCATTGCATTCTGTTAACTCAACAATTCTATTTCCTCAACGTTTGAATTGCAAGATTCTCTTCCTATCATATATTTCCAGGCAGAAATCATTGCAATAAAATTTGCATGCGGTTGGCTTGAATACAATTTCCTCTATTGGTGGTTAAAATAAAATATGTATATTTGTAAACTTTCCCCAGTGTTATCCCGAGTCATGCGATTGGTTTTCATGTTATGAGACTAAGTATCCATGCGTATAGCTCACGGGGCAGTGCGGCGGTTCATGTTGGAACACAGCTCATAGAGCAGATATCACAGAGCTACTTTTGAGATCCCTTCAAGTGATTTCTGGTCAACATAGCAGAGGGCAGCACTTTCTCAACTGCTCTGCATATAATAGTATTTTTGTCACAGTGGCAGTAAAACTAATATTTTAATTCTGAGAGTTGGAATATATACAAATTGAGTACATTGTTAAATTAAGTGTTTTGAGCGGTGTTGTTGCTGTCATTGGTGACCTTTGTTGGACCATCAGATCGCTACATTTGGGGACCTAATTTAATCACAGGCAGCTACGTGGATATGAACCCAAGGTTTTTCTCAGCAGTGCTAGCCGAGCCCTCTGATCCCTGAGCCACCGAGCCACTATGGTGATCATAATTCTAATATTTACAAACATTATTTAACAGCAATGGTCAAAATGTATGAACAAATGTATGTTTCCAGTGCATTAAATAGTAGAGAAAGTGGTGCTCACGAGGTAAGGTAGGAGTGATAGTGGAGTTCCTGGAGGTCATGAGCAGGCCTCACGAGAGGGGAGGAAAGAGGGTACAATCAGGGCCCCATCTTCAAACCTTTGGAGCCCCAAAAAAGGTTACAGGCACATATAATTTGCATAATTCAATGAATGTCCATAATATGTAAATAGAATGCAGTCCATATGATACAACTACGAAAAATGGAAAAAGATCAGCAATATATACCAATGAAATGTAAATTATTCATTTAATGATTACATATCTATGAGACGTTGCAATGTAATGTTGTGGGTAATTTCGGAGGTACCTATTTTATAAAAGAAAAAAACATTTAAATGTATGTTGAACTTCTTATTCACCGTACGTAGCTAACCATGCTGATCTAGTCCTTTTCACACAAAAAATATTTGCAAACGCATGTGCCCAGCGAATTTAACATTGGTACAATCTAGGCCTAGGCAAGATGCTCTGTTGGTAGTAGGAGGGTTGGAATGGATGGAGAACCTCAGCCATCATTATTATTATTACGCACTCAGTCCCCACATTTATTTTGACAGGCCGAGTGCTCGCTTAGTATAGCATTACCTCAAGGTTAAACTAAAACAATTTTTAGGGTGTTTTTCCAGATAAGGCCCACTGAGCTATAGCTCTGGTTCAGAAGCGACCTGGCCACAATTGATAGCTCAACGCAGTGGCTTATCGCAGCCAGATACTCGAAACGCATGTTTCTAAATGTGGAGGGAAAACCCAGAAGACCCGGAGAGAATAATCCACGTGCCCATCGGGAGAACATGCAAATTCCAAAGATATTGGCATCAGGGTCGGGATCAGATGTCCCAAGGATGCATTCTCGAGAAAGTGTGAGTGCGGTGATCACAATTATTATTCCCATGATGTTGGCTGCATGGGGTATCTTAATACGTTCTTCTTTAAACTGTATAGAATTGTGTTGTTGGTGACAAAATCCAGTTATCACCAGACTGTAATTCATTGAAATAATGAGTACAACTCATCACGGTAATGGCCTGGCTCAAGCACCTGTGATGCCACTGGAGGAAAATACAATCAGTGATAGATTAATGTGGGTAGGCAGCATTAAATGTGAAAAACATATTTTGGTGTATGGTAAATTTTAAAATGAAAGGAATTCTAGACTATAAGTGAAGCCTTTGTAGAATTGTGCACAGACATGTAAAATACGCAAGATAATATAATAAACCTAATTCATAGATTCTACTATCAATAAAAATGATTTGTAAGTTCATACAAATTATTGTGAAGACATTGTTATCCCACACATCACACTGTAGCGGTGCATTTTATAATAAAATCAAAGTGCATGTAAAATGTGTGACCTAAATTATAAAAATGAAATTTTCCTTCACTTCACAGGTCCTAATCCGTTATGAAACAATTGTTCCCCGGTGTAAATTTATCATAAATAAATTATAAATCTCTTTTCATTAAACAGGAACAGACTAAAAGGTCAGTGCAACAGATTTGACTTGGCAATACAGCACATCAGGCTGGCCAATTGTCATTTGTGTAATTATCCCACCATGGCACTTGCTTCCACAGTTAACGCTGCAATAAAGGGCGAGATCATCTTCATTTGTTCTATCACAGTAACTCATTACTTTGTCACAACATATATTACAGGATTACGAGAGTAAGACTGAGCTAATCTTCACCACGTGGTTGACCTTTTTTCAGCTTCTTCATAGAGCTCGCATACGTGTTAAAGCATGCATGCTACCACGTTTATGAGAATTCGAATTTTTGTCTTTTAAAGCACGTTTCCAAATAATGCATGAACAATGCAACTCATTTTATCTACAATATCCACATGATTGCCTTATCATATTTTTGCATTGATAAGAGCGTTCGCATGACACGTTCATCCTGTTTCCACAAATTAAAGGCAAGAGGCACACACAAAATTGGTAATTTATAGGACTAAGTAAATCCTAATCATGTTTTCGTGTGGTGAATCAGTGTACTGTATGTTACATGCTATTGATCAGAAACACAAGCAGCTGACAAAGAAAACTAAATAAAAGTAGAACATTGTTACAAAACAATATCGGTAGGTGCAGGCTTGGGATTATGCTGAGAGACAGAAAGAGGAACACATTGATTGAACAATGTGCACAAGTTACAGACAGGACACATCGCAAAAGGGGTTGATAGCTGATGGGCAAGACTGACAATGGGGTGGCAGCAAGATGAAAGGAAACGCCCGAAAGGACGTAAATGGAGCAATGGGATCAGCTGCCGTGGAGGCGCTAGGCAGATTGTTACATCGCAAGAATGTGAGAAATGGTGACAGCTTAGGGAGGACTTCATTCAGCAGTGGATAGATCAAGGCTCATGATGATGAAAAGTCATATGAACAATTCATGCTATTATCGGTATTTATTTCACGGATAAGAGACCTCGCATGACGCATTAATCTCATGGCCCCTACACCAACGAAGATAAGAGCACACGGATACGATGAGTTTCACTTCACATTGTCAGGCATTTCAGTGAATAGAGCATCGCACTGACATTGATGTTTCTATATAATATCCCTTTTCATATGGTGCATTAAAATATAAATCCACGTGTATTCAGCATGAGCAAAATGTCGACCTCCTTGCTTATTGGCAGGATACAAGATGACTGTGTGTTATGGAACAAACCAGATTGAGCGTCATTGAGGATGTACCTCTACTTGCCTTCAAGGCAGAGAGTTGAGTATCACTATTTAACTGTTGTTCCACCACTCTCACCTAAATGGGCCTGAGTGCATCGATCATCCATTGGTTAAATGTTCCTGTTCTTTCCAATTAAAACATGCCACTGATCACAGCGATTCACTTCCGTGCATTATGAAACTTTCCACTTCATTTTCGAAACCAGTTTCCCATTGTTTGTCTTTACATGGCACGGTATATACATTTTAATTTCTCGGAAGAAAATACTGCACATGTTTTCCACTCCTCGCAGTGATGCGATCCTTGAGAGAATGAGCAGAGCAAAGAAGGCCGGGGGGGGGGGGGGTCAGTGACATTTACTCTTGAAAACAAAGCACCTCGCGATCACAGTGTGCTACCCATCAAACGTTAACTTACACAGAGTATGCGCTGCAGTTACGTCGACATATAGCTTGTGGGATACATCTCCTCGGTATAACCTCCCGGTAAGTGCCCTACCAGTAGCGTTTGCAATTGTTATTGAGCCTGGAAGCACGTGGGAGGATGACTTATCGGGCCTCCACTAAGAGCTTCCAATGTAATAATGTGTTAATTGTTTTAAGCCAGCATGCACGGCTCAGGTCGAAGCATCGGGTGTGAGATTTCACGGTAGACACGCGCGCACACAGGAAACCTTTCCCAGTGCTCCCTGCTCTTCTTAAGTAGCTCAACGTGAGACCACCACAGCTCAGGCTCCAGCTGGGCTTTATGCCAGGAGTAGCTTGGGGAATTAGTGAAGAGAAAAATAAACATTAAATGATCAGGTGTCACCATGAATGCTTTTTTTTTTCCCTGAGGCCCTAAAAATGTAAAGCTGCAACCTTGCAATTGCTTGATCAGGCCCTTGCTCGTGATAAAAGCCTCCCCATGTTGTGCGAGAGTCATGGTGGGTTTTAAAAAATAATATTTCACCAAATTGCGAGTGCGGGTTGTTGTAGGGAGAATGCATAATGGAGCATAGAAGTACAATACAACAATGGAATTTGCTACATTGCCCTCTCCTGCCTACCACGTAACCCAAATACATTCCAATAAAAAATATGTTCTTTACCCACGAGCGATGCAACAACCACCATCTCAGACAGCGTTGACGTTTGTCACAGTAAAATTACAATTGGCAAAGATGCATGAATGTTAATATAAGCACATTCATAGCGAAACAATATTCAAAACATTGCTTATTTAAGGTCTGTATTTATTTACAAAAATTATGGTACTCTTATGGACGTTATTGAAACACATTTCAGTTCCGCTCACCAATATAATTTTTGCATAAGGTATAATCGACCATATGTAGAAAACTGAATTTTGCATGAGTTGTTGAAAGCTATTTAGTTATACCCTCATCAATATAATAAGCATTGTGACGTGTAATCGGTGTTGCCTAAGGTGCAAGCACATGGGCAGTATTTTGACAAGGGCAACTAATTGCAATCATTAATGCATTCGTTGCAAGAGACTTCATGAAGTCTGTGCTTTTTCCAGTAAACTCTTTTTGCAAGATGAATTAATGTCTTTGAACACGTGACAGCCGTAACCATTGCATTTAATTATAATTTGCAATACAAGGGTTACATTTCAAAATCTATGTTTCATGGTAGTTTTAAGACTGAATGTCGGGATATACCGCTCAATAACACATAACAGCTCCATCTGAATTTGTGAGATTGCAAAGACAGTGGAAAGTTGATGGGGTTGGAGCTATTTGCACTGGCTGGAGACTGCTGCGTGTAAATTAGTTCTATGTGTCAACTGGCACACACTGGGAGACAGGAAGGCACAACAGCTGCACACAACAGAAAAGCCAACGGTCTGCTGCTCGTTTAACCAATTTTATCTGGGTAAATATGTCACGTTAACTGCAACCTCGGCATAGAATTACTCTCATCTTCAAGTAATTTTTTTCCCCACGACAATATGATACTAACACAATACAAACTGTTCAGAATCATCTATCACATCGGACAGTGTATCTACAGGATTTTATTTTAGATGAAGAGGTTGAAGATCCGATGCGCTCTGGGCTGTGATCGAGTTCTCAAGTAAGTTTCCCTTCTCAACCGCCTCTCTTCCTATTCTCATTCTACACTTGCTTAGTTTGGCGATGTTAGACTTGTCCCTTTACTTGAATGCCACATTTGTTTGGTCACTCGTTGGCCCAATGTCGTCCTCGTAAACGAAGTCCTGCATGCAGTTTTGAGTGGTGAATCAAGACAAATGACCAGGGCACACTTGAGTATGGGGTTTTGCATCACTTGCTTGCACTCACTGTGTGCAGTATTTGCACCGCTAATGGTCATCGAGCATGCCTGCTAGTTGGCACTCTCTGTGCACTCAAGAAAAAATATAATTATAAATGCATCAGTGCATACCAGCATGCACTAGCATACAGTAAAGCCCTGTCTAGGTGCCCGCCCGGAAGGGATGAAGCCTTATTGGCAGGTGTGTATTTATACAGCTCTTAGGAGCATTAAGACACGGTATTCATATCTGTGGGAGGTCTGATTGTGGAACGCTATGTCGTGTAGGCAGATTGTCCTGGGAACGGGTGCTAATATTAGTAGTGATTTTAATTTCTATTGGTACATTCACAATTATTTCTGCACACTGCAGGAACATTTAATGTTGGAGCTACAGATCGCATTACTTAATGTTTAAGGGCAAATTATAATATAATAATTATTTTATTAATCATTCCCATGCAAGAATACATTTTCAAGATGGAAAAACGAAATAATTTTTAAAAAATACCACAGCGTCTTGTAATAAACATGTGTAACCATAAAATAAATTCGTTAAAATTGACAGTTTATTCCGATAGTTTCGAGTTATGGGGTCATATGTGGCCAATATAGTGGCTAAATGTATTTTCCATACACTGTAATATTAACTGCTTTGCCATGCATGACATTTCTGGAAAACAACAGATGTCATTTTTTTCATCCTCGTCTTTCTCAGCCTTTCCAGATACCCCTACCCCAACCCTTACCATTCCACAAAAAACCCATTCAAACCCCTCACCACCCCACAAACCCAATCATACCCCTACTACAACCCTCACTACCCCACAAACCCAATTATAACCCTACCCCAGACCTCACTACCCCAGAAACCCTAACAAACCTCTACCCCAACTCTCACCACCCCCACAAATGCTAGCTCTACTGCCTCAAATCCCTTGTTACCCTCCTAAAGGGTAAAGGTGCAGCCCCGCAACTGCTTTTTCATGCCACTGCTAAAATAAGTATATTCACTAAGTGGCAGCTCTAGACAGCCCTTCCAGAGGCCATTTTGGCCTCCACTTTTACACTGACCAGATGTCTTGGAAGAGGTGGGAGAACTCACAATTTACCCCACGAAGTGCAACTAGCCAAGCGCCCTGTGGTTTACCCATGTATGGGCGGAAAAAAGGTGGGGGGATCAAAAAAAGTGACCATTGAATGAACCACCACACCGAGATTGAGCCGGCATCTTCCAGTGTGCTAACCATGACACCACAGCAAGTATGCATCTATCTTGCTGAAGGGTGGTAAATATGGTGTAAAGCCTCAAGTGATATTGCTCGATATTCAGATAAGGAAGTAAATGTCAAGGTCAAAGACTAAAAACTGAGCGTGTAACATTTCACCCTCTCGCTGTAAGAGTACATTTTTGTTATTCATCTATTATTAATTTCATGACTTGATGCATGTGTTGTGAGTTTACACATTTATTTAAATCAATGAACATATCTTAATCGATACATCGATTTCAATCATTACATGCCGTTTGGTAACACATTCTAATCTGGAAAACATTGTCGTTTTTTAAGGGACAAGATCCATCAGTTATATGTCTATATTTTCAATAATACATTGTAGGTGTCACAAAACGTTATCAGGCTAACATAAAAGGAAAGTACTAACACCAAAACAACGTATTATTTTCTAAGATAATCATTCCCGTTCACAATTCATTTTTAAGATAATTCATGCAACGTTTCAGGTCCTTCCAGAACAATTGTTTTTGCAGCCCATTCAGGTATCCCTCGGCTCATCATCATTCCCAAAATACTTTCCACGCAGATGCTTCTTCAATTTGGGGAACAGGTGAAAGTCACTGGGTGCCTGGTCTGGAGAAATCTAGGATGCGGGAGTTCCTCAAAGTGGCATTCCTTGACAGTGACCTTTGTAACTCTTGCCACGTGTGCTGAGACATTGTTATGCAGAAGCTCTCAACTTTCCCCAGTGCTTTGATTCACTCATGCAGCTGATGGAGCAAGTCTGCACAATATTTATCTGTGATCATCTCCTTTTGTGGCATTAAGTCAATGTACACTGCACTTTCAGCATCCCCAAAATATTCCCTGATTGCCAAGTGCCCTGACTTTAATTTCTTGGGTATTGGAGAAGTTGGATGTTCCCGCAGCAAGGACTTATATTCGGACATAGTGTTGTAGCGGTAAATTCCAGATTTCATCACGGGTACGAAATCGCTTGTCAAACTGGCACCAGCCTGGCTTCATCAAGTCCAGCTCTCCAGGAGGGAGAAGTATTCAAACGCGCTCCCTCTACAGGTCACATGTCACCATTATGAGGTCCCATTTGTTCATTCGCAAATGATCATGCCAGATTGTTTCCACTAACCCCATACTATTGTCCGAGATTTCAGCTGTGCAACAGTAACCATGTTTCACACATCCTAGATGCTTGTCTCATTCACTTCAGCCACAGGCCACCCTGACCAGAGGTCATCTTTAGGAGTCGTGCGTAAAGTGGCAACACTGAAATTGCTTGCTCATGCCACTGCTGGTGCAAGGAGATCTATATGATATTCGGTCTACTCTTCCACACGTACCAGATTTGTTGGAAGAGGTGGACATACCCACACCTTTCCCCAGAACACATGACATACCGATCAACTAACTGTGGTGTAGATATTTATACTGCATGGTGGACCCTGGTGTGGGGATTAAAAAAGTTACCCATTGTTTCAGCTGTCAAGCCAGGATATATAATCGAATCGGCGACCTCTGGGTGGAAAGTTAAGTGTCCTGACCAATACACCATGGAAGCTCCCTTCGTTTTAGTATATTTTTTTAAGGAAAGAGTTTTATTTGATTGTTCGAGACATTTAAATGTGTGCTGCAAACTGATTGCCATTTTTTTACTTTTTTTCATGCAGTTACCGGTAATGCCGAAAAAATATTTCAACAACCCTCGTTGCAAGGTTGACTTGGTGTTATAGGAAAAGAGCCCTTCATGAACACATGGGGCTTTGTGAAGTGCAGTACAGCAACATTGCAACAATTGTCTTGTGCTGTCTTGGCAGATCGTGGGTGATGAAATAAATGAGGAAAGGATCTGCTTGATTGTGAAATAAATAGATAAAATAACACTTCGGTCAGTCATCTACATGGTCTTTTTAACCAATATTTCAACAAAATTAGCACTGATTTCAACTTCACGAACACTAATTTATCCTGTTAATATTCTGATTTATGATCAAATTTACAAATATATATTTAAAATACGATTAAAAATTTTTATAGAAGGAAAAAAAGTATGCGCTAATGAACAAGTAGGAATGGATGAGCATTTTAACCAATTATAACATCGTCACATAGATTTTTCACTCTTCAATGATGGATATACAATTGTTTCAGGGTGTTTCCAAGCAGTAATAACTCAATATTATAAATGTGTATACAGTATATAAATTAAAGGCTGTCATGTACTAACAAGCTAATTCAAAATGTGTACCCACTTAAAAATGTGGGGTGGAGATGCTCATTTCCATTTACAGCTCTGAGTCAGAGATAGAAAAATCATACATATAGTGAGGGCAAACCATTCCAGAATTTCCAACAATTAACCTTCTTCAGCGTTAAATAAGACAGCAAGCAAGCTTTGATTGATCTCTACATTCATTGGGACAATTGTGGAACTGTAATAAAATAAGGTGAGATTTTCAATGAATATATTTTTTAAAGGTGAACAAAATCTGTACCCATTTTCATTTTGTACGTTTTGTCTACCTCAGCGTGACACATTGAGATATTGAAATTAACAAAATAAACATTTCAAGAAAAGCATTTGTAATGAGTTGCTATGTTAAATTTAATTGCGTCGAATATAAGAACATATTTTTTTCAATGTGTTCAGAAAAATAACATAGATTATGTATTACATTGTGTACGTTTTCCACTCCCAGGCCACACTTAGGCTTAGCTTGAGAAGAGAGACAGGCACAGCATGCATGCACTAAATGTGGGCTGTGTGTTTATACTTGTATACACACCAATGGAGAGGGAGTGTCAATATTATCAAAGCAGCCCTTTCAGACAATACAGCTTTCTGCTATGAGATGGATGGTAAAGGTCTATGACAGTGTCTGAAAGAGAAAGCCATATTATTGTGTTTACATCATAACCCATAACTGAAAAGGTTATCCTGGGCTACAAAAAAAGAGTCCATTGGCTCTAGATATGTTGTAAAAGAAAATCAATAAACAAGTAAATAAATAGATAAATGATTACAATACAATGTGGATGTTTATGCCATCTAATTTGAACAGCATCTCAAGATGCTGAACAAAAGAACGGCGCATTAGCATTATGGGCAGAGAAACATCTTGAGCCTGAACTTGAACATGGGCATAGAGATGATAGCATGGATGGATGCATGAGAACGGAAATTCCAGACAATGCGGGCAGCAGAGGAGAGAGAATGACATCCCTCTGAGCAAAAGTTGACTTCAGGCTTCAACAGTAGGCTTCAGAGAGTGCATGCAGTGGATTGCAACCTCAATGTCGCTTGAACACACAAATGTGATATCTGCAATGCTCAGTCTAAATTATTTGCCTATGTAGACATGCGCTCTGCAAAGCATTGGCTTCACTGCAAAAAAAACCAACTCGGTGTAGGAAACAATCCCATTTAGCTTTATTCTTGAGCATCAATACGCTGACCCAATTAAGACATGAAACCAGAAACCCATAAGCAGGAAGTGTGGGTGGAAGATGTAGGATAGAGCACAAATTGTGCACGTCTCTCCGCAAAGCACAGATGACGATAGTGCAGTAACACCCAGCAGGACTTGGTACGCTCGCACCAGCCAACCTCCACAAGCTCCACTTACGCCCACGTGATGTTCCGCGTATTGTAACATTGCAAGAATGCTCATGGTGCTTCTCGCTGTAGCCCAGCAAGCTAAAAAACATCACACGTTTTGCTATCAAGGCATTGTATTCAGCATATCACACCTCCGATTCGCACGGTTGGCTACATACGGCGCTAAAGAAGTGCAATATATATACATATTGCAAGGTCAAGCAATAATCAACCTAATGAGTGATAATTTAAGTCTTCATCAGGCAATAAAAAAACATTTTAAATGTATTCTCAGCACTTTATCAATCATCATCATAATCAATATCAGCCACGCTGGATGAATGTTTCCCCAAGACGTCGCAATCCCTCGTGGTTCTGCAATGTAACAATCATACCTGGCGACTTCACACAAGCTGATTGATATTATTTGTTGAATATATAAAAACACAATGGCAATATACATACTGTGAAGTAGCTATTCCCAACCTATAACATGAAAATCATGACATTTCTGCCATAACTACATTTTGACGTTTCAAGATGTTTAATACAAATCTCTCAAACAGATGTTACCTATTAATCCTTTTTTTTTAAACTTTATTTTTAGCACCTTGCATACAACTGCGATAAAAATAGAAATATAGTATAGCGTACTATATTTTCCATTCGTCACATTCTTTATTTATTTTAAACTATATGCAACATATATTTTTACTTTAATTAATGTGGCCTTCATAAATACTTTTTAAAGAAGACCTCCGTTAGATTACAGTAGTTAAATATGAAAGCAAAAGCGAGAAAAATAATGATTAATTGCCCCTTAATATGTTAAGTGTGTAATTTAAGTATGGCTTGTATCAATGGAAAACTTCATCAGAGACATATTAACGGAATGTAACTTGTTTCCACGGAGTAAATTTTGGAAATTTTCCTCAATGGAAAATTTCAAGCAGCCATTTGACCTGGCAAGTAATGGTACATTAATAACGGAGGAATAGTTATTAATGGGATTACGCAGACATATGTGAGGATGTATTTTAAACAGAATCAAAACGCTTACTTCCTGACATGTGGCATGTCTGCAGTCTGCAATAAAAATGCTCACAATTCAGATGAATAACAATTGCTCTTTGAAAAACTTTTCTCAAATTATGAACACCTTAGAGTGAGGTGGCAGACTGCTCAGTGGTTGTAAGTCCCATTTTTTTAAATACATGCATACTAGAGAGCGTTATAATATTCCTTCCTGTGCATTAACAATTATTTGTAAACTCCCTGAGACTTCACTTGCTTGAGTAAGTTATTGTATGGGGAGCTTTCTTTCTTCCAGCTACTAGTCTCCTCCAGCATGCATATGCTCTTGTTCTGAATTTCCATGCCCAAGGACAGGTCCTTGGTTTAAGCTCTCTTTATCAAATTCGATCATGCTCTCCCACCTTATCATTGAAATGCCACACTGCACGGGAGTTCTTGAGTCTTAGGAATCTGTAATTTCAACCACTGGCCTGGGCTGTAAATTTGAGATTAAGCACTGCCTTCAATGTACATTTAAGCAGAAAATCAATTTGAATGTGTGTGCTGAAAAGTGTGTTGTATGTTGCTAAGAAAATTCAGGGTAATGCCATTTATCCAGCATTGTTTCTTTACAGGCAGTCCTTGACTTACGATCACAATTCGTTCCTAGGATTCGTTTGTAAGTCGAACTGTTCGTAAGTCAGGTCAGTGTTATGAAAAGTGTCACGGTTCAACAGAAAAAGGGAAGCATTGTTAAACTCGTAAAAAGAAGAAATATTGTACATTTGCATGTAACACTGTAAAACAAATAACTGTATAGTAAATAAAACATAAAGTAACATAAAAAATTTCCCCTTAGCTTGAGTTCTGATGCTGGCTTGCTTGTTGGAAGGGGAGCAATGAGTCACCACAATTGCACACACACACAGGGCACGCGCGCATACACACACAAACAAAAACAAAGGTCCCCCAACTAGCCGTTCACAGACTGTTGTGGCAAGTGCTGTTAGTGAGTAGTAACCTATGAAGGCCAGTACGGCCCATGAGGGGGTGGATGGCCAGCACCAAACCCAGGCACCTTTGACTCCCCAGTGACGATGTTTACACACCAAACCAGATTCTCATTTGAGGGTGAGTCGACTTGGGGGAGGCCCAGGACCCATTCAGATAATCGTCACTGGTGTTGGTCGTGAGCGAGAATCCAACTCCGGTCACCGGGTTGGTAACGCAGTTCGCTAAAACATTGCACGAACACAAACATGGGGGCACGCGTGCACACACAAACACGCGCATGCACACACGCACAAACACTCACTCCCAGCGTGAGCCCGACTCATTATATCATGCGGAGGATCGCTCCGCAAAACAAAATAGTTCCGCAGTTCAATTTACAAATGCGAGTTCGCATTTGAAGTCAGTGTAAAATATATATATATCATGGAAGCCGGTTTGGAAGGGCGGGTGTTCGTTAGTCAGGGAGTCCGTAAGTCGGGTGTTCGTAAGTCGAGTTCTGCCTGTATTCGTAAAGTAAGAATATCAATGGATATTCTGACCAATTTCTTGCAAAACCATCACAAGTACTTTCTACTTGAACAATCATGCTGCAGATGCCACCATTTATGCGTCTCTCTGTGATAGCCCAGTGCACTATGAGCCCACTTAAAAATATCAAGGGGTTATCATGGATAGACGTCTGACCTTCAAGCCTCAAATAAACATATCTGTGAAAAGAGCAAATAATTGATTGTTTTGCTACAGAAACTTGCAGGAATGACCTGGGATGCCTCAGCTGATGTGCTGCCAACTGCCACCCTATCCCTGATCTATTCAGTGGCAGAGTATTGTGTTCCAGCCTGGTCTGGGAGCTCGTACACAAAACTGGTAGATGCACAATTAGATATCGCAAGGCGAATCATAACCGGAACACTGAAACTGATACCAATCCCCAGGTTCCCTCTTTTAGCAAACATTCTGCCACCAAATATCCGCAGAGACATGCAAACTGCAAGGGAGTTCACACGTTTTCTTGCCAACGACAACCTTTAATGTACCTGGGATCGCCCTGCCACTAACCTTGAATCTCACCAAGATCTGGAATAAAACCTCATTCGAGATCCAAACACTGCACCTCCTGGCTTTGACATTTCACGAAGATATTGGTGTAACTATCAACCACATCAGAACATCAACAGGCTGATGTGCACACCTCCTTTATGATTTCAGAATTAAAGACGAGCCACAGTGTGGCTGTGCCCATGCAACCCAAAAAATGGACCATATAGTAAAGCACTCTAGTCTGCACTCCAACACATTAAAAGAAAAATAACACATACTCGCTCCTGAAGCCCTTTCGTGACTACCAGACCTCGACATTGGCATTGAGCTCCTGAAAAAATCTCTATATGCAAGAGCAGAATAGAATTATCCGAATAACGTTTCACTGACAATCTATGAAGCATTCTAGTGGCATCATGTCTCATGTCACGTTGACATACGATGGAATAAGTTTCCCGAAAGAACAATGTATTTAAATATCTTTATTGAACATGTGTATAGGTTCCTTTGTTGATTGGAATTCCTTTTTTAAGAGTCAAACATTTACGTCTGGTAATATGAATAGATACAGAGAGGAAATGGGAATGTAGTAGCCCTCACTCTCAGTGGGGCATGTAATGTCATGGAACGGGTCCCTAGGGGGCGTAGTGCTGGTGGCTGGCAGAGAGGGGGCATCTGAGGACGTAGCAGGCCGGTTGGCTGGCAAGGGACACGTGATAGGCCAGGGTAAGGATGTGGGCCAAAGGTGACAGAAGGGACACGTGGGAATGTGGTCCAGAACCTTCTGGTAGGTTCCCGAAGGGGGCGTGGCTGAGGGTGGAGCCAGGCCATGCTGGGGGGCATAAAATGGAGGTCCCGAGGCTGGGTTAGGGCTGTCTGCTGGAATGGAGTCCTTCGTGCCTCGTCTTCCCCTGGGTCTTCAGTCTTCGTGCTGGGCATAGTGGGTCAGGCAGTGTGCCGACTGTCCTGACCCGGTTTATGTAGTTATTTCGTTGTGGTCCATAGAATAAACATGTTGCCTCCTGAGTTAGTGTGTGTCTCTCAGTGAACCCACCACATCTGGTGTCAGAAGTGCTTTAAATAATTAGTGGAAACTTCTAGTGGTGTGCAATGCTTACGAGAAATAAACTTCTCGCCATGGTGTCTTCGGACGAGGAAGACAGCGGGAAAGTGAAACCCCAGACAGCCCCGGGGACTGTGATCCCGGGTAATTTTCCTGAGGTGGCTCTCCTGGTGGAACAGCAGGAGGAAACCGACGTCTCCACACTACTTTCGTTGGGACGAGCACGCCGGATGCGCAGCGCCCACCTCGTGGACCTGTTGTCTACAGCAGCAGAGTTGGTGGCGGAGTTGGAAATGGAGGAGCCGGAGTGCAAGAGCTGTGTCTGGACAGCCCCGCCACTGTTGGCTGCTGAGAGCGGGCAGTGGGGGAGCTCCAGCCCTCAAAGGCGGCCACCATCTTGCCAGCTGGGCGCGGAACAACTTCCGCCAAATTGGATCTCCCGCAAAACTCAAGCGGGGAAGTGCCATCCGTTAAGAAGCGGCTGCCGTTTGTGAGAGAATTTACTGCCACAGGGGGTGATTGGGCGGCATTTCAGCGGCGGTTTACCGCCACCGGCAAACTGGCCGGATGGACCCATGTGGAGGCACTACAGGCACTCCCGACCACCGTGGACGAGGACGACTTGGCGAAATTTTACGCCATCGCACCGAAAGACAGAGTGACGCTTCTGCACGCCTTCGCCCAGATGGCGGCTATCTTCGAACTGCCATCCAATGTGCGGCAGAAGTTTGCTATGTGAAGACGGGGGGAGACCGAGACACCCCTCGCCTTCCGCAACACGTTGATGTTGCTGGCGCAAGCCGCCTACCCCACGATGGAGCAAGCAGTTTTGAACTTTATGGTGTTGGAGCGCATGTTGACGCTGGCCCAATAATTAAATATTTTCCTGCCCGCCACGGAAGAGGACGACTTATCTTCACTCAAGCTTGCGCGATGCATTCAAGCACACTTTAACTTGCAGCGGCGAGTTGGGATGGGTGCTTGCGCAGGACTTTCGGGAAATACGGAGGCACCTGAAGGCACAGAGTTCCCCCAAGTATGTGCATCGATCAATGTTGATTATCGTGGGAAAGGTGATTCAGATCGGCGAGGGGAGCGAAACCCATGGGGTGGGACTCTTCTTCGTCCAAGGAGTACTCCCGTCTCCTGATTTAAGTGCGGCCTGCCGAATCACATCTCTAGGGGATGCCGTGCCGACCAGGGGAAATTTCTTCACGACGGCATCATCTTCCACCATACCAACCTCCACTCCTCCGAGTCCAAAGGCGAGTCGCGATGCATCACACACCCGGCCGTCACAGTCCCCTCATGCATCTTGTTCGCGTGCCAGGTCGGATTCGTGTATTGTTTACTCCTCGCCGTGTTACGGAGCATGAGAATCAGGTTTTGGTGGGTGGCGGATGGCTGCGGCATCAGAGTTAGTGGTCGGTATTGGGGCACCGTATCATCGCTGCGGCGGAGGGATCATCGGCAGTCATTAGGATCGTGCAGGGTGTTGAGGTGCGGGTGCTAATTGATACAGGAGCAACCATTACCATAATTTCGGAAATGATCTACAAAATCTTGCCGAAAAATTAGTGTGATCTGAGTCCCGTGGGAAGACCGTGTTTTACTCATTGGTTTTTTCGGTAAAGTCACGTATGTATAAATACAATAAAATTTTTATTAAAACAAAAAACAATCACGACGTTTCGATCACAACGCAAGCGATCTTCATCAGGTGTCAAGAACAAATCACGGAGGTAAATACAACAAAAAGATGAGAGACAAGAATTCAACAAACCTGAAAAAACATTATGTGAAGCACATCCTGTCAGGCCAACAATACAGTTAGACACTTCCTGGCGGACCACGAATTTCAGAAGAGTGTTAAATTTCGTGTTCAACCTTTGGATTGCACATACCAGCATAGATAGAATGAAAAATACGAGGTACACGGTCAGTAGAAATACATATACAAGTCCACCAAGAGGTAAGGAGGGAGGAAAGACGGACAGGGAGGCAAAGAGAGAGAGGGGGGGGTGGAGGGATGAACAGAAGCTTAAATAGGAAATACGGTTGGAGGGGGGGAGGGCCAGAGCGAGGGCGGCAGCTCAAACACGCACATCTTACACATACAAAACGGCAGCCCAAAAAAGGACCACCTCTTGTAAATACAAAACGGCAGCTCAAAAAATGACCACCTCTTGTAAATACAAAACGGCAGCTCAAAAAAGGGCACATCTTACACATAATTACAACGGTAACTTCCCCGTAGAAGTGTGATAATAAAGTATTAAAGCTTTCGTGACTGCATAAAATTACTCATTGTTTTTTTCGGTAAAGTCACGTATGTAGAAATACAATAAAATTATATTAAAACAAAAAACAATCACGACGTTTGGATCACAACGCAAGCGATCTTCATCAGGTTTCAAGAACAAATCACGGAGGTAAATACAACAAAAATATGAGAGACGAGAATTCAACAAACCTGAAAAAACATTATGTGAAGCACATCCAGTCAGGCCAACAACACAGTTAGACACTTCCTGGCGGACCACGAATTTCAGAAGAGTGTTAAATTTCGTGTTCAACCTTTGGATTGCACATACCAGCATAGATAGAATGAAAAATATGAGGTACACGGTCAGTAGAAATACATATACAAGTCCATCAAGAGGTAAGGAGGGAGGAAAGACGGACAGGGAGGCAGAGAGAGGGGGGGGGGGCGGAGGGATGAACAGAAGCTTAAATAGGAAATACGGTTGGAGGGGGAGAGGGGCCAGAGCGAGAGTGGCAGCTCAAACACGCACATCTTACACATACAAAACGTCAGCTCAAAAAAGGACCACTTCTTGTAAATACAAAACGGCAGCTCAAAAAATGACCACCTCTTGTAAATACAAAACGGCAGCTCAAAAAAGGGCACATCTTACACAAGTAATTACAACGGTAACTTCCCCGTAGAAGTGTGATAATAAAGTATTAAAGCTTTTTTGACTGCATAAAATTACTCATTGTTTTTTTTTGTAAAGTCACGTATGTATAAATACAATAAAAATTATATTGAAACAAAAAACAATCACGACGTTTCGACCACAATGCAAGCGATCTGCATCAGGTGTCAAGAACAAATCACGGAGGTAAATACAACAAAAAGATGAGAGACGAGAATTCAACAAACCTGAAAAAACATTATGTGAAGCACATCCAGTCAGGCCAACAACACAGTTAGACACTTCCTAGCGGACCACGAATTTTCGAAGAGTGTTAAATTTCGTGTTCAACCTTTGGATTGCACATACCAGCATAGATAGAATTAAAAATACGAGGTACACGATCAGTAGAAATACATATACAAGTCCACCAAGAGGTAAGGAGGGAGGAAAGACGGACAGGGAGGCAGAGAGAGGGGGGGGGGGGGCGGAGGGATGAACAGAAGCTTAAATAGGAAATACGGTTGGAGAGGGGGAGGGGCCAGAGCGAGAGCGGCAGCTCAAACACGCACATCTTACACATACAAAACGGCAGCCCAAAAAAGGACCACTTCTTGTAAATACAAAACGGCAGCTCAAAAAAGGGCACATCTTACACATAATTACAACGGTAACTTCCCCGTAGAAGTGTGATAATAAAGTATTAAAGCTTTCGTGACTGCATAAAATTACTCATTGTTTTTTTCGGTAAAGTCACGTATGTAGAAATACAATAAAATTATATTAAAACAAAAAACAATCACGACGTTTGGATCACAACGCAAGCGATCTTCATCAGGTTTCAAGAACAAATCACGGAGGTAAATACAACAAAAATATGAGAGACGAGAATTCAACAAACCTGAAAAAACATTATGTGAAGCACATCCAGTCAGGCCAACAACACAGTTAGACACTTCCTGGCGGACCACGAATTTCAGAAGAGTGTTAAATTTCGTGTTCAACCTTTGGATTGCACATACCAGCATAGATAGAATGAAAAATATGAGGTACACGGTCAGTAGAAATACATATACAAGTCCATCAAGAGGTAAGGAGGGAGGAAAGACGGACAGGGAGGCAGAGAGAGGGGGGGGGGGCGGAGGGATGAACAGAAGCTTAAATAGGAAATACGGTTGGAGGGGGAGAGGGGCCAGAGCGAGAGTGGCAGCTCAAACACGCACATCTTACACATACAAAACGTCAGCTCAAAAAAGGACCACTTCTTGTAAATACAAAACGGCAGCTCAAAAAATGACCACCTCTTGTAAATACAAAACGGCAGCTCAAAAAAGGGCACATCTTACACAAGTAATTACAACGGTAACTTCCCCGTAGAAGTGTGATAATAAAGTATTAAAGCTTTTTTGACTGCATAAAATTACTCATTGTTTTTTTTTGTAAAGTCACGTATGTATAAATACAATAAAAATTATATTGAAACAAAAAACAATCACGACGTTTCGACCACAATGCAAGCGATCTGCATCAGGTGTCAAGAACAAATCACGGAGGTAAATACAACAAAAAGATGAGAGACGAGAATTCAACAAACCTGAAAAAACATTATGTGAAGCACATCCAGTCAGGCCAACAACACAGTTAGACACTTCCTAGCGGACCACGAATTTTCGAAGAGTGTTAAATTTCGTGTTCAACCTTTGGATTGCACATACCAGCATAGATAGAATTAAAAATACGAGGTACACGATCAGTAGAAATACATATACAAGTCCACCAAGAGGTAAGGAGGGAGGAAAGACGGACAGGGAGGCAGAGAGAGGGGGGGGGGGGGGCGGAGGGATGAACAGAAGCTTAAATAGGAAATACGGTTGGAGAGGGGGAGGGGCCAGAGCGAGAGCGGCAGCTCAAACACGCACATCTTACATATACAAAACGGCAGCTCAAAAAAGGACCACCTCTTGTAAATACAAAACGGCAGCTCAAAAAATGACCACCTCTTGTAAATACAAAACGGCAGCTCAAAAAAGGGCACATCTTACACATAATTACAACGGTAACTTCCCCGTAGAAGTGTATTGTAGAAGTGTATTGTATTTCTACATACGTTACTTTACCGAAAAAACCAATGAGTAATTTTATGCAGTCACGAAAGCTTTAATACTTTAAGACCGTGTTTTGCCACTAATGGGGGCTCTTTGGGTATCGTTTGACAGATATCGGCAACAATCCGGAGTGGAGATATCCAAACGACAGGTCCAGTACTAGTTTCGAAATCATTGGCTGTACCCTGTCTGTTAGGGATCGATTTTCTTGGGAGGATGCCCCTCAAGATCTTAGTAAATCAAGGGTGCATTGAGTTGCCTTCCGGCCGTCGAATAGCATTCTTGTCTTCCCCGACTCAATTGTGTACGGCTAATGCTACGGTTCAAGCCCTAGTGAGGGAAACTGTAAAAATTCTCCCTGGTGTGCAGATGCTTGTACGCTTACGGCTGCGGAAGCAGCTCGACCGGGAAATCACTGCTGAGGGGCTTCGTTTAACCCCTTCGAACAAAGCGGCCCGGTGCCTTATGCAGTTGGGAGAGCAAACTATTGTTAGGATCGACCAGGAACCTTTTATCCAGGTGTTAAATGCTGGTCTGGGTGCAGTCCTGGCTCACGCAACAGCCACGTGTTGTGAGGAAACCAAAGGTGGGACCGCCCGAATCGTGGCTGCAGTGGAGCGAGAAGGGAGGACGGACGAATCTTGGTTCGATGTGCTTTGCTCCGAAAGCCCTAATTTTTCGAGCGAACAGAGGGCCGAGTTGCGTGCACTTCTCAGATAATTTTCTGATGTCTTCAGTAAGGGGAAGCATGACATGGGCTGCACGTCCCTGATGCATCACCACATTGAAACAGATAGCGCCACCCCCATTCGCCTGAAAGAAAAAGACCATGTTAGACACACGGTCGACGAGATGTTGGCCGCAGATATCATTTCCCTGTCCAACAGTCCGTGGGGGGCTCTCATTGTCCTTGTTAAGAAGCAGCACGGGAGTTTAAGATTTTGCGTGGATTTCTGAAAGCTTAATAAGGTTTCCGCGGTGGATGCGTACCCGCTTCTACGGATGGACAACTCATTGGATGCCCTATCGCGTGCGCGGTTCTTCTCCACCCTCGATTTGTTGTCGGGGTTCTGGCAGTTGCCTCTGCATGAGAGTTCAAAACCTAAGACTGTGTTTTGTACACTCCAAATATTATTTCAATGTAAATGCCTCCCAATGGGACTCCACTCGGCTTCAGCCACGTTCCAGAGACTCATGGAGTTGGTATTGTCAGGACTCTAATGGGGTTCGTGTCTGATTTACCTAGACGATGTGATTGCTTTTGGATGAACGTTCGAGGAACATTTACAGCGATTGCAAGCAGTTTTTTGTCAAGATGCAGTCAGCTGATCTTAAGTTTAAGCTGCAGAAATGCCACTTCTTGCAAAGGTCGGTTTGATTCCTGGGTCATATCGTTAGTGAATCCGGGATAGCCACAGACCCGGACAAAATGGTGGGTGAGGTGCGCAACTTTGTGGGGTTCGAGTCTTACTATCGCCATTTTGTGCCTGGGTTCGTGACAATTGCAAAACCTCTCCATGTTCTCACGGCAAAGGGTCACAAATTTATGTGGGGGGAGGAGGAGTAGGCTGCATTTGTCATGCTGCGTGACAGCCTGGTCAACGCTCCTCCCCTTCGGTACCCCAATTTTTTATTGCCGTTCATCCTGGACATGGACGCCAATGATACCGGAATTGGCGCTGTACTGTCTCAGGTTGGGAGTCAAGTACTAAATTGTTGAAGGAGGTGTGTGATTTGTTGGGCACTAAGACGGTTCAGACTTCGCCCAACCACCACCAGCCTGATGGGATGTTGGAACGTCTGCATAGGACCCTGACATCTATGTTGTGTCAGCAAGTTAATGAGGCGCAGTCCGACTGGGGGTTCTCGCGGCCTATAGAATGGTCCCTCACGCTTTTACCGGGTTCTCACCGTTTTTCCTTATGTACGGGAGAGAACAGGACCCCCCCCCCCCCCCCATAGAAGTCCAATTGAATATGGAGCCAGATAATATGAAGGTTGCTATACTGGGCCTTATGCATCTTACCCTTAAGCGGTTGTCGGAAGCGCGGGAGGCATCCGGAGGGAATTCGGCCATGCGGCAAGTGGCTAATGAAAAGTTGGTGGGGCTCCGGGAATCTGGAACTAAATGGAAACCGGGGGATAAGGCTTGGCTGCACTGCCCCCAAGTGCCAGTGGGCACATCCCCTAAATTGTACAGACCATGGCAGGGCCCAGTTGAAGTGATTGAGGTTAGGAGACCCCAGTGTATACGGATCCAGTTTGGTTGCAGGCGTTGGTACATACACCCATCGCAACTGAAACCATATTTCCCGCCTTGCGGGATCCATTCATCTCCACTACCCAAGGGCCGGGTGTCTGATGCGTCCAACGAGCCCCACCTGGGGGACCGGCAACGAGAACCCGTTCAAAATCCATCTATTTTAAATAAACCACCTCCAGCGTCCTATTTATCCCAATGCCGTCTGTTTGGGGTCACATACACAAGCCGGATTGTGTTACCGGTTCAATTGGGTCCTTCCTGTGCTCGTGGGTTGTGACACGCTGATGGGTATTGGGTGGTGTACATTGTCTGGGGGTTGGGTTGGTTTTTGTATATTCTTAGCTCTTTCGGTAAAGTCACGTTGAAGGGAAACAATAAAATAATAAAATATATATGAAACAATCTAAATTCTCACGACATTTCGACCATAACACAAACGGTCGTCATCAGGTGTGTCATGACTTTACCGAAAGAGCTAAGAATATGAATTACTGCAGTCACGAAAGCTTTAAATCAAAATGGTTATTGTATGTCCGTGGAATTTTATTTATTTATTTATTTTAAATCTTCTTCTGTACCGTGTACGTATTGTTCTTGTCGACGGTTATTATAGTTTTTATCATTATTATTGGAATTTGTTGTTGGAGGTAGATCGTCCTGTTATTTGAGGTATGGAAGTCAGCCGGCACGGCTGAGTTTTAGAAGAGGGGGGGGGGGGTGATGTAGTGACATAGAATGGGTCACTATGGTGCCTATAACCAGTTACTGTTAGAGAGAGGAACTGGGAGTGTATTAGCCCTCACTGTCAGTAGGGCATGCAATGTCATGGAACGGGTCCCTAAGGGGCGTAGTGCTGGTGTCTAGCAGAAAGGGGGCATCTGAGGACATAGCAGCCCAGTTGGCTGGCAAGGGCACGTGATAAGCCAGGGTAAGGATGTGGGCTAAAGGTGACAGAAGGGACACGTGGGGTATGGCCCAGAACCTTCTGGTAGGTTCCCGAAGGAGGCGTAGCTGAGGGCGGAGCCAAGCCACGCTGGGGGGCATAAAAGGGAGGTCCCGAGGCTGGGTCGGGGCTGTCTGCTGGAATGGAGTCCTCCGTGCTACATCTTCCCCTGGGTCTTCGGTCTTCGTGCTCGGCACAGTGGGTCAGGCAGTGTGCCGACTGTCCTGACCCCGGTTTATGTAGTTATCCCATTGTGGTCCATAGAATAAACGTGTTGCCTCCTGAGTTAGTGTGTGTCTCTCAGTTAATCCATATTTTTTAGTCGTATATATTGTATAGACGGGGTTCACGTGACTTCATCCAGCCACTAGACGACGCTATATTCATAACAATGTTAGTATTAATAAAAAAAGCTATCAAATTGCGGACACTAAGTGTGATAATTAATAGAAAAATGAGGGGATGGGATTAATTGGGACACCCTCAGAAATGAAGTGTTTATAATGACACCCACACATCTTCCCATTGTTATAGACTGCAGAATGCACACAACCCACCCAAACTGGGATGACATTCATATTTACATGAGCAGTTGTTATTACGATAAAAAATCTGCAAAATGTAATTAAATCAGGCAATTATTCCGATGCAGTATTGTAATATACCTGTAAACAATTCGCTCCTTCTCATGATTTGATGAATCATTGTAATCCGGAAGCTACACGAGGCATTGTAGTGCCTCGTGTAGCTGCCGGGGTCAAGTCAACTCGTGACATACAAGAGGTACAAAGCTAAAGTGATCGGTTCTCACACACATGATTCGATGGTTGTATTGTGAGCATATACTGATGGGTTCTGTAAATTGGTGATGTTGTTATACCCATAGATTATAACTCATGTGCTGAAATGGTGCATATTATGACATGACAAAATGTACATTCTAGAATATATCTGATGTGGACATTTCATCTACGGTACAAGCACAACAACCAGGATTTTGTTCTAATTATCAAACTTTGGTTGATTATAATTATTTTGTTTTATAATGATAATAATGTTCTGATTACGTAAGATTTACAAGATGCTAATCAAGCTTTTGCTGTGTTTATGAAATAGCATAAATATTTCTGACATCCGTTATGTTGTTGGTGGTTAAAAAAATCTTAAAAATTCGGGACATTTTGTCTTCTCTATGTTTGCATCGACCTTTAAACACATGGCTATGTTCTGTTCAGTTTTGTACTCAACAAATTATAGTGCACTCAGTATTATGCGCATTTAAACATGCTTTTAACTAATTTACAGGAATATACGTCAATTCATTGTTATTTGAAGGCCTTCCCACACTCTCAGTCATGCAGGTTGTTTTGTTTTATCAGTGCAGGTTAGTGAAAGTAGGAAGTCCAGCATGAGTTCAGATATCACTCACCTCTGACATTAGCTGTTGCCGGTCATCAAGTTCAGCTCCCTGGATTTATGGTGCAGTGCTCTTACCAACTAAAGGGGGCCTATATTTGGCAAGTTCTGCCCAAGAAATAGTACACACTTGTCTAACATTGTTGAGATTAATGGAAACTTTAATATTCCCAAGCAGATCAGTCAGAGTGATGAATATGCCCTTTAAGGACGGCACACACTCAATCACAATGTGTGACTGCCACACGGTTGGAAACGTATGGTGCGAAATAAGTTCAACATACATACATAAAAACGGTGCCAACGGTGTACACTGAACGATGGACTGCCCGGGCTGAATATGTTAACGCAACTGATGGACACATTTTGTTGGCATTGCGACTCTTAATATAGGCTGCCTGTTTAATGCCACTTAATTGAAAGGCAATTTAATTAAACTAAGAAGACCAAGAGACTGAGCTCAATACAGGTAACCAAATAGGAATTATAATTAAATTATTTTTGTCTGTGTGCACCTAAGAACTATTCCAGACCAATAAGGTAATGTAGTTATTTTGTAATCAATACGCTGCCACAATATGTACTTTGTTTCCTGACTACCTCAATGATACACAACATATCCGACTGATATAAACACAACAAAAGAGCAGTTTTAATACGTCTACAATTTGTTTGTTAAATTTGAAATCCATTACAAGCTGAGAGAGATCTGCTCCCCACCTCTGTCATTCCCCTTCACCTTCGATTTGAAATATCAAACTGTGACCCCATTGGAAACTTGTTCGTGAATGTATGAGTTGCATAATTTATAGACGAAACTAGCTTTTGCTCTCAAATACAGAACGATGGTATGAAATTAAATGCACCTCTTGACAATATATTTTACATTCCCAGAGAATATAGCTTCCTATATTTAAAAGCCACGAATTAATCTGGAGATCGAGCAGTTGCTTTTGCCTCTGCTTCCTGGCTAGAACCCTGCTTACAATGCTTACGGATGTTGGCCAAATTACAGACTCGTGCTTAAATATGTTTGTGTATTAAATTAATATCTCGAAACATTCTTAATAGGCGACGATAGTTAAGCAGAGTATAAGTTGTAAAATACCAAAAACAATAATAATTCTAATCAACAGCCCTTTGCAATCTATGACATAAGTCCTTCCAAACTCTGTCGGTCATTAGGGTTTTTTTTATATACATACTTCCCATGCAGCTTCGCATAGATTTGTGAAGAGATGGGGGTCGAGGACCAGTGTCGGGAGCGGTAGTGTAGTGGTTAGCGCGCTGCGCTACGAACCCGGCGAGTTCGATTCCCGCTCACGGCAAACACCAGTGACGATTATCTGAACCGGTCATGGGCCTCCCCTAGGTCGACTTAGCCTCAAACGAGTAGCTGGTGCGGTGTGTAAACATCGCCACTAGGGAGACAAAGGCGGCCGGGCGTGGTTGCTGGCCACCCACCCCCTCGTGTGCCGTGCCGACCTTCATAGGTGCTTGCTAACAGCACTTGCCCTAACAGTATGTTCAGGCTATACGGGCGATCTTTGTTCTTTATCTAGGACAAGTACAGATATCACTTCGCCGCTGGTGTAAGTCATGGCGGAGAAATGGGTTTATATCGCAGCGTACCACTGTTGTGTCTCTGACATAGCAAACACGGGGTGCTTTCAAATTAGTGACCATTTAAAAGTTAGTTTACTGTCAGTTTTTGAATCCTCCAAAACATATTGTCACAATACAATAATCATTGATTGGTGGGGTGCAGCTGTGATAAAGTGGTTAGCTAGTGCAATGTGCTACGAACCATGCAACCTCCCTTCGGTTCCTAGCCACGGCAAACATTAGTGACAGGTAATATCTCAATTGGTCCTGGGTATCCCCCCACCCCTTCATCAGCCTGAACTGACCAGGATGATGAAGTATGGTCATTCCAATCACTGCTACTGCATGAGTAAGTCTTGTTGCGGGGGGGGGGGGGGAGAACGAATATTAACTCCGTCGCCTGGTATGCAGGAGGTCGTGGGTTCGATCCTGACCCTTTTATATTTGGAGGTTTTGTGTCTCTCTTCCCGTGGTCGCGTGGATTTTTTTCCGGGTCCTCCGGTTTTACTCTCCACATTCAGAAACATGCGTTTAAATTTTTTGGCTGCTATACATTTCCACACGATAAGCCACTTCGTTGAGCTATCATTTGTGGCCAGGTCGCTTTTGAAAAAGAGCTATATAGCTCAGTGGGCCTTACATGGTAAAATATAACATTGTTTAGTTTAGTAGTTTAGTTAATCCATCAGTGGATTGACAAACAGCTAACTTATTAATTACTTTATTTAAACGTTTGGCATATTAAACAACAGTCATTGGTGTTCAAGGAGGGTGTGGGGGCTAATACCCCCCTCCCCACTCCCCATTACGTGGGGGCTGATCTCACTCACCACGAGCGGGGGGGGGGGGGCATCTAATTGGTGGGGGCTGGTGCCCCCTCCCCTTGCCTCCCCCACCCCCGTCCCCTCCGTGTTTGTCTTTCGGGGTCCCCCGCGCCCCCGAGCGGGTGACCGCCCCCCCCACCCCGTCCCAGGGTCCTCTCGGACCGACATAGCTAGCGGCTGGCCGAGCCCGCCGAGGGGTTCATTACGCGCGTGCCCTCCCCCACTCGCGTGTCCTAACCGCGTGGATTACGTAATGGTTTGACTCGCCGCTGTGTGGGTTTTAATTAATAATTTCCACTAAGCCGTTGTGTCAACAAGGCGAAAGCTCCCGCAGCGGTCCGGATATTAATAAATAAATCGGCGCTCACGCGGCCCCCAACAACGACGACGACGACGACGCGTTTTCACGGCGTGACACTCGCGCGTGTCTCACCGTTAACACTGCGGTGTGCACACAGACACACGTGACACTAGAGTGTGTCTCACAGCTAACACTGCGGTGTGCACACAGACACACGTGACACTCACGTGTCTCACAGCTAACACTGCGGTGTGCACACAGACACACGTGACACTAGAGCGTGTCTCACCGTTAACACCGCGGTGTGCACACAGACACACGTGACACTAGAGTGTGTCTCACAGCTAACACTGCGGTGTGCACACAGACACACGTGACACTCACGTGTCTCACAGCTAACACTGCGGTGTGCACACAGACACACGTGACACTAGAGCGTGTCTCACCGTTAACACCGCGGTGTGCACACAGACACACGTGACACTAGAGTGTGTCTCACAGCTAACACTGCGGTGTGCACACAGACACACGTGACACTCACGTGTCTCACAGCTAACACTGCGGTGCACACACAGACACACGTGACACTAGAGCGTGTCTCACAGCTAACACTGCGGTGTGCACACAGACACACGTGACACTAGAGTGTGTCTCACAGCTAACACTGCGGTGTGCACACAGACACACGTGACACTCACGTGTCTCACAGCTAACACTGCGGTGTGCACACAGACACACGTGACACTAGAGCGTGTCTCACCGTTAACACCGCGGTGTGCACACAGACACACGTGACACTAGAGTGTGTCTCACAGCTAACACTGCGGTGTGCACACAGACACACGTGACACTCACGTGTCTCACAGCTAACACTGCGGTGCACACACAGACACACGTGACACTAGAGCGTGTCTCACAGCTAACACTGCGGTGTGCACACAGACACACGTGACACTAGAGTGTGTCTCACAGCTAACACTGCGGTGTGCACACAGACACACGTGACACTCACGTGTCTCACAGCTAACACTGCGGTGTGCACACAGACACACGTGACACTAGAGCGTGTCTCACCGTTAACACTGTGGTGCACACACAGACACACGTGACACTAGAGCGTGTCTCACAGCTAACACCGCGGTGCACACACAGACACACGTGACACTCACGTGTCTCACAGCTAACACTGCGGTGCGCACACAGACACACGTGACACTCACGTGTCTCACAGCTAACACTGCGGTGCGCACACAGACACACGTGACACTAGAGCGTGTCTCACAGCTAACACCGCGGTGCACACACAGACACACGTGACACTCACGTGTCTCACAGCTAACACTGCGGTGCGCACACAGACACACGTGACACTAGAGCGTGTCTCACAGCTAACACTGCGGTGCACACACAGACACACGTGGCACTCGCGCGTGTCTCACAGCTAACACTGTGGTGCACGCACAGACACACGTGACACTAGAGCGTGTCTCACCGTTAACACCGTGGTGCACACACAGACACACGTGACACTCACGTGTGTCTCACCGTTAACACTGCGGTGCACGCACAGACACGCGCCGGCGCGTCACATCCACACTGATTTATAGTCACCCACACACCGTCGTATGCCGATCGCTGTCCCACCGCTCTTCACACGCACACATGCACCACGCGTCACAACGTCAGTCTGTGCTAAGATTTATTTCCCGGAGCGAATAGGGGACCCCTGTTTATGGCCCCCTCCAGCCAGCACCCTTCAGACAGCGCCTAACCTCCTATCACCTGGCCGTCGCGGAGTGCGTCTATCCCCCAAGCTCGAGCTGACTGCGAGCTGGGCTGAATTGGCCCCCCTCCCCGTACCTACTCACCTCTTCAGCTGCCCGATGGGGGCTGGGGAAGATGCTCACCTTGGGGACTTTTTCTGGCCGATCGTTTCCAGCTCCACCCTGCATGCGTCGCACGGATGCTGGGAACGGCTGGTCTCTTTCGCCGCTCCAGGAGAACTCTGATTCAATTTGCCCTCCTTCCCCCCTTATGTTCCCAAAGCCCGTTAATCCCCGGGTCATATAACGTCATCTTGCGCATCCAATCATATCCTCTTTTCATCAGTTTTGAGCGCTCTGGCCTTTGGGGGGGGGGGGCGTGTCGCGCCATCCCCCCCTTCTCATTGTCTCTGTGCCTGCATTCCTCGCCGTTGACTCATCGGTAATCCCCTCGCTCCCTCCAACTTAAATCAACTCTTATCTGCCTAGGAGCTTTTCCCTCCCACCCCACTCTTTGCACTGCCGCTGGGCGCTGGCTGAAGGTCCCATCCCCCCGTGTTGTGTATGCTTCATCGCGGCCGGCCTGTAAAGCTCTATGCCCCCTTCCTGGTTCGGGGAAACCGTGGAACGTCCCTGCTAGTGGGGTCCTCGGGTGAAAACCCATCGTACTAGGTGATCCCTCCTCGAGACCCTACGGGGGTGCATGCGAGTGTTTAGTGGGGCGTACGTGCGTTCGTAGGGGGGGGGGGGGTGCGAGGAGAGGGTAGCGCCGGCCGAGTTGCTCTGCTGCGGTGGCACCACAAGGGCAGAGGCAGTTATTTATTTTATTCACTATGACTTGTCCAGTGTTAAAGCATCGTTTAATTACCTTCACTACTCAAGTTCCATTCTCAAATGAGAATCGGTCATCTTGCCCACCCGTGTAGAGCTAAACGGCAAGAGCAAATGAAGCACTGTTTTGGGTCTTGAAGAGAAGAAGTGTAATCATGCCGTGGCACTATCAGAGCATACCGCGGGCAGACCACTGGTGTTTGACATTTAAATTATTTCTCTCAAGTGGCTGAATGAATGACGGTCGCTCTTTCCTGTCCCTGAGCTGGAGCATTTGTGATCAGTTAACTTTAAAACGTGCTGTATGTTGAAGTTCATTTGAGGTTTTCGTATCACGTTAGGATTAGACAGCATAGTAGACTGCATGTTTGTATGTTTTGGAGTGTGTGTATATATACTGTACTTGATCCTGTGTAACTACAGGGCTTTTGATCTCACCGTGTCCTTGGATGTTTAGTGTGTGTTTATTTGTTTGTAGCCGTGTGTCTGCGTGGCGTGCATGTGTTTATCTTCCTGTCTGTCCGTGTATTCACGCTCATAGATAAACATCATTACAATATCACGCTTGCCTGCGTACATTAAAAAAGGGGATGCTGATCTACTTTCCCCACTTAGCATAGGGCCCTTACTTAATTTAAATATCAAGCAGCGCTAAACAGTGCCAACACAATTGTATGCCGTGCGCAGCTCATTGTGCAATTCCATTACGGCAACTACCCATTGTAGTAATTCAGTAATTCTTTAAGTTTGGAATGTGTTTTACATTAAATGCATTTACAATGTTTATATGATTAACAATATATATGATGAACAAGTAATCTATCGTCTATCGAGTACTTTTTCACTGATATAAGGTTAATTATGTGTGTATTAGATCAACATTCGAATGTGCCACTTCATGATCATTTATGATGCTGTTACATCCTCTTTGAAGCTTTAAATCAAAATTTAAACTTTGGATGGTAGAGTTAGTGTATATCCCTTTGTAAAATCCATTGATGGACAAAGGTTTTTCCCATGCCTTTTCATTTATTGAGGTTATCTGAAAACACTTCATCACACTGACAAGTGTGGGTTGGTGAAGGACATGCCCAGAACCATCTAAAATCTGATTAACCTAATTTCTGTCGCCGGATTCATAGTGCTCTGCGTAAACCACTGGACTACCGCTCTACAACTATGTAGTCATTATGAGCCATGCTGTAACCACTGCTGGGTGAAGGCCTCCCCCGATCATCGCCATCCCTCACGGGGCCCGTGATCTCGTCGCTCCATCTCCGTGGCGGTCGCCCTCTTGGGTGTCCCCAATGGTAGTTACATTTCGGAACAGGTATACGCTTTTCAACCCCTTAAGTTTCCTTGAAAATCACACAACGTTCCACAAAAGAGGCACGCACACCTGCCGATGAGTTTCCCCCGGTGCCTTTTGTGTACACGCTCACGTAATTCCTAACATGGTGGAAAATTAATGGCTCGCATGGTCAATCTTTTACCGGGCCAAAGCACGCGAGAAGGTCCTCCTGGCTTTGAATGATCACAGCTGTGTTGGATGACCAAATAAATTGGCTGCCATTTAGGATGTGGTCTGTTCTAGTTGGCGTAACACCTGCTGCTTTCCAGCCTTCCTTTGTTTTCTTGGTCAGTGAGAAACAGCAGGAACTCTACTGGAGAAAACCAGGACGTAGGGCAGTCGTGACCACACACACGTTTCTTAACATTTTTCCGATTATACAATACTGGATTAGGTCACATTGTAAGTAATGCATTTATTGTATTATCATTTGCCTGGTTATGTGTTGCAGCAGTGATAGCAACAACGTAAAGCAATGAAAACGATGTTGCAAAGGCTAGGAACTAGTGGCGCTATGGAACTAATACGTTTCCATGAAACAACACTGATGTTTTTCAAATTCGGTATCGAGCCACAAATGTTTTAATCGGAAGCAATGCTTTTTATTGATAAAAAAAATGTAGTAGCTGCATTTAAAACATATATTTCACTTGGAATCACTATTCGATTATATCATATGTACTGTTTTGCATAGTTTAAGCTATTATTCAAGAACCCTCAAGTGTGATATATGCACAAATCCCATCTACAATATGTTATGCGGTTTACATGGCCATGTGTGAAACAAACTTTAAATATTAACTCATATTGTTTATCGGTCACAATTAATTAATTATTTGACGCTTTTTTTCTCATATAGTAAATAGTTGATCATTTGTCACGTGATTTACGTTGTACACGTGTATACACTTGTGAATCTCTGGGAAATAACCCACAATACAAACGATGCGGTTTTTTTTTCTTTAGAGAAAAGGAGACTTATTTTGTGAAAATATTTTTCATTCTTGTTGCCTTAATGTTCACGGACACGAGGACCAATCATTACTGTTTAACGTATGTGAGGAATTCGGACTATGTGATCAGAAGTGCAGATCACTCCACAAAGCAAGGTTCAGGAACTTGTTGCTGTCACGCATAATTTCGCATCCCCCAGTGCTCATGCATGAGACAAAACATCCATTGCGGTTTGCCAGTGAGAAAATATATTTTTTATTGTATTTTTATTTTATCTCCCCAAAACTCAACACTTTGGTTTCTATAAGCTAAAAACATTCACCGATTGAAATGTAAAATCACCTCGACACCACTAAATACAGTCATGAGAGTCATTGTAAGAATTACTTTTGTGTTCTACGTTTTGTTTTCTAATCACTCTTCAATTTTGATTCCGAATGATATGTAAAAATCAATGGTATATGCCTGAAATAATGATTCTTCTTCATCAGCCAGATGATGACCTCACCAAGTCATCGTCATCTCTCAGGATTTTGCGACATCACAATCCACCTAGCACCTTGCACGCTAACAGATTTCATCCCTCCATCTCCTCTGTGAACACTCTCCTGGAAGAAGAAAAATTCTTCCTGGAAGATTGTGCAGTCTTAAATATGTAACGGATCAAATCGTTGACCCAAAATTGTTATCACTACCATGCTCGTCTTCACAAATGTATTACCATATATCTGGAAGTTTAATGATACATTTTTACTGAAGATTAATAATTGTGCCTACAGATCAAGATGGACGCAAGATGAATTGATGTGAACTTTGGCTGTTGGTTTTTTTGTTTTATTTAGCTTTGGATAGAAGCCCATGCGTTGGGTGAGAACTGCTTGCGTGACGACAGTGTGCTTCCCTGTCGGGTACCGTCAATGTACCAGCTGACGAGCATGAATGTAAATATCATTAAGGCAGCAGGTCCACAAAATCAGGAACAATCTGAAAAAAATATATTTCCTCTACATCTGTTTACAGCACAGCATTCATTGCCTCATCATTTTATATTTAGAACAAACAATATATTCAGCCGATACACTTTTCACATCAGAATAAATCAAATCAAGAGTGGGAAACTGTATACACTGTTTAGAGAAATATTAAAATAATAAACGAGAATGTTGTCACTGTTGAGGACATTTGTTTCATATTTATCATTCTCAATTGTGGTGTAATTCAGTACATTCACAATTCATACAAGAGCATGACTATGTATGTTATAAACCAGGCATGTTCAGATGCATCTATTAAAATCGCTTCTTGCACTCAAATCGCATGTTTCAAAATATGCGTGCCAGATTTGGTTAGTCAAGATTGCAAATTGTGTTACATTTGGGCTAATGGAGAGAAATATATATTCTACCAAGCCAGACAAAATGAGACGATTCTAGATTTGATCACGATATAATCACGGTGATCACGATATCATTTTCTCCGATACCAAGGTTCTTTGCAAACCCACGGGTTTTATCAGAGATTTGTTCACGAGGCAATTCAGATTTACAAACACAGACAAAATTTCAACCGAGAAGATGGTTTCAAATTAAGCAACCATTGGAAAGATGTTCTAAATCGAACCAAACATTAAACTAATTTTCAATGGTACAGTATATTTTTTCAAGTAGTGGTATCCCAAACTTTCGCAGCTGCTTAAATTCCCTTTTCACACCATCAATATGCAAACTCCCCCTCCCCCTCTCGCCGGTCTGTACATGTTCACCCCCTCTACACCGTTCACCATGCTAAGTTCGCCAATTGAATGCTAATTTTTATGCTAATTCCTTTGTCAAGGCACCTTAATCTCTCACACACAAGCTTAAAGGTCGCGGTCTGAGCTTGGCTGTGTTCACTCCAGCGCTGTCCTCGAGACAGTCTGGTCCCTTCACCTGATGAAGGCCACTTGTGTTGTAGCCGAAACGTCGTGATTTTTGTTGTTTTATTTTTTACCTACGTGACTTTACCGAATAGAACCAAAGAGTATAAAATGAGACAACCATACGAATGAGAATATAAATACAACACAAAATATTATTGATTCTTGGACCCTGAATGATGAAGATTATGAAAAATCGGAATCACTGGTGAATTGTTACATACCTGATGAAGTTATCGAGGGGATGATTATTTTCAAAATATCATTATATTTGTCTGTGGGTGATATTAGAAATCCACACTTTCATTGTAATCTTCGCTTGTAAAAATCAAATGCGGCTTTCACAGTCCACCTTTTTAACGTTGAAAAAATGCATGTCTTTTATTTAATCTCAAACCTCATGGAAGATAAGTATGAAAGTTACGTATGCTGCATGTTTAATATTTCTGTCCCATAAAATCACCCTGAAGACCTACGATTCTGAATTCATGTTTGCTGCACTAATAAAGCCCTCATTTCATGACATACCACTCTCCAGGCACTGGATCTTTATTGGCACACATTGTGCTTTGCTGCCTCTTACATTAACAATTATGCGAACTCTATGTCAGGATTCTCTATTATTAAACCAGAACAATTGTAGCAAAGTGACATAGCAGTGTTCTCGCACTTTGAGAGTCCACAGCATTTCATTAATTGTACACTGGCCTGAAGGTCACAATTCAGCAATCGCTTCTGTTATGAAAGGTATCTTCCAATAATGCCTTTAAACCAGGATAACATTTATTTTGGTAGAGGCACGCTGATTTCTGATGGGTGTTCCCCGCTGGCTAGGAGAGCCAAATGAAAGTTTATTTAAATTTGATTGTCAGAGGCTGGGGTTGAACGTGGATTATGGCAATTTGATACGCTGACAAGACGCTGAATCCTGGAGGGCAAATTCAAATCTTTGCATTTTCCCGGGTGTCTTCTGGTTTTTGGTACATTGAAACATTTAAGAAATGCCAGTCAGTTTTACTTCAGTGGAGAATTCAGTATTACCTTTGGCTCTCGCTCTCAGTGAATCAAACAACCGATGCTCGACTTTGCTTTCCATCAAAACCACCATCAGTGCATCCTCTGGAGGTGCTCTATGGTGTATGTTGATAGGAGAAAAGAAACCTATGCCATTCATTAATTCTAAATAAATACATTTTTAATTAAATTACATTGGCCAGTTAAGAATGTCATACAGCATTGTTGTATTTTATATAGTATACATGTATAGCGTACAGTACAGAAAATAATGCGGGTGGATTCAGAGTATCTTGTGATCTTGTCACTTCGATGCAACACGCGCAAAAAATAACAATGGCTGCTTTTATTTTCACAATAAACACATTAAGCCGTATCTATATGCTGTGGCAACAAAAGCACTTACAGGTTTCCCTCACTTTACGCGAGAGATGCGCACAAAGCGAACCCACGAGACAGCTGCCTGCCGAGTGGCGCATACAGTACACGCATACAGTACACGCAATGTTGTCTCACATCCGGCCGCATAGCCGCATGAGTATTTTGGGTGGAAATAGGTGAGCCATACATTCGCTCAAATTTCGCAAACTAAACCTGCCAAAGCGAGGGAAAGCTGTATAGATATTTTCATTCGGCTATAGAGCAGTTCTAAAGTGGCTCGTTGTCCCAATCAAGCATTTGTTGCATCTCCAATGCATGAGGTCACTTCAAAAGGATATAAGTGGACATTGCTTTCTACCCTGGAGTGGCTCTCGCTTGCTTGCGGACCGTGGCATTGCTCCCGAAGCCACCCCACACATAGGTACGAGGTGTCTTAAACCACCGGTGTGGCTTGAAAACCGGTGTCTTAACACCGGTACCACTGCCTCCTCATGCTGTAGGGACCCTCCAGGGGGCTTTGCCCTGCTTTTTATACCTGCTCCAGGTTGTTGGGCAGCACTCGATGCTGCAGTTTCTATTACTAGCTGTAGGCAGCATGTCCTCTCCATGGCAACTCTCCCTGTTCTGAGGGTACCCCAATCAAACGGTGCCCCCCACCACCCCCGCTTTTGGGAGGGGGGGGGGGGCTGCAGGTGTGTGACCTGGAGTGGCCTGTTGTGCCCGCTTCGTTACTGGAGGGAGCTTCAATGAGATGATTTCTGTGGGCAATGATGTGGTCACATTCGAGGAGAAAGTGTGGCCATGACCTGTCGGTGCTCTGATTGTGCTCGAGCAGTGAACTCTGGAGGAAATTACTTCTCTGTTATTTTTTTGCTTTTACTCTGGCATTCTGCAATGATCTGTTTTGTCTCCTCCAGTATTTCATCGATTTTTTTTTCTTCCATTCAGATTGTGACCCACTCCTTTGGAATTAACAGTACACTGTATGCATTACACTCACTTAAATTCCAAGCTGAAAGTAAGACGTTTAGCTGCCCGAAGCATGTATTCTTCACAACCGATCACCACTGGACTCGAAGACAAATCTTTATTGGGGTAACAAAAACCTAAAAATATCTATTTTTAAACCCAAGTCAATCATTATAGCACAACCAAGGCTTGTAATTCCACAGTTTTTCCCATCATATTTAACAATGATATTCTTATCAATAGTAACAACAAACTCACCTGACCCGTCATGAATCGACTTGATTACAAATCTGGAACAGGAGGCATCGAAGAAAACCACCATTATTAGAATAAATGAGCATAACCTCGGCTGTTTGGCTATGAATTTCCACGTGATAAGCCACTTTGTTGAGGTATCTTTTGTGGCCAGGTCGCTTTTGAAAAAGAGCTCTCTAGTTCAGTGGGCCTTACCTGGTAAAATAAAAAAATATATTAGTATATCTGGGGTGGAGCACTCGGTTCCTACCTCACTGTACCTTGATATGATTGATCGTAAAGCAGTCAGGGTGATTGATGATCCCCTACTCTCTGATTCACTCAAGTCACTCATTGACTGGTGATCAGTTGTCTCCTTATCCCTCTTCTATCGCTACTACCATGGTTGCTGTTCCCGTGAACTTCGCTCTTTGATTCCTCCACCTATGTTGAGGTCTTTCAGACTGACCGTTTCGTCTTGTCCATATTGTGTTAATCCACCACCACACTGCAGGCCACAACAACACAATCACTCACCCGCTCTCACGCCACACCGCAGGTAAAACACTTATCTTTTATACCTCTTCCCTCGTACTTATCCACGTTGGCATTCCCTCCCATTTCCTCTTTCCCAAGCTCTCATAACCCTACTGAATCCAAGAAATGTGTTAACTGTAATCTATTACAACTTTGATAGTGCTGTTTGTTGCTGGCTGCTTGACATGCTGGTCCTATGCTCAGCAACTAAGTTTAACATCTATATACAAGACATTGCCGTGAATTTACTGTATCAACGTTGACGTCATGTAAGATGTACTGCCGCACGCTTAGTTTACAGGTGTGTGCAGTTGAGCTTCGGCAAAACACCTTTCTTGTGTGTGTGTTAATGATAGCGATGGTAAAATTGAGTTCTCCCAAAGCCCACAGGTAAATCTGCGCATGAAATTACTGTTCAAAATGTGATGCGTGTGGTAAACTAAAGCACAATAAGGTGCACCCCGATGTGAGCGCATCGCCAAGATAAACATGCTTGGAAACCACACTAATTTATAAAACATTTGGAAGAAGTGACATTTTAAACATATTTGTTTATTACAGTCATACTGAAGAGATAGGACACACAAACAGGTTAATTTTACAGTGCATATCTAAAAGGCATATACGGGAATAGATTTCCTTAAAGCATTATCATGGAAAAAAAATCAAACAAGCTCTACAAAGTGTGAACGGTATCCTCTAAAAATAGATACCTTATACCATGTATGTGTAAAGCAGTAAGGATTCTAATATGAAGAACTAGGAAATATACATATATACTGCTAGCCTGCAAATTTGTTTGGTGTGGTTGCCTTGAAATCTGCAACTAGACACGGGAAAATATTGGTTCATGCAAAGAGCGACTATGTATGGCTGTTAAGTCACAAGATTGCTGTAAAGAACAGATGATGCTTTATAGAGTAAACAAGATAAACACATTATAATATATTCAGCCAGCCTGATCATTAAGGATGCTCTTTTTCCCATTCGTACAATCGCGAAGCATCGTCTACATACTTGATAGGCTGCAAAAAATAGATTAAAGGAAGACCTTAATGAACAAGGCTGTATATTTCATGCCAAATCAAAGCAAAGCAAATTTTAACTAGCATTACGATTCAAATAATAAGTGGAAGCTGTTGATTTAGTACTCTCTCTGCATGCCCCCTCATAAGTACCAGCTAAAATGTGCGACGCGTACATTTACAGCCTGAAGCAACCGTATTAGGGGACATCGACAAAAATACCTCCATTGAAGGCATTGCATTTACCCTTAAAGTGTCTACAATAGAGTGCATTTATTTTTTTATTATACAAATAAGTACTGAATACTCTCCCTGATTAGTAAACCCCCCCCCTTTAACTCCAGTTGCCACCCATAAAATAGTTTTCTGTACACTTTGTTCAATAAATTAATAGCAACTATTTACTGCACTACATTAATATATGTGTGTGAATCGCTAACACTGACGTGATATCTCAGCACAAAATACAAGGATCGGTTAATGTCTAAACAGTCTCCATTGGTTTTATTCATAACACTTTCCTGTTTAAAAAAATATTCAACTGTGCTCTTATTCCATGTCATTAAAATATTCATGTGCAGGATGTTTACACGAGCACTAATATTAACAGCGGTCCATTCCTTAATCCACACAAAGTGCAACTGCACTTATTTTCATCTGTAGTGGACATTTGTGCATCCATTGGTGAAGTAACTCAACTATAACGGCTTCCAATAAGGTATATAGACTGGTACTGCTCATTTTTTCGGGGGGATTTTCTCTTTGCATTCACTCCATTTCAAAGCACTAACTTTGCATTCATATGCAAAAACAAACTTGAACATCTGAGAACATCTCACCAACTCATTGCTGAAGTTATTTCTGGAACAGTATAGCTTTCATATTGGAACACCATTCTAACAGATACCAAAACAATTGGTCAACAATCAATATTATTTTCCTGGATCATTCTGAGAACATTCAGAGACAGCCAGAAAAAACATCACACATTCTTCTTAGTTCAGTATTGCTTCTTGATGGGCACATCGGATTACTACACTGAAGCTTGTTTGAAGAGCTTTTTTTTCCCAACTTAGGATTTCTGGTGGGGAAATATAAAGCCAAGAAGCTGTCAAATCTCAGATTCCCTTCGATATGACCTCTGGTCCAGTGGGATGGTAGCCTGTAAGTGATCCATCTCCAGGGCACTTCCCAGTCCAATCTCATTTAAGTCCCTGCTCTGATTTTCATCGTCTTCTTCCTCCTCCTCCTCCTCATCTTTGCTCATCAGTGCAACCTCATTTTCATAACAGAATGCTGCTGTTGTGGTGGGAACCACAAATTTTGTCTCGGCCAACATTCTTGCGCTGCATGCTGGTGTGTGCACCTCGTAGGTGTTATGGAACCGCGAGTAGTCCACCTTGTAATGATTTTTCTCTTCAAAAAGAACCGGCTCAAAGCGATGGCCCCACAACACTTCACTGGAGAGGTATGAGCTGCGTGCTTGCGTGGTCATTGCTGTTGCTTCCACCATGCCTTCTAATATGACGATAACTTCAAAGTCTGCTATGTCCAGTTCCTGTTTGCTGATCCCATACAGTGGACTCTCCAGATCAATCTGATGAACGATGGTTATTGGCGATACGAGAAATATCCGGTCGAGGCCTTTGTCAAACCCAACATTGATGTCTATCTGGTCCAATGGAATGTATTCCCCTTCTTCTGTTATTCTCGGCTTGATGAGCTGTGCCCGCACATGAGCTTCCACGATGTGGCTTTTCCTCAGGTTGCCCACGCGCCACATCAGGCACAGCTTCCCGTCGCGCATGGCGATGACGGCATTATGGCTGAACAGCAGGGTCTGCGCTCTCTTCTTTGGCCGAGCCATTTTGGCCATGATGGCGCCGATCATGAAAGCATCAATAATGCAGCCCACAATCGACTGCAGCACGACGAGGATAATGGCTGCAGGGCACTCCTCCGTCACGTAGCGAGATCCGTAGCCGATGGTGGTCTGCGTCTCAACGGAGTACAGGAACGCACCAACGAAGCTCGTCACGTGCATCACACACGGCGATTTGGCGCCATCCAGGTCCCCGTGAATCAGCGCGAGGACCCAGAACGCAAGACCAAACACGAGCCACGACAAGACGAAAGTCAGCGTGAAGATGAGCAGCATCCAGCGCCAGCGAATGTCCACGCACGTGGTGAACATGTCCGCCAAGTATCGCTGCGATTTGTCGGTCATGTTTACAAAGTGAACGTTGCACTGTCCGTTTTTCCTGACGAAGCGGTTGCGGCACCGACGGCGGGTGTGGATCTTGCCGTTGCCGTTTCCGTGCCCATTCATCATCTGCATGGTGGTCAGCTTCAGCCCATCTTCTTCGGACGAAACAATGCTGTAGCGGTTCGTCGTGCGCATACTACCCATAACTGTTGTGAGCATACATTAAATGGCAGTGCGATTGAGTGGCGATTGAAAAGAAAACAAAAAAGAGCAACACTGTTTTCTCAGTCAACCTGATGCTTGCACGTCATGCGAGCCGCATAAGTTAAATAATCAGCACCACTTGAGCATGACAGCTCCTTTCCCTACTGCAGCACGGAGCCATTAAGTCAGTCTTCCCAGCACCGTGTCCACTTCAGAGAGCCACCTGTGGGGGAGGGGGGGGGGATATATGTAAATAATTAAATAATTTGGGTATTTATTTTATGAGTCAAATCGCCCACTGGAGTTTGTGGTAATTAAATAACCAATGTAGATGTTTGTCACTGAATATCAGTGATATGCATTTACACGTATGTCTAATCTGTGTGAATGTCACGAAATTGCAGTTATTTCCTTATTTGAAAAACATTTTATGGTCTGTAAAATATTGAAACCTCTCATAAACCTGTTTGTGACAATGGAAAAATTAAGCTCAACGTCAAAATCCACTAAAGCTACAATTAAATATAATCTGGTGGAACCCCAATATTTGAGAATAATGCTGTAATTCTGGGTGCTAGAGATCACTGTCATGCTATCGTGAAAGGAACACCTGGTATATTGTGTGACAGTCACTGGCTTTACCTGCTTCGTCTGCTAAACAGCCATTAATGGGCAATGGTACATATCTAAATAACTAATTTTAGTTGTTCTTTATAACATAAGTTGTATAATTACTTTAAAGATTAATTGTCATCTTCAGTATTCGCTTGTTAATTTACCTCTTATATGAGAATATTGTCACAGATATGCGTGTGTCACACGTCAAGTTATGCCTTTATGTTAAAACCCATAATGAGACTATAAATTGGTTGAAAGGCTGTTAAATTTGGATTTTATATATTCTCATATATTTTTGCACCATCTTTAATACAGATTATGTAATAATAATATGTGAAATAATGTCCATGACAACAGGACTGTATGCTTTCAAATTACAGGTTGCTATAGCAAATTCCCGAAAGAACATTTCCAGTGTCCTACCCTGTTGCAACACTATGGACTTTCATTCAGCAATGGTTTCGATATTCTAGTGATGCTCATTATTGGGAAATGCATTATTATGCCCAATGAAAGCACATCAATATCGATGAAGCACGAAATTTCATTGTAAAAAAAATCCAAAAGTTATTTCAGCAGTGACGATCACAAACTTTCTAATGACTTATTCATCCATTAATTTTGTCCCCATGTCATCGTGACATTTTTTTATTAAAACAATGCACTGTTAAAATAACGTTCGGGTTAGCACATTCTGCAATAACCATGATCAGGTTCCAGCTAGTGTTTTTATTTAGCGCTGCAATGTGAGCAACATAATCTTCTTGTCCGTTGTATAACCTTTTTAAAGAATACTTCTCACTGCAAACAACAACAACAACACAATGCTTTATCCGTGCCCGTAAACGGCAATTAATATGTATCGTAGAAGTGTAATTTTATTTCACAAGGAAGCAGACCCAATGCGCTGGATGGTGAACATACTGCACCGAGCGCTATCCAGCGTCTCCTATTTTTTTGCGCAGTGTTTCATCCCTTGATCCCCCCCCCTCCACCCCCCATGCTATAATAGCCACTAGTATTGCGCATGAATCTTCAATGGAAGTTGAGCATCATCCCGTGCGTTGTGTGCTTTTATTACGGATACCTGAAGGGGGACCATAATATTAAGTCACTAATTTGATATACGTGAGTGTGTGAAATGTGAATGATCGTCTATTTTGATTATTACCATTAAATCGTTACATGGCAAAATTTGTTACGATGCATAAGAAATCACGTTATATATAGCATTGGCTTGTGTACTTGACACGAGTTGTAATAAATGATGTAATGTCTTCCTCTGAAATAGTACAGTTTAAACTAATTTTAACGACTTGAAGCAATGGTGTATGTATGGTCAAATAAAAACGAAAGCTCAACATCAGTCAGGATGGGCAGAGAGTTTGACCCAAGGATGCGCCATCTGACAGAGGGTTACAAATATCAATTATAATTATCACCTAATCACACTATTCTCTCAGCTTCGTAAGCGTGTAAAGTGCTTACGTAATAGTCAACGTCGTCAGAGACCATGGAAAAAAAAACCCCACCAGAATTCCACATGTATTTCCTTCACAAAAAAAACCCCATCTCCAACAACAAACAAACACATTCTACACTTTGAATAATTGGTATTCTCAGGTGACAACTCAAACAGAAACACACGGCAAACGGGCCAAAGTGAAAGGAAACGACACACACACACAAAAAAACGGGGACAAAATCCCACCACGTACCTCATCGCGGCCGTGACAGCGGCAGTAGCCGCTCCTCGGCAGATCGCCTGGTTTGGGGAGAGGCGCGCGTGCTGGCTGCGTGGGGACGACGGAGGAGGAGGGACGAGGAGGAGGAGGAGGGAGGAGGAGGGGCGCGCTCTGGACGCCGCGGGAGGGAGCGGCCGCCTCTGTGCGCTCACGGAGAGGCAATCGGCGACGTGAACGGCCAACGCCACCTCTTGGCGCTTCACCCGCGGAGCCGTTGTGCAGCCCTCGTCACATGACCGGCGTCGTGGCTGCCAATCACAGAAAACTCCTGGCCACTCAAAAAATCCCAAGCAGAGTGAAACAAAAACAAAAAAATTAACAAACCCCCTCCCCATGAAAACTTTCTCAAAAATGTAACCGCCGTGCAGTGTTATCGACTCCGATTAAAAATGCTCAATCGTGATCTATTTCGTCTCCTTCTTTGGTTCTTTCGGTAAGGTCACGTAGAATGAGAATAAAATAATAAAATAACACGGGACGACAGGTCTGTCGGGACGACAGGTCTGTACCTTTCACCTGAAGACGGCCGCTTGTGTTGTGGCCGAAACGTCGTGAGAATTGTATTGTGTTATTTTATTATTTTATTCTCATTCTACGTGACCTTACCGAAAGAACCAAAGGAGATGAATCCTTGCAGTCACGAAAGCTTTAAATCGAAAAATATTTTGTCTCCTTGCGAAGGCGGTGTGAGATGCGCTGATACTCTCACGAACGTTCACATTGTGCAACCCATATAATGGTATAATCCTTTTTTAAAAAATCCTCTTTAACTCATTCACATTTTATGTAAATCCAATTTCCCCTTTGCGAGATGCAATTGCTGTCACGTAATATATGTGTGTCGTACAACTCAGGTAGTGTGTCAGTTAAAGCTGTCTGCGAGATCCGAATGATAGTGTGTGTGCCCCTTTTAGTCCTCCTTAAGATACACTCGGTAACTTGGCTGTCACTTTCACCCGAGACTCTGCAGCTCCTTGCCATTGCCCCATTGTGCTTACAGCCTGCGCTCACATGTTCGGCTTTTGTGGCAGCAACTTGTTGAAGGCGTGGTGTGGGAGAACCGGCTGGCCGTATGCAGTCCCCGAGCTTCTCACTGTGCCCCGTGGCCATCCGCTCCCCTTGCGTACACCAGCGACACATGATGCTCCCGGGCTAGGCCATTGTGTGGGTAGGGTAGGAGGATTCCACTGCCAAATGAGGGGTGTGTGCATGTGGCTCTTTTAAACTATACAACTATAAACTATAGTAAACTGAAAAAAATGTATTTTAGCAGGAAAGGCCCACACTGAGCCATATAGCTCTTTTTCAGAAGCCCCCTGGCCAGAAATTATATCTCAGCGAAGTGGCTTATCAGGTGGAAATTTATTGCAGTCAAATACTCGCATGTTTTTTTTTAAATTTGGAGGGGAAAACCAGAGGACCCGGAGAACAATCCACACGACCACAGGGGAAACGTGCGAATTCAAAATACACAAGCGTCAGGGTCGAGGTAGTTAACGTCTCGCCACCGTGGTGCCCCTTTTGGAACGTAATGCAAACAACATCGCTATCCACCACACCAATTAAAAAAAAACGAATACAAACAATTATTTTGTATTATGGATGAAGGCCTCCTCATGATTTTCAGTCCATTGAGTGTTGTTTGACCATTCTTCACCACTGGTCAGCACAGGTTGGTGAAGGGGTAACCCAGATATCACTCACCACTGATGTATAACAGCTGTGGCTAGAAAGCGAACTCAATTGGTTGGGTTCATAGTTCAGTCCATTGACCACTGTGCCACCATATTCACCACATTGGTTGTCACTATTCAATTGACAAATCAATAATTAGAATTACTTGCTTATATTCAAATGTACAGTTACATACAAGTACAGAATAGCATGTGACTAATATGTAGGGCACTACATAACCTGACTGATTTTCTGAGATTGAACAAGGGAAGCTCGATTTTATGAGTGATAATTTTTTAATGTTTCCAAGACCAGTGCCTATAAATCAAATGTATAACTATAAAAATGTATCACTTATCATGAATAAATATGCTGGCCAAACATGGTAAATTCCTTCCACTCAGTCATCCCACTTGTTTTAACTAATATTTGCTACTTAAGTAGAATGCAATTATAATTGTTATTTAATTCGATGAAAATTATAAAAAATAACATGACTCCTTTTCAAAACTGTCATACAATTTCCCATTATCATTTGTTGATGCCAATTGTGGTAATTCATCAATTGTTTACAGCTTCTGATTCTCTGCTGCCGTCCATTCTTGCGTGCATAAATAATGATGAGGTATAGAATTTATTATTTAGATTCAGGTGGTGAAAATCATAGCATTCCATTACATGTGGCAGGCATTAATATTTTACGTGAATAATACTATGCATTATAAAGATCAATTATTGGATTTTACTTTTTGATCCAATGTTTTCACCCTTGCAGGAATACGAATGTTCTTTAATTCCCATCTGCCAGAGTGAAAGCTTTTGCGGAGGTGAAAATTGGTTGCCAAACTTAATAGTTAAAATCATTCAGAAGTAATAGTGTGATATAGTACAGTGTGTATTTAAACAAAAAATGGTATTCAAGCTACATACTGTGCAGTAATGTAGAGCTCACGACTCATACGGACTTTTCAAAATAAATGTCACTGTTGATATTACACAAGTGAGAACAGAACTCACAAAACACTTAAGCTGTAGCAGTGGGAGTGGTCCAGCATGCGGGCTATTTTAATAATACATGTATAGCTTATACAAGGATTTCCATTCATTGGATATCCCCGGAAAGCAATTTGCTTAAAACCTCATCGCACCCTAATGATTGTTTAGTCGCAGAATTCAGGCACACAAGTATCAACCTTGATCACTCTACGTACTTTAAAAGAGGGCATTTAAACGATTGAGTTTTTACTTGTTTAGTGGCCTCTTTAGATTCGACCTTGTAAGTATCAATCAGAGCATAACACCTATGAGTATCAGTCATATCGTAATACCGGTAAGTATCAATCAGGCAAATTCATGGCTTGCGCTGAGAACATTGCGAGTAGAAAATTGCTGTGAAGGAAATAGTTGGATGTCATGGTTTGAAAAGAATGCTGACAAATTTAAGAGTTGCAAGATTAGCACGTGTACACCGTTGCAGCCAGCAAGAGATGAAGATGTGCGCTCTTTTTGTCGATGTATGAAATGTAGTGCGTGTACTGGACACCGTGTACTTCTTCTTCTTCTGAAAGAAAGAAAGAAAAAAAAACCTGCTGACAATCCAGAAAAAAATTTTGCACGAGCAATGTGGAAGTGAAAAACATGAATGGAGGAAGGCAACAAAAGCTATGGGCAAATACGATATTTCCAGGATTGTTCACTCTCGCGAAAATGCTATCTGCAGGTAACATTTGAATGCATACTGTGATGTGTTTTGGTATGTGTATATTTTATACAATTTGTCCTCTTACGGTATTGTATGCAAATACAAAATGAATCATTATGATTCTGAAAGCAATGAACCTAAACGTTACATTGCTTACCCGATTTAATGCAGTAAATTTTGTGGCAAGATTTCGACAAGCGGTGGATGGACACAATTAATTTAGGTCAGTGTTTTAGATGCAATTTTGGCAAAATTTTTATGGCATTGACTACGACATGTGCAGGATAGAGGGCCACTTATCCTAAACTATAAACTTTTTTTTTATTTTACCAGGTAAGGCACACTGAGCTATACAGCTCTTTTTCAGAAGCGACCTGGCCACAAATGATAGTTCAACGAAGGGACGTATAACGTGGAAATATATAGCAGCCGAATAACTTAAACAGCATGTTTAATAAACCTTGGAAGGAAAAAAAAAGCTCGCGGACCTGGAGAAAAATCAGCACGACCACGGGGAGAACATGCAAACTCCAAATATACAGGCATCGTGATCGGGATCTAACGAACAACCTCCTGTATGCCACGCGAAGTAGTTAACATCTCACCACCACGACGCCCCAACAGGCATCGGAGAGGTTTCCACGAGTCCGGCGACCAAGGGGAAGATGCCACATCCGATGGATGGGACACCGTGACGGCAGATCCTCGAGAACGCTTGTCGTCTGTGCAGCGACCTGCGGAATCCGGTAGAAGGTAGAAATCGTCGGCGAAGTGTGCTAGCATCAGTGGCTTTGGATATTGTACGTCATGTTTTTTTTATTTGCTAACAGTCTATTTTGGTACATGTTTATTTTTGTGTGGTTGTGCTTCGCACTGTGGGGTTTCTCTGTTGGACAAGTCAAAGCTATTGTTCCTCCATGGTATCCTTGTAAATTATGACCCCTGTCTGTTGTTATTTTGTCTCGTAGGCGGCACAACTTCGAAGATGTTACCGCTATGTTGCAATGTTCTCACACGTATGTGCATGTACAGCCCTATTGTGCATTCGTTGCTGAATGAATGCGCTCCGCCACACCATGTGGGTGGTAAGGGTTATTTGACCATACTTTGCCATGTTGGTCAATGCGGGTTGGTGAATGTAGGCAGCATAGAAGTGGGAGCATATGACTCGTAAAACCAGTGGATGTTGCTGGACAACTGCCCTCTGCTGCCCACAACATAACCCCGCAGCCTATAACATCTGTCATGCATGATTGTTGCCGATTCAAGCAGTGTCCAGGCTCAACGATGCTTACTTAGCTTCTGAGACGTGAAGAGTTCAGGCACATTCCAGCTGATGTTCCCACAGGCAAACACTGTCATGTATTCACTGTCACCAAACAACTCTCTGTGAGCTCAAATTGTATATAATATAGAACATCATTCATGGATGCATAGAATGTGAAGGGTAAACTATATATAGTTGGATAAATGTTGCTAAACATACCACAAAAATCAATATGCTTGCATCAATAGTGCATCATGTATTGTCCAAGTGCATCATTGCAGTTATGCAGTTATTGTTTATGCCAAAGGCTAGGAAAAAAAACAATTGGATGATTGAAGCGTACTTGGTACATGCCAGTATTCATTTTTCCCAGCAGAGATCTATATTTTAAATGTCATGACAGCAGAAGGTAATTTTATATCCGAAATTGAAAATTAAAATAACTGTTCGTTCCCACGTTCTGCAATTAAGTGCGCTGTTTGTAATACGATAATTACAGCTGAAGTAAAATCCCAGAGAAAATAAATTGAAATCACATTGTACTTTCCAATGTAATTTTTTATTCTGTACCTGCAATTCTATCCATTATATTTACAGTAAATCTAATCTACCAATAAAGCTACTTGTTTTCCAACTGGGTAGTATGGGGTTGGGCGTTGTATTTGCACATCATGTTTACTGAATGCTATAAAAATTGTCTGGTAACCTAGAAATGTTGAGGAACTATCAAACAGCTGTTCAAATTGTGAGTGGTCTGACATGAAATTGGTAATTACCGCAATGTTTATTTTTCCAAATGGAAAGCGATGTTCTGAAAGACTGTCATCACACCCCATAACACCCACACAGGTACTGTCTGAAACAACCGCTTAAGATGCATAAAATTTGTAATCTATTAACATTATTCAACTAAGATTTTGCCATTTAAAAGAACACTTTGCATTATAAAAATGCAAAAAAACTGTTAACCTTTAATAGAAGCTAACATATATATTTTGAGCTTTCATAAATATAAATAATATTTGTTGTCCTTCCCCACACCTCCAATTTGCATGGTTCGCTACGTATGGTGCGAAATAAGTTCAACATGCATACATACAGTTTAGTCAATTTGTACGGTATCAGCCTTCATCCACTGCTGGATGAAAGCCCCGCATGCCGTTGCCATCCCACACAGTCCAGTGATGCCGCAATTCATCTCACTCCTGCACATGAACTGAGGTGCACCGCAGTGGCGAGATGTTAACTACCTCGACTAGTATACAGGAGGGCGTGGGTTTGATCCCGACCCTGATGGTGCCTGTATATTTGGAGTTTCCATGTGTCTTTTCCCGTGGTCATGTGGGTTTTTCTCCGGGTCCTCCAGTTTTTCCCTCCACATTTAGAAACATTCATTTAGAGTATTTGGTTACTCTACATTTCCACATGATGAGCCAATTCGTTGAGCTATCATTTGTGGCCAGGTCGCTTCTGAAAAAGAACTATATAGCTCAGTGGGCCTTACTTGGTTAATTTTTTTTTTAAATCGTTGAGATTATGCCATTGCTCACTCTCTGCTGTGGATGACCTCTTGGGAATATTCCCTGCTTTGGCTGCCATTTTGTCACCGGTCTTGGCTATCATCCACCATCCCTTCTCACAATGTATTCTGCCCAAGCACACTTGTCTTTACACGGTTGCCGAGCGCATGCCCAAAGGCCCAAAATGATGACCGCTTGTGAAAGACCAAAAGAATGTGAATTCCTGCAGCCACGAAAGCTTTAAGTCAAGATTCCGTCTATAACTTTGTCTCCATGGTGGCTGTGTTTCTTTCTTAGGTTGCCACTCTGCCATGAGTCTCAACCATTGATCATGATCATCGTCCCTTTTTGCGTTTGTTCTTTGGTATAATTATTTATCTTCCACTTTCTTAGTGAATTCTTTGTTCACTTTCAGATTTTGTACTTTTTTTTTCTAAAAAGTAATCATTTGTCTATTTTAATTGCATTTGGTGAATTTATCAACCACCGAATAAATGTCAAATTAAAGTATGACTTACAAACTATTATGTTAAATAACCGATAATTGGCATTGGCATTACATTTAATTATCAAAACCCCACTTAGAAACAATAAAAAATGGCCCCAAGTGGTGTTGTTGATTGGTACAGTCCATGAGAATGAGAGGCATTGTGCTCATTAAGTAAGGTAACACAGAACATAATGTTGCATATTCACTTCAGTTTTTTTAGAAAATGACAAAAATTCTGCTATTACAAGTCTGTTCTTTTTGTTCAGTAATATAATTACGTTTCACACTTTTAAGTTCAATCTCATTGTTACAATCTGCTCCATTATGCAATCGAGATATTTAAAATACATTATTGTAATTATAATAAGTAGCAATTCTGTGTATAAAAATGTACCACATTTGAAACCGTGTTTTTAATATAACTAACCATACTGAAGTACACTTCATGAAAAGTACAAAACGCAATGTACTATTATTCTATTCACTTGCCCTGACAAATATAAAAACCATTACAAGGAACATGTAGGCCAGGCTGCAGTTATCTGTCATGATTTCAACACACGAACAACACTCCTGTGATCATTGCACGTGGTCACAATTTAAACAGTGTGAGAAATTAACACAAGCTATTCATACATTCACCTCAAATTTCTGGCATAAAAGTGTGATATATTCATTCAATAGGCAGGCATAACAATACACTAAAGGGAACCCTTGGGTGAGAACATTATGCACTCATGTTGCATCATGTGCATTATGAGGTAGAATTAAAGTGCCTCGCAGCGGTGCTAGGGAGACTGGAAACTGCGTTAATCTAGCACTGTCCAAATAATAAAATGTGCATATTGCAATCTCATTGCCACTGCTCAACAAACAAATTGTGCAGCAGCAATATAAATGTATGGCTTGTGTGGGGGGCCATCTGGATTGCATATCCATCAAGTCCAGGCGTTGACATCGTCCACAAAGTCTCGGCATGAAACGCATCATGTTATCCTGCAATTTTTCAAGAGCTGCAGTCACACTTTCTTGACCTGTGTGTGATGGCCATGCACTTAGCATCAAATGTGACTAGCCAGTGGCACAATGTGCAATGTGAACGTATTTTCAAACTATTTTATGATTCTAAGAAAACTAAAAAAAAAACCTGAATGCCATGGCCTCTGTCACCAGCCATTTATTGTACATTTTTTTCCCTTTTATGAAGTGACTGCAGATTCCAAAGCTGCTGCTCGAAAAAACAATTTTATGGCCTGGCCTCAAGAACATCTGTCCCTTTGCTGGTATGCGACATGTGGGGTTTGAAGACCCTGTCAATTATCCTAATTCGTGACCAACGTCAAAGTTTTCGACACTTAAAAATAAAACTTGCTCAGATTCTAAATTGACCTTGAAAACAGCTTCTCAGACAGTGTATTGTGTTAGCTTCAAGTGTGCTTTTACAACCAGATGGCACTGCCACAAATATTATGATGGCTAATGCCATTTACTCTTGAAAAGGTGATATTCTTCTTGACGCTGTGCCCACTAACACTATGAAAGCTCTGTGCGTTCAAAATGTCAGATGATTGTTGCGAGCATCATAATGTATGCACCGTTTCAAATATACCTATTTTTTGTATTCTCGCTTGCATGGAGGGGTTTTATCGATCTTTCACTATTAATCTTCTGCCGTTTGTGGCAGTAACAATATTACCCAATGCCTCAGCAAAACCAGCCCTGAATAAGCCTGATGCTAGCATTCAGACTTAGCTACATCTGAAGTGTTTGTTCCCAATATCCCACATCTTTGAAAGTGGAAAGCTCATACCTCAATTGCAGCAACGGCCTTCAATTGGTACAACCTGAAATGCTTTGTGGAAGCCTGCAATGGGTCTGGTTTTTCCATGTGCTAAAATAATAACTGTGTTTGACAAGAGGTCTGTGATTTCGATTTAAAGCTTTCGTGACTGCAAGGATTCATCTTCTTTGGTTCTTTCGGTAACGTCACGTAGAATGAGAATAAAATAATAAATTGATAAAATAAAATAACACAATAATATTCTCACGACGTTTCGGCCACAACACAAGCGGCCTTCATCAGGTGAAGGGGACGAGACTGTCTGGAGGACAGCGCTGTCCTGAAGGCCGCTTGTGTTGTGGCCGAAACGTCGTGAGAATATTATTGTGTTATTTTATTTTATCAATTTATTATTTTATTCTCATTCTACGTGACTTTACCGAAACAACCAAAGGGTCTATGATTGTCAAATGTGCGCATATCATTCTCTGAAATAATTATACCTGCAAACGGATATGCATAGTGGTTGTATTATTAGCATATTGCCTTTGATGGGCATGTCCTTATTTAAAGAAAGCAGGTAACAAAGGTGTTCAGATGGCATATAGGGTCAGGGCACTAATACCCTAGGTTCGAATCAAGGTAGATACCAGTGTTTGAACTGGGTTCTCATGAGAGTGACTTGATGGTCTCAGCCTGGTCATCAATGATGGCATACACAAAAAAACATCAATCACTTTAGTTGTTTGCCTTCATGGCAAAATTCCAGGTCAAAGGATTAAAAATATTGTTTGCATTGCCACGTGACAAACTTGTTTATAATCAGAGCATGTGAACATGTCCAGCACCCCCTAGTGTTGCGTATTTTTTAAAGGTCTTTCAGAAGCAGCTCTGTAATTTCTGATTTCACAGGCTTTTTCTCTAAAAGATGGTTTATTGTTCTGTGAGAGTTTTCATTGGATTTTCATTCGTACCATAACGTGACGCAGATATCAAATGTACATAAAATACAATTGGAGGATAGAGATAACCTTTTTTTTAATTAAAGTATGAAAAAAGAGAGCAGATGAGTGATTTCATGTGTTCATGTGAAATGGGATACAGCCTTTTGGAATTCCAAGAGGACAAAGACAAAGAGTCCCCATATAGTCTTCACATACCTTGGGGGCAGGTGTGATAAGCGAGCTCCTAATTAAGGCCAACACGAGGGGGCGAGTGGCCAGCATCACACCTGGGCGACTTCGTCTCCCTAAGTGGCGATGTTTACACACCACACCAGGTACTCATTTGAGGCTGAATCGACCTAGGGGAGGCCCAGGACCGGTTCAGATAATTGTCACCGGTGTTAGTCGTGAGAGGCAATCGAACTCGGGTTGCCAGGTTCATAGCGCAGCGCATTAATCACTGCATTACCTTTCCCAACAATAGGAACACACGAGCATCATCACTGTGCACCAGGAATGAATTATGTTAAAACACACCTGGTTTGTTTTTTATAATCACAGCACGAACAATTAAAACATGATTGATACTGTTATTAAATTTCAATCCAGTCGCTATATTTAGAGCAGTATTCATAACAATTACAATGAAAAATTATTGTTCTGTTTTCTGCATATAAAGGTAAACTAAATATGTTATATATTTCTGGATTCCAGCTGTGCATCGTAATATCGTAGTGGAAGAGACAGAATATTAGTTACAATTACAGTATTTAAATTAATGGCTTTATTAACTGGTACGTGTTTTGGGCTTCATTCACAGCTCTAGACTGCAACATGACCACATTCTTTCGGACTGTGTAAATTTTCATTGGGTTTTTTTGTACCATAATTTTGTGTATATTATTGAAATGTATGTTATTGGGTTGTATTCAGGGGCGGAGCCAGGGGGGTGACAGGGTAGAGAATTGTCACCCCCGAAAAAAATTGAAAATCTTAAACATTCTGCGTCTAAGTGTACGACACTCGGTCTGGCGGACTCCGTGCAACTGCATTGTCAGAGTGTGTCGCCAACCGATGGCGTGGGGTATAGCCGATTTCTCATTCAATCATTCTTGAAATAAAAATGTGTTGAATGTCACCCCGGGCTGAAAATCCTGGCTCCGCCCCTGGTTGTATTTGGACTTTTTGCAGTTATTATGTTTAAGTTCACATTTTTTTTGTTACCTAGTAATTAATTCCTAAACAGGAAGAAAAGGAAATGCCAATTAAATGTAATTTGAATAACTGTGTCAATTTTGTATATTTAATATTCTGTGGAGCTTGTAATGATGTGACGTGGTCAGTTGTGTTTATCCAACACTACCACACATAATATAAACAGCAGAGCATAACAAGTTATTGACTTATGGCTGCTGGTGAAAATAAACAAATCTATCAACATTTGAAAAAATACTGCAAGCAGAATTCATGCCCTTCAGATGTCACAGAAAATGATTCATATTACAATTTACAATGGTAAGCATTGTTTTTCATTCACCAAATTATTTTGGAGATACTGCGAAGGCAGTGGTACACAGGCACACAACACAACACATTCGTCAATAGTACTGTGGCCTTGAAAATTATAAAATGTATTATTCAATTACCAATGACATACTGTTACTGCACTGCTGAGATAAGCAATGTTACCGTACACTAAATAACTTGGCTTTAATTTAGTCTTCACTTAAATTAAATGACTACAAATTAGAGGTGGTATCATTCACTTGCAGGAATGAGATCACCTCTGCTTACTATGCAAAACATCAGGAAGATTGTAACAGGTTCTTGTTGTTCGCAAGCTGGCTGCTTATTAATCATTCATTCAATACATCAGTGAAACATCCATTGTACTGATTTATTAATTCCACCTGGCCTGCCCTCATTATCAATGCAAGACTTCTTGGGTTACGTGACAGGTCATGTGATTACGTTGTCCTATAGCCATATATAATTTGATGTAGGCAGCAATAAAGTTGGACTGCAACCAATGGTGGGGGAACCTGGATATCTGTTCTCGACTTGATTAAGTTGAGATTTAAAATAAATAATGTTAAAATAAATAAATGTGCATCATGTATTTAATCAGATTTGAATAACATGCAAAAGACTGTTGAAAAAAGTTGAGCAATAAGAAACACCTGAAGACATTCACTATGATATAATCCATCGTTCATTGTTGTATAGACTTGCATTGCTAAATAATATCTTGGAATTTACGTCTTCTAAACGACTTCTGGAATGTTTGTTTCTATCCTTGCATTTTTATATTAAGCGTGTAACAATGATCATTGTATTAAACTCAAATAAATTGAGACATCTATTTTACAATGTTCGATTCATAATAAGGTCCTTTGTTATCTTCTAATATGTGAACATTCAGCCAGAACATTCAACCCTGCTGTTTTACACAAAAGTACGGGTGCAAAGATTTACAACCACTAGCAATGCAGTTAATTGTCGCGATTCAGGGCCGTAACTTGATTTATAAATCAATGTTACCCGTCTCATTAGTATGGTTTTGTTCTATCCATTACCCTGAATGTGATAATAGCATATTCTACATTTTCCATACATAGAAAAATATTGAATGTTGTAATTTAGTTTGTGAAGGCCCATTGTCTATAATTATGCATATTATAGTGCACAGTATATTAGTCCGCACTGGGATGAATCTGAATCCAGATTCCATTCAGTTTCAGGACTTTTTAAGAATTCGAAATATCCAAATTTATGTTCCGTATTGGGAGCTGAGTTTGCTCAGCCACAGCGGTGTTATGTAATATATAATTTATATATTTAAATGCTCCACAATAGCGTTATGTAATGTATTTAAATGCTGCACAGTAGCATTATGTAGTTTATGCAGGAATCAATTTTAAATGCTGTACAGTAACGCTTTATGCAAGTACATGGATCCGATACAAGTTATTGACCTTTAAGAGAAGTCAGCCTTGCCAGGACACTTCGCTCAAAGGAACGATGGCTGATGGTCGAGGCAAACGGCAAGAGTGGCAGCCAAAGGAGGGCAAGCAACCCAAAAGGGCATCCACTGTGAAGAGATCACCGCGTTTGCAAGAGCCCTGCGATTCGTTGCATCGCAGTGCCTTGTGAGAGATGTCGTCTTAGGGAAGCCTTCGTCCATCAGTGGATGGATCACGTTTGATTACGATGAGAGTTAAATAGTTACCATGGCGTGAGAGAAGTTAGTGCAACACTCCTGTATCTTAGCATCCTAGGATCTATTCCCACCTTTCAACATCGGTGGCACGCTGCATCTGAGCGACGCCAGAGCCCACCCCTCGGGCGATGCTGATGCAGTTGAGTGCCTCGCTAGTGTGACTGACTCTTGGCAGTATTAGCTGGACTACAATGTTTGCAATTTCTCAGTGTGTAATTTTCTTTTAAACCCAAAACGTCAGCTGAAATTTGCACTTTATTCCATTAGACCTTGATTGATTTATCTGCACACATGTACAGTCTATTTTCCTATAACGTGTGCTTGCGTCATTGGACATAACGTGATGAACATATTAGGCAATACATTTTCTACAACGCGGATGCGAATTGGATATAACGCGATTAAGTGAACAAAACTACGTCTCGCGACTAGGAATAAGTTGTACAGCTGCCTTGGTGAAGCATCACACAAGTGGGGACGCTGCTGGATGCTTCTAGATGATACATATGTATGTCATGTTATCGAGGACTGCACTTTTCCCTATATTATTTATTATAACGCGATTTTACCATAACGCGGTGTTCTTCAGGAATGCATCCAACGCGTTATTGGAAACAGACCGAGCGTGGTGTTTTAAACTTAACTCAGTATCCCCCTGATACAACCAAAAATAGGACTTAAAATTGAATAATCGTTATGCTCCTGATTATATAAATGGACACACGAGTAAAACTTGGGGTAGAAGGCTACTTATATCAAGTCTTGGGACTCGTCACAAACTTATTACGTGCTCTTGTTTGTCACGAACATTTTTTTTAAACTTGACTGAAACCTTTGTGGGGTACTCTTTGTGTAACCATGTAAATATATAGGTTACTGCTGACATACATAAACAAGATCTAATAATGTTTAATATATGATACTGCATTGGAGATTTAAGTTTTTTTCTTTATTAAATATTCCTGGCAAAATCTCATTCATAGTTCTAGAGGCATTTACAGCATAAAGCTAATTTGTGATTTTACTTTTCATATCCATGTTCTCGGATACCATTGATCAATCGACATTCATTGTGTTCGATCATTATTTATTTGTACGTGTATTATTACATTTATTTTCCACCTGCAGAGCTAAAATCAATGCACGTTTGCAGTGTTTTAAAGCTATTCAGGCCTGTATGACTTCAACAGATGCTGTGAACAAAAACATGTGCGAAATTCAGACTTGGCTTCATGGGATTATTTGTAATTTCTTATTTTAAAGTTTGTAATAATGCATTTTCAAAAGTGTAAAATTTAGTATATACCTGTCTGACCTAAATGCTGGCAATATGCTGTTGTATTATCGCTTGAGCCTGAAGTCATGGATGCCAATGTTCAAAATTTCTGCTAGTACCTCGAACATTGCATAATTTCCATCACTTTACTGCTACCACCCAGAACCACTAGGGGGTGAGGCAAGAAGTAGTAAATATTATTACATTTTTGAGCCACTTTATTTTGGGAAATGCTATTGTTAAGTTCGTATTGCTAGTTATAGCAAACTATCATAAAACAATGGTTAATGTTGTTCTGTCTCTTATTCGACTGTTTCCATAACTAACTTTTTTCGATTTAAAGCTTTCGTGACTGCAAGGATTCATCTTCTTTGGTTCTTTCGGTAAAGTCACGTAGAATGAGAATAAAATAATAAAATAAAATAAGACAATAAAATTCTCACGACGTTTCGGCCACAACACAAGTAGCCTTCATCAGGTGAAAGAACAGAACTGTCGGGACGACAGTCGGGACGACAGTTCTGTTCTTTCACCTGATGAAGGCTACTTGTGTTGTGGCCGAAACGTCGTGAGAATGTTGTTGTCTTATTTTATTTGATTATTTTATTCTCATTCTACGTTACTTTACCGAAAGAACCAAAGAAGAACTAACTTTTTATTTTATTTTACGTGGTAAGGCTCACTGAGCTCAATAGTTATTTTTTTTCAAAAGCAACACGGCCACAAATGATAGCACCTCAACGAAGTGGCTTATCATGTGTAAATTTAAAACAGCCAAGTACTCTTATTTGACTACCGCCATTGGATTTTGCATACAGGAAAGTTTTCATGCTAAAATATAACTTAATAACGATACTCTCACCTGATGACGGGCGCTTGTGTTGCGCCCGAAACGTCGTGATTTATTTTATTTTACACCTACGTGACTTTACTGAAAGAACCAAAGAGTATGGATTCCTGCAGTCACGAAAGCTTCAAATCTTAATAACGATGTTAATTTCACTCTAATCAAAGTGTAACGAGGCTATGGATTCTGACCAAATGTTTGCAGAAATTTAACAACTTTAAAATTAGGGGAAACACCAACCGTGGGCACCACGGTGGCCAGGATATGTTAACTCCCTCGCCTGGTATACAGGAGGTCGTGAGTTCGATCCCCACCCTGACGCCTGTATACTTGGAGTTTGCGTGTTCTCCCCATAGTCGTGTGGATCTGTCTCCAGATCCTCTGGTTTATCTCTCCCCATTTAAAATCCACATGCGTTTAGAGTACTTGGCTGCTAGAAATTTGCACGTGATAAGCCACTTCGTTGAGCTATCATTTGTGGCCAGGTCACTTCTGATAAAGATCCATATATCTCAGTAGGCCTTTCCTGGTAAAATAAAACATAGTTTGGCTTAGTTTAACATCATAAGCATTGGTGGTTTGAGTTAATAGGTCTCTACAAGGTGCAGAGATTAGTAATAAGTGGTTCATTTTGTATCGAAGTGAGAAACAGCAATGTCTGCTACAGTTCACCACCAGCAGGGATGTAAAGATAATGTACATGATCAGAAAATGAGAGAGAAGGAGCCCAGCGAGAGAAGTTAGAGATTCACACGTACAACTTCCATATTGTCCTCGGTAAATTTAACAGAGGGCGTGATCACAGACTGTTGCTATGCTTGTTACACTTAAACTTTGCCAGAGAGAGGAGAACGCTGATCATAAGCATGAGCAAAATAGTTTACATCAAACATCTAGTTTCGGAGGTGGGGGAATTTACTCTAAGAAACAGATTTCAATCCGCAAGAGAGAACCGAGACAGTGAAATGGATCACCACTTTAATTAAAGATAAAACCACAGTAAAGGTGTATGCGGGGTGGTGGGGAGGCGGGGGGTAAACAGAGGACACATTATCTGAAACCAAAAAAGGCATCTTTGAATCAGATGAGGGACATGAAAATTCCAAACAAGCCAGAGATCATGAAAGAGTGAAAGCTCTTGGACCGGATGGAATAACTGTGGATTTCATCAGGGAAGTTGAGACCAGCTGCTGAATCAAAATATATGGACATTTACTTGATGTTTACCCACAAATGAAATACCTCAAACAATAGAATGATGTCTCAATCATCCTTTTCTTCACAAATGGAGACGAAACAGTTTTGAAGCATGACAAACAATTTGCCTCTCGTCAAATGAAAAAGTGTTCCTAATATTTATGGCCATTTTTAAATTGTACATTAACTAAAACTAAACATTTGTTTTATTTTATTAAGTAAGGCCCACTGAGCTATATAGCTTTTTCATAAGAGACTGGTCACAAATGATAGCTCAACGAAGCAGGTGATCATCTGAAAATGTACAGTATAGCAGCCAAATACCATTAAAGTATGTTTCTAAATGTGGAGGGAAAACCCGGAGGTCCTGGAGAAAAATTCACGTGACTATAGGGAGAACATGCAAACTCCAAATATAGTGGTGTCAGGGTCGGGGTCAAACCCACAAACTCCTGTATCCCGGGCGAGTTAGTTAACATCTTGCCAACGAGATATATACATTATTTGTGTGCTATGAAGAAGGGCCATTTCTCGAAATGTCACCTATTTTATATAAACGCCTTGTTAAGTGTTGATTTTTTTTTTATATCTATAATATACAATAACTAATACCATGCAATATGAACTCATATGTAATGATAGTTTAAAAGGGGCGCCACAGTGGTGATATGTTAACTAGAGTATTTGGCTGTTATAAATGTCCACGAGATAAGTCACTTCGATGAGCTATCATTTGTGGCCAAATCACTTTTGAAAAATAGCTATGTAGCTCAGAGGGCCTGACCTGATAAAATAAAAACTAGTTTTGGTTTCATTTGAAATACGAGCCTCAGTATGTGTATTACAGTTAGCAGGTGAAACTATCCAGCTAGAAACACATTTTATTTGCATCGTATTACTACATATGGCAATGTTGAAACATTATATATTGCCATTGGTGATGAGCTTTCATATTAACCTGCATTGTTTTAAGCCAAGACTGATGTGTTAATGTATGGAAGGCACATTCTATATCCCAGCTTTAGAAAATATTGCTGAATGGTCAAGAAAAGTATATTGTCAATGCTCAACACTCTCGATGGGCATAATTACATTTGCAGGGATAAACTTGCTTCGCCGTGCATCTTTGTGAGTTTCATAATTTAATTATATTTAGACAGGTGTAGCGATCGGCACTTTGTGATCAATCGTACCGGACACACATCTTGCTAATCAAATTTACCCAGTGTTTATTGAAGAGTTAATGTGTTTATTTTTTAAATGAAATATATTATATACGTAATGGGATAAGATGCTTAAGGCAGCATTTACTTGAACTCAAATTTTTTTTCAATTAAAATCTGAAAGAGCGTATAGTCTCATCAAGGGCACCTAAGTACGATAATAGGATATTGTATATGAACAGTTATTTTCCCCCAAACAGGTCCCTGCAGGGTGGGCTGGTAGGACAAGTCTCTGCACTGTCTATTGCTGATTTTATACCCAACAGCACGAGATCACTTCGTTAAAGTATTGAAAGGGGACGGACGGACGGACACATTAATCTATTGCAGGCTGGTACACTCAGTTTACAACTTCGTTCCTACCAGTATTACATTCCTTAAATAATTATCAAATAGAGCAAGTCAAGATCTATAAGTAGCTTGGGGTCATCCTGGATTCAAAACTGAATTTTGAAGATCACATTGATTATATTGGTAAAAAGACAAAAAAAATGGTTTTCTGTATCTACACAAGCACTGCTTCCCCCTAATGTTCCGATTGGAATTGATTAAAGCTACCATACTGCCTCTACTTGACTACTGTGACATCGTGTATAAATCAGCCCCAAGTACTGTACTGAAGAAGCTTGATTCCATCTATCACTCGGCCTTAAGATTTACATTGAACTGCCCATATAGGACTCACCACTGTGATCTCTACATTGGCTTGTGCACCAGATCTTATTTATTCACGATGTACTTACAAAAAAATCCGCAGACTACCTGCTGGATCTCCTCTGTTTCAAAGAACAAATTTGACCTCAGGTCTTCGCTCATTTACCAGCTTCACATTCCCTATTGCCGTACAAAAACTGGAGGAAGGGCCTTTGCTATTGATGCCCCCAGGGTCTGGAATGCAATTGCCAATAAACTGCAACTTGAATCGCTACCAATGAGATCTTCTCTCAAAACTGCTCTAGAGGAGTTGTACACCCCTAGCTGCCACTGCTATTCCTTGGCGTAAAATAAAATGTTTCGCTCCGGATGACGGTGCAAAGTATTATCTGTATTTTGATTTAGCGTGCTGATCTTAAAGGTGCATTGAAAAAATTGATACTCCGACTGATGCCTCTGTTGTTGTCGAGTAACTCATGCAGCCAGCTATGTGTCTAGGATTTGGTGTTACATGTTATTTATGTAGTTTATTGTAAAAATTCGGTCACAGTCCCTATGATCACTGTTACGTTGCAATTATGGCTTTATTTTTTGGTGATTTCGAAAAGTTTTTTGGTTTGGACATGTTTGTTTTGTTGTAGTACGGAGTTAGACTGACGGCCTTAATCTAAGTTTTTTTTGTGGTTGTTGTTGTTTGACTTGCATCCCACTGGGAGTTTTTTGCACACAGCGTTGGTGTACGGTGCTTTTTTCAGGAATATTTTTGCTTTTTTTCATGCATTTTCTGTTTGCACAGTCACATAGTCACTTTAAGATGTTTTTCTTGTTCGTGTTTTTGTTTTTTTGTTTGTTGTGGTTGCACCCGATTCAAGAGCCGAAATAAAATAAATAAAAACTGAAACTGTAATCTATACTGGATATCATCCATGACCAATCAACTGCTAGATAAAGGCCTTCTCAAATATCTTTGCAGTTCCACAACAATCGCATCTAATCTGTCATGAAATACCTGGATTACGAATCTCGATAAGGGAGCTGGTTTTCTTTCCTGTACGCCAAAGACATATTTTACTCCAAACGATTATTACCAGAACACAAAGCACACACATTTGGTTAAAGTTGTAATCATGTCATATCTGGGATAAAGCACCCAGTTCCTAGCTCGCTGCATGTGATAGGACGCAACGTGAAGTGGTCAGTGATTGATGATCTATGACTCACTGATTCAATCTGGTCATTTTGCTCACACAGCCATCAGTCGCCTCCTTATCACTCTTCTATTGCTACTGCCGTGGTTACTGTTCCCGTGGACTTCACTCATTGATTCCTCCACCACAACCCCATGTTAAGGACTCGGTCTATCAGTCTGTCTGTTTCATAGCATCCATAATATTTCCAACAAACGTAGTGCAGGCAAAAAAAAAACATTATTTGTCTTTGCACTGCTCGACTTTTAACATTATCTTCCAGTGTTAATTCCATGCCTCTCTCCTGATTCAAGATTCCTTTTTATAGTTTCAGATAATGTGTTCTCTGTTTACCCCCCCCGCCCCGCCGCTCCACCACCCCACCGCCACACACACCTTGAGTTATATCTCTAATTAAGCCCTTATAACCTTGCTCAATTCAAAGAGAGGTGTGTGAACTCTTTATTTGTTACAACTTCGAGAGTGCTGTTTGTTGATGGCCACTTGCCATGTTGGGCCTTTCAGCCTGCGCTCAGCAACTGATTGTTAAAACTTACGCCAATAGTAAATGAGCCAACTGCTTGAAGACCCAACAATAACCCATAAGTTGTTCATCTACACAGTGATTTGCGCATATGACATTTGTATAGGTTTTTACATGTATTATTACCGTAATCTCGCTGCCGTATAACAGTTTATATGTACATATCAGTTTGACATTTATATAAACAATTGTATCACCCTTAATATATATTCAGCAGAATCATGATGGAGTAAAACAACATTACAGGACCAGTTGTCCTGACCCTTTAGACTTGCTTGCCAAGAATTGCTTCTGCATGTGTTTTGTGAGTTAAGTTACAGCTTGAAATAGCAAAATCCAATAATGGCCACATGGTCTTGGTTCTTTCGGTAAAGTCACCACGAAGAAGGGAAACAATAAAATAATAAAAATATAAAACAATAAAATCTCACGACGTTTCGACTGCAGGTGTGAAAACCACAGCAAGCAATTTTGAAAAAAGTGGCGGTTTTTTACGTTAGCACCACGGAGAGCGATTTGGCAGTTATTCATATGGACTAGTTCATCTATGTTCGGAAAAGAGGAGGGGGGAGACGAAAATAATGGATGCGGTCTGAAAGCCACCGTAAGCGTGAACAATCAAAATGGTTTATAAAATCCTTCCAATGACTGCTAAACCAGAATCCATCTTCTCGGTTGAAATTGTCTCTGTGGTTGTATATGTGGATAGCCTCATGAACGAATCTCTCATGGTAGCCAGATGGCTTGCAGAGAACCTCTGTCTTGAAGAAGTCAATGTCATGTGAGCCTCCTCTTTTCCGAACATAGATGGACTCGTCCATCTGAATAACTGCCAAATCGCTCTCCGTGGTGCTAACGTTAAAAAAAACCGCCACTTTTTTCAAATGTTCTTGCTGTGGTTTTCACAACTGATGATGATTGCTTGTGTTGCAGTCGAAACGTCGTAAGAATTTTATTGTTTTATATATTTTTTATTATTTTATTGTTTCCCTTCTACGTGACTTTACCGAAAGAAGCAAGAATATGAATCCCTGCAGTCACGAAAGCTTTAAATAAAAAAATGGCCACATGGTTTAGGATTACTAAGCGTTTTAATAAACTACTATTTAAATTAAATACTGAAGTCATAAAAGCAATTTCCACGTGCAAGATTTTCCGTAAATTTTTCAGATGTGTTCAGGTTCAATGAAGATGTGAATGGTACTATTCACAAATGGTTGGAAATATTTAGGCATATGTCGGTCACTGGCATTAGTGCAGGTCATATATAGTAGATTAAACCAACTTACCTATATTTTGGTTATAAGTGCATTCATACTATTCGTCTGCATGACTATCTTCATTTGGGTGTGGTATTTCTTATTCCATAGTAAAACCCTTTAAAGAATGTAAGTAGGCTTGGGCAGGACGCATCACCAGAAGAATTGAGGCGAATGATTAAATAACAACTTGAGAAAAGAACGCGCCTGGCTCGTGGACAGGAGTGAGAGATGGATTGTGGCATGGGTCGGGAACATCAATGAGAGATGGATTGTGGCATCATTTTATTTAGCATTCGGTTCGATTCTTACCCACAGCTCTGGATTTCACGTGTTCTGTTTTATGTAAGATTTCTCAAGTTGATTTTGACCGATGACCAATATTATGAGATCCTATAAATTAATTGATATATCAAACCCATTACACAAATGTATACATTGCAATCTAAGCGGATTCTCAAATATTATTTGATTGATATTCGTTTGTCGACATTACATAATAATCACATGGAGAATGCGTTTGCTTTAAAATATATCTTCACAATCATGACCCAACTGATTTGTACTTATTTATTAAATTACGTTTATTAAATAAAGATATAAAAAATAAACATTTTCTTTGCTGCAGGCCAGATATATGAAATGGAAAAAGACAACCCAAAAATAACCGTTGCATTTCGCCCCAAAGCTTGTATTTTTTGGAGCAGTAACTGTTTGTCTATCATTGGAGCCGACTTAACTCTACATTGTCAACAAGGTGACAGCTGTAGGCCCAAAACTGTCGAAGTCATCGGTTTGACTTATATAAAACATATCCCAATGTTACAACTCCAAATCATATTTACTGGACATCTGATGAAAAGAGCTTCGTCGCTCATCAGGTTCCTCCAGTCTCAATAAAGATTCTGATGTTATGACGCTTCCTATTCCATGACTCATTCAATGCTGCAACTTCACGAAGATGGCTTCAAGCCGATGCAGAGTTACATATAATTTATTTTCTTGTATCATCAACCCATATACTGGAGTAAAAAAAAAATACGTTCAAACTTTGTGTAATGTCACGTGAACATTTGGGATTAATATAATGCAATTATTATGTTTCTGCGTGCTCATGAATGCTGGTGACATTTACATCAAATGACAACTCTAATGTGACGTAAAATATGACACTCATATTGATATCCTAATGCCACCTCCACAGTAACATGACTGGTCTGGGAAATACAGACCGGTTTTAAATTATTGTACATTTTCATAGACCTTTCAAGTCATTGTTGTAATGCTGCAAAATAAACGAATAAACAGGATCTGAAATTGAGTAATCAACATTTGTGGTCAACCTATGAACAACAGTTATTGTAAATACATTTTCATGGCTTTCGTTCGTAAATACATAATGTTTGTGAGAGTTTAACTTGCCAGAACTGTCATAAGTGGTTTTGTAATGTAATTTTCAGACGAAATTCCTTGATATAATGTATGTATATCAAGGAACCAGTGGGAAAGAACCATCTGAGGACCCAATCAAAACCATCACCTTGCCATACATAGCAGGGGTCATCAAAAAGATTTCCAAAATCTTAAACACACACAAGATCCAGGTTCGATTTAACACTACGTAAAATTCGTGATCTGATCCCATCTGTGAAGGATGTGATCCCTGTCATGCAATACCCCGGCGTCTACAAGCTAAGCTGTATCTGCGGCAGTAGTTACATTGGGGAAACTAAGCGACATGTCTCGGACCGTGTTCGTGAACATAAGGCAGATCTGAAACACGGTAGCACCAATACCTGATCATTGCTTTAATGCGGTGGGCTCACACGAAATTGATTTCTCTAAGACGAAGGTACTTTGCAAGCCCACTGGCTATCAACAAATATTCGTTCATGAAGCCATCCATATATATAGACACAGATACAATTTCAACCGAGAAGATGGGTACAAACGGAGCAATCATTGGAAGAACGTTATTAACCAGTTTAAGTCATAACTGGCCGTGATGTTCCCATCCTACCACCTTCCGATGTTAGTTGTTATTTTCCGCTCTCTGATTTCTTACATCAACAGATTAAATTTCTCACTAACACAGCTTCCTCGCGCGCCATCGTCGAGGTTGCTACTTGACGATCTTCCATTAACATGCTAATCTCTTACATTAACATGCTAATTTTTACCTGGCAGCCCCTTGATTGGTGGAAACCCCGCCACGGCCGCAGTCGCTGCCCACCACTTACATTGGCTGCTGACATTTGGGCTACGCCCATTTCAAACCTTTATAAACAGTTTGCCTTTAGAAGCTAACCCCCTCTTCCTGATGACGAACGCTTGTGTTGCGATCGAAACGTCAGAGCTTTTTTGTTATTTTCTTTGAACCTTTCTACGTGACTTTACCGAAAGACCCAAAGAATATGAATTCCTGCAGTCACGAAAGCTTTAAGTCAACATGTGCTCAACTGCTTGTATATTGTATTCCCGATGGAAGAGAAGCTAAAAAGCATATGCTACCAAATATGTCCTCTAAAACATATTTCAGGCTGTTTGATTGGAGAGTTTCCAAACTCCGAGCGATTCACATTAGTTACAAAACCTATTCGAGGAGTCATTGCATGCCAGGATGGCTGAACCAGACAGACGGTGGCAGTTACACGCTTGTATAGTCTCTGCCCAACTTGGATTTATCCATTTCATGCTTTTCCTGTAATTCTTAAATCCATAGACTGTGCAGTCGTGTCAATGAGAGTCATACATTTTTTGAGAAACTCCCTGATATTTATTAATATCTAACCATAATTTTAGAGCCTGTGACACAAAATGTGGGTACAGTTGGAGCGACTTTTATCAAACATCCTGTAACAGTTACATATTTATTCTTAATAGGTATTAACTGTGGATGTATTTTCATTCTAAAGCCACAATGTTATCTTCCTGGCTTTCTGATATACATTTTTGTCAAGAGTATTCCAATGTGTTTTTGTCGACCTTTTTATTACTTTAATAATTACTTTCATTTTAGTCCTATACAATGAAACTCAATGTATCAATGTGCCTAAAGAAGAGCATTTTAATCGGTGTATATTATTGTTGTTAAATTTGTTTATTTTCCAGCCTGCACTCATTGTTCTGTCGTGATTGGCTTTCTCATCATTTATAGATTTTGATTAGTGTACATTAGCTGCATTGACATTCAGCATCAGAAATATGGACATACTGTAGATAACTACATATAATGGAAGCTGTAAAGAAGCACAGAGAGGTGCATGCTTGAAATGACAATGTGACACCAGAAGCAGAACGCATAGAACGGAATTCATATGCAAGCTGAAGACACATTCACTGTTAAGAGAAATATCTGAGCTCAGGAAAAACATGTGACGAACATAGCCAGTGGCTAAGACAGAGTGACAAAGATGTAGTCGTAACAAATATAAGCAATCTGTCCACCAGAAATCCACTCGGAGATGGAGCAATGAATCAGCTTTAGGTGCAGGAGTGAGATACATTGTTACATCATGAAGTTGTGACAGATGGTAACAGCGTGGGGAGGCTATCATCCTACAGTGGATGGATAATGGCTGATGATGGTACTTTGAAATGAATTACACTCATGCTCTAAGTACACAGTTACATCATCATGTATAAACGATACATACAACTTCCAAATAGTATTATGTAACCTGATTTAACATGTATTTAGCATTTGGATATGCTGGCCACACATTTTCTCACACTTGTTAAATATATACTCTTTGGTTCTTTTAGTAAAGTCACGCAGGTAGAAAATAAAAATAATATATCACGACGTTTCGTTTGCAACACAAGTGGTCGTCCTCAGGTGTAAAAAAATAATCCAGCAGTGGAACTGCTGAACCAGGAAGAAACACAACGAGAAGGCTGTTTCAACAAGAGGTTATATATGTGGCGAAGGGCAAGCAGGCGGGGTCTGAGCTGGAAAGGAATTCCATCCCTGGACGCAAGCACGTCAGTTGTGTTAATGGGGGAGATTAGGGAGAGAGATTATCATGAAATGAGCTTCCGTTGCCGCACAAGAGCACCGTCCCCGCATATGCGCACAATAGCAGTGTTAATGGGAGATTAGCACTATGTTGATGGGAGAGATTCGGCAGGGAGATTAGGGGCATTAGCAAGTTAATGCCATGTCTATGTGTAACACAAGCTGCGGCGCTGCCAACTGTGCTGTGAGGCAAGCGCGTCAACGCAAGAGAACCACCGCAACAGTGGTCGCGCCAGTGAGACACATAGCCCATCACACAGCCAGAACCATCGATACATCAATGCATAGGGAGCAGAGGTGGCCATGTTAGTGAGACCCCAGCCCGTTAAGGCAGAGGCACCTAACAGGGCAATGCAACTCAGAGAGTCGGAGATAAACAGCCAAACGGCAGGGAAGAATCGAAGCACCACAGCAAGTTACGACTTTGCTTGGTTAATAACGTTCTTCCAATGATTGCTCAGCTTATACCCATCTTCTGGGTTGAAATTGTCTCTATGTTTATATATCTGGGTGGCTTTAATGTTAGCTCGAAGGTTTGCAGAGTACCTTGGTCTCGCCAATGTAGCATGTCGTTTCCCCAATGTATCTGCTGCCGCAGACACAACTTAGTTTGTAGACACCAGGGTATTGCATGTCAGGAATGACATCCTTCACAGATGGGATCAAATCACGGATTTTGTGTACTGTATTGAATTGGACCTGGATCTTGTGTTTGTTTAAGATTTTGGAAATATTTTTGGTAACACCTGCTATGTATGGCAAGGTGATGGTTTTGATTGGGTCCTCAGATGGTTGTCTCCCCATGGTTGGGGCTACAGCTTCGCGGATTGTGCGGTCTCAGTATCCGTTCATCTTGAGGGCTTGGTGTACGTGCTCCAATTCACTGGCTAGGTGGCGCTGGTCGGAGATGCAGCGGGCCCTATGGTGTAGTGTTTTGATGAGGGAGTTCTTCAAGTTTTTCCCGCACCTCTGATTAGCATGGTTGACTACATAAGGTGCGAAAAAAGTTCAACAAACAGATAGAGCTGTTTTTCTTAGCATCTTATTAATGATCTAGTAATTCTGTAGCAGTAGTTTTCCACACTGATATAATGCCTATAATATTGTAATTGAGATACTCGAAAACTATCATTGACATTTGTGTCTGCAGGTTGGAAACTGTGTCAACTATGCTCCAAAAACCAAAACACACATAATTTTTTACAGTTGCATGCGCTACAGTTGGAAGGCTATGATTACATAATGATGTAGAGAAGTTGAGCAGCACTTTAATTCAGAGTCCTCTTTGGCATCTGGGTGGAGGACAGATAGCTTGGTGCCATGCGAATCTATAGATTATAATTATTTAGTTATTTTCAATGCAATCTTAGACCGAGCCCACAGGGTTTCTAAAGTAGAGGAGAAACTTGATCAAATTTACCTGCTTTGAAAAGTCATCATCGTCAGTCAGAGCCCATTCACTGCTTGAGGAAAATATTCCCAAATCACCACCACTTCTCACGAACTAACGATGTTAATAATCCTCCTAGCACCTGCACACAAACCGATTTGAAAAGCATGGTGGAACATTGCTGTTTAATTACTCAGCCTAGTGTTTGAACTTGCTGAGCTCCCTATACATTACCCCGGTTCATTGTTTGTTTTATTGTCACTCACTGACTCAGGCCACCCTTTCAATCTCACTGTATTCTCACCTGGTAATATAAAAGTGACTGACTGACCAATTGTGTTACACATTGATGTATTATTTAGCACAACGTTACTTACTTTCCATTTGTTTTCTTTTTTAAGACCGACCTGATTTCAATTTCCGGCCATGGCAAACATCAGTGGTGAGTCAAATCTGAACTGTTCTCGGGCATCTCCTTCGCCAAACCCACACTGACTAGCATGGTGAGTTATGGTCAAACAACTCCCATGTTGGACACAGTATAGGGAGGTCTTCACCAATAGTGGAATTTTCAAAAGCCTAACTATTATTACTGTTGTTATTATTATTCATATAAAAGTATCCCAATTATATTTTGGGTACATGATTGGAATCTACTCTCCACTGATATATTTGTTCTGTTGCGCTTTATTTTAATTTAAACCATAAACATATAACATATTGCGTTTGCACTTGCATTTTTGAGTCACAAACAAGTCATATTAAGGTTATTCATTTCCCTAACCACTTGTAAAGTATATAGTGCTTAACCCAAACGGGGATTGATAATGCATGGCCAACGTTTTATTAAATCTCTTTACAAGCGTACATTGAACCTGGCAGGAACCTGGAAGATGGAGTAATGTCTACAAAGTTTTCAGAACAGTTTAATTATGTGCAAACCATTTAAAGTTGAAATGAGCGTTTCAGTGAATTAATTTGAATATCTCTGCATGCCATTCCAATACCAGACACAAGTGTAAATATTTCATTGAAACACATTACTGACAACAGTATATATATGGACTAGCACTGCCTATGTGTTTGCACGTTATATAACTTAAGTGAAATGGAAGTTATGTGGATTTTGTGAATTTCGATCCAAATTGGTGTATAAATGTAGAAGTGCTTTGCCGTTACTGTTCCGGGAGAAATCTAATTTTGTATAAATGTTTTCTCGTTTTTCCGTAAGAAATTCACACTCACTGAGAATGGAGATGTATTTAACGAAGTGAACCATTATTTATTGCTTTTGATGCTGTGCACTATACGATCCAAATGGGGAAATAGACACCTCCGTGTATAACAACCAAATACATTGTGCAACAGGAATATGAAATCTGACATCCTGCACAGAAATCTGAAATCTAAGCTGCTATCCATTTCTAATTGACATTTGCTGGCCTGCTACTTTCAAGCACTTTCTAAGAATTGCATCTGGTGTGAACAATGAAGGCAAGGTGCATTCCAATGATATAATCATTTACAAATGCCAGGCTATTGAATATTCAGAGGTGGGTTATTTAACGTTTCGTCTTCACAATGTTGGAAATTCATAAATGCGACAGTTGTCCACGAATGTCTACGGCAAGGAAAACATTTCTTTACGTCCTACGTACCATTTGGGAGATACAGAGTGTAGAGGTCGACCGAAATTCGGTTTCGGTTTCGGCGCCGAAAGTTGGCAAATGGCCACTTTCGGCATAGTTTCGGTTTCGGCCAAAAGTCAATTATTAACTTTATGTTTTGGCCAAAAGTACATTTTTAACTTTAGGTCTGGTTTCGGTTTTGGCCGAAACTGATATCGACTTTCGGTAGTCAACCGAAGATCTATTTTTAGACTATAACGCCTAGTGCTAAGTCTACCACTGCCTATCGGGCTAGGCAATCCAATGCGATTGGCTGCAAACACACACACGTCAGCAGCAGCAGCAGCATGGGAGCGAGGTTACAGCCGCAACCATGGTCTGCTAAGGGGCCGTCCATAAATTACGTCACGCACCTGGGGGGGGGGGGTCAGATATTTGTGACGATGTGTGACGATGGAGGGTGGGGGTTTGAGAAATGTGACGTCACATCAATAAATATAAACAACACGTTCTTAATTAAATATACTTTTTAATAAATGTTTCTGCTACAACATAAGAGTGCAGCGCCACATTAAATACGCACTACAATGACAATAGTTTGAAGCGATTTGAAGCATGTTTTATTTTTTGTGGGGGGGGGGGGGGCAGAGCTTTGTGACGTCATATTTGAGGGGGGGGTCTGACTTTTTGTGACGCTGTGTGACGAGGGGGGGGGGTTAAAAAATCGTCCAAAATCGCGTGACGTCATTTATGGACGGCCCCTAATGTATATACGACCGGTCAACAGACGGCAGCCTGTCTGGCTGAATGCGGAAACACTGTTGTTTCTTAACTACAACATTAATTTGTTTGGATATACAGTAATTACTAAGTAACACCTAAAGTTTTTTTTATTTAGCGACTCTTACTGCAGGCTCTGAATGATTAGTTCTAGACTTATTTTTAATTAAAGTAGCATTGCATCATGACATACAGTATTTAATAAATCTTGTGTTCGGTAACTTCGGTTTTATACCTTTCTGTTTCGGTTTCGGTCGAAAGTCTAGTTAAACTTTCTGTTTCGGTTTCAGTCGAAAGTCTAGTTAAACTTTCGGTTTCGGCTTCGGTTTCGGCCGATTGTCAATTTTTAACTTTCGCTCTGGTTTCGGTTTCGGCCGAAACCAGAAATTCAGTTTCGGTCGGCCTCTAATAGAGCGTGAGAGATGGATGGAGGAACACTTGTAAATTGTATATATATGTGTAGGTTATGGTCACCAGTATGATAGTCTGAAAAGTAAAGAGTCAACAGTTCATTCTCTTCATTTTTCCACAAGAATGTTTTTAAACATTATACAACCCATGGGAGTGTTTAACATCCAAGGTTCTATACACTGCATGCACATTTTTTTTGTTAAATCCCTTCCTTCAACTTGGGGGGCCCAAAGCATATGGACCATTTCCCCGATGTTTAGATGTATTTTTCAGATTCTGTCATTTAAAATTTCGTGGTTGTGTGTTTCACATTTTGGAAAAATAACTGTATTTTTATATACCAATAAGCGTTGTCTTATGTGTACGTGTTTTTCTAAATATGAATGTAGTTTTTTTATTTGCAAGTTTACTGTAATATAACATTTACAGCACTCATGAAAAGATTAGAAAAGGTTCACCATACTTAAAATAAACGTTATTATTATGTATGTTTGTGTTTTCGATGTTTGTTGGTTGTGTAGTGGATTCCAGGACACGGAGACGGCAGAATAGAAGCAGCACTATTTATTTAAACCTTAACAAGGGTTACACTAGAAGGGGTAGCGGCCCCTCCGCCCGTATAACTCAGGAACACACCCCAGGCTCTCTAGCCTAAGCTCTAGGCTCCCAGTTCCTCCTGGTAGGGCTCTAAGGGAGGCTATCAGATCCGGCCCTGGTTAGGCACAGATCTCGGCACCCCGCCGACCAGACCGGCCCTTAGAAGGACTCTGACTCTGGGGCTCTGGGGCCGCACCACTGGCTTGCTGTACCGGCCCTGAAAAGGGCAGCGGTCACAGGAGTTCCAGGGTCTCACCTAGCTGGCCTTCTTTCTTCACTGGTTGCTTCAGCCTCGGGCCCCACACTCTGCCCCGAGCTCCCTGACTCCCCGCACTTTATACCCACTGGAGCCTTAGCGGACGTTGTTGTAGCCACCAAGGTGTGGGTGAACCACACCTTCCCGTGCCATGTGTTTATTCCCCATAGCACCCCTACAGTTGCACCTGACATTGTGTCCCAGAATGCCCCACAACAACCCTTAATCAGTTTTTCTAAACATAATAATGCAGTATGTTTCATGTTCACTAAGCATAATAGAGGTTTTTGGGTTAGATCGCATATGTATAAATGTGTCGAAACCCTCCACCACCCGACACGGCCAATCAGTAAGAGATTCTTCACGTAAACAAAATGCCAAATTGTTACTACTTCAGCCCACCAGTGTGTTGAAGAGTGAATCCACAACATTTACAATCCCAGAGAAACAGTCGAAACAACGGTGCAAGTGTTTTTTTTTTCATTTGGCCTCTGTCTGCCCATCATTATAAATGGCTACACCACAGTTAGTAGTCGATCGGCAGATCTCATGTAGTGGGGTAAAATTAGTACCACCTTTTCCAAAATGGCCGGCATGGAAGAGTGGGCCAAATACTATGAAGAGGGGCTTTTTAATACTTCCTCTAGTGAAGGCCTTTCCACCAGCAGTGACATGAGTATAACATTAGCAGGACTGCACCATTACCTTGAATACATATTCTGTCTTTATCATCATTATCTAAATTTGTGTCCGCTTCATTGTCATCACCATTATGTTCTCCATGTACATCTGTGCCACCATTCCGCTCCTAGCTACAAAGTGTATAACGATCAAAATATTCTCCAAACTTTTGTGAAAATTCCGCAAAGTATCCACAGAATGGAGGCGACATATGCGTGAAATATGACAGCATGGGCGATACTGTACAATAGTGGAACGTTTTCATGAGTGGTGTACACATTCGTGACTCTATCCTAACTCCACCAACTCTGGGTCATTGGTAGAATAGGTAGTAAATTTTGATTTAAAGCTTTCATGACTGCAGTGATTCATATTCTTGGTTCTTTCGGGAAAGTCACGTTGAAGGGAAATAATAAAATATATATAAAACAATTAAATTCTCACGACGTTTCGACTGTAACACAAACAGTCATCATCAGGTGTGAAAACCAACGGCAAGAAACATTTGAGAGAAGTGGCGGTTTGCATTTATTTATTTTTAAACGTTAGCACCACGGATAGCGATTTGACAGTTTGTTTAGAAGGACGAGTCCATCTATGTTCGGAAAAGAGGAGGGGGGAGACGAAAAATTAATGTATGCTGTCTGAAAGCCACCGTAAGCGTGAACAATCAATTAAGACCCGAAATGGTTTATCAAATCCTTCCAATGATTGCTAAGCCAGAATCCATCTTCTTGGTTAAATTGTCTCTGTGCTTGTATATGTGGATAGCCTCATGAACGAATCTCTCATGGTAGCCCAATGCCTTGCAAATAACCTCTGTCTTGGAGAAGTCAATGTCATGTGAGCCTACTGAATTATAACAGTGATCTGCCACGGCCGAGGTGTTGGTCCTACCGTGTTTAAGGTCTGCTTTGTGTTCACGAATGCGGTCCGAGACATGTCGTTTGGTTTCTCCAATGTAACTACTACCACAGAGGCAACTTAGTTTGTAGACACCAGGGTACTGTATGTCCGGAATCACATCTTTTAATAGGTAGTGTTAGCATGGCTGCGTTTTGTTGTGCTGTGGTGCCCCACATGCATTGCAAAATGTAGGATGGGTCGGTGCGTGAAAATGGCTGTCATTCTTACATAAAAATGATGGAATAATGGCGAAAAGAATGTCATCAATGGGCCCGTTGACTTTAAACCATAGAACTAAAAGTGCAGTATCATTGTGTACAGTGCAATGGGAACTGCCAGTTGCACATATCTGTGACCGCAGGAGTTGGGCAGGTCAAGTGGAAACATTACTCTGTGATGAAGCATCATGGAGAAAAATCCAGCCACGCAAGCTACATGAACACACAAATAGTAAGAATTTTTTCATTGAATTTATAAATCAGGTTTATAATTGAAAATGTTTTTTTTTATGTTGACGTTATTTAAATATTTGCAATGATTGCTATGTTCCTGCAATCAAGGATATGAGATGGGTGTAACTCTAGAAATACCTTTGTGTGTTTTTAAACTATGTTACTGCTAGAGATATTAAGGTATTGGAATTATTTATAACCTGATGGCATGTCCTTCCATTGCACATGCAATGGCGTCAATCTTCATTCTTTAATTTAATCTTAGTTTTTCAGGTGAAGATTTAAAACTTAGAACAGTTTAATTTGAATGTCAGCATTGATTATATAGCTGTTTTGTGTGTAGAATCAAATTTACACTCGGTGAAAAATTGTGGAGGCGGGTGGTCCAGAACCAGTTCAGATTTCACTTGTCACTGATATTATTAGCTTTGTTGGTGAATCAAACTCAGGTCACCAGGTTCGTTGTGCAGTACGTTTACCAATGATCAACTGCTCTGTCCCTGAAACGTTAAGTGACAGCTTTTATATGGTGACAGCTCTGCATGGCTTTCCATATCATCTTACAGTTGCAGAATTACATTTCAGATTTTGGCTTTTGGTCAGTCAGGACAGATTATGGAAACTGCCTGAAATGTACAAAAGCATTGTTTGGCTTTGGCATTTGTGGGCTCTTACTGAATATTTGTATGAGCTCTGGCATGTAAACCATCACAGGACTGAATTTATGTGCCCCTTTGCACAGTCCACGATGCTCAAAACAAAGCACGGAGCCACTTGAGGGTGTCTCCATTGGGACTGAGCACTGCGAATAAAATATTACCTCGCACCAACCGCTCACCCGTGTCTCATTAAAACATGCGATTCACTTGGTGATGCAACATTCCATCAATCCCATGTCTACAGCAGGTGCTTTCATATGCACTGGTTTTGCCTCATTTCTATAAACTGTGGCAACTGGAATTTCCTGGACCAACACTGGTTCAGAACTCAACTAGGATCAGCTCCAGGGCCCAGTCCATCAGTCCTTACTCTTCATGAGCCTTGGAGCTCCGTACCCTCAATCCATCCCTCTCCATGCTCCCCCCACCTTCTATGGTCCAGAAGGAGTGGGGAAATGGAAGCAATCTTAAAAAAACGAGTTCATTTTTTCTTACAAGTTTAACAGTCAGTGATTGCTTCAGACTATTTTAGATTATATTATTTGGTAATTTTCATGGTATGCATTTTGAACACAAACACAGCTTCCACATGCATCTCGTGATAACTAGTTCCAGGATCAGCCCAGCTCTGAGCTTGTAGCACACTCACCGATACACGTGTAGTGTGGTGAAATATGTGGCGCACACTGTTGGCCGAGGGCAACCGAGGACAAAGACGTGCTCGTGTGCCACAAAACGTTGCATGGGCAAACCGCCACCTAATTTGGGAGAGAGGCAGGTGCGGGCTGGGTCGGCCCGGGGTTGCACGCTGACACCGGAGGTGTTGCCAGGGAGACGTGCGATGAGGGGTGATTGATGGCCCTAAAGAGACACAAGGGAGGAGCTGGACAATTGGGAGGGGGATATAAGGACGTGTGTGAGAGCGGAGCGGGACTTCGTGTTGTGGGGAGCAAGAGAGGGAAGACGTCTCACCGCTGCCGGGAACGGACCTCGACCCTTACGAGTCGCTGGGCAGGTGATGGTTGATCCCCCCCCCGCCCGGGTCTGACGAGTGAGTGGGTCTGAGGGAACGTAGGCTGCGGGAGTGCTGCTGTGTGCAAGCCTCTGTGTGAGCGCTGCTGTGTGCAAAGCCTTGAGTGCGGAGCTGCCGAGAGCGAGGGCTGTGTTGTGCAGGTTAGCGAGGTGTAGCGTAGATAAGAGTGGGAATTGGTTAACAGGAGTGACCGGAGCGACGTTGATAGGAGTGCCTACAACTGGTGCAAGAATAGGCTAATAAAGTGTAAGCAGGTGACCTGTCACAACATGTCAGTCTGAGTGATTTTACGAGGAACTACACATGCACTGTATTTCTACGAGCCAAAGAACTCGAGCACGTAGACAAGTTGACTCCCTTGACACTGCGTTTCAATGTTTTTAGTCAACTCAAATTTGCTGGCATTTGAGAATTGAGCCCGAATTCTCCAGAACATTTGTTTGTGGGCTGGCTTGAATTCAGGCCGAGTGAAAATAAATCACCAAACATGCCAATCAAATATTTTTTATGAAGCAGGAACATTCAATGTAGCATTAAAATTAAAATTTTGTCAGCAATGTGGTCTTGACCTTTTACTCACAAGTATTTCTTGGAATGTCTTCCTCAGAAGTGTGTCTGAGAGAAAATTCCCCAACTCATGTGATAACTTGAATAACTTGGAGTATCATAGAAATGACACTTTTTCAGTCATCTAAAGTTGTCCCCACGAGAGTGGAGTCAAGTTGGCTCTACGTGAAAATGAGGTATAAGTAGACCCAGTATGGGGCTCACTTCAATAAGACCGGGTTGCCAGAACGGAGGTCAAGCCAAACACAATCACACAAATACAGTTGAAGCACTCTCTGGAGATTGGAGAGCTGAATACGTTTCTTGGAAAAAGGCTAGGTCACTCAACTACATATTAAGGCGAGATACGAGACACTTAACAGGTTGGAGAACGGAGTTCATGCTGTTCAATCTAAACTCTTATGGAAGGCGTGGAGGTCTCTTTTCAAGGAGCCTTCTCATTTATCCACCTCCATCTTCCAGCTGTGGTGTTTTCTGCCTCAAGCATGTAACCCCAGCCTTCTACATCTGTTTCTACCTCCTCCATCAACCGTGTCTCCAGAGTAGGCAGCCTCTGCTGAACCGGCAAGTAAGGGCATCAACTCACCATCTTGCTTGCACCCATTACTCATAAATAGCAGCTGAATCCTTTATGCAAGACATCTCGTCAAAGGAACAGAATCAAAGGATTGTGGGAGTCTGTGGCAGGAAGTTATTGATGCAAAACATCCTGCCGGATGAATCCTGGTCCCTTATAAGAGCTCCCAGATAGATAAAGGGGTTTGGTTATCTAAAGAGGGGTGTAGCAGGATTACATTCCACGATGTAACACGATTTTTGTTCCTGGGTAGTAAATGTTATTTTCTAATTGCTTATGCCTCAAAAGTATACAAAATGGCTATTATTCCCCACAAACTTTGCTTTTGTGACCAGGACTTTATATGAAGGAAATACACAAATGCACACGTTTTATCATTGAAAATAGGTGAAATTCAAAATATCAATGTCCTTGTCACAAAAGCAAAGTTTGTGGGGAATAATAGCCATTTTCTGTACTTTTGAGGCATAAAAAATTAGAAAATAACACTACCCAGGAACAAAAAAAATGTGATACACAGTGTTAGCAATGGCACGCGGGGGCTTTTGGTGGTAGGGGAGAGAGTCTCGTTATTCCCAGGACTCACTGACACGGTTGGTCGACTGCGGGATCTGCTCTTGATGACAACGGTTAGGAAAGGGAATTGGTTAATCGGAATGGTGAATTGTTTAAAAGGTTTCCTGGGTTTAAATAAGGTCAGAGGAGGAAGGGATATTATATCCCAGCAATATGATTGATCGAATTTAAGTCACTCAGGCATTGATGTCTTATGCGCTCTTTGACCTTTTTGGAGTATTTTTTTTAGATAATTTCGTACTCTATTTTGAATGTATTTTTCATTGTTTGCTCTGTGGTTTCACGTGCTATTGATTGCATGATGCTCTTTTTCACGATGACCCTCATTCATCAATGTCTCTGCAGTCCCTCGCCTGCTTACATGTTTCGCCTGTATTTTTTTGAAACCGTTAATAAATAAAATTTACAGCATCAAAACATAAGTCATGAAACGCAATAGTGTCATTGCATCTCTTGCATTCTCATTGGACAAAGCGTGTGCACTGGATATTATAGCAGACATATTCTTTAGGTCTTACGGTAAAGCCACGTAGATAGAAAAAAATAATAAAAAAATATCACGACGTTTCGATCGCAACGCAAGCAATCGTCATCAGATGAAAAAATAGCGAGAGAGAGCTGCTGAGGCAGGATGTTATAAAGGTTTGAGATGGGTGTAACCCAAGGGTCATAAGCGAAGTGGGCGGGGCTAGTGAAGAAATTTGCATGTAAATGTAAGATTATAGCAGACACTCAATTTTAAGTGTAATTTGTTGAACCAGAACTCAAGAGACCAGAATGAGTCTCACTTGCAAAAGTCACCTAGGTACCCAACATTACAAAAATGTAAAATGAGAAAACAAACAAAAGTATCAAGAGGAATTACAAATATTGAAAACATAATTCCATGCAGTGCAATTCGGCTCAAGCACATTTCCTTCAGACTGAGTGCAGTACAAATTACAAAACGAATCTACAGAATAATTACCATGAAACAGATATAGGGTGACTATGGTAGTAACAGCAATATGTAAACAAACAAGGATATGTATATTCTTGGTTCTTTCGGTAAAGTCACGTAGAAGGGAAACATAATAAAAAATATATAAAAATATAAAACCCTTCTACGTGACTTTAACGAAAGAACCAAGAATATGAATCCCTACAGTCATGAAAGCTTTAAACCAAAATTTAAGGATATGTATGTCAAATTAAATTGCAATTATCAAATTATCAAGAGTTCAGAATCAAGTTGTGATTTAGCAGACAATGGCTATCACAACAATGCTTTTGAGCTGATTTGCATGGTTACAAAAATGTTTTTTGTACTTCTTTCGCACTTGCTAATCGGAGGTGCGGGGAAGGACAAAAAAACTGAACAAAAAAAGCGGTAAATATAAAAAAATGTGTTTTAATCTAGATTTAAACGTGCATAGCTCTCGTGGCTTCCTAATATCGGAAAGAAGAACGTTCCAGATGGCTGCAGACGCGCATCTGAAACTGCTAATTAGAGATGTTTTGTTAACTGTTAAGAATGTTAAATGGGTTTGGGCAGGACACATCGCTAGAATGGATGATGGCAGATGGATGAGACTAGTGACAGAATGGCAGTCATATACGAGAATATCCCCAACAGGACAACTGCCTTGGAGATGGAGGAATGAGATCATAAAATGTGCAGGAGCTCGACATAGTATGGTATCGCAGGTCCCTGAGGGATGGTAATAACTTGCAGCAGGGACATTTTTTCCCCAGTATATATAAAATATTTCTTATGAGGATAATAATGATGGTACATATTCTTAGCTCTTTCGGTAAAGTCACGTTGAAGGGAAACAATAAAATAATAAAATATATAAAACAATAAAAATTCTAACGACGTTTCGACCATAACACAAACGGTCGTCATCAGGTGTGTCGGTTTGCATTAATTTATTAAAAAACGGTGTATTTATTTATTTTTAAAAAAACGTCAGCGCCACGCGCAGCGATTTGGCAATTTATTTAGAAGGACTAGTCCATCTATGTTCTGAAAAAAGAAGGGGGGAGACGAAAACTTAATGTATTGTGTCTGAAAGCCAATGTAAGCGTGAACAATCAATTAAGACCTGGAATGGTTTATCAAATTTTTCCAATGTTTGCTAAGCCAGAATCCATCTTCTCGGTTGAAATTGTCTCTGTGCTTGTATATGTGGATAGCCTCATGAACGAATCTCTCATGGTAGCCAGATGGCTTACAAAGAACCTCTGTCTTGGAAAAGTCAATGTCATGTGAGCCTACTTATATTATTTTATTGTTTCCCTTCAACGTGACTTTACCGAAAGAGCTAAGAATATGAATTACTGCAGTCACGAAAGCTTTAAATCAAAATTTAATGATGGTACAGTTACCAGGTTTCCAAAGCGTATGAATACTAAATATTCTGAATGTGCATTTTACCAGTATTCGGAATTGTAATCTTTACTGGTTCTTGCGTAATGGTTTGGGATCAATCTACAGTAAATTAATGTAAATACCTAGTTTTGGTACCTTTAACATATTACGACAATGTACTGCCTATTTTCAATCCACTGCTGGATGAAAGCCTCGTCCTGCCATGTTGGTCCAGGGGGTTCTGCAACTATACTGCACCGCACTGGTCAGCGTGAATTGGTGAATTGGAAACCAGGGCTGGTTCAGATATCACTCACGACTCAAGTTAGCTCTAGCCAAGAATTTAAGTCAGATCACCAGGTTCATAACGCAGTGTGCTAACAACTGCACCACCGTTCCAACCAATCTTTTAAATAGCGTTGGGCAAACACTTTAGTTTGACACAAATGGCATTCATTTCTCTGCCATTCTTCATTTACGAAAGGAATTTGTTAAGCAATTAAAATAAGCCAATATCCTCTTGTTGGCAAGCTATCTTGTGACCGATGGCAAGGTACTTAATTTGTATTTTTTTAAGTCCACATTATTGTACCATTGGAATCTGCAATACATATTTCCATGATTGTACTTAATTAGATTTGGGGGTTTGGTAGAATTCTACACAGTTTGGCTCTCTCTCCCAGAATCCATATTTTGATTTCATGGTATGCTAACTCAGTAAGGTCCATAAATATATATGCTGTCATATTCTTACAATATACTATAACAGTTTATGAACTAGTATTGTTACATATCATTACATAATATTAATCTTTGTCCTGCATATAATTTTAGATTTTAACATTGAATTATTAGCAATAGATAAATATTATAATAAAGCAAACATCTGTTGTCTCCACATTAAAATAAAATTTTAGTCCATTAGCCAATATGTTGTCCGGAATAATGTTTCATTCTCGCATTTGTTGAAGTTGGCAAACTTCTGAACTCGTATCAACCTTGTGGGTCTCATTAGCAAAATAATAATGATATGTCTGATCATGACAACATAGCAATTTTAATGATACCCTGATGGTAACGTCAGAAATAACATGAGCCAGCACCACAAAACTTTGGGCTGAACGTAGATAACTATGCATTTCATTGAATGTTCAAGATACAATGATCTAATTTATGTGTAGTGTACTTGAAACTAAGAAAATGTTGCACATGTTGGATGGTTTGATTCATGCAGCCAATTGGCTGTTCCAAAAGAACAATACCCAAACACCCTGCCTGCTCTAGCGTCGAGACTAAAGGTCCTTGAACGGCTAGGAAAATGCTATTACTGTACAGTATTTGGGAATGTTATAGACTGAATAATCATCATCAGCCATGGTCAATTCACTGCTAATGAAGGCCTCACAAAAGCTGTAGCCATTTAATAAGTACCTGTATTTATGTACAAATATATATTTTAAAGCTGTATTTCTTGTGCCGGATCAGGTACCCCATAAAAATATATGTACATTTAAACACTCTCTCTAAATACAAAAAAGGGCACATAACAACACAAAAGTGTTTTTTATATATACATTACAAAATGTTTGTATTGCTTTGTTTCACTGTGCTATTTAAAAAAAAAAAGAATCTGTCTTCCAAATCAATCATTTGTTTTGGTAAACAACCGTGCTGTTTCCATATTGCTTTATTGAGTTGACCGTGGCTGGAGTTGATTAATCTCTAGTTCACTGGAAGCCTGACGGTTGCGTCTATTTTCAGTTACGTCAGGGTGATGCAATACGAACAATCCGGGATTTCCAATTGAACCACCCAGGTGACTGATTTGTTGAACTACTGTGCTTCACTGCAACGAAATTCAATTCGCACTCCAAAACATCTAAATTACGACCGTGTAATCAAGATGCCGTACAAATAGGAATAATTTGTGCATTGAGTGGGCTTTGCTTAGACAGGGGGAGGGGACATAACCTGAAGTGTAAATCGTGGTACAGATGAGAAATAATAAACTGGATAAACAGGGTCAATTTGTCATAAAAGCAATATCAAACCGAAAATCACTGTGCAGGCTCACCATGTGACACACAAAGGTCAAAGTAAATACATTAAAACGTAGTTCAAAGCAGCACCCAGCATTAATATACTTTCTGATGATCATCTTGGTGGAGCGGTTCGCACACTGTGTTGTGACCCCGATGACCTGAGTTTGAGTCCCACAGCCATGGCCAACATCAATGACAAGAGATGCCTAAACCCTTCCCGAGCACCCAACTTCACTAACTCACACTGGACCAGCGTGGTAAAGTAAGGCCAAACAACCCCTCTGACTGGGGATCGGCGACCAATATAACAAGAGCCATTTTTTTTCTCGAATTCGGTCAAAAAAGTTATATATTTCAAGGGAAGCAACGCATGTGAATACGAGACGGCGGTCCTTCATAAATACCATCACGGAGCAGTCCTTAAAGAGCCGCAGCGCTGCAGGTTGTCGACCACTGCCCATGGCTGATACAGGATGGGGAGGCTTTCATCCAGCAATTGATTGCCAAAGGATTGGTTAATTCAATTATATATATTTTAGAAGACCTTGAAGATCTTACATGACTCTCTTTTTCAAATTGAAACACTCCCCTTTATTTTGGAATGTGTGCACGTTCATACAACCAAAATAAAACTTCCAACTGTGTAAAAGACATTGACATTCAATATATTTTCAATTAAAGTTACTTTGATGTTTCATAAAAGCTGATTTTTGAAAGCAAATATTTTAAAAGGTTTATTTTGGAAATGTAATAGAGTAAATATATCTCGTTAGAAAAATGTATTGTTTCTGAATACGTTTTTTCGTAAAATTATGTAATGACAGTGCATAGTTATTTGTGCTCAGTAATAAAAAAAAGATTCACTCGAAAGTTGGATGTTTGGACATTTAAGATTTCATTTAGCCCTTTGATTTAAATGAATTAAAAAAAAATCAGTTCCATTTGTACAATGACCCAGAGTCAAAGAATGTTTACAGAGCTAGCTTTGGAAGGTAGTAAGCCGTAATATGTGAGAATTCCAATCACGCACAACGGCTACACGGCACGCACATGTTATTTTCACCTGTGGCCAGCAGGAATGGAATGCGTTTTCCGGTGTTACGTTTTTAGCACCCATGGCATCAGAGGGAGGCTGGTGGCATACCACCGAGTCTGGAAACACTACGTTCCCAATTTCTAATTATAAACCTGAGGAAAAGAGCCTGTTGTATCTACCTCCCTACATATTCACCGTTTCTATCCTTAGCTCTGTCTATAATTGCATCTGTTATAGGAGACGCATCTCTACAAATGTAATCCGCGTACTGTAGTCCGCTTTTAATCATCAACTCGCATAGCTCTAGAGTGCCATTGTATCCTCGTCGTATTTAATATTTGCTTACTTTAATAAAACTGCTATAGCTTTCTGACGAAACGAAACTTTACTCTTTATATATGAAATGTACATTCAGCAACACGGCTTAAGATAATTTTATTTGAGAAGAAGATTTTTTTAAATACACTTGCGAATTTTTACTTGATATTGTTTCTATTCATTTGGTTAACACATGCACATTAGATTAACATGCCATCGTGTGAAAATGCAAGGCTGTTACTAAATACAAAAATACATGAGCTCGATGTTGCCTCTGCATGGTATTGTGTTTGTGAATATTATTGAGGGATGTTAAAGAACCTGTAGGCTTTCGCCACCAAACTCATCTATAATAGAGGTTTTTGGGTTAGATCACGTGAATATATAAATGTGTCATATTCTTGGTTCTTTCGGTAAAGTCACGTAGAAGGGAAACAAAAAAAACAACAAAATCATTTCTGATTCAACCGCATTAATTGATCAAACCAAACAGTTCCCGTTGAAACCTTCTGCTGCCAGGCCACCAAGATTATACGGCTTACCAAAAATACATAAAGTAGATACACCCCTTCGTCCCATCGTCTCTACTATCAACTCCCCCACCTACAAACTGGCACGTTTTCTGTCTGAAATCCTGCGGCATTTCACTGGAAAAACCACCCCTGCGGTACAAAATTCTACTCACCTGGTATCGACAATCAAGGGTATTTCTCTGTCCCCAGACGACCTGTTTGTCAGTTTTGATGTAGTTTCCTTATTTACCAAAGTTCCTGTACCTGACACCATCGCAATCATTGAAGAATTGGTTCATCAAGGACTAAACACTGAGGTACCCCCCCTGGTAAGACACTGCTTAACCAATACATACTTCACTTGGAATGGAACTTTCTACAAACAAACTGAGGGCACCCCAATGGGCTCCCCCCTATCTCCGGTTGTAGCCAACATTTTCATGGATAAATTTGAGACTGACGCCATCCAGACTGCCACTCTACACCCAACCTTATGGAAGAGGTACGTGGATGACACTTTTGTCATCTGGCCACATGGCCGGCCTGCTCTGGACCAATTCTTCGACCACATCAATTCCATACACCCAGCAATCAGATTTACCATGGAGGTCGAAAAAGATGGCAAACTACCCTTTTTGGATGTCTTAATTAAAAGGAGACCTGATGGTTCAATGAGCCACTCTGTCTACAGGAAAGCTACCCATACGGATGCTTACCTGAAACCGGATTCCCACCACCATCCATCCCAGAAGAATTCCCTCATCAAGACTCTGCACCATAGAGCCCAATGCATATCCGACCAGGAACACATAGCCAGTGAACTCAAGCACGTACAACAAGCTCTTAAGGCTAATGGTTATTCCGACTACACAATCTGCAAAGCTATCACTCCAACCATGAAGAAAGACCCACTTGAGGAGCCTTTCAAAACCATCACTTTACCCTACATTGCGGGGATCACAAAAAAGATCTCCAAAATCTTGAATAAACACAAGATCCAGGTCCGATTCAATACATTACATAAAATCCGTGATCTGGTTCCATCTGTAAAATATGTGATTCCGGACATACAGTACCCTGGTGTCTACAAACTAAGTTGCCTCTGTGGTAGTAGTTACATTGGAGAAACCAAACGACATGTCTCGGACCGCATTCGTGAACACAAAGCAGACCTGAAACACGGTAGGACCAACACCTCGGCCGTGGCAGATCACTGTTATAATTCAGTAGGCTCACATGACATTGACTTCTCCAAGACAGAGGTTCTTTGCAAGCCATCTGGCTACCATGAGAGATTCGTTCATGAGGCTATCCACATACAAACACAGAGACAAGTTAAACCGATAAGATGGATTCTGGCTTAGCAATCATTGGAAGGATTTGATAAATCATTTTGGGTCTTAATTGATTTATCACGCTTAAGGTGGCTTTCAGACCGCATCCATTATTTTTCCGTCTCCCCCCTCCTCTTTTCTGAACATAGATGGACTCATCTTCTTGGTTCTTTCGGTAAAGTCACGTAGAATGGAAATAAAATAATAAAATAAAACATAATAAAATAAAATTCTCACGACGTTTTGGCCACAACACAAGTAGCCTTCTTCAGGTGAACGAACAGAACTGTCGGGACGACAGCGCTTCAATGAACGCTGCTAAGCTTCGAAGTGTCTTTTAAGCTAGGTGGGAGGAGCAAAGAGCCTTGACAAAGGAGTTTACATATCAACAGGAGAATTTAGCATTGAAATAGCTGTCTTAAAGTGTTGGATCAGCAGGGTGTTAAAGTCAGAAATTAGCTTGTAACTGGGAGATTAGGATGATGTTAATGTGAGGGATTTGCATGTAACTAGTCACTAAATTTCTTTTTTAAACACTCATGCAATGGCATTGCTACAGCATAAAAAAAAAATTGGCTCTGATTTAGCTTAGAACTTGTAGAAATGAATCTCGAATGTTGGCACATCACCACTCTAATACATCCTAGCTGTCAAGGTTTATCTTCTAAATGTCAATAACTATCACCATTGGATGGACACTTGCTTTGTTATACTGGGATACTGTATGTCTGTCGTGATTACATTTTTTCCTCTGTCATTAATCATTCACTGAAAACAACAAAATGTTTGATTAATGTCTTTTGATGTATACAGGTGTGAGGCTCAACTTTTGCATTATCCTCAGCACATTATATGAAAGTGTTAACCTATGTTTATTTTTCGCTTACCACTCATCAGCGGTAAATTAGCAATGTTTTGATCCAACAAAATCAACTAATGATATAAAAAATGACTTTTCATAAAATTATGCCTGTCTCAATACTATCTTGTAGGTGCCAAATAAAAATCGTGGAGAATGTAGGTTTTTAACCAGGTTTAAAAAAATCGACAATATTGTTTATAAATAGTGATCAGTTTAGCTTCAGTGAAGACATTGTTAAATCCGATTTTAATTAAAGAATAAATTTGCTTACACACAAATTATCCCAGCATTAGCATTTTCTTAGATAGACATTAACAAAAGTATTAATATGTGTACAAGTGCATTTACTTCTTGCTAATTTTAAATGAGTAAAGAAAGCAAATGAAAGATCGTATTTTAAATCTAATTTTAAACACTGCTGACACTTTGAATGCACCTGTTTTGGAACCACCGGTGGAAAAACAAGAATAACCAATATTACGTTATATTTTAAGCTTTAAATTTAACACTGGAATTTGAGCGCTTAATTGTAAAATATTTAAGGGAATGGAAAATATCATCTGTTCTGTTTCCTCCTTCCTACCTCCTGCCACTAAGTGGTTGGCAGACATTTTTTCAGAGCAGCTATTTACTGTAAGGACAGATATGTTCATGAGTAACCCCTCTCATTTGAGTAAATTACATAATAGGCCTGCTTTTTCCTGAATATACGAGTCGCAAAGTGTGCACATTGAGGTAAGGATTATTATTCTTGGTTCTTTCGGTAAAGTCACGTAGAATGGAAACAATTAAATAATAAAAATATAAAACAATAAAATTCTCACGACGTTTCGACTGCAACAACACAAGCAAAATGTAAGGATTATTTTGAATGGTAAATGACAGTGAGAGAGCAATTTTTCACCATTAACAAATGGGCCCTTCCAGAGAGATGGTTATATCAAAATAACATTCTTTACATTGATGATAAGTAGAACAGATTATAAAAATACCTTTGCCAACTGCTCTCGTTTCAGAATACAATCGTCAGCTGGTGTTTGGAATTTGAAGTGGAAACACTCGCGACAATTTGTTTCCATGTGCCTTATTGCATAGAGATCACTATTATCATATATATAGATCGTTGTTACTGCCAGCTTGGGAACTTGATGCAAAATTTATAGTTTTAATCTTTAAACTCCAAAGTGTAGCACCATTTTTAGAATTGTGCATAACCATTCCTATACTTGTGGAAGATTATATCCTCACACAAATAACTTAGTAAAAAATATAACTTTAAAGGATATTTTTTACGAAATTTTCATGGTTGTATTTAATATATAGATAGTTGCTCCATGTTAAAAAGATGTCACAAAATGTAACTTAGTGTTTCCAAATTCAATCCACGTTTTTACTTCTCCAAAACATGTGCCTGTTATAAATAGTTTTGCACACTTTCCTTAAGGCATGTTTTGTTTTTTATCTATCTATCACTCAATGTTCAGGTCCTTATTTAGCTTGTTTAGTTAATGTAAGAAAACAAACTTTAGAAATATAAAGGGTGGTTTTGTAATTTATATGAAACAATGAAGTGTTAAGCTTATTTTTGATATGTAAAAAACAAGGTTTAATTGTACAATATAGAGCAATATAATTGAAAGTGATGTTCACATCAGAGTGCACAACAATGGAGGTAATCCCAGCAGCAGCAAAGCTGTCAAGTCCAGCATTTTATTCTGGCAGCATAAGAAAATGTATCACTGCTGCAGACAATGCCATGGGATTCTATACAGTGCAATTGATTTTAAAAGCTTTTAATCTATCAATGGTACTTGAAACGTCTTTTAGCAAGACTTAAATTGACTACTTTGTGAAATTGCCTGTCACTTGGAATGTGGAATCCTATTACCACCTGTGCAAATTTGCATATACATGATGTTAGGCCTGTCTTTACTATGGTGCTAAATAAATACGTGGATTGTGCCTTTATTTTAACATGTGCCTACGAAAACATCAAATAAAAGTAGCACTTCAAGTTATAATGGCTTGGTTAATGTGTTGCTACTTTTTGGAATATTTTCCCAAGTTCTAACGTCGGCGTGCTGTATTTACTTTAACATGTTCCCATCAGTTTTGACAGAAGCTAGCGTCGTTTACCCAATGTGGTCTTTCTAGGTTGGCTGAAAAATGTTCACCTCTAAACACTGTGGGCATCTTAATTCGATAACGATCCCCGAATTGGAAAAAGCCACCCGTTGCCCATGGCCAAAGCTTGAGAGAAGGAAATCCTCAACAGGCGGCCTAACCTGGAAGACCACACTTGGATTACGAGTGGTTGAGAAAATATACTTCCTGAATGAGTGTTGCGTAGGTGGGAATGGTTTAACAAATGCCCCTTTTTCAAGTTCAGGTTCTGTTTTAAATGTCCTCATCAGAGTCAGTGCAAGGACCACGTGGTGAGCATGAAGTGGGTGTTGGTGAAGCACAGATAGTTCCTGCGTCACTCACCAGACCTCTTCGGACTCCTGACAAAACCATGAGGTGCGGCTCTGTGAGATGCGCCAACAGCTTATAAGTCATCAATGTCACAAACAGCCCTGATTTGTGATCTCAACAGCTGTTTGCTTGATAGAATATCGCAGTTGTGCAACGTTTGGTTTGCAATCTGCAATGACAAGCAAACTGGGGTTGTTCACACTGTCATTGTTAGGAAATGGCTGAAAGTATTGTACACTGATGAGGAAAAATTATCATTCTCTAAAGTGGCTGTGATTGGAGTGAAGAAGTTTTCCTTTTCTGATGCTGAGTTGTCAGCCCAGTTCTGAACGGTCAACAAGACGCTTGTCAGTTGTTTCAACGAGAAATACTTGAATGCATGACAAAAAACAGCTAATACACTATAGCGTGCTATGTTTGGCTCACCCAGATTTGCAAATATGATCATTTCATAGCGTTTATGCAAAGATAATTTGGTCGGCCACCAGCAACCTCGACATTTTATTGCATTCTCAGTGGTGCATATTCACGCTGCAGTGGGCAGCTGCTGCTGGCGCAGGGAGAGTTATGCGTTTGGTAACTCCAATATAATCATCATGCAGTATACTGGAACCAATAACAACTTGCAAATCATGCTATGTTAGCTAACCGTGAAACAGCATCTTATGCATATTTTTTTAGAAACCTGTCCCTTCCACATATATTAAAATTTACGTGATGTAAAAGTTATGAAAGGAAATAAAACTTGTCATAAAAAAATAATATCTGCTCATGCAAACAGAAATTTAAAAAAAAAAGAGTTGCCGTTTGATATGTTTCTTTGCAGATACAAAAACCTTCGGTTGTAAACAAGGACGAAAGCTAGATTGGTGAGTCCATACTTGGCTTGCTGGCTGGCTGACTGTTAAAATTATAGATAAACACATCAATAGTCCTTGTCAGCCACAGCGGTGACCTCTCTCATTCCTCGTTGCCCCACACCACAATTTGGCGTGAGGCTTTTGTGCTTCCGGCTATAACACAACACTGTGTTTACATAAAAAGGGCACGTTCACGCTTTTAAAAAACAAGGCGTTGTCGGGGCTTGCAGGGACATGCCTATAAATATCATCGCAATTTACCCATTATATTACATGCGTGCAAGTGCACATGTTTCAAATTGTAAACGATGTACTGTCAGTGTCACGCACTCTTTTACCGTAAAAATATCAAGTCATATAAACTTTAACTTTCTACTCACCAGTTGTGGAAATGTGTTTTTTTTTGGTCAGAGGTCAGAGCACTCAGCTGTCACTGTTGAGATGCTGGGTTCAAATCCAGGTTTCAACCGCATGTACTTTCCCTTACAACTTGCTGCAGAGAAATCTTCATCACATTCACACGGTACTGTCGTTGAACTGATAATGCGTTTCTCACAACTGAAATTTAACATAATTAAGTGAAAAACTAAAGTCAGTAGTAATTATGCTGAGTCCATCAAGTCGTTACACTTGATCAACCTGTTTTAATTGCATGTGGCTACCTTGATTAGAACCATAGAAAGTCAGGGATGACATTTCTACAACACCTGCGACATCTGCCATGTCAGTCATTCTAGATCCAGTGTGAACTCTCCACAAAGTGGTTACTCATCATCATTATGAGTGAATGCACAGGGGACGATGGGCTGTGGACACACGCCATTGATTAATTCTGACATATGTCTTGCGTTTTTAGCGTTTTCATTCTCTTTCAGGAGTGGACCGAGAAGAACAACCCTCAAGACACAAGAGCCAGCATTAGCAACATTTTAATGAATGTGTCTACAGTATTGTACATCTTGTTAACATCACAAGGCCATTGCAGATACAGGGTGCCCTGTAATTTCAGATGAAGAGATGTACAGTAGTCTCGACTGCTTCTTTTGCAGCTCTGAAAGTACTAAACGAAACATTGTCATAGACAGCATTTCAACAATTCAAATTCAGCAGTTGCTTTAATTATCTTCAGATATGGCTGTTAGTACAAAGTCAAAACAAATATATCACCATATGTTTTATGCTTTATCCACGTAAGTTTGGTTTTATATATGAGGTAAGTTTGGTCAGTAAGCTAATCTATGGACCCAGAACAAACAATTAACTTGTCAGTCCTGACAACATTCCATTTGAGTTTTGGCAATTTAAAAAAATAATGAATAATACTGGTTTTACCCATTTGAGGTTGTTGCACAATACACTTTCGTGGCCATATGAATAAAACGGTACCAGTATTGTAAAATAATTCCATCTCAAAACCAATTTCTGCTCTTGCTGCACGGACCATTTTGAACTATTGAACTGTATGCTACGTTCATGCATCCGCCGGTGTTGTTAGTGTGTTCATTCTAGATTTTAAGTTTTCGCGACTGCAAGGATCCATACTCTTTGGTTCTTTCGGTAAAGTCACGTAGGTGAATAAATAAATATAAAATATAATAGAAATAAATAAATCACGACGTTTCGATTGCAACACAAGCAACCATCATCAGGTGTGATAGCCACAGCAAGGAAATGTTTTACTGAAGTGGGAGAGAGACCAGGGTTAGGGCGTCCCTGAAGTACCTGCAGTTTACGCCCCCCCTACCCTCCCCCCCTCTCTGACTTATTTAGCTGTCCTAACCCTGGTCTCTCTCCCACTTCAGTAAAACATTTCCTTGCTGTGGTTATCACCCCTGGTGATGGTTGCTTGTGTTGCAATCGAAACGTCGTGATTCATTTATTTCTATTATTTTATATTTTCACCTACGTGACCTTACCGAAAGAAGCAAAGAGTATGTTTGTTAACGGCACAGTGGGAACCTGGGTAATATGTTGATTACTAAATGAAGATGAGCCTCTCAGAAGAGGCCAGTGGGATCCATAAACACTGACAGAGAAGCGGCTACAAACAACCTGGGGTGAATCACTCTGGCCGGCCATCAACCACCACCACATGCAGGTCCAATTTCTGCTCTGCTACATGGACTTTATAGAACTACGGTGAGTATTGTACGTTCGTGCAGCTGCTGGTGTGCTCAGAGGTCATCAGTGGCACCACAGTGGGCTTCGGGGGGCTACCGATCCCCACTTGACAGACTGTAAGGGCGAACAATTGACTTTAGCAACCCTCTCGGACTCTGTGTGGCCAGGGGTGGTAGAAGGCAATTGACGTAATTATAAGAGTGTGCATTATCATGAGCACGTGGTTTTTTTTAGAGTAAGCAGCAGCTCTTCTCACTGGAGAAACATAGCCCTCGGGGGGGGCCCCGCACCTCCAATGAGCACAGTTGGCTACGTACGGTGCGAAAGAAGCTCCACATACATAGAAAAGGCAGAGGTTACCACCTGTTGACTTAAAGCTTTCGTGACTGCAGGAATTCATACTTTTTGGGTCTTTCGGTAAAGTCACGTAGATAGAAAAATAATTTTAAAATCACGACGTTTCAAAACGTCGTCATTCGCGCATTAAGCCATCTCGTTTCCTTTCCCCTTAGCCAAAGAACGTCTACTTCACAGTTGCAGATTTGGCTTTTTCTTTTACGTAATGTAGCCTCATGGTAAATTATGGTCCAATAACTCAGGCGTGGAAGGCCCTCATCCAGCAGTGAATTGACGAAAGGTCCGACCAATGTAACCTGGACACTACTCATCACTAGCCCTCCACCGCTATCCCTCTCAGTGGTTTTTAATTCTCCCACTTGTGCAAATGTGGCACAACCCATGGTGAGAGTTGTTCACCTTTGTCCGGATTTTATTTCCAATCTGTGTGTGTATGTCCATGTGAACCAATGTTGCATTCAAAATGTGTGGATAGCAGCTAACTCAGTATTTTGTTAAAAAATAAGTACAGCATATGGATGTGCAGTGTAAAAGTTCACATGGTGCTTGCTAGCAGAGCTAAGTAGAAGCACAACTCAATTTAGAAGAAGAAGAAAAAATGGCACCAAAGCGGAATGATTTTTCGTGATGTATTGGTATTGACAGCTGCGCATTTCGCGCATCATGTGTGATGTTACATAAGTACAGGGTTAGTCACTTGGAGCACTCACGACAAGATGGGTCACTCTGTGTCAGCTCCCTCCACTCCCCAATGTGCGCTGCTTTTAGAGCCTTGGCATGTTGGTTACGCCAGGCCGGGCCGCTGCTGTTTTGCAATTGGGACACTATGAGCAGTTTTGTTGGCACTGCTCCCAAATAGCAATGCAAATCATTCACTCTCCACAAGGCTCAATCCAGTCTTGGATTTAAAGCCAGGACACGTGAGGCTGAGGTCGAGGTCGAGGAAGAAAGCCGCAAGGTCGAGGCTGGAAGCCATAAGGCCATCCCGAAGCTCAGGCCGAGAACCTTTTAGGTTGAGGCAATTATTTCGACCAGTCCAACTACAATTCCCCTCGGCTGAGGCCGATGTCCCGGCCACTGCATCTAAGACCGTGATCACACCCCCAAGGCCAAGGTGAAGAATGAGAGCTGAGACAATTTCCATGAGCTTGCCGGCCTCCAGGCCAAGGACTGGTCTCGAGGACCCAGGACTGGCTCTATCCCACCCATGGGAAATACAAACTCTCCACGCAGGCCACAAAATAAATGCATACTTGCCAAGATATAGTTAAAAAGTCATATGTATACATGGACCCAGGTGATTTTTGGAACAGCAGATTTTTTTTATAATTTGATGTCTAGGTTCTTTAGCCATTCGATGGCATCGGTTGTCAGATGAACAGGTGTGGTGCCACTGTTAAATGAGCTTGATGGGAAGTCAGCAGTTGACTATGTGCTTCTGTTTTTGATCTGCTCCACAGTTGAAGCTAGAACTATATTTTATATATATAATTGTGTAGAAGATGAGCCCATTGGACCGTTCGATGTCCAAATGCAATTCACCATGGTGCAGGCTTTATCCGGAAGTGAGACGTCACAAAGGGATTCGATTGGTCCACTAATTAGGTATTTGTTGGTCATTTGTGCATCCCTTCATTATGTTCGCTATCTGCCTGAAAACTTTTGAGTCCGATTAGCACGTTTGGGTATGTATGGTGCGAAAGAAGTTCAACATACGTACTATACAATGGCCCAAATGGTTAATGGGATCTGAGGCGAATAGAATGTGCTTTCAAAAAATAGAGATATATACAATTGAGATAAATGAATTGTATTATGTTTCTCTGCAAAGTAAATGTTAATTATTCTGTTAATTATTGCTCTTTCGTTTCTCCATGTTTAAAATGTAATTTTAATTCTGAACGGTGATAGCATGATACATTTTACACTGCCAAGCGATAACAAGATCTCATTTATACCGTTTGAGATAACTCTGGAATTCAAAGTGGTGATGGCTTGAAGCTTCACTCGGCCAATGAACAGCAAGTGTGATTGTGAGTGTTATTTAACTCTTTCAAACTTCATCTGCACACGCAACTCATGATGTCAAAGCAAAAAAATTGCTTCTGCACAGCCACTCTATATTTTTGTCAATCCCTCAAGAATAAACTAAGTCCACGAGTCTCTTTCCAAATATGCACACAGCATCCTGTTGCATACTTACTACAATCATCTGTCACTTACTATCTCTGCTTGTCACATCTGTCTGAAAAGTTGTTGTATCCTATCTAATGAGTGTATTGGCATTGCCATGGAAACCTATGAAAATCTTATCCAAGGACACGTGCATTTTATGCTCTGGCAAATAACAACACGCTGTCTACACCGTGCTACATATACTTCACAACAGGCTATAAACGTATTAGATATTGTAGCATCGTGATAATTGGCAGAAACATAAAACTTCGTTAACTTAGCAAGTAATACATTCAAAACAAGTTACCATGTACATTTCATATACCTATTTGGCACCTTGCTTGTGATCACTGATACGATAAAAAGCATTTCGCTGGCCTCAGCAAATCAAGATTGCTGTGGCAAGAGTCATCCCAGCTTTGGCAGATTACTCTAAATGACTGGGAGGAAAGTATCGATAGATAACTTCAACTAAAGCATTGTAATATGTTACAGCTTTCAATGTTTAGACAAGCGTGAGCTAGATATTTAATGTAAATGTAGATCTTAGTGCTTAATTCGCTTTTCGCAAAAATGCTTTTGTATGTCAAATTTCAGCAGCAAAATTTTCAAAAATATGAAATTGCCAAAAGACGTTTACTGAGTCACCCCCTTTGGCGATTCGATAATTTTCCACAATTTCCAATAGCAATGTCATACAAACAGTAAGTATTCATTGTTGCAGGGGTCACATGAACCAATTACATAAAACATGCTATATATGGATCAAATATAATCGTTTCTCATATGCACGAGTTGATTAATTTTTCCTGATTAAATGTTGCATCCCTACTTTCCACCGCTGCACGACACTTCCAATTTTGGTCTTGAACATAATTTTGTCTTGGAAAATATGTATGCAGCACCATCCTCCTTTAAAATCCATGTTTGCTCTTAGCTAAGCTACAAAATGTAGAATTTCTTGCAATAAAAGCGCTTTTGTCAATAAAGCTGCAAAATTATGTTTAAAATATTACAGCTGTAAGAACATGTTATTAACATTCTGGCATGGATTCTGCAGGTGAAGGTGTTGATAGATAATATAGAATGAAACCCTACATTGTACAAATAGCATTGCATATCTTTGCAATTATTGTTCTAATCTCACACTATTAAATGCCCAATTGTTTGTATTATAACATTCATTGCAATTGTAACTGTGATTTAACAGAAAGTATGTCTCCACACTGAAATGAGGATTGGACAGTGAATACAGTCTGTTCTCTTATAACGCAGTAGTTGCATTCCTGAAGAACACCGCACTATGGAAAAATCGCGTTATAATGCACAATATAGGGTAGAACAGTCTGCGATAACACGTGAGATGCGTATACAGGCTGAATAAAGACTGAGACGCGTGGGTAGCATCTAGAAGCATCCAGCAGCATCCCGCCTTGAGTGATGATGCTACGCCGAGGCAGCCGTACAACCACTTATTCCTACTCGCGCGACAGAGTTCTATTCACTCAATCGCGTCATATCCAATTCGCATCCCCGTTGTAATGACAGGGAAATCAGCTTACAGTACAAATGCACTAGTGGCCACGGGAGGTAATAACAGGGGTATCAGTTGTGAGTGCGAAGGGACTGGTGGCTACGGGAATATTCGAGAAGGGAGCGTGGTCAGGAAACGGAAGAGGATGGTAGAGTCTGCCGGTAGAGGGAGCGTCCAGAATCAGGTAAAATGATTGAGAAGAGGGCCTGGCCTCATGTTGATATATAAGGGAGATGCGCGGGAGACTCGGGGCTGTTGCAGTGGGATGTCCGCCTGATGTCGAGTGAACGTGTCTTCAATAAAGTGCCATCTCAAGAGAAGTGTGTCAAGTCATCATTACAAAAACATGTTCTCCCTAATACATTCATTGCGTTATAGCCAATTCGCGTTATGAAAACAGATTTTATGATAACAGACTCTATCTGCCTTATTATTACTAAACTAGTGGTGGAAATTTTACTATTCAGTGTTGCCATTTTGTCTTAATTTTGCAGTGTTAACTTTAAATAAGGCGGTAACAACAAAGCTTTTTTTATTGCGCCATGGTGGCGAGATGTTAACTACCTCACCTGGTATGCAGGAATTAGTGGGTTAAATCCCAATCCTCGTCCCTGTATATTTGGAGTTTTAATGTTATCCCTGTGGTCGTGTGGATTTTTCTCAGGGTCCTCCATTTATTCTCTCCAAATTTAGAAACATGAGTTTAAAGTATTTGACTTTTATAAATGTCCACATGATAAGCCACATCGATGAGCTATCATTGTGGCCAGATCCCTCCTGAAAAAGAGCTCAGTGGGTTTTACCTGGTACTGTAATATACAAAGTGTTTATAGTTTAATCCGTTCTGCATGCAGGTAGAGCTAAACATAGTCTCCACAGGTGTGAATGATTAAACCTCACAGGTGATGGGTCCAATCAACAAATGCACTTGCAGCATTGAATCGACAGAGGAGGTACATACATATGTAGTGTCAACGATTCAGAGACAGAGTTTCTAGGAGGCACTTTCTTTATTAACAACTTTCACGTTCTCGTCTGCACACTCTCCACAGTAGTAGCTCAGCCTAGCCTGTTTATTACACTAGTCGTCTAACACTGATGGCGCTGACTGACATAGCCAACTACTATCCTTCGTAGCGCAATATCTAGCGGAGACGTTTAGCGACGACAGCGACGAGACGACAGCAACAACTAGACAAGTCCAATCCCAGAACCGGCATTTTATGCTCCAAGCGCGGCCTGGCTCCGCCCTGACCGCGCCTCCTCGAACCTGCTAGCAGGTTCCAGGGGCCTCCAGATGGGTCCCTCAGTGACCCTTACCCTAGTTCCTCCCCTCTGCCAGCACACCGTGCTCACCCTCACCGGTGTGTGTACTATCTGTCCACCACAGTTGCCGCTGCTGTTCAACAGCCGGTGCTATTACACTACACATATGTCATGACATGATGACACCTCTGGCTAGAAAAGGGAAGCACGGGTACAGGCACCGCTAAAACAACATCCAATCTGAAAGGGAGAGGTATCTGGGGCAAAGGTAATGGGCGGGGTTAGCCGAGATGCTCCGGGAACCTGCTCGAAGGTTTCACGATAGGGCGTGGCCGGAGGCGGGGCCTAGCCACACCTGGGGAGATATAAGCGGGAGCGGCCGAGGGCTCGGGGTTCGTATGTGGAGTCTCGGGTCCGGACTGCGTCCCTGCTCGCCGTCATCTCTCTCCGTCGTGCGGCCACGTGGAAGATCTCCTGCGGGCTTCCATCACCCTACTCGGCATGCCACCAGCCAGCGGCGTAGCCGAGTGTGGATGGTGGAACCGCGCCGAGTGATCGGCCGTGTGTGTGTAGCCAGTAGAGACGCTAACATCTAAGTGTTGTACTCAGAGTGAGAAGATAAGGTTGGTCTGTGTTGTGCCTGTATAACAATAAAGAAGTAATACCCTCTACACGACATGTCGCGGAAGTCGCTCATTACACATATATGAGACCCAAGTCTACGTGCTGAGGAGGAGGAAGCACATGGGGCAGGGGTTGCAGCAACTGGAGTGTGGCAGCACTACAAACCAGGACATCAGGTAACCAGCCAGGGACAACGACCAGCAAGAGAGGCATTGGCGTCTGAACAAGAACCAGCCAGGGAGACTTGTGAGCAAAACTGTACACCCATTGGAAGAGTCGAGGGTGTCGATGGGTTAATCAATAACCCTGCCAGCCCCCTACAGGCCCAACTCCGTTATTGCATGCTTGTGTACACACATGCATCGATGTACTGCACAGCACATAAGGACTTTCACAAAACCACACTTTAATCCCTTGCTGCCACAGAGGGAGAGCCTAATAGCTAATAGGGATTCCCACTCTTTTTCAGGGAGCCTGGTGGGCAGGGAGCCAACTGACGAGCAGACTCGAGTTAGTACAGGAGTGGAAAGTCGTGGGCCTCCGACTCTCTACCTTTGGTGTTCTGCCACCTCGTTTTCTGGGAGGAAATATAACAATAGCTGTGCGCGGCATAGCAGTGTGGTCATACTCTTAATCAGACGTGTGGTGAGCTGTACTTCAGTGTCGGAGTGCATGTTCAGAACCTTGCGTGTTTCACTGAGAGATGAGCACAGAAGCGATAACATTGGACACATGCTGACGGTTGTACAGAACAGTGTGGAGCTGAATGTGCCTGCCCGTAACATTATATGAGGTGAGAGAGTGTGCAAGCGGGACTTCTAGTCGGTGCAAATAAGTAGGCCACAGCTCATTGTCCAGGGGATTCTCGAGTCGATTCGGGCCCTAAAATGTATGTTTGCACTTCACGGCTGTTGAGTTTGGGTCCAGTCTTGTGGCTACACTTATTTTAATGGTTATCTCTTCAATGCTCTTGTGTGGCACAAAGAAAGCACCGCATTGTTCCCATGGCGACTTCAACAGGATCAGGAGCTTTACTTGCACACTTCACCACAGGCTCTGCAGGCAGCACGTGCACGCTGCAGGCAGCACGTGCACACTGCAGGCAGCACGTGCACGCTGGAACTTCCACTTACGCGCACCGCGCCACGTTCTACGTCTCCCGATTACTCGTGGGTGCTTGGCCGCGTCTGACCGTGCCCAGCATCAATCACGCGTCAGGAGGGGCGTGGATGAGCATGTTGTGGATGAAGCCGCAGTGCCACTCTGACTACGTGCCTTTTAATTCTGCATACTTTCAGATATTTTTTTTATGGAGGGGTCTTATTTCCATCCTTTTAAACATTTTGTTCTACTCTTCCCCCACTGAATAAATGTTATCCCGACATTTTGTATTCCACTCTGCAACATTTCCCAGAACATCGGTTCAAACTGGTCATAATAGAAGTTTAGAATGGGATCGTGTAAGCACTCTCTCCATGGACAATATGTTTTCCGATATAGCAACACTCCATGAGCTATCGATCTCGGGTTTGGACCAAACTCTTTGTACACGAAGAGACAAGGTCCACAGAATTATATTATGCTTTCAGAATTACCAGACACTCTGGTATTCTTAAACAAGGATTCACCTTTTACTGACCAGAAATGGTTAGAAATCGGTTTCCCTTTACTACTTAAGTTACCAATGCCCTGTGAGATTTAACTCTTTCGTACGTCATGATCAGCCTACTCATGTACTTAAAACCTTTTGTTCTTTGTTCCTTATCCAAACCATTTTTTGTTCAAATGTTTCACCTTTACTAGTGTAGTGAGTCCAACTGAGTCCCAGACGTTAACTTGGGAGCAACACTATGCATTCAACGCAACAGCACCAACATAACATAACCTACGCTCGGGTCTCAAATGCTCATCTAGCCACGCTTTGGCAGAACTAGCCACGGTTCGCTATCCCGGTCCGGACCACAAGCTGGGTCCCAGACCGCGTGGCTAGAGGCTTCTTCTCCACGACGTGGATCTTCGAACACCAACGCTTGAAGAACCCCGAGCTCCTCACGGAGCCAGGCGTTATATGGCTCCCGGGCTGGGGCTGGCTCCGCCCTTAGCCCCTTCTCAAATGTTCCCGAGAGCTCTCCGGGACCACGTGACCGCGCCTCGGCCCCCGTCCACCGGTGCCCCCCCCCCCTCCAGTATCGTCCGGTCACGTGACAACAGGTCAGCCAGAGTGTCATGCCCCAAGGTAACCCTGGCTGGCTGACTCTCACTCTTGCTCCCTCACTGGGAGCCGGCACCGCACATTGCTCGCGGTGCCTCCGCGCTCACCAGCGCTCATCCAACCACCGCCAGAGTTGGTACTGCAGCCCGCAACCACCCGGGCTGCCCGCAATGACAACATTACCGGCCGTGACTTCGCCAGTCCCGGCACCACACAGTGACACGTACAGTCTCTACACTAGCACCAAATTTTTGCAATCTTGAACCCAACATTTTCAACATCTTAAATGCAATTTTATTTTTTCAATCAAAACTCCCTTGACTCACCATGGTCTTCACTAGCAGGGACCCTGGCTTGTGTGTTACTGGTAATCCCCCTGCAGTAACCCTTTCCAGAATTTCCTGCTGCTGCTGCTGGTGGAAGGCTCGCCATCCCTGTGACAGGTGTCCCAGCTGATCACATCTGAAACAATGGTTACATTTATCACCTTTTCCCTTCCCTTGGCACGTTCTGCATCCTTTTGGTCGGGGAGGTCTGTCGTTAACTGCTTGTTTCTATTGTCTTTGCTTGGTCTCTGAGGTGACGTAGTCCTGTCACATCTTTCTCATCTCCGCCACTACAGCTCTCAGCTGACCTACCATCTCTTCAATCCCTGCCTGAGATGGTCTTCCAGCTGCTGAAGTCTTGTGACTCATCTCTGTCTTGGTCCTTGTACTCCCTTTGTCCAGGGGTCGTACTGTTGATGTCCACACCTTGGATGGTCCCTGCAAGTCCTGTTGACAGTCTTCTCTGCTACCTTTCAAGTGAGCTTGTAGTTCATTCGTTTCTGTTGCTTTGGTAACCAAATCCTTCTTGAGATTTTGTTTTGTCTCAAGTTCCAAGCTGGCTGCATTATTGACTTTTTCAATCGGCATCTCATCAGTAACAGTCAGACCATCCAGGTGAGGGTTTTATGAATGTTTTCGAATCACTCACCAATCCTGTGCCGATTGACCTCATAAAAGTTCTGCAAACTAAATCTGGATTGAACTGGTCTTCATCTTCCCTTTCGTGAGATTCGAACAAAAGTATGTCTTTAAATTAAATAGCTCTGAATAAAAGTTTTGTGCAGATTATCTTCGTTCCTGGGAGATGTTGACCAGTTTATGATACAGCTCAGATGTGTTTTCCTCTCTATAGCATCCTTTAAAAATCTTTCTAATTTGGAAATAGTCAAATTGGTATTTATTTCCAGCGTGTCCTTCAAGTTCAGACTAAGACTAATTACTATAATTGCAGCCACCAGTATGTCAGACTCAACAATCAATCTGGTGCGTTAGATTGGTGTAGGACAGCTTGTCTTTCTGCACTCCTTCACCAATCTGTCCACAGATCCTAAATTATCTCCTTATTTTGACTTTCAGCTTGTTTCCTGGGCTGGCCATTTGGGCTGCACCCAATGATGCCATGGCTGTTGTTTCGCATTCTTGACTTGAGGTTGTCTTATCCACCAGGGTTTTCCTGGATTCTTCCTGTGATTCCTGCATTTCAACAACCCTTTTCTTCCAATAGATTTGACTGTCAAGGTGCCTGATCCATTCCCTTGCTGTTTCTGTCTCTGCTCTACTGTTTCAATGAAAAACAACAGGTTGTGGATATATTCACAGACCTCTTCTTGTTTTTAACTTCATCCAGTACTCTTTCCAACATGCAAAATAAAGCTCACCTGATTTTATCTTCACTAGTCTCATCATCCTTGAAACATTTCAAATGTCTGCATGTTTCCACTAACTGGTCCCTCTGCAGCTGTTCTAAAGCAGCACTGGCTTTATCCTGCAGCTGTCCCAGTGCCATGATGTCAGAGCTGTTGAGATTCTTGCACAACTGCCTTTCCGGATGGTGGCAATGAAATTACTTACTCAGTCTTTTTGGAAGAGCTGATCCAATTCACTTCACTCTGAAAAAACTCGTCCTGCCAGGCTCGCCAACATATGTTGCAATTCCAGACTGCTGATTAGGGTCCAGTCTGGAGGCTACACATTTATTTTAATATATGTATCTCTTCAATGCTCTTGTGTGGTGCAAAGAAAGCAACTGCGTTGGCCCGTGGTGACTTCACTAGGATCGGAAGCTTTTTATTTGCGCACTTCGCCACAGACTCTGCACACTGCAGACAGCACGCGTGCACTCTGGAACTTCCACTTACGCACACCGCGCTACGCTCCACGTCACCCGAGCACAACGTGGCTGCCCGAGCCCAGCGTCGATCACGTGCCAGGAGGGCCTTGTATGAGCATGTTGTGGGCAGAGCCCCGGTGTCACTCTGCCTTCGTGTTTGTTTAATTCTGCATACTTAAAACAAATATATGGAGGGTTCTTATTTTCATCATCCTTTAAACATTTTGTCCTACATGTATGTAACGCTAACATCAGAATGCCGAGGAGTGAGAGACTTGGTGGTGTTTGTATGGAAAAAAAAACATACCATCGTAGGAGTTGGTACCAGTGTGTTGCACCTCATACCTGACACAATTTATAAATGGGCTAGTGACTGACAACCTGTGCACCAACTGGCCGATCGTGAGTTTGTGATCTGTGTGTGTGTGTTTTTTTTAACACAATCACGTCGGGATTTGTTAAGTGCAGCAGGGTGTTCGGGCTGCGCCGGCACTGCCCTTCTGTCTCTTAACATCACGGGTTGAGCTCTATTAAAAGTGAACTCGGACCCCTAACCCGTCTCGGGGCGTAATCCCAGAATGCAGTTCTCACCATTGCATCCCACCCATAGTACATACCCCCCAAAACGTCCTGGTTTAAAATTTGATACATGAGTGGAGATGAAGGGTCCGGGCAATCCCACATGTGCCCTGGTTTTTCGCACCCAATTCTCCTGTGACACTTGGTCACACCGCTGGTGGTGGGATGGCCTTCGCCGCTAGCGGGAGCTCCGGAGAGCCCCTCTCTAAGATATTCTGGCCAGGCATCTCGGAAGAGGGTGGGAGTACTTGCATTCTATTTGCCGATCGACTAACTGTGGTGTATCTATTTTTTTTTCCTGCTGGGTGGACAGAGGGAGGGATGTTCAAGAAACCTGCCCATTTCAACTCTCCTTGAGATTTAAGCGACGACATCTGGATTTGAAGTCCAGTGTGCAAACCACTATGGTATAGCATATTTCATGATACAAATACATATCTTACATTCTCTAATGTACACAACCTGGTTTCTTTGTGTGTATTCCCCTATACCTAATATAAATGGTACCAGAAATTAATATTGTATAACATCATCACTTAGTTCTTAATTAACATACCGTAGCATTTAGTATTTAGGTTGCCAATACACTTTGCACATTTCTGTTATTTATAAAAGTGTGAGGTACATCTCCAGAGATGGCTTGCATAAATTAGTTGCTTGCATCCACTAGAATATATTTTGGGCTGAGCAGCTAATCAAGCATCATTTGAGAAGGTGCAGATGTGTATAGAACCTGATACATGTGAGGTATTACAGATGACCTATGCATTCACAAATGTGATAATGGTCTCCTTAAGCACGACACGTGTAACACTTTACTGCAATGTTTTTTTTTATTTCACCAAGGCAAACGTCAGGCTGAAATGTCCAAGCGATTACTATTATTTTGCTGACACGAGCAACGTAGCTTTAAGAGACACCTTCTTGTTCAGTTATATGTATATTTATTAGGAATAAAGTCCACCGACTCACTGATAATAACTTAACGAGTAACCACGAGTGACTATATACACTTGGGTAACTTAGATAACTCTATTCTGAGACAACATAACTCATAGCCTTCCAAGACTACAAGGTGCCCACTCCAGGACGATGAAGACGACCCGCTCCAAGGTGACGACGGCGACGACAATTCCCCCACAACAGCAGCCCAGAGCCCCAGTTAGCACCGGCTCTTATCCCCCTCACGACCCGGCCACGCCCCTTTTCCCCGAACCATCTCTCACCCGCACCTGGCCCTGTCTGTCTCTGCCCTTATTACAATTTACGACCGTTTGGTCACGTGCTTCCCCTCACGTGACCCTGTCAAAGCTTGTCACATCAATCATTATTATCGACCACTTAGGTCCCACATTACCCTAACGTGACCCTGTCTGTTCCCGTTACGTTAATTAGTAACCATGGCCACGGGGAGCCATACTGTCTCTACATCACCGCATACTGTCCTTACATATGTAAGCAATGGCAGATGCATTGGCACCATCAAAAAGAAAAGATGCGGTTGCATCCTAATGTACATGATTCATCACTCTGCTGTGTATTTATGTGACAGATCCCTGGCGTATACGATTATGGATGGCAGTCAGCAATTGTCTTAGATGGCCAGTAGTTGTGGTGCATGTCTATTGGGGGCCCTTCTAGGAAATAATTTTCAGGAACCCCTTTTCAATTAATACATTATTCGTGAAATAACAGAAGGTGTATAGACAAGAGATAACGATGTAATAATAGAGGAAAATATAATGAGAAAATGTATAGATGTATTGAGATCAGAGACGTGAAATGCAGAGCCAAGTTATGGATAGAGATTCATGGGCTTGTTATGTTTATTGGGATATGAATTTGAGCTAAAATTTGATGCGCACACACTTTTTTTTTCATGAATCCTGGACTCCTTGAGTTGCTTGGAGCAAACGCATTTGCTTAGCTTGCTTATGCCTAGCACTGCCTCCTTAGATATCCGCTGAGTTGACTGTATTCCTGCAATTTCTCCATGGAGCTAGTATTGGCACCAACCAAGTGTTAAAAACACTGCTATGGTCCGGTGTGTGTGTTTGCTTCACTGACCATGGTGACACAAAGGATAATAACCCTGTTCCCTCAAAATCACTACTTATCTGAAAATGACAAATGCTTTTTATACATTTCCGTCAATTGCCTCGTGGGTGCATCAACTACAAATGGATTTTAGTTTTCCTCCAAAACATCACGAACTACCAATCTGTTATGTGTCGAACAGCAGCTTGACTGAAGCCTCGGGCATGTCAGAAATATTGTCTTTTGGAAGAGGCAACATATAAATGTGTTTTTTTCAAGTATATAAAGACACACCATATCTTATAGTGTGTGTGTGTGTATACTAAACACATCACTTTCTTTACCATATACAACGTCTGTTATGTATGTAATATGCAATGTTTCTGAGTTTTGTTCATCACGGTTCCTGAACATGGACGCCAAGGCCCAAAATGCCAAGAGGCCAGCGACAAACAAGCACGGTTTAAAGTTGTAATTGGGAAGAGTTAATACGTTTATTGAAATGGAGCAAGGTTATGAGAACTTGGCAAAAAGAGATGATGGGAGGTACCTAAAGTTACAATGTATTATTTTGCTTTTGCCAGGGAAATAAAATCAATGTTTAATTGTTATTGGCCAAAGTTACTGCCTAAAGTTTCTTCCTGTTTTTAAGATGTAATAATCTAAATTAAATGCCAGATTAATGGACATGTATCACCATGGTTATTAATAATTCGTATGGACTGAAGAGATGTTGTAAAGCTGTGTGCACAATTAATTGAAAATGGCACACGAATGCCAATAGTTTTGTAATGACTTTCAAAGTTACTTAGTGCTATATCTTTGTGTGCAAAACAACGCAGGTCATGGAGGTTCCACTAAATAGGGCACATTGACTCATGTCCTCTCCTTCCAATACTATCTTTGGTGTTATCCAATACAGCTGCCCTTTCTCATACATGTGTATATGTACTTCCCTTCTCCCTTATAGAATATCCCCAGTGTAGTTACGCAATGACAGTGAAATATCTACTCTTATACAACAAATAATACATCATTCCTGAGCAATGTTTACATTTTTATATTTATTGTGATTTTTTTGGTGCTGGTGGCACCGCATTTGTCTTGCAACTACAACTAAGATCTCTTTCATCATGATCATCAGCCATTATCTATTTACTGCTGGATGAAGGCTTCCACACAACATTGCCACCCGTCATCATGCAATGCCACAATCCATCTTGCACATACACACAAGCTGATCTCATCGCTCCATCTCGACGGAGGAAAGATGTTAACTACCGTGCCTGGTATATAGGAGGTTGTGGGTTCGATCCTGATGCCTGTATATTTGGAGTTTGCATATTCTGCCTGTGGTCACGTACATTTTTCTCCGGGTCCTCCAGTTTTTTCCTCCATTTAGGCGTGAATTTAGAGCATTTGGCTATAAATGTCCACGTAATAAGCCACTTCATTGAGCTTTGATTTGTGGCCAGGTCGCTACTAAAGAATTGCAATATAACTTGGTGGGCCTTACCTGGTAAAGTAAAAAAATGTTTATAATTTTTTAAAATCCTTTCAAGCTTATTCCTTAATTTTGCTGCCATACTATCACCAGTCTCATCCCATCTGCCATTGTATTTTCTGTCAATATGATCCTGCTCATGCCCACTCGTCCAGATTATATATCTAATTTGCATTTATTATCTAATCAGAGCCTCAATGTGATTTAAATCAAGGATTCATCCATGCTTCTTTGCATAAAAAGATATAGAGAAGTGATTTAAATCATGTTATCAAGATGGAACAACGACAATGTGAGATGCAACATTAAAAATCAGAATTGGGGATCGTGTATTGAGATATTGCGATTTACCAGGGTTATCCACAGTGACATACAATGGTTTCCAAAAATGCAAATGCAGAAGTAAATTCAAAAACATTAATTGAAGAAAACCGTGTCAGGTTTGATGTACGCATTGTAACTACCAAATGGACATGAACATCAAATGGGTTAACGCGCATAATATAGTCCACAGGGTGTGATGAAAATAATTAAATGAACCAAAGTAGTGTCCGAAAAGTTCACTGAAGAAAATTAATATTTGTTTGAAGGATATAACTAGAAAATTAAGTATATGCATGTTAATAATTGCTATACAAAGTGATAATTGCTATATGACTGTGTTCATGTATATTTACATCAATACATATATATTTTTACCACTTACAACTTTTCGTTGAACATTTTATACAGAAAGTTGTTTCCAGCATCATGAATGTCAACCAATGATCAAACTGGGAAGATAGCTCAGACATGTATTCAAATTAAGCATCCTTTTAATAACAAAACAAAGTGAAGAGCATCTTAATTAAAATGAAATATTTGCACGTACTAGAGAATCTCTCTGCAGTGCGCACAAGCAAACAAAGTGTTTTCGATGAATTTTGATTTAAAGCTTTTGTGTCTGCAGTAATTCATATTCTTAGCTCTTTCGGTAATCACGTTGAGAGATTCGTTCATGAGGCTATCCACATATACAAGCACAGAGACAATTTCAACCGAGAAGATGGATTCTGGCTTCGCAATCATTGGAAGGATTTGATAAACCATTTCAGGTCTTAATTGATTGTTCACGCTTACGGTGGCTTTCAGACAGCATGCATTAATTTTTCGTCTCCCCCCTCCTCTTTTCAGAACATAGATGGACTCGTCCTTCTAATTAAACTGCCAAATTGCTGCGAGTGGCGCTAACGTTTTTATAAATAAATAAATAAATACACCGTTTACAAATAAATAAATGCGAACCGCCACTTCTTTCAAATGTTTCTTGCCGTTGTTTTTTTTTCACACCTGATAATGACCGTTTGTGTTATGGTCGAAACGTCGTGAGAATTTTTATTGTTTTATATATATTTTATTATTTTATTGTTTCCCTTCAACGTGACTTTACCGAAAGAGCTAAGAATATGTTTTCGATGAGTTCAATAAATACCGCCACACGCTCATCGCTCATGCATTATGCACAGGCAAGCTAACTTGTACACCCGTGCATGGAATATGTAATGTGCAATACACCAGAGCCACTATGGAAGACAGCATAACATACGAGACTCTCAAACTGTGCAAATTGGGTTTGAATCCCTGTCATGGGGCTTGAAACCATGAACCGGTTACTTTGTTAATCATTGTACCAGCCCACCTAACTGATATCATGATGATGATGATGATCATAATAATCATCATCATCACTTACATTCCCACTGTTTGGCTGCCAAACGGGCACAGGCGGGATAGGTTGTATTGCACTGCAGCTCTGTGGAATTGACAATATATTTTATCGCTTGATTGGTGGTGTATTTTGAATATATAAGTATATGTGTTTACTGGTTTTATTGTCCCAACCTTTTAACTTAAGAAATATATCGTTTGAAACGAAAACATCCACTTTCAGTATTAACCGAATGACATGCTCCTTCATGCATAATTAACTTGAAATGCATTTTTGTTTCTGGAGTGGAGAGTACCCATCGCATCCTCTTAATGTGTGCGGTAGAAACATAAGCACCACGTTAACACGTTTGGACATTGCATAAACATATTTCACATGCCATATTTCATAAGTCGATATTCATGAGGTAGGTCCAGGATTAAGAACAAAAACTATCCCTGCATTTATTTTGAGAATTGTTGTTTGACCATTTACTTGAGGTTCATAAAAATATGACATTGCCTACGTTATCATCATCATCATCATCAGCCATATTCTTTAATTTTGCGAGATAAAGGCCTCCTCATGCTGTCACCATCCTACACAGTCCCCTGATGTTATGCCTGAGTAAAAATGACAAATTCAAGCATGATGGCAATTCAAACTAAACTAAACTTTTGTTTCAGGTAAGGCCCACTGAGCTATATAGTTATTTTTCAGAAGCGACCTGGCCACAAATTATAGCTCTAAATCCAGAGCAAAATCCACTCTACCACAGGGAGAACATGCAAACTCCAAATATGCAGGCGTCATGGTCGGGATCGAACCCACGACCTCCTGCACACCTAGCGAGGTAGTTAACATCTCGCCACCACGGCGCCACGATGCAACACTTATATACCATGGCGCGCCACTTATGTCACGTAAAAGCCAGCAATTAATTATTAATTTACTCATTGAATTAAATTGATAATTACTCGGGATGCATGCATAAAATATTGCATGCAATAATCGATCATTTACAATGTATGAAAATGAGTAAAAATTTGTAAACGGATACATAGACACATACATCATGAATTTATGTACAACGTATACACAGTATAGATGTAAAACTCAATTGCTACGAGGTGAAGGCTTTCTTTCCCACGAGTTAATTTAGGCCATGGTTAACATCGGTTGCAATTGATATCTGCCATTTACCCTTTGCCACTAAGACATGAATAAGAATTAAATTTCATACAAAAATATTTCAGTGTCCATCCACTGAAGTCAAACGTCCTTCCAGCGGCGAGCACGTTTCAGCGCTCACAAGATCGTGCGCAGTGCGGGGGCCTTCTTCGAGCAGTGGGCAGAGCAAGCGGTGCTGCGTGCCCTGGTTCTCTCCACTGCTTTTGTGGAGTACTGCCATTTGGTCAGGTTGGATCTTTACCATCCGACTTGGGTGCAACGTCAATTCAAAGCTTCCCACGTGAATCCACCCCGCAGTTGCTCCTGTTGGGGAGTTGTTCGCTTGCCTCGATGCTCATGCTGATCTCAGCACCAAGGCGCCCGTGTCTCTGTCCCCGAGACTCATCTCCTCGCATGTGGCCACAGGTTTGTTAAGTGCCTGTGCTCTTGTGAGTGCTCGTCGGTGACTTCAGGCATTTGACTGCAGCGGTGTGGTTGCAAAGAGGAGCGTGTTTCTGGTGTCCACTCCACTCACCGCAGCTCTCCGGATGTCTGGTGGCACTATGGTTCGTGAGAACGTACAAGCTGTTGACGTTTCTGGGTTTGAGGCAGCCCGTAATGATGCGTCAAGTGTCATTGAGTGCAGGGTCTATTTTATTTTCAGGCTCACTCTGTGCTGGAGTGGCATAAGGTGAGTGCTGAGGTCTTGATTGTGGCTGGGTGTGCTCCCCGTGTCGAGTTTGCAAACTTGCAGATGATGTTCTTGCGAGAGTTGACGTTTTCCCTTGTCCCCTCGCTGTGGCGCTTGAAGGGAAGCGTGCGGTTCGGGGTCACTCGGAGGTGAACTGGGTTGGTGCGGTGAGTCAGGGGAACGTCTCTAGTGTTGTATAGGCGTCATGGTTGCGTGGATGGAAGAGATTAACCTGCGTCTTGCTTTGGTTTTGGGCGGGGATGGCTGTTGGCATAGTATCCAGTCAATTCGGCAAGTTGAGCTGTAGGGGCTGTGCTCAACTGGGGAGTCTCTTGTTCGCGTTGCAATTGCCAGTTGATCGGCGGAGATGTTGAGGGTGGATTGGTTGAGCGTCTGTGTAGATGTTGACGAGAAAGAGTGCCAGGAGAATTCAGCGAGGGAGTCGGGGGCTGCACTTTGCTCCAAGTCTGACACAGAATCGCCAATTTTTGATCGGTGTCAGAATCTTTCTGACCAGGTGGTGGTGGTCCTTTGTCATGCTGCTGCATATTATTTCAAGCAGAATTCTGGGGTTAACAATTTCACACGCTGCTGATCGATTTAACCAATGCAACGACAGTGATTTGGCTGTTCTCCAAACCATCGTCTATGCACTCGGTGACCATTTATTTATAGCCCTTTGACAATTAACTGCTGAACAAGCCGCCCCCCCCCCCCCCGTATCGCCCTCCAAATCGTGATAGTCAGGGTGGTTTTGTGCCTGTGGGGAGCAGAGACATGGGAGCATAGTACAGTACAACAATTGATTTATCTGCGCTGCCAACAATAGAGCCCCCACAGTCTATATCACCTGTTATGAATGGTGGTTGCCCATTGAAGCACTATCCAGGCTCAATTCTGCTTGGCTTCTGAGATCTGACAATATGAGGTGCGTTCTAGGTCATTGGGTCATGGGCTCTTATGAGATGAATTAATAATAAATCTTCACGATTTTCAAGGATATATAGTATTAACAATTTACAGTAAAGTAACTGATATATGGTATGCGCCTATACTTTTGGCCAGGAAGTAATTTTCACACCACAATGGAATGTGTCGTGCATGTACGAAGTTCCAGACCACTAAACCGTGGTGTACATTGTTCACAATATCCCTCGTGTAACCCTGAGAGCCTCATGGCGCTCTGAGCACCTGCTACCAGAAGGTATTGCTCATGCTCGATGTTTTACTAGCCTTGCAGGACCGGCTGCAGTCCACATGGCACTGCGGTAGTAAGTTCGCCGCTTTGTTGCAGAGGTTCCTGGTTCAAGCCCCAGGTCACCGTGGATAATATTTTAGGTGTATAGCCATAAAACAAAGTTGCGCTGTCTGCGTCACAGTGCAAGTTTAAGAAACCGTAACGTTATTCAAAAAGTATATGCTCTATGGGCACAAGCATCACAGTGCAAAGGTCCCTATTTTTTTTTATTCCACAACTTACTCAATTCCGAAACTATAACAACAACGCCTTCCACCTGAGCCAGGACCCTCCTGGAAAAAAAAGTATTGAGACTCAGGGAGGCTTTTGCGGGGTAAATAAGTGTTCTCAATCGATACACATCACATTCATAACATTGTCCAAGTCACGCCAATGGTTAAGGAGGCTCATAAGCTCATCTTGTAAACTTGAAATACACAGTGTACCACCCACAAATCAACTTTTACTTTTTTTGCAGGGGGCGAGAAGGTGGGTTATCATGTCTGTTGGCCTTTTTTCTCAAACCTGCTGATAGCATGCATTGATTTGTGGTGCGAGCAACCTCTTGTGTTGATTCTCGAGTTTAAAAAAAAAAAACAGGGCTCAGAAAAAAGAATTGAAAGATTTTTCCAAATGTTGGCATTTTTACGTACAGCTCATATTTATTGCGTTTTAACTCGTGTTTGTAGCGCACGGCAACAAATGTCAATGATTGAACATGATCACGGTAATGGTAGCGTTAAAAAGTGAAAATATAAACGAGTTTTCTGAACTGCACAAACTCTAAGTGATTGTTCCTTAACCATTCTCAAAAAAATGTCATCTTCTTTGCAAATATTATCATCGTTGTCTGAGTGATATCCTTGTTTTATTTTAGTGCACAACTGATCAAACAACGCCGTTACAGCTGAACCTTGCTTCACAGATGATGCAATAGAGTTTCAAATCTCAACACACATAAAGATTTGGACTCTCAAAAGGGTTGAGCCCGAAGGCTTGCAGAAGCTGGAGATGTTATTGCATTGAGTTTTTTATGCATTAACCCTGCTTGTCTAAGTGTCTGTCAAACGCAGCATTATATAACATTAAGACATAATAAATTTGATAGATTTTCTTTAAAACATTTGTAAAAATGATGGTTACCCTCTCAATGCTATCGAGGTGTTATACAGTAAGTCGTAAGTCTACTAATTGCGCATAAATTACAGTTTGTCACTTCATGTGAAGTACAACAAGTTTACCTTGCATTTGCGACTGAGGATTACAGCTTGTAATGAATAACTCAAAGAGAAATTGTTCAATTTAGGTACCCCATTGCAGCACATGCAATATGATTATGGGGTGATGACATTATATCTGCTTAAATTCTTGGCATATTTTCATAGAAGATGATACTCCAGTGGTGAATTTTAACCACGTGGCATTTGACATTCCCTTCACAGGCATTCCACATCGCTTGTACTTTCCTATGTAAACACATTTAAGTGAGCAATTGGCATATAATATTTATAATGAACGAATAATTTATTATTATACACACTAATATATGCGTGTATATTGAGCATCAATGGTTGATATTCGGCAGATGTTACTGAGCCATTAAAAGTAAAATGTGATTATTTACAGACCTTTCGTCAGTCATCCACTGCAGGATAAAAGTCTCCCCACACCGTGTCAGCCATGGCGGTTGTCCGAACATACTTCACAATGCTGGTCGGTACGGGTTGGTAAAGAGGTGACCCAGGGCCAGCGAAGATACCACCTTACTCCTGATGTTAGCCGTGGCCAACAATGGACCTCAAGTGGCCAAGCTCATAGCCCAGTGTGACAATCAATGCGCCACCGCTCCACCTCTATATTTTAATCCATTAAACTTATTGCACACAACATAGGGAAATTTTCATACTTGGCCTTTACTTTATCGGGCTCTATAGTTATTGTTAAAAAAGACTTACTCTATAAATGAATACATGAAGACACGTAAACTTGGAAGAACTTTTCATGAGACTCGTTAAATAAACTGCCTGCATAATGATGAACTGGCTTGAAAAATACTCTTCATTCCTTTTCTGGCTGTGTTAAATTACTTGTTATGTTGCTCAGGAAATAGCTCTCCTTTCCATTGTCTGAAAGTCACACCTGAACAAATAGAGACATTTCCACTCTTGTTAAAAGGTACTAAAAGGCAGCCTGACATCTGGCGGCGTTCATACAAAGGTCATACATCACATGTGCAGTCCAACTGAACCTTTTGATGTCATTTGTCTGCGTGTTGGGCAACGTTGATTGGCTCTTATTGAATAACTCACTTGACATAGATAAAACGACCCGAAGATCATTTATATAACTCTCAGGCATCTATCATATAAGAAAAACCACATGCGAAATTCATCAATTTGTGGAATAAATGCGCGCGTGTTTGAACCAACAGGCAGTTAAAGGAACTCGTATGTAAAAAATATAGCCATGTGCTTATAATGAACACAATTTGTCCTCCTTTTTGTACCAAATGAGTATGCAGTGATGATGGCTAGCCGGAGAGACAAACACACCAACTTATTAGCCCTATTCTCTCTTGACCTCTCCTTTTCCCAGTTCCTTGCCATTGTGAAGTTGTGTTACTATAGGACTCAAGCAGCACCACACTTCTGCCCCAGTGGAAATTATCTCCTGGTGTCTGATGTGGACCTCGGTCACCTGTGCTCATCTCCAGCCTTATATTTATTTCTCCCCTCTGTGCGAACAATGCAAAAGCCAGTGCTGATGTGTTTTCTACCAGCCACATTTTTATTACGAAGGGATTTTGTACTTTAGTGCTGACCTGATATTGCTTGTGCACCCACTTAATGTTCGGAGATTATTTACTGTTCCGTCTTATTTTGGGAAGAAGTAAAGGACAAAGATGATGAAGAGCATAAAGTACTTTCTCAACAATCGTATTCACTCCGATGTACTATCCAGATGAGGTCCTCGTAAATATTATATTTGTTTGCATAACTAAATAAAAGAAAGTGATTGAAGGCCTACTCTCGTGTCGTGTTGGGGTGGTTTTGATAACACTTCACCACACTGGTGAGCGTGGGTTGGTGAAAGTGAGGTCCAAAATTGGTTCAAAGATCACTGGTCCCTGATGTTAGCCAAGGCCGGTAATTGAGCTCATGTTGTGGGGTTCGTAGCGTAATGCAGCGACACTGTGCCACCAATTCATCCATTACGACAGACAATAGTTCACCAAATAGATTCACGATAGTACCATTCGTACGGTACTATTTAATAAAACGAATCATGACTCTATGCGACACTGTACATGCAGACACAAACTCGTAGTAGAAAAGTGCAATGGAACCCACGTGCGCACATACAGTACAATAATGGTCAGGCATTGTAGACATTTTTTGTACAAGTTTCTTAATATTTCCATGTGTAAATAAAAAAAAACGCTCATCTATTTAACATTGTTGGATGTACATCCAAACAGGACAGTGTATGGGGGATGTGAAAAGTGGCAGCAAAGCGTGTAATTGAAGAGACAGTCGAAGTGCTTCCCGTGCACATGTGGTGAACTCAGCAAAAGCGCGATCTCGAACTGACAGCAAATGACGAGTACGAGAAAATAGCCAGAGGCCGCGGTTTGCCAGAGGGGTTACGCTGGGTTGTGATCAAGGTAACAAGGTCAGCAAAAGGTGTCCATGGGGAGGAAATCCCGTGGAGTGACTGCAATCCTGGCAGAAAGATTTCAAACACGGTGGATACGTTCCCACTTAAAGTGTCGCCGTTATTCATTCGGGACCGAGCGCAATGTGCTCTCGTACGTTTGACTCGGAAGACCACGTGTGCCGTTGAGTTCGGTAATAGTCATAGGTTTGGCGTCGGGAAGGACGTAAAAAATATGAGAGAACGTTTCGGGCGCAGTTGTGAAGTGATGTTGCGAATGTTTTTCGCAATGAGTTGGCTAGGTCGTGGCACAGCTGGACTTGTAAGCACACTGAGACTGATACGTCAAACAAACATAACATTGACAGCTAGGGGCGTCATCTAAAATAACACCACACCTTGTAGGCAAACGGCTTTGGAAAGAGTGAACAGTTGCTACATGTTAAATAGTTTTCGATGGCTTTTAGTAACTCTTCGGAAACAAACACTGTACATTTTTTGAAGTTTTAATTCGAGAAAATTGAGCTGCTGATGATGGCTTTGCTTCCGTGGACTCCTGCTAAGATGGAGACTCATCCGGATGGATGTTAGTACTGACATATGAGGCCGTGGGCTGCCTGCAGTTGTTCGTGTGAGAATTTGGTTCATTTCGTTTCATTTCTGCATGCGTCCCTGGCCATCGTCCCATTAAAATACAGAATGACATCGCTTGCAAAATGTGGTGCACAAAGTACACGAGACACTCTATCATGCTGGATCTTGTTCCAGGAGATTAGCTCTTGGGAGGGATGCCTTGTTTGCAGAGCCATCCATTTTAGCACCTGGACCCGTTCCTTGGAGGTGTTGGGGTTGGGCGGGATCCATCGCATTTGTCTCGTTTCGCAGATGCTCCAAATTGCTGATTCCTGTCTTTTTTTTGCAGCTGCTTTACACATTGTTACAGTGGCCAACACATTTAGAAATGAGGGCCATTGTAAAGGAGACGGTGGGATGCTAATATAAAGGCAAGGCTTTGGCGTGCCATAGCAGGTGCAGTGACGCATTGTGCTGCCATTGGACTGCATCCGCAAGTGAACGCATCCACATAAGTAGGGACCACCTGTGAGTTTCGTCTCGAGGCTTTTAAAGTTGAACTGGTTTTAATTCGCCATGTTTACGAATAGGGGTTTTTTTAGAGTCCACAAAGCTGCTGGGCTGAGAGGTTGCAAGGAAATAGCAGGACAACGAGTGGATTCATAAACCCAAGAACACGTCCGTCTAGAGTTTTTTATCCTCTCCAATACGTGTGTCATTTGAGTGCTCCCTCAAAAGAGTCTGGATATTCAGTGAGGTTTTCCTGAGTAATTGAAATATATACATATTGTTTTACTTTTAATATCACAGTTGCTGTCTGGAGGCTAAAAGGCCTTAATTTACAAGCAGCCACCAACAAATAGTACTTACATTTGTAATAGTTAAGAGTTAACACGCTTCATGAAGTGAGCAAGGTTAAAATTACTTTGGTGAAGAGACAATGGGAGTGCGAGGGAAGAGGCAACATTTTAATTGTTTTAACGTGCTGTGTGGTACTTGAACACACAGCATGGGTTGGGTGAAATGGTCAGTTTGGTAGACCGAGTGGAGGAATCAATGAGTGAACTTCACAGGAACAGTGGCCGTGGAAGTAGCAACAACAAAAAGTGATGGAGGTTGTGACTGACCTGCCAGTGAGTGAGTGATTGAAGCCACTCGGTGAGTGCTGGATCATCAATCAACCTGACGGGTTTATGTTTAATTCAATCGCACACAGATGGAACGAAGAGTCTCTTCAACGTGTTTCCTATAAAATATAAAGTTAATGGCGCAGCCCTGCAATGGCTTGGTCAGTCCATTGCTGGCACAAAGGTCTCAAAAGGGTTTCTTTGGTCTACTCTTCCACGCTGACTAAACCTCGCACGCAACATCCTTATTGACGAACTACTCTGCTGGGTGGACAGACGTATGATGGAGGGTATTTAAGAAACCTGCACATTCTTTCAACTGCCGCGCCAAGAGAAGGAATCGAACCGATGACCTCTGGATTGCCAGTCCATTCTCCTAACCATTACAGCTCGACCACGTGCCATGCTGGACCACATGCACCTCCGATGAGCACGGTTAGCTACGTACGGTGTGAAAGACGTTCTACATACATGCCATGCTTTTTTAAAATAATAATTAAGACTTTGGCGCAGGAAATAAAGCCAAGCTGTTTTGATGCCTCCTAAGCCAGATAGTAATGTATGCCGTGAAATTCCTCTTAGTTCTAGTTCTGTCAGCGGAGTTACCTGTGCCACTGTGCACCCAGTTCATACATTGGTGCCGGCTCCCAAATGACAAACCACCGTCTTCTGTGTCAGGATTGATGACCATCCCTCGTCCCCTTGAGATGGCTGGGAGCTTGCAGGAGTGGAATGGTCTGCTTTGTTCACATATTACATGTATACACAGACACTGCGCATATGTGCAATGCTCCTGGTGTATTATTTGTCCAAAAGGTTTTCATCTGGAAATAGTTGTTAGTCCAGTGGGTGTTTCTTTGGCCAATCTTGGTATTTCCCCCCCCCCCCTTCTCAGTTTGTGGCGGTGAGTTGCTTTTAATTAAATGAGACCAAATGGCACTTGCTGATAACAGTTTGTGCCATTTCAATAATTACCAGATCACTTGGAGCGGAGTTTTTACTAATTGCAAGATGGTCTTTGATACTATTGATGGTTCGTTGGATCCAGTAAGTCTATTTTTCAATGTCAACCAAACACCAAACTTCACATTCCAAGGCTAGCTTTGCCTTGGTAAAAAATAAATATAACAACGCTTAATTATCTAAATATTAACCTTCATTCTTTCCTGAAGGCCAGTCAGCCGAAACGTCGCGATCTTCCTCTAAGTGACGATAAAAAAAATTGTAATGAACATGTTATCCGGGGATGTATTCTCTCGCTGCAGCAGCAGCTTGAGGAGTTGACACTATTAAACACGTGCGGCTGACTGAGTTAACTTGTTTTTTTATACTGTAACTGGTATTATTAATAGATGTACTTTGTCAGTTCCATTGCAATTGTGTTTACGTGTGTGTGTGTTCGGGTCCAAAAACTACATCGATGTATTTATTTTTGATATGTGTATTTATATCAGACATGTGGAGTGATGGGTTACGTTATTCTTTTAATGATGACCACTGCTCCAATAAAATATGTTTGGATGAAACTCTTTGAGAAAAATTAACTTCGTCATGCAGAATATTCGTCAGTCTACCTCAACAAACACACCACCAGTGATTGCATATCACGAAGATGCCAAAACGTCTCAAGCCACGATTGCGAACAAATACATTGTAAAACTTTGCTTTGTAAGAACAAAAAGTAATGCGTGAAGATGACGTTACATGTCAAGCAAAAGAAAAATGTGGACAGGACATAGTGTAAATAAGGGTGACAAACACTGAAACAACCCCAGTGATAGGATGGCAGCTGAGAGAAGGATAAAGCTCGGTGGGGGGAGGCGATGACCCGGGTGGCCGACTAAAGTGAAAGTAAAACTGGGACACGCGTCTGAGTGAAATTGATTTTACAACTGCACATGACTATGACGTAGTGTTAGCCGCATGGACTGGATTTCATCCAGCAGTGGATAAAGGGTGTCGATGATGATGATGGCAACTGCTGGTGACTTTCAAAATGCCGTTGGTAATATTGCAATGAGTGGAGTCCGAGTCGGCGATGCTGCTTAACAGCTGCAAAATCGCCCCGTGAGAGAGAAAAAAAATCTATTTTTGCTGACATAATGTCTGCGTCATGGGCTTTGGCTTCAGAGTGTCCACTCAGTGTGATCGTTGCGGTACATTGTCTTCCTCTGGCACTGCATTTGCTTTACGCATCGGTGACTGCCCGCCGATACAGCAGGCGAATGTATGCTTATTTATATGCCAGTGTTTCCAGGATACGTGGCGTGAGTGCCTCCTCCTCTTGTCACAATGTTGCTGTAAGCTATACTGGCGTGAGTTTTCGTCGTGAAACTTTAAGTACTTTTGACTTGTGTATGCCCCCATTAGGGTAATTTAATTGTTAAAGGAGTGGAATATACTTTTTGGGTCTTTCGGTAAAGTCACGTCGTTAGGAAAATAATTTTTTTTTAAATCACGACGTTTCGTTCGCAGCACAAGCAATCGTCTTCAGATGAAAAAATACAGCAGGCGAATTGCTGAGGCAGGATAAATATGTGACTTTTATTATTTTTCTATCTACGTGACTTTACTGAAAGACCCAAAGAGTTTGAAATCCTGCAGTCACGAAAGCTTTAAGTCAAGAGTGGAATATATTATTTGTACTCCCAAGTTTGGTTTGGTTTAATGTGTCAACGAACCGTTTAAGTCTAGAATCTCGAGGTTGCAATTAATTAATTAATAATGCAATATGTAATACACCAACCATGTGAACATATAGTTTTATAAAACAATCTTTTACTTTAATATTTTATGTATATTACATAGAGCTGTTATTGTTCAGTGATAAGGTTTTGACTTCACAGTACATTGTAATTTGTCACTTGTATTACATACATTTAGCTGTTTTTTTATATTAAAACCTAGTTAATAATTATTGTGGTGCTATTATTGCTATCAATGAGCTGGGAATTTTCTTTTTGTGTAAGAATTCGTTCATCCGAGGCCACTCGAGATAATCACAGCCAATGACGTAATGTCACCATACCTTGCCAACACTTCCTTCAGCTAAATCCCTCGGCTCTTGCATAGTCAATATCACACCTCCCTGAGCTAGTGAGATAATTTTGATGACTCACAGCTCATGAAAAAGATGCATCCATATTTTGCAACTTTTCATCTGCAAATTTTTATGATTTAAAGCTTTCGTGACTGCAGGGATTCATATTCTTGGTTCTTTCGGTAAAGTCACGTAGAAGGGAAATAATAAAATAATTAAAATAAAACATAATAAAATTACTCACGACGTTTCGGCCACAACGCAAGCAGCCGTCCTCAGGTGAAGAACAGAGCTGTCGGAAAGACAGCGTTAGGACGCTGTTTGCGTTGTGGCCGAAACGTCGTGAGTAATTTTATTATGTTTTATTTTTCATCTGCACTTGCTTGTTTGAATTTAAAATGAATAATTGGCAAGCAGAGTTGTTTTCCATCGGGCATTTTAAGAATCTAGAGTCATGTTATAAAAATAGGAATTTACATGACACACCTTGGCTAAATTCTCTAGTAGACATACTTTGTGTTGGTGTTTTCAGTTAACTTGACACTATTATTATAAAAGCAGCATTTCAATAATAATTTCCATCCCTTTGTAAATCCGGGTTGATGCAGGCCTCCTAATGTCATGTTGGTCATGGGGGTTGATTTATGACAATTGGTGTAGATCAGTGAAGAAGATGAGGATATGTTCAGAGATGAGTTACCACTTATTACCACTAGCCGTGGCTCCACCTCAGATGAAGTTTACCTTTCCATATTTTATTCACCAAATATGTAGGTGAACATTTATGGTGCCAAGATCGTTTGACGGCCGGTTGCCACCAGACGCCAACCCTCATCCTCTTTATCCTGGCTTGGGACGAGCAGAAACTAATTTCTGGTGGAGTTTGCTTTTGAATATGATTCATTCTTACTGCAAAATGAATTAACTATTTTCTGCAGTGCTTTCGTGGCCTGCAGACTTCAACATTGACATTTAGCTCTTGGACATATCATCATCACGATCCATTAGGAAAATAGCCCATCAATGTCCATTGCACATATTACCCATATACAAGAAAAATAACGAATCTTTTGTTCTTTTTCAGATATGCATGTATTTATATATCTAATTTATATGGCTCTTACAACATTTAAGTGGTAAAAAAAAATGCTTTTTAAATGGGGATTCAGGGCTGTGACATTTTAAACAAGAGAACTCGCCCACCACCATTATTACTCATCAATGATATTATCTGTGGCAGCTGTAAGGTCTACAAACTCCTATTATCCTCTTCTTAGTGTCATCCATAGTTTAAAGGAGTAACTTCGGATAACGTGCCTGATGAAAGGATCTCGAATTTCCGTCCCCCACATCACCGTGGATAAGATGAATTATTCTGTACAACAATTCAAACACTATTCCATGTTACCCATCACAGTCCTGTAAAAATATTTAAATTTTAACCGGAATAAACACATTTCATGGAAGATATGGTAAACAATGCGAGCATTTCGAAAAGGACGTGACAATAAAGTTGTGGTTGTGATCAAGAAGAGGAAGATGCAGTGGGTGGACATGTGGGGGATGAATTGGGGCACGTTTTAGGTGGCACTCGAAGATTGGCGACCAAGTATAATGTTTAAAGACAATGAGTAGGATACTAAACTATAACTATTTTGATTGCAAACTCCAAATAATACAGGTTTCATGGTCGGCGATTGAACCCATGACCTCCTGTTACCAGGTGAGGTAGATACGGGAAGCAGCGACATTGGGTGTCAACTTTTCAATGACTACACAATCGAGCAGAAAGAAGGCAGAAATGGATGGTAACGTGAGGTGGCATGCATGACATTGGTCATGATGACCTCCTGACCATGTGCACTAAAATTATTAAATTGACTTACAGGGAACCAGATGTGCTTAGGATTTGCAGTTGTCTGCTTAGTGTCACTTTGTGGTGCCTTTTTATTTTATTTATTTTAAATACTTTACAGCAGTGGTTCTTGACCTTTACTGCAGCCTGCATCCCTTTGGTTCTCAGTCTTATTTTTTTTATCAAGTTAATACGTATGCAGAGGTGTTAACTACTCACTGTTCGGTAACCTGCATTGCCACTAGGTATCAAAGGGGCAGTGCAGCGTTACCTGTGTACATAACGGTTGGGGTCAGACGAGGTGAAGTGGATCGTAGCCACAGTTTGGTAAGAATCAATCAGACAGTTCCACGTGGGAGTGTGGGATTGGTTAGACCTGGCCACAAACGGGTATAAGAAGGGTGAGGTGCGCAGATCGCAAGGAGTTCTCTCCCTACACGAAGACCGAAGCTCAGGCTGAAGATAGCCAGGACCCTGGACCCAGCCTCCCAGCCCTTCTGAGGGCTAAGGCTCGGCGTATCCAGTGGTCAAGACCCGCCGGGCCAGCGGTGGGTCACATAGCCTCCCCTAGGTCCCAGCAGGAGGACTCTAGGATAGCGGTAGACGTGTGAGTAAGTCCCGCCAAGATAGGAGGCTGTACCTCCTTAGGTTAGGAAGAGACCTGTGTGTAGGTCACGCTAAGTCCGGAGGCTGTACCTTCTTAGGGTATCGGGTGAGGGGACCGTATACCCCTCTGTGTGTAAAGGACTGTGTAAGGGAAGTATTACAATAAACAGTGTGCCTCGTAAGGAGTTTATTCGTCATTATAAACACTACACGTACATCGTTTTTGAAGAAAAGTAGTTGTACTTACGTGCCCGTGCTTAAGTTGTGTTTCGATGATTTACCTTCTAAAAATCTGGGATGTCTCACACGCACAGAAAAGGCATCTCACCCCAGGTTAAGAACCACTGCACTACAGTATCGAAACTGAATACTGTATATTTAGTGCAATTTTTACATAGGTTTTTATAACAATGTTTGATGTTCAAATTCATATATTTTGTGTCTACAGAGCGAGTTGTTTTTTCTTACACAAGGCTCAAAGCCCATCTATTCCCATTTGTGACTTTATGTCTTTTGGTAACTTCAGTGGAAATATCATAAATGCAAACCACATTTTTTTCCTATATCTCACTTCCAGTTAAAAAAAATTCCATAGACTTGGACATCCTTTACATGGCTCATTAGCACAACATGTGAGAGCGGTGAATATGGGTGACTTTGCCAGGCTGGAGCATCTGGGCCATGTTGCAAATGAGGGCAATGCTTTTATTTACTGTGACATGGCTTGGTTTTCCGTAAAATCACTTTTGGCATTATTCATACAGATTTCCATTACGTAAAGGGGAGACATATCTACGCTTCATTGACACACCCTTTCATATACCCCATGTCCTGCCATCTTTGGAATCACTATTACTTTTTGGCACCTTCTAGTTCAAACTTGTACAATTTTAAGAGAACCTTCATCGTGCTCGGTCCGTGTCTGCCACCTTTTATTGCAAACCCCATTAAGACTAAATTCCGAAAACATTTAAGTAGTATTCAATTCACCACCAGTGCCAGAATAATGACAAAGTATCCACGTCTGCCATTGCTCTTATTTTGTGTAAATGCAAATGTGCCACAACAGCACGTCTTCCATCTTGTTACTCCTCCTTTGAACATTCATCAGAATATGCTTCCTAAACTGAGTGCTGTTTGTATTCGCCTTTTTGTTTATTGCTTATGTTAACATTTGGGGAACATTTGAACCTTTAATATTCCAAAATGGTACGTTTTAAAATGTTACTTAAAATGCAACGAAATCAATCTACTTCTGCATTATAGTACTGTATTACCAATCATTTACTCAGGAAGGCCTCACTAAGTCACCAGAGTAATACATTCATATATTTGTTTGGCTTCATGTAGCAGGAAACCAGAGTAAGCCAGACTTTAACTCCCTCGCCCGGTATGCAGGAGGTCGTGGGTTCGATCCCAACCCTGACTCCTTGTATATTTAAAGTTTGCATGTACTCCTCATGGTCTCGTGGATGTTTCTCCGGGTCCTCCAGATTTTCCGTCCAAATTTCGAAACATGCGTTTAGAGTATTTGGCTGCTATAAATGTCCACGTGCATTCCACATCGTTGAGCTATGATTACGGCCAGGTCGCTTCTGAAGAAGAGCTGAAAAGCTCAGTGGGCCTTACCTGGTAAAAAATGGTTTCGTTTAAAAACCCATGCACAAGAGGGAGAGAAATAAAGCACTGCATTTCCTGGTCACCTAAGCCCCAACACTATACGTTCACTTCTATAGTTAATTGTTATCTTTTAGAAGTTATACATGTTGACAAATGTGCCAAAAATGCACAATTATGGAGTACTGAATACAGCTATCTACAGTTCTGGTATCGACATGGTAGGTGTAGATTCGATGTTTCAATAACAACAGCGCTGGGTATTTTAACACATTGCATTACTCATGTTGCCAAAAGGGACTTTCAGTATTAGGTCTACAAATAAACAAGTGAACCAAATTATTAGCAAGCTGACCCCCACTGTTTTGCAGTGTTTAAAACAGTTACAGTTTACAATACTCTTGGAATTGGAAAAGGCTATTTTGTTACACTAACTTAATATGTTAACAAAATTTAGAATATTAAAAATACAGTGAGGGAAACAAGTATTTTATCCCCTGCTGATTTTGTACGTTTGCCCACCGACAAAGAAATGATCAGTCTATAATTTTAATGGTAGGTTTATTTGATCAGTGAGAGACAGAATAACAACAACAAAATCCAGAAAAACGCATGTCGAAAAATGTTATAAATTGATTTGCATTTTAATGAGGGAAATAAGTATTTTACCCCCTCTCAATCAGAAAGATTTATGGCTCCCAGGTGTCTTTTATACAGGTAACGAGCTGAAATTAGGAACACGCTCTTAAAGGGAGTGCTCAGAATCTCAGCTCCATAGAAGCAATCAATTAATCATATTCCAAACTCTCCACCATTGCCAAGATCAAAGAGCTCTCCAAGGATGTCAGGGACAAGATTGTAGACCTACACAAGGCTGGAATGGGCTACAAGTCCATTGCCAAGCACCTTGGTGAGAAGGTGACCACAGTTGGTGCGATTATTCACAAATGGAAGAAACACAAAAGAACTGTCAATCTCCCTCGGCCTGGGGCTCCATGCAAGATCTCAACTCGTGGAGTTGCAATGATCATGAGAAGGGTGAGGAATCAGCCCAGAACTACACGGGAGGATCTTGTCAATGATCTCAAGGCAGCTGGGACCATAGTCACCAAGAAAACAATTGGTAACACACTACACCATGAAGGATTGAAATCCTGCAGCGCCCACAAGGTCCCCCTGCTCAAGAAAGCACATATATTATTCAGAGGACAACTGGGTGAAAATGTTGTGGTCAGATGAGACCAAAATGGAGCTCTTTGGCATCAACTCAACTCGCCGTGTTTGGTGGAGGAGGAATGCTGCCTATGACCCCAAGAACACCATCCCCACCGTCAAACATGGAGGTTGAAACAATATGCTTTGGAGGTGTTTTTCTGCTAAGGGGACAGGACAACTTCACCGCATCAAAGGGACGATGGACGGGGCCATGTACCGTCAAATCTTGGGTGAGAACCTCCTTCCCTCAGCCAGGGCATTGAAAATGGGTCGTGGATGGGTATTCCAGCATGACAATGACCCAAAACACACGGCCAAGGCAACAAAGGAGTGGCTCAAGAAGAAGCACATTAAGGTCCTGAAGTGGCCTAGCCAGTCTCCAGACCTTAATCCCATAGAAAATCTGTGGAGGGAGCTGAAGGTTCGAGTTGCCAAACGTCAGCCTCGAAACCTTAATGACTTGGAGAAGATCTGCAAAGAGAAGTGGGACAAAATCCCTCCTGAGACGTGTGCAAACCTGGTGGCCAACTACAAGAAACTTCTGATCTCTGTGATTTGATTACCAAGAATGGTTTTGCCACCAAGAACTAAGTCATGTTTTGCAGAGGGGTCAAGTACTTATTTCCCTCATTAAAATGCAAATACATTTTTGACATGCGTTTTTCTGGATTTTGTTGTTGTTATTCTGTCTCTCACTGTTCAAATAAATCTACCATTAAAATTATAGACTGATCATTTCTTTGTCGTTGGGTAAACGTACAAAATCAGCAGGGGATCAAATACGTTTTCCCCTCACTGTAGCTTCGTATAATTTCCTTGTAAAGCTGTATGTTAATTGTCATTGGACTTGTTACGTTGTGCACATAAGAATATTTAATGTTTTGACACTAGATATTTAATTAGTATATATAAACTGATCCGAACTTTCACTTTAAATATGTGTAGTAGTTGACTTGACGCGGACAACTTTCTTGTTTTTTTCCGACACCACTTTTATTACAACTCTTCACATTACATCTGTGACTCCGTCTTTCCGCTTAGGCGCAGCTCGCTCGCCGCGCTCCGTCCGTCTCGCTCACACCGCTTCTTCCCCTATCCCTCACTGTCTCTCTCCGTCACTCGATGTCTCTGTCGCCCGCTGTATCTCTGTCTCTCTCCGTCACTCCGTCTCGTCTCCCTCCGTCACTCCATGTCTCGTCTCCCTCCGTCACTCCATCTCGTCTCTCTCTGTCACTCCATGTCTCGTCTCTCTCCGTCACTCCGTCTCGTCTCCCTCTGTCACTCCGTCTCGTCTCTCTCTGTCACTCCGTCTCGTCTCCCTCTGTCACTCCGTCTCGTCTCTCTCTGTCACTCCGTCTCGTCTCCCTCTGTCACTCCGTCTCGTCTCCCTCTGTCACTCCGTCTCGTCTCTCTCTGTCACTCCGTCTCGTCTCCCTCTGTCACTCCGTCTCGTCTCTCTCCGTCACTCCGTCTCGTCTCTCTCTGTCACTCCGTCTCGTCTCCCTCCGTCACTCCATGTCTCGTCTCCCTCCGTCACTCCGTCTCGTCTCTCTCCGTCACTCCGTCTCGTCTCCCTCCGTCACTCCGTCTCGTCTCTCTCCGTCACTCCGTCTCGTCTCTGTCACTCCATCTCGTCTCCCTCGGTCACTCCATCTCGTCTCTCTCCGTCACTCCGTCTCGTCTCTCTCTGTCACTCCGTCTCGTCTCTCTCCGTCACTCCATGTCTCGTCTCTCTCCGTCACTCCGTCTCGTCTCTCTCCGTCACTCCATGTCTCGTCTCTCTCCGTCACTCCGTCTCGTCTCTCTCCGTCACTCCATGTCTCGTCTCTCTCCGTCACTCCGTCTCGTCTCCCTCCGTCACTCCGTCTCATCTCGTCTCTGTCACTCCGTCTCGTCTCTCTCTGTCACTCCATGTCTCGTCTCTCTCCGTCACTCCGTCTCGTCTCTCTCTGTCACTCCGTCTCATCTCGTCTCTGTCACTCCGTCTCGTCTCCCTCCGTCACTCCGTCTCGTCTCTCTCCGTCACTCCGTCTCGTCTCTCTCTGTCACTCCGTCTCATCTCGTCTCTGTCACTCCGTCTCGTCTCTCTCTGTCACTCCATGTCTCGTCTCTCTCCGTCACTCCGTCTCGTCTCTCTCTGTCACTCCGTCTCATCTCGTCTCTGTCACTCCGTCTCGTCTCCCTCCGTCACTCCGTCTCGTCTCTCTCCGTCACTCCGTCTCGTCTCTCTCTGTCACTCCGTCTCATCTCGTCTCTGTCACTCCATGTCTCGTCTCTCTCCGTCACTCCGTCTCGTCTCTCTCCGTCACTCCATCTCGTCTCTCTCCGTCACTCCGTCTCGTCTCTCTCCGTCACTCCGTCTCGTCTCTCTCCGTCACTCCGTCTCGTCTCTCTCCGTCACTCCGTCTCGTCTCTCTCCGTCACTCCGTCTCGTCTCTCTCCGTCACTCCATGTCTCGTCTCCCTCCGTCACTCCATGTCTCGTCTCCCTCCGTCACTCCGTCTCGTCTCTCTCCGTCACTCCGTCTCGTCTCTCTCCGTCACTCCGTCTCGTCTCTCTCCGTCACTCCGTCTCGTCTCTCTCCGTCACTCCGTCTCGTCTCTCTCCGTCACTCCATGTCTCGTCTCCCTCCGTCACTCCGTCTCATCTCTCTCTGTCACTCCGTCTCGTCTCTCTCCGTCACTCCGTCTCGTCTCCCTCCGTCACTCCATGTCTCGTCTCCCTCCGTCACTCCGTCTCGTCTCCCGCTGTGTCTCCATCTCATCTCTCTCCGTCACTCCGTCTCGTCTTCCGCTGTGTCTCCGTCTCGTCTCCTGCTGTGTCTCCGTCTCGTCTCCGCTCGTCTCTGCTTGTCTCTGCAGGTCTCTACTCTACTGCTAGCCTGTTCTGTCTCCTATGTCTTCACTCCGGTTCTCCCCGACCTGCTTTGTTCCAGTCCCAGCGACAACTCAACTCGTTCTTCCCGTCTTCCGAATATATCCCCGTTCTCATTAATTAGGCCGCGTGCCACCGACGCCCAGCGTCCCCCCACCCCGCACCTGTTACTTGCCCCCTCTATTCCCAGACATTCCGGTGCCACTCCGCCCTTGACAACAACCCCAACCGATCACAGCCGTACATGGCTCCCCAACTTAATTGGCCCGTCATTACTGCAAAGTTTCCAGCCGCCACACCTGGCCGGCCCGACGTAACCCCACTGTCCATAACTCGCGCGTCTTTACCATTCCCCCTGTATGCGCATGTTAATCCACTACATATGTATCATTATTCAGCAAGCATTTAAAATAAAAAAGTAAAAAAGCATTTTAACTATTTAACGGATATACCTAGTCACAATTAAAAAAAAATCTGGAATTGTGACCAGTGCCAAGTTTTTAATCCTTGGTCTTGCGTTGGTTTTTTTGTATTAATCTTCCATTTTTTGTTTTCTAATGAAAGACGATTTTCACACTGTCAAAATACGCGGAGATAAATGAAATGAGAGCCTGAACTCTTGGTACTTTTATTTTAGAATATTCTGAAGAGCAAAGAACGCAGAGAAGCACAGACAGCCGTGACCAAAAACAAGTCAGAAAATCCTGACGAATGCGGGATCCTCAGGTTTGTTTGGAGAATCCACTGCCCGATTAAGCTCATGGAAACATAAAAATGTACTTACAAATAGATGCACAAATTTAGGTGCACGCTTTTATTCGAGTGTATGAGAGTGTTAATTGCACTGGTATACAGCATTATGTAAAACACATCGAAATGCTAAATTGAAAGTTTCTTTATTTATTTCCAAAAAACTTTATAGATCCCAAAATGCATCATTCTAAGTGGTGTAGTAAGTTCTGCGTGGGTGGTGTTTTTGACAACAATATTTATCCATTGCATTAAAACATGTGAAATTTGCCCTTATGGTCAAGACAAAGATCCACTCATATAACCTTAACAGACTTTTGGGGCAAGTGCTGTTAACTAGCACGCAATTTAGCCCGCCACGGTACACGAGGAGGTGGGTGGCCAGCACCACGCCCGATCGCCTTTTCCTCTGTGGTGGCGATGTTTAAACACCGCACCAGGTAGTAATTTGAGGCCGAGTCGACCTCGGTGAGGCCCAGTACCGGTTGAGATAATCGTCACTGGTGTCGGTTGTGAGCAGTAATCGAACCCGGGTTACCGAGTTCATAGCGCAGCACGCTAACCGCTACACTACCACTCCCCTACATGGACAAGCACACACACACAGACATAATATCTCCTGGGTATATCAATAACAAGGAATACAGGCTCCCTTGAAAACCAGCAGAGAAAAAAACAATGATAACATCTCACAGAGAAGGTGAGCTTGAAAGTTTTGCCAAAAATAAATCCATAATCTTTTGTATAAAACACTTATAAAAACAGTGATCTTGTGTGGACAAAAATATTCTGGTGTTAAACATCTGTTGGAAATGACAGACGTTTACCATGTGAAATGTTTGATAGGTTGCTCTTACCACGTAAAATAACTATCATTGGAATGTTATTACAGTATATAAAGATTATCAAAGTTTGAATTGTCGTTTATATTGATAAAGATTTTAGCAAGTGTAATTAATTTAATGAAATAAAAAAGCCACGTTGGACTGTGCAGAATAGGGTTTTTTTTTTTCCAGTTTTATGCCAATTACCAAATAAGACATTTGCACATAGAGCAGACAAATTCTCTGCACAAAGCATCCCGTTGGTGTTTGTTAATTTATACTCATTCCTCACAATGTTCCGTCTCATATATTTAATTATGTGCACACTGAGGCACATGGAAGCAATTTAATGTGACTCGATTAATTATCGTATGGTACTCATCATCATCAGCCGTTGTCTATCCACTGCTGGATTAAGGTCTACACATGATGTCATAGCTCTGTTTTCCCGCAGTGGTTGTCCTCTCAGACATGTTCTCTGCTTTGGCTGCCTTTCTATCACCAATCTCATCTGTTATTGTCTCAGCCCTTCCAGTAATGTGTCCTGCCCACTCTCCTTCACAGTCAATATGGTGTCTCCCACTTTGCATGTGTTCCCTAATCCATGTACTTCTCTTGTCGTCTCTAGCTGTCATTTTAAACACAACCCCCTTTTCATGCTTCTTTGTGCACTAAATCAACTTTTGTTTCGTCTTGTTTTTCTGAGCCCACTTCTCAGATCCATACATCATAGCTGCAAATAACCACTTATTAAAATACATACTCTTAATCTCAATTTTACACCGTTTTGATTATTATCCCAAGACAGCCCAAATATGTAATAACCCTTGCTTTATTTCATTATAATGCCTAGTAAATATCTCGACCATTATGCCTTCCTCAAATTTCACAAAGGCATACCGGCTTCATATACAGCATGGGTATACACTGTGTATTCACACATACACACACGCGACTCTTTTAAGGCTGCCTGCAGGGACGGAGCACATTTTAGCTGCTCTTCAGGTCACTGCTCTTTCCAGTCAGATGCACACTTGTCTGCCGGTCTCGTCACCTGCCTTGGAGCCTCTTCTACCCTGATAATGTGCTGTGGGAAACTGCGTCAAAAAGCACACCATCTGTTTCCTTCCAGGCGCATAAGAGCCAACATTGAACAAGATAACGTCCGTTGCCATGGCAAAAGTTAACCGGCCCACAATAAACTGGTAATTTTCCATGAAAAATTGAGTGGTTGTGTTTTGTACCATTGAGAAGATACATTTTCAGAGTGATGTGATTTGTATTCTCATATGCGATTTACATTTTACAGTGGTATGGTGTCATCAATGAATGTGGAGCTGAGACATGACCACCACTGTCCCAGTGTGTCACTCCCATTGTGTCAAATATCACTTCCCTAGCAATGCCAGATGAGAATCATCTGTGTCAATACCAAGGACCTCCTCTACATAAAATGAGCTGTATATAGGTCGCGAGAAATAAGATTGTCAATAACGATCAAAGACCGGTCTCCCATGTTAATAACTGACCATGTTAAAATATATATTACAAATGGTCATTAATAACCCTTTGCCATTCCACTACTAGATGAAGGCATCCCCATACCATGTCAGTCATGGTGGTTTTTTGACCATACTTCACCACACTGACCAATGCAGATTGATGAAGGGGGTGATGGTTGTCAAGATTTCACTCACGACTGGTTGTCCAACATCCCTCCGTGGTTGATCATGTGGTACCACTCTGTGGGGAATTAAACAGTGGTTGTCCTATGTATATAATTGCCCCTATCATAAGAATGTGGAATATCTACCACTGGGTCAGAGCGCTAAATCGGATATGAGCACTACATCAATGCTCATGAGCAGGAAAGCACTTCGATTTTTTTATGAGTGACAATTAAGCTACTTCAAAGCAATTGCTATTTATGGGCGGATGTGTTCACTAAAACTCAGCATGGATTTGATGCTGCTAAGTTCAAGAGTATTTTTGTCAATTTAAAAATAATTGTCTTCTACACCTGGGGAAATCATCTGTCCTAATTTTAATTCATTTCCAGCTGACAATTTATCATTTCCATTGTGAAGACTGCATATGCCATTTGGAAAAGTGAAATTATGAGGTCGTCCACAAGCACCTTTTACGGTTTGGATAAGTGTTGCCCTGAGTCCTAAAAATTCCATGTGGTTTAAGAGTGTTTCTTGAGTGCATCGGGATGAGACATTAATGAGACATTGGGAGGCGCATCGCACGTAAACCTTGGACCCATAATGTAGTCCATAACGGTTTTAGTTGGGCGTATGATTGGGACCTATAAGTGAGAAATCTATTCAACAATCCCCTTATGGAGAAGTGGGACAGAGCCCATTAGGTGTTTTATCAACGATGAAAGCCAGTGGACGAATGCAGTGACAGAATGGTAGTAAAGAGTGACCATGTGACATTACTGATTCACCAAAAAATCAAATGCTGTCGAGTGATAAGGGGAGTGTGCACGTAATGCCACTGAACAACATAGGAAAAAGTTACACAAGCTCTCATCGCTGGCCGACTTTCATAGCTTTTGTAACACCACCTTTCAGCGCTCATAGCGCAGCAAATTACAATGGCATTCTTTGAGAACTTGGAAAATACTATCTCTGCGGACAGTTTCCCACACTGATTGGCCATAATGAAGTGCTGTATTGATGGATAGGGAATGTAAAACATTGTATATTTCAAACCACTTACAAGCATATTTATTCTAAGGTAATATTGGAAATGTAATACTTTGAGGACCTTTAAAAATATCTATATGACAGAAAAGCACAAAATATTATTTCATTTACTCTCCCCGACACAGTAAATCCATGCTGCAATTAAAGGGAAAAGCCAGGTTCAGAAAATGTTCTGCGGTTGTAATCAAATTAAGTATTCAGGCTGAAAGTATCATCCTACTTTATTTTGCATCGTCACAAATCAAAAAGCCGATCTTACACTACGAGGTAATTACATAACCGGGTCAGTCAGTAGCGTACTGCCTGACCCACGAGCCGAGCGTAACGATCGAAGAGCAAAGATCGAAGAGACGGAACACGGTGGATTGATTCCAGACAACAGCCCGGATCGGCTCTCGGGACCTCCCTTATATGTGCCTGAGCGTGGCCTCGCTTCGCCCATGGCTACGCCCCTCTTCTGGATCTTACCAGAAGGTTCTTGGCTGCATGTCACGTGTCCTGCTCGCCTCCCTCGGGCCCCCCTCGCTACCCTGTCCTGGTCACGTGCCCTCTCGGGTTCACCCAGAGTATCATGTCCTGGCGTGCCCTCTCTCTGCCCGTTACCGGAACGATGCCCCCTAGGGGCCCCTTCCATGGCATATACACCCTGGATATCACCCAAGGTTTAAGTGAACCAGCCACAAAATCGAAATTTTACAATTAGATATGTTTTCTTACACCGATGATTCGATGTGCATATCATGAGCATAAGAATATATTTTGATCAATGCATCGATGCATCGTCACATGCCTACAGTGATACAATTATTCATCATGACATACATTAGTACATTAAATATATACCACTTGAATGTTCTTTATCTATTTACTGTTAAAGTAAAAAAATAATTACAATGAATGGATTTTGTTGAAGTGCTTCAGTCATTTCAGTACTTTTGCAATCATTTGATGTAAATTTTTACAAATAATTCTGTTGAACATGAGAAACCGTTAGAGAGTATTTGCCATATGCCAAAAGTCACCATGGGGCTGATGAGCACCATCTGCCGGCCTTCTTGTAAGCTTTGTCTGCTGCGTGAAAGCTGGGGGAAAGGGGACTTCCACTTGTGCATCCAAAGCGTTCAAATATACTGACCCTGACGCCTGCATATTTGGAGTTTGAAAGTTCTCCCCGTGGTCGAGTGGATGTTTTCGCTGGGTTCTCTGGTTTTTCCCTCCACATTGAGAAACTTGCAGTTAGATTATTCAGATTATTTAGCTGCTATACATTTCCACATGATAAGCCACTTTGTTGAGCTATCATTTGTCGCCAGGTCACTTTTGAAAAATAAGTCAATGCCTCAGTGGGCTTTTCCTGGTAGGATGGGGAATGGTTTCGTTTTGTTTGTATGTTTTTGGGTGATTTGTTTACCTTTTATTGTACTTTGCACTACTATCGTGTGTTTTGTATCGATTGTTGCTGTAAGTTTATTACCCAGCTCTACTGGACATCTGTGAGAAAGAGCTTTATAGCTCATTGGATTTCTCCAGTTTCAATTAGCCATTGGGTTTGCCATTATCTCTAATCGTTTGAGGTGAAAAGACCAGCGAGGTGGTTAATGAGCGCTGGAAGGGAGCTGGTCTGCAAATGATTTTCAATCTCCCCATGGGTGGCAAATAAAATTGTCTGGTAGGGAGGAAGGTTGAATTTGGATTCTTTTTTGTTCTTTTCAGTCCATGGAAACCCGGTATGGAACAAAGTGTTTCGCTAAAAATATCATTCTACTCCTTTGATATTTATTTATAACACCTCTTTGGTTGCTAAAATAGGTCATCTAGGCTCATATCAAAGGGAAGATTGATGATCTTTGTATCAGGTCAAGGGAAAAAACGTCTAAAATTAGAACAAAGGAACGATTATGCAATGTTTGGAAATGTTCTTTAAACATTTCTAATTGCTGCTTGCTTCTATCATTAGGTTTTGTGTAAATTCAGTACTATTGTCGTGCAATAAGCGCATGTGCGTTTATCTTTGTATACGTGGACAATGTCAAGGGTCGAGAGTCTGCCTTCACTTGCAAAGAATAGAAAGGCTTCGCTTCGTTCACGTACATTCGGTATTTTCACTCACGTGTTCAACCTTAGTTTGTATGTAACGTTTTTGCGCAGGTTGCTAATTAAATGTGGGTATTCCCTGGCCGCGTGAGTGACGGGAGGGGAGCGACGGTGCGTGGAGTCTCTCCGACGTGCGCCATGCACCTGTGGCGGCTTAAAGATTTCTAGATGTGTAAAACCCAATGCCCTGACAGCTCCAGCTCGAGCATCAGTGGAAACATTTTGCTTTGGAAGAATTACGATGGTCTGTGGGTGCTGAGCAGATTAGTGAGAAATATTAAGACATATGTTATCTTTGCCAGCGCAGAACAAACACCGTTTTTTGGTCTCGCACCTGTTCATCTGCTAACGCTAATGATCTGCAGTTAACTTCACGAAGAAAACAGCTCATTTCAAATCACAATTATGGATTGCGCTGGTAATTTCCCCCATAAATAAGTGAGACTGTACATTCCGTTTTGATCAACTTACTTTAGATATTCTAACATTTTACCTTTTAAATAATGTAGGTTTTTTTTAGACCCCTTGCCTTTATCCACCCAGGAGTGCTGGAGTTAGTCGATGACAGATCACAGACTCTGAGATGAATCAGAAACATTGCTTTTGACAAGGAAATGGTATAAAAGCTGAAAAGTGCATAAAGAAACATGAAGAGATACATACTGGGAATTCCATTGCGAGTCAGAAATATAAATACGTGGATCAGAGAATAACACAAATTGGAGACATCATATGAACTGTTTCGGTAGGCTTAGGCAGGATACGTCGCAAGCAGAGATGATTGATGTATGTACGTCGAACTTTTTTCACACCGCAGGTAGACAACCATGCTAATCGGAGGTGCGGGATAGGACCTCTGATTATAGCAGATAGACAAGACTAGCGATGGAATAAAAGTCAAATGAGGGAACGCACCAGAGAGGACAATCATGGTGAAGATGGAGCAATGAGATGATGGCAACGTGGGGAGGCCGATCATCCTCCAACGGATAAAACACGGCCAATGATGATAATAATAATAACAATGCCATATTACATTTCAACTCTGCATTGCTGAATAGTGCTTGGATATTTAGTATATTGTTGAAACCAGTCATCAAACTTGAGTTTCAAGGTCAAATGTATTCCCTCACATCGGTGTTGAAATGTCACATCAATATATGACAAGTTATGCAACTTGGCCTATCCAACCATTTCAAATCAATATTACACTGGTGGCATTTTTTACATTTTGAAATTTGAGTGAAGTTGCGGCCACATTTTGCATTATTATTGAGTGTGGCTTTCTGTAATAAAAATAACATTTTGTTCTAACATGCCAACAACAACATGTATTAAACAGTAAACAAAAATCCAAAGGTAAAATGGTCACCTTCAAAATACACTGCATCGTTCTTCAAACACTCTAATTGGCATGCCAGTGGCCCATTCGTTCGCACACCACACAATGAACTCAGTAACCGAGTTCAAGTCCCAGTCACGGCTAACATCAGCAACGAGAGATATTTGAACGATTCCTTGGTCACTAAAATTATGGTCAGTGGATATTGGTATGGTTAAACGAACCCAATATATATTAAAGGTATGGAGAGGTATTCATCCAGCAGTGGATTGAAAATTGGCTGTAAATTATTGTTACTGTTAGTAAGGCATAGATAAGATGCATTTTTTTTCATGGCACCAATATTTTTAATTGAATGTGATAGCTGTACAATAGAGTTCCTTTTTCATATGGTATTTCTAATGAGTCAATTATGCGGAATATAATGGGCTGATTTCTTTGTAAGACAATATGAGACACTACATTGAGAAGAATAAACAGGTGAAAGCTGTCCATTCACTGAGGAAAGGTGAAGTACAGTAGTCTTCTTCAAGCAAACAAATGTTCTCTCTGCCATGGAGCAATTCACAGGGTTGGCTCGGCGTTTTGGAATAGCTGATTAAATGATGAGTATGGGTTGTCACTCATAAAGTGATTTGAAGAATTGTCGGATTTTAGGTCACAAACAATTAATGATTTGCCTTTTTTAACTTAACTTTTATATCGTTTATTTGTTTTAACATTTCGTTTGTTCTCTCCATGAGCTTAAATGTAACATTTAATTTCATCTGGTCTAATTTTCAGAAATCGTAAATAAAAAAAATAATATACAATTACGTGCATATATGGTGAGCATAAGCATTGATTTTAATCGATTAATTGATGCATCATTACAGACCTGTAATGTATCACAGTTTATGGGGCTCTACCAGGAACCTATAGTGGGGCTTGCAGCCATATAAAAAGACATCCTCCGTATAGCCTTTCAAAGGTTATTGGTGTAAGTGCTGTTAGCAAGCACCTATTAAGGCTGATAATAGAAAACGAGGGGGTGATGTGGCCAGCACTATGCCGAGTCAACTTTGTCTTCCCCGTGCTAATGTTCAGATAGCACACCAGGTACTCATTTGAGGCTGAGTTCACCTAGGGGAGTCCCAGAACCAGTTCAGATAGTTGCCACTGATGATAGCCGTGGCCGGGAATAGAACTCAGATTGTAGTGCAGTCCGCTAACAACAATGCGACTGTTCACCAAAAAAACACATAGAATGGTATTTAATCCCTCCATTCACTGATACGTATATGTGCACCAAAACACGAGGCTTCCTCTAGCAGCAGGTTTTTCAGGTGGGTAACGGACGCCTGTCAGTGGCATACACAAAATAAGCATTTGGTGTCCTCCAACAACGCTGCAATCTACAGCATCATTTTCATAATATTAATGTTGACTCCTGAAAACTGCATTTCCACAGAATGCAAGGACGTTGCATTAACATTACTTGTAAGTCATACACTGCTGTCCAAATGTATTTCTTCTAAGTGGTCAGGGTGTGATAAATTAATTTCCTATTGAAACTATGGGTTTAATGTAAGCCACATTTGCTGTCACATGTACTGTGTATATGTGATCCCATGCTTCCCAGTATCCCAGAGTAGGAGAGAAACGTACAGCCTTTAGGTCGACCGCATATACTGTAGGCAGCTGTCTTTACCTGTTAAGGCTAATTGATCCGATAAATATTACCTGTGTACATCCCCCGTTTGCACTCCCGGCACGGCAGTTGAGATGATGGACGAGTTTATTGACCCCCCCCCCCCCCCGCTCTACCAAGAGTATGAATGGGTACCCCATAGTTGATCGTCAGGTCCTGAGTGGTGGGGCAAAATGTGGGTAAAAGCACGTTTTCCATGATGTCTGGCCACCGAGGAATAGTAGGCAAAACATACGAGCTTTCTCGAGTGGAGACCCTTCTGCCAGCAGTGGTGTGAGCACGCAATTGCATGGCTGCACCTTCACATGTTTTAATAATGTTTTCATTGTAATACAAATTGTATTCTATTTGACTTCCAAAGTTTTGTGGGATATTCACAACCTGTTCTGTTTCCTGACCACATGATGCACATCTCAATGCGGATTAGTAAAGCAAAAACTAATCTGGATTATGTCATCAGAATCATGAGATTAAGTTATTTTTAATTGGATCACTGCAGCTTCTAGTTCATCACCCTGTTGGCAGTGAACAACCCCAGAAGACAATGTCGCAAATCTCCTCCTGAAATCACTCAGAGACACATTTGGCCACACTAGGGTCACATTTTAATGTCCTGTAAAGATTGTTCATCACTCTTGATTTGAAGCTTTCGTGACTGCAGGAATCCATACTCTTTGGTTCTTTCGGTAAAGTCACGTAGGTAGAAATAAAATAAAACAAATCACGTTTCGATCGCAACACAAGCAATCTTCATCAGGTGGTCTAACAGATGTGTGGAAACCCTCCCCATAGAGGTGGTTCAATCTACGTGACTTTACTGAAAGAGCCAGAGTATTGTTCATCACGTCACTGAAAGTGAAGTGTCCTAGAGATGGGATTTCGTGAAAGAACAAATTAATTGTGTTTTTTTTGTGTGTGCTATCAGTGACCAGACTGAGACCGCCAACTCTCCACACATGAGAACCTGGTTTAATCATGGTTGGCTACCCGGATTTGAACTCGGTTATTCAGAGTAGTGACAGTTCAGTGCTCTGACCCCTGAGCCATCTGGCTAATTCAATACAATTTTAATAATGGTGTCGTGGGCCTTTCACCCGCCCAGGTAACTCAACGTCACCTGAGCTTTCTCTGTCCTAACCGTTAGGCCTGCACCTTTTGTCACCCGTATTTAGAATCCGTTTTGTACGTTGCATAACACCCCAGTGCAAGAAGGTTTATCCATTACTGTCGTCTTGTTTATTTAAAAAAAAAATATGTTCCACTCGGTGACGTTGGCAGAAAACACGGGTTGGATGAAACCCATGTTGCCGTGAAAATGTCTAATGTAAACACTGTCAGATCGAGGGGACATTGCGCACACACGGTCACGTGACGCCACCTGGCAGGCTCAACGTCTCACGCCGCCACATCCCAAGTCCCACGGACAGCGGTTTGAGTAGATGCAGCTGTCCATTGAATAGCAGCTTGGAACTACAAAATGTATAATAGCAAGAAAATTAATTCCCAGCACTTGCATCCTTAAAATTCCTACGAATGTCAAAACGGTATCTGGCATTACAAGGCAAACTCCTATAGCAAACTAATTTTGCACCATCGCTACCCACCCAATGTAATTTGGTGTTATGGCACGTTTGACAAATTTATCATAACAGTTTAGTGTGTGCGTCCAGGCAATAACATTTACGCCATAGTATAAGAGCTTCCAAAAGAGTATGATGGAAAATACCTGAGGCCGATATTTCCAAAGCAGGAATATCATATAAAGCTCTCGGTCACGGGATGGGCATATGTGTGCTAACCATTCGACCATGTTAACCTACATTATGTCAAAACTTTGATATTGATATTGCTCAGCTATATTGGGCCAGTAATGTAGACTGAAACAAACAAAAATACCAAGATATCCTGTGAGCCTACAAAAAGTTCGTGATCACCAATTTAGGTCTATACGGTACATGAGGGTGTAGTGTGGCCAGCACCATGCCTCGTCAGTGCTTACGTTTTACATACCAAATACTCGTCTAAGCCCAATTCAGGGCAAGTTCTGATATTACTCAGCACTAATATTATTCGTGGCCAGGAATTGAACACAGATAACCAGGTTAGTAGTAGTGCATTAACCAATGCGCCACCACTTATTGAAACAAGAACACACAGAATCTAGGATAGATTAAAAATACTCCATCATCATTAATACTGCCCTATAATAATAAAAAAATAGAGAATGACTGCTTCCTCAGAGGTGAGATTATTTTCGTCTATGCTTAAACATATCAGCCAAGTTGACATAAAACACAAGTGTGGTTAGATTGAGGCCGATAGTTACATACAGTGAGGGAAAAAAGTATTTGATCCCCTGCTGATTTTGTACGTTTGCCTACTGACAAAGAAATTATCAGTCTATAAATTTATTGGTAGGTTTATTTGAACAGTGAGAGACAGAATAACAACAAGAAAATCCAGAAAAACGCATGTCAAAAATGTTATAAATTGATTTGCATTTTAATGAGGGAAATAAGTATTTGACCCCTCTGCAAAACATGACTTAGTACTTGGTGGCAAAACCCTTGTTGGCAATCACAGAGGTCAGACGTTTCTTGTAGTTGGCCACCAGGTTTGCACACATCTCAGGAGGGATTTTGTCCCACTCCTCTTTGCAGATCTTCTCCAAGTCATTAATGTTTCGAGGCTGACGTTTGGCAACTCGAACCTTCAGCTCCCTCCACAGATTTTCTACGGGATTAAGGTCTGGAGACTGGCTAGGCCATTCCAGGACCTTAATGTGCTTCTTCTTGAGCCACTCCTTTGTTGCCTTGGCCGTGTGTTTTGGGTCATTGTCATGCTGGAATACCCATCCACGACCCATTTTCAATGCCCTGGCTGAGGGAAGGAGGTTCTCACCCAAGATTTGACGGTACATGGCCCCGTCCATCGTCCCTTTGATGCAGTGAAGTTGTCCTGTCCCCTTAGCAGAAAAACACCCCCAAAGCATAATAATGACGGTGGGGATGGTGTTCTTGGGGTCATAGGCAGCATTCCTCCTCCTCCAAACACGGTGAGTTGAGTTGATGCCAAAGAGCTCCATTTTGGTCTCATCTGACCTCAACACTTTCACCCAGTTGTCCTCTGAATCATTCAGATGTTCATTGGCAAACTTCAGACGGGCATGTATATGTGCTTTCTTGAGCAGGGGGACCTTGCGGGCACTGCAGGATTTCAGTCCTTCACGGCGTAGTGTTACCAATTGTTTTCTTGGTGACTATGGTCCCAGCTGCCTTGAGATCATTGACAAGATCCTCCCGTGTAGTTCTGGGCTGATTCCTCACCGTTCTCATGATCATTACAACTCCACGAGGTGAGATCTTGCATGGAGCCCCAGGCCGAGGGAGATTGACAGTTCTTTTGAGTTTCTTCCATTTGTGAATAATCGCACCAACTGTGGTCACCTTCTCACCAAGGTGCTTGGCAATGGACTTGTAGCCCATTCCAGCCTTGTGTAGGTCTACAATCTTGTCCCTGACATCCTTGGAGAGCTCTTTGGTCTTGGCCATGATGGAGAGTTTGGAATATGATTGATTGCTTCTGTGGACAGGTGTCTTTTATACAGGTAACAAGCGGATATTAGGAGCACTCCCTTTAAGAGCGTGCTCCTAATATCAGCTCGTTACCTGTATAAAAGACACCTGGGAGCCAGAAATCTTTCTGATTGAGAGGTCAAATACTTATTTCCCTCATTAAAATGCAAATCAATTTATAACATTTTTGACATGCGTTTTTCTGGATTTTTTTGTTGTTATTCTGTCTCTCACTGTTCAAATAAACCTACCATTAAAATTATAGACTGATAATTTCTTTGTCAGTGGGCAAACGTACAAAATCAGCAGGGGATCAAATACTTTTTTTCCCTCACTGTAACAGGTTATGTGCCAGAGGCAAGACCTACGTCTCAGAACAGACAAGCCAATGACATTTTGAAATTCCTCAAGCGTCTTTATTTTTTGCTGTAAGGTCATCATCGTCACCACTCTCACCATAACAATTATATCCCATTAATTTCAACGTTTGCTGTAAAGCTGTATTAAAAATATTTCAGCAAGATGCATACTTTGGGGACATCACATGATAACTTATTGTGAAGGTTATTATATCCGTTTTCTTTAGCATTATTAGTTTAAAATAAATGCATTGACAGTATAATAATCACCACTGCTAACAATGCAAATAATTGTGCACATTTTGTATCCTGCATATATAACTCTCTTAATATAGAATATAAGTTTTTCATGTTGCTGAAATGTATTTTTCTGACAATGTACATTTTTTTTCTGCAGTATATTTTGCAATGAGCTCATTTCATTACTTATTTAAACCTCATGACCGCACGTCTTATAATATACTTTTTGAATCGCAAAATACATGTATTTCTGTATGCAGCGCCAAAGGTAACCAGAAGATTTCACCGTTTTCCTCATAAAATAAACACTTTACACGAAAGAAAAGTATACATCTTTGGAAAGAAATTTTATTCAAAGGAAAACTGCACAAAAAAACAACAAAAACAAGGCCCTATAGTGTGCTGAAATCCTCTAAAACATGCACACGTAAGTAAAAGGTATGTTGTGGTTTATTGTTAACGCCCTTATATATATTTGTTTGCATACAATGTCGGCTTCAGATCTTAAGCAATGGTATGCATTTTCCCCATATATGTCAGCTCAATAAAGCCTGGTACACCATTCAAGTATTAAAATATCATATATCCAAGAAAAGCAACTGCATAGCTTTCACTACCATACATGGCTAAAATACAGTAAATTATAAAAATATTGACAATCAGACATGAGGGTCAATTTTTCTAATTAAAGATATTTTCCTATACAGTAGAATAACAATACAACAGTGATATCATTGCAAGTTAAACAGCATTTCCATACATTTCCATTGTGTGGCATCTCAAAAAAACTCACGCAAACCCTTCTTAAACAGATTATCTGGATAAAACACGAACTTTCCGTATGAGATTCGTTTAATGTTTGTTTTAAATACAAAGTGTCGTAAAGGAAACACAGCATTTCATAAGCCTCACCACGCTGATTTTCACGCATATTTCACTTGTGGTCATGAGCTTCTTTGACATCATCACCGCTCAAAAAACCTGAACATGCATCTTTGGAAGAAAAAAAATCTCCAAATAGTGTTTTTATTTTCAAGACAATATTTGTATTGAATGATTGTAATTTTAATATGTACTCCATAACATGTTCGTCATCACTGCTGCTACTCACTCTCGCCTTGATCTCCGAGGTGTATGTTGCTCTTGTGCCTCAATAGTCAACTAGTGACAAAATTAGTTGTGAAAGCTCATATTAATAATGATGACAGATGCGCAAGATGTTTCAGGCAAGTCAACAACTCACGAGGTGCGGAGACAAGTTCAGGGCTGCTCGAAAGCCTCACCAAACAGATAGAGGCCTTTAGTTCCACATCGAGGGGACGAAAGCAGAGAACCGACCTGAGGCTGTAACAGTTTGAGACCGTGGTGTCCAAATCTGATTTTGAGTGACGCAGCGTAGGGTTCTCCCATGAGCTTCAGTGCAAGGCGAGAGTAGTGAGGCGAGGTATTGTGGGGGACCGGTGGTGAAGGTGCGATGACAAAGGCAGGCGATTTTAGAATTTGTCCTGGCTGGCGAAAGGGAGCCAGTGAAGAGTACGGAGGGTGGTGGCTGCGGTGTTGGGCACGGAAGTGAATAGGTGAAGCTGATCTCAGTTGTCTATGCTTCTTCAGCACGAAGAACCCCAGTGTTGAGTGCTAATTTCAAGTCAAGAGAAACTCACCAAGACCTTAGCAGTTACAGTATCTGATTTTAAAAAAATCTATTTTGAGTGTAAAAAAGAAACGGCCTGTGGGAGATTAGGATCCCAGATCACTGGAAGTGGCACGTACCCTAATCACCACACCACTGCCTCCTCCAATGTCACTATAAGCTCATGCTGTGTGTCTATGATGTTTTAAATGTATATCTTTACATTAAAGAATTCTGCTATCTTTAAACGACTTACAACTGAAGTCATATGAGGTACAGCTGTTAAACCTTTCCCAGGCCTACATAATGTCATCTCTATTTCAATCCGATACGTACATACACTTAGCAAGCTTTTTTACATATTGGCTAAATAGATAGAGGGCACTTTGTGTTCCATTATAAAGAAATGTATTTGCAGATAAATGCTTTAGGAAACGGCCAATTATACCATTATGGCAATTTTATTAACTTTCACCACAATAACCATTAAAGCATATCATATTTGGCAAAGCTCTCATACTTCTCATGTTTCCATTTTGTTTTCATGAAGATCGCACATGTAGATTGACAGGCAAAGCCGGAACATTCACAGCTGAACAATAACACCACAGGGTGTCTGCCACCAAAAATAGAGAACTTTGCATTATTGCCTCTGAAACAATCAAAATAGTGTGTCGACTCTGCACCATGGGATAAGCAAAATGGCATTCACTGCGCTGCTTGTTGTAAATATTATTTACACAAACACATTGGGACAACATTAACTTATTTCGTTGATTATTTTTCCTGAAATTAAGGCCAGTGTTGAGATTGTACTGGTGAAAAACAATTGAATCTTCATATTCAAAAACGTACTTTAAATAAAAAGTTGGGAAGGGAGAATATTATAATTAAGATGAATATGTAATTTAAATAAAATTGGGGTAAAGGAGAACATTAAAATAACAAACAAAAATGTACGGCAAAAGCATGTGTGGTATTCGCCACCGATTGAACCGACGCCATGCACACGTTACGCGCAGGAATGCCAACCAGGATTAATAACGCGTTGGTATCTCTGTGTGACCTATGTATATTTACTGCTGCAAATGTAGCAGCACCAGCATGCATTTGATCCTTCTGGGGCTGTCTACAATGTACCATGAAATGTCTGCCATATGCATTAGTTCTGTCGCTTTACTTTGAGGATTTGCATCCCCCACTTCACAAATACTCAGTTTGACTTGTCGCCTAGAATCAGTTTCACAAACGTAGCAACATCTGTATCCTTGGCGTTGTGTATTCCAAAAAAAGTGTTGTCCTGCAAAAGAAAAAAATCAAAAGGACAGTTACAAATATGCTGAATATTTGCATACGTCATAACTGATGTCCATATAACATATTGCTGGGTGGAGCAGTGGAAATGGTTTGGTGCATTGCAGGATGATCCCCGCAATTGGTAAGTGGTGACATCTGCAGTGGTGCTGGGCCTCTCTCTCTCTTCACCAACCCACACCGACCTAGCTGGGTTGTATGGCCAAACAGTCCTCATGACCACCACGATGTGGGGGATACCTTCATCCAGCAGTAGATTGAATAGAGGCTGTAACTCTTTTAGCATAACCCATTTCTACCACATCACTAGTTTTGGCCATGATGACATCTCGATCTTGATTCTAACACAAGACGAACTTGAACCATTTTGAAAATGTAATGACGGATAATGGCACGTCATTGCCTTACAGTTGTCTTCATGGTACAGTGAGGGAAAAAAGTATTTAAACCCCTGCTGATTTTGTACGTTTGCCCACTGACAAAGAAATTATCAGTCTATAATTTTAATGGTAGGTTTAATTGAACAGTGAAAGACAGAATAAGAATAACAACAACAAAAATCCAGAAGAACACATATCAAAAATGTGATAAATTGATTTGCATTTTAATGAGGGAAATAAGTATTTGACCCCCTCTCACTCAGAAAGATTTCTGGCTCCCAGGTGACTTTTATACAGGTAACGAGCTGAGATTAGGAGCACACTCTTAAAGGGAGTGCTTCTAATCTCAGCTTGTTACCTGTATAAAAGACACCTGTCCACAGAAGAACTCAATCAATCAGATTCCAAACTCTCCACCATGGCCTAGACCAAAGAGCTCTCCAAGGATGTCAGGGACAAGATTGTAGACCTACACAAGGCTGGAATGGGCTACAAGACCATTGCCAAGCGGCTTGTTGAGAAGGTGACAACAGTTGGTGCGATTATTCGCAAATGGAAGAAACACAAAAGAACTGTCATTCTCCCTCGGCCTGGGGCTCCATGCAAGATCTCACCTCGTGGAGTTGCAGTGATCATGAGAACGGTGAGGAATCAGCCCAGAACTACACGGGAGGATCTTGTCAATGATCTCAAGGCAGCTGGGACCATAGTCACCATGAAAACAATTGGTAACACACTACGCCGTGAAGGACTGAAATCCTGCAGCGCCCGCAAGGTCCCCCTGCTCAAGAAAGCACATATACATGCCCGTCTGAAGTTTGCCAATGAACATCTGAATGATTCAGAGGACAACTGGGTGAAAGTGTTGTGGTCAGATGAGACCAAAATGGAGCTCTTTGGCATCAACTCAACTCGCCGTGTTTGGAGGAGGAGGAATGCTGCCTATGACCCCAAGAACACCATCCCCACCGTCAAACATGGAGGTGGAAACATTATGCTTTGGGGGTGTTTTTCTGCTAAGGGGACAGGACAACTTCACCGCATCAAAGGGACGATGGACAGGGCCATGTACCGTCAAATCTTGGGTGAGAACCTCCTTCCCTCAGCCAGGGCATAAAAAATTGGGTCGTGGATGGGTATTCCAGCATGACAATGACCCAAAACACACGGCCAAGGCAACAAAGGAGTGGCTCAAGAAGAAGCACATTAAGCTCCTGGAGTGGCCTAGCCAGTCTCCAGACCTTAATCCCATAGAAAATCTGTGGAGGGAGCTGAAGGTTCGAGTTGCCAAACGTCAGCCTCGAAACCTTAATGACTTGGAGAAGATCTGCAAAGAGGAGTGGGACAAAATCCCTCCTGAGATGTGTGCAAACCTGGTGGCCAACTACAAGAAACGTCTGACCTCTGTGATTTGATTACCAAGAAGGGTTTTGCCACCAAGAACTAAGTCATGTTTTGCAGAGGGGTCAAATACTTATTTCTCTCATTAAAATTTATAACATTTTTAACATGCGTTTTTCTGGATTGTTTTTGTTGTTATTCTGTCTCTCACTGTTCAAATAAACCTACCATTAGCATTATAGACTGATCATTTATTTGTCAGTGGGCAAACGTACAAAATCAGCAGGGGATCAAATACTTTTTTTCCCTCACTGTAAGCTGTGCATTAATGCATTTTCACACATCCCACACGTCCCTTTTAACGTATGTTACCTACGATTTTTTTTAAAGCACATGCATTTATTCATAAGTCTAAACTCATTTATTTGCCTTATTCAACTGCCAACTTTCCAAAGCCAAATGTCCTCTGTAACCGTTGTTTTTCCCATCTTCGCATTTGGCTTGAGCAAAAGCTGAGGATGCGAGTATTTGGTAGCAATAGGCCACCCACAGCACGAATATACTCACGTGCACACAACCAGAACCACCATTTTTGGGTGTTTAAGGCAGCAGTGGAGTCGTATCTTTTGTCCGTGGGAATAAGCGCTATGACATTCTCTCACTCATTCGTATACTTGCCCAGTTTTAATTTTGGATAAATCTCAAGCTGTCACCACTCACTGTGTACATCTCGTAGCGTATTTGTTTACTTGCTCTTCATTCACACACAACTTTTTCGAAAGGGATAAAAAAGAATTTGCATTTATTTACTTCTTATTTGGTTTAGTGATTGTAAGCGCTTCTCATGACAGAGTTTGGAAGCAACTCCAGCCTGTGCTTGTCTTTTTGTGGTGAATGATCCTACAATCATACCGATGAAAAAGTGGCTAAAATATCAGAATTCATCCCAACACTCGGCTGCGAGCAGCAAATTACAGGTGTGTGTCGCTGTGCCCAATGAGAATATTGACCTTTGTGCCCCTTCAAGCAAGCTAACATCATCCATCCCCCTTGCATTGCTCTGCCTTGCAGAGAAGTTACGTTAACCATCATCAGACCCGACTGCTCCCAAACCCCTGGAATACTGATGGTGCTTATTTCATGTTGAGATGACCTGGAACAAGAGCTCAGTGGCTACACAAGCCAATTATAAGACCGTGATAACAGACTAAAGCTTAGGGTGTCGGGTTGCTATCTCTGAGCTACAAAAAAAACAAGGATATATCTTTGGCAGAATGATATCTCACTATAGGAAGAGGGGATAACTACATGTAAATGTGTTGCCTTGAGTGGTGTATTATTAATAGGCAACCGACAAAAACGGGGACTTTTAATGTTACAGGAAGATGTACAGATTTCCCAGAACAGCAGCTATCTCAAAAAAATAGGACAACCCTTATTGGCAACCCCAAAAGGGTGGGCGAGAGACTTGGAAACCCCTCTCCAGCATAACCATATTGCAACACACCAATGTCTTGTTCTGTGCCTGTGCATTGACGCCCCCTTCTGTGCAATAATATAATGCACTAGCTCCCCCCACCCCCGTGGCTATTTTCTGTTATGCCGCAGAGTCAATACATGTCGTAGGTTTGATTTGGAGGTTGAGCTGTATACGCGACTGTCCACCCGATTTTTGGCCCCCATCGCCTAATTAAAGCCCATTCGTGCCGGTGCCCTTGCTGTTGTAGAAATGTCTCACTTTGAATTAAATGAAAGGATGGTGTGTCCCCGCAATTTGTTCTTGTGAGAAACACACACAGTGTTTAAGTCTCTTATTTGTTTAGATTCAAAATAGGCTGACGTAACATTTAGTAGAATATAGGTTGCTATTATTTTACTCGGATGGAGATGGTCAATGTTGCAAGGGAGACTGGGTAAAATATGTCCCATGTAAAACTTGTGATGCCACCAAATATCTACAATGCAGAGCTATAACTGTTACCCATTCTTGACTTAAAGCTTTTGTGACTGCAGTAATTCATTTTCTTAGGGTCTTTCGGTAAAGTCACGTAGATAGGTTCAAATAAAATAACAAAAACTACGACGTTTCGATCGCAACACAAGCGGCAGCAGATGGGTACAAATTTAGCAATCATTGGAAGGACGTTATCAACCAGTTTAAATCCTACCTGGCTGTGATGTTCCCATCCTGCCACCTTCCCATGTTAGTTGTTATTTTCGGCTCTCCGATTTTACATTAACAGGTTAAATTTCTCACACCAAAACAGCCACCTTCGCACGCTGACCTCAACGTGCGTTGGCTCTGTAATCTTACATTAACATGTTAATCTCTTACATTAACATGCTAATCTCTCACATTAACATGCTAATCTCTCACATTAACATGCTAATCTCTCACATTACCATAGCCACCTCAGCGCGCTCGCCGTGGAGGCCGCTCACTGATCTTACATTAACATGGAATTTGTTACCTGGCAGCCCTTTCATTGGTGGAAACCTACCACCTTCGTGGTTGCTGCCCATCACTTACATTAACATCAGCAGCCCCGCCCATGCTGCTAACATTTGGGCTACGCCCATTTTAAACCTTTATAAACAATTTGCCTTTAGAAACTAACCCCCTTTTCCTGATGATGACCACTTGTGTTGCCATCAAAACGTGACTTTACCGAAAGACCCTAAAAATATGTAACCCATTCCTCCTAAACCCAGGATTTTCTTCAGCCATTAAAAAAACAAGACTTTTCGAAGCTAAAATCAATAATAATGTATGAGTAATACAAAATAAAATGCATTTTTTTTACTTATAAAGCAACTACGTACAATTGTATCTCAATAAGCTGTAAAAAAAGTGAGACATACGCCACAGGGGGTAAAAAAGGAGATACACATTTTTTTTTTAAATACACAGTTGGTCATCAGCAGAAGAAGATCTTAAGGCTGGACGTGAACAGAGGCAGAGAGTCAACAATGCAGTTGCCATTATTAGAATCACACGAAATATGGTTGTTGTTGTTTATTTAAATGGTTGTAACGAAATGCATCCTTCTTACCATTAGCTCGGCGTATGTTGGTCTCTCATTGGGATTCTTTTTTAGGCTGGGGAAAAAATTAACCATATTAATTGAAATGTCATGCTGCAGTTATGTAATAGAAATTCTCAATTCCAGTTGAGGATACATTCAATAATCTTTTCTGACCAATGTCAGACAAACTTGCTACATCTTTTATAAGCAGAGTAAAGAGGAGACAGGAAAGAAATACAATTTAACTTGGAATTAATTGGCAATTAAATGTAATTGTTTTTTTTATAATAACTAAATCATCGGCATGGGGAAAACCTTCATCCAGTTTTGGATTCATGGCTGTAAATTACTCTCGTATTATTTAAATAATCATAATTGTATTACATTCCGGTTAAAACATCACGATAACACATAGAACAGGCTCGGAACATAATGGAACGTGATGTTACTTGTTGACATACTGATAAATAGTTTCATTATTTACAGGTGAAATTGAATTACAAGATGCCTTTGTTCAATTTGTATACACAATTAACATTCTCTTAAAATGTTTACCTTCTTTCACACTGTACGTATCCGACCATGCTAATCGGAGGTGAAATAGATGTGACTTTTAATTAGAGAATTAATTATACTGGCTTCTGACATTCCTGTCAATTTAGAAATGTTAAAGTGTTGCTATTCTCACCTACCATTTTTTGGTATTATTATTACTGTTACAAGGTTAAAGTGGCATTTATTGACCAGTATTATTATTACTGTTACAAGGTTAAAGTGGCATTTATAGACCAGTATTATTATTACTGTTACAAGGTTAAAGTGGCATTTATAGACCAGTATTATAATTACTGTTACAAGATTAAAGTGGCATTGATAGACCAGTATTATTATTACTGTTACAAGGTTAAAGTGGCATTTATAGACCAGTATTATTATTACTGTTACAAGGTTAAAGTTGCATTTATGGACCAGTAAAAATAGTCATAAGAGAGGCACTTTGCCACTACAATATTTTGCTGGGTTTTTTTCATGGATTTTCTGTTTGCACAGTCACATAGTCACTTTAAGATGTTTTCTTGTTCGTGTTTTTGTTTTTTTGTTTGTTGTGGTTGCACCCGATTCAAGATCCGAATGGCTCACAGGGCTATATCAAAATAAATGAACTGAACTGAACAATATTATCTACGAATATAAAATTTAATGGTCAAATGCGGATTTGTGGTATGAGTGTAAAAAGGCCACTTTTGAAACTATTATACATTTTCAGAAAAACGAATGGCTACGTGGTGCCCATGACTTGTGCTTGAAGTTTATAGCCATATCGGTTTGAAAGTGAAAGCATGATTGTTTAAGTGGACGGAGCAATACTCCCAAGGTACCTAGCTTTGAAAAAAGAATACGTTTAAACATTTGACCAGTTTGTCGGTCACAATGATGAAATACACAGTCCATGCATCCCTTAACTGCCCGTGGTAAGCACTATTTGCATGTGCCCCTCTGTCTACGAGTCCAGGGAGCCTCCTACCAGAGTGTGCTGAAGTCCACAAATTCCGGAGAGAAGTTCTCCGGCGGCAGCTGTGGTGAGGGCTCTTCCACGACCTGCTTGAGCTGCTGGAAGGGCGTCCCCCACGACTCGTACGGGAACTTGAGGATGGCGAGTTCAATCTGCAAATGGACGGCATTACGCAATCGTCACTCGAACTGCAGACGAGGTGCTACACCCCACCAGCCAAGTCGAAGACAAATTGCCAGAATAAGTCTTAACAGACTTTTTTGGGCAAGTGCTGTTAACAAGCACGTATGAAGGCCGCCACAGTACACCAGGTGGTGGATGGCCAGCACCACGCCCCGAATACCTTCTTATTCCCAGTGGCAATGTTTACCCACCACACCAAGTACTCGTTTGAGGCTGAGTCGACCTAGGGGAGGCCCAGGACCAGTTTAAATATTCGTCACCGATGTTAGTTGTGAGCGGGAATCAAACTCTGATTACCGGGTTCGTAGTGCAGTGCACTAACCGCTACACTACCGCTCCCCACAACACACATCACACACACATATACGCCGTGCGCCAAACAATATCACCTTACTCATATAAATATGAATTATTTTTTTTATTAAAAACCACTTAGATTTACAACATCACAAGATATATTTATTTAAATGCTATTTCATTATAAAACGTAACGTGATCAAGTCGCAGGCTGTTACATGGAGCTCTTGTCAAATGCTAAATAAAAGGGTTCTAATCTTACGATGCCCGAAGCCAAAAGAAAAGTGAAAGTGTAAATTTTATTTACACGTTTTAATTATAATTAGTCACTATAGAATATAGTTGAGAATGCTATTAATTACAATTTAGGTATAATGAGGTCAGTTTCTTAAAGTTCATCAATCCACTGCTGGACGCAGGGGTTTCCTCTGCCATGTCAGTCATTGGTATTGTTTGACCATACTTCACCAAGATGGTCAGTGCAGAATGATACAGGTATTACAAACCATGGTTGAGAATCAAATTCGGATTAACAGGTTAATGACCACCGTGCTACAACTCTACCTTGATCAGTTTAGGTCAGTGGTTCTTAACCTGGGGTGCACGCACCCCCTGGAGTTGCGAGATGCCCTTTCTGGGGGTGCTCGACATGGCCAGATTATATTTAGAAGGTAAATAATCGAAACACAAATTAATAACGGGCACGTAGGTACAATTGAGAACCAAAGGTACAATTGAGAACCAAAGGAGTTCAAGGCTGCAGTAAAGGTTAAGAACCACCACTTGTGTAGGTGCACATTAAATTTGCTAAACTTACACAAGACGCTATATGTGGCAAATAAAGCAGAGCAATGTAAAGGTAAATTTCCGCACAAAACAGTGTTTTGTGCGGATAACAGCAGAAGGAAATGTGCTACGGCAGCATTGCAGCAGTGTGTGTCTATCACAAGACCCTTACCATGGTAATGCCCAAACTCCAAATGTCAGACTTGACATTGTAACCCTTCTGATTGATCTCCGGGTTTATTCTCTCTGGCTGTAAAAGTGAAAGAGGGTGGGCGCACATGGGATAGGTATTAGTCATTTCTTTTCTCACGGTTCCTGAACTCCCATGACCAAGTCAACTAGTTCATGTATTTAATGAGAAATAGGCAAACAATAAATGACAAAGTGCCATAATAAGGTAGGGGTGCAGCTCTGCAAATGCTTACTCACGCCACTGCTGGCAAAAGGACCTCCTCTAGAGAGGGCTCTAGAGGGCCCCTCTAGAGGGCATTTGGCCTACTCTTCTACACTGGCCAAACATTCTAAACGTGGTAGTACAGTACATGCTTTAGTCCGCCACAGACAGCTTGCTGATTGACTAACTATTGTGTAGCGCTGGGAGATTGAGCCACGACATCTGGATTTCAAATTCAGCTTGCAAATCTTTGCACCATGGCAACATTCCAGTGTCATAATGGGGAGGTAAAAATGCTAAATTATCATGTTAGGTTGTTAAAACTTGCGCCTGTACAAAACTGAGCCTCATTGCGAAAAATATGGAGAATCTACGCATTCATCTGTTTTATACTATTGGTATACAGTTGTAGGCTTTGACAATTACAGGCTCTACCCAGCTTTAGCATCACACTCCATGGGAGGTGATTGTCGTATTCACTGATGACAGAGATTACATATATATGTGTTCAGTGTAAAGCATTTTGGAAAGTTAGGCTGACCACGTTCTATATACATATGGGCTGTAATATGTAAGGGCCTAGATTATATATAAAATGTTATTTTTTTCATTTCCTATTTATAAGAAAAGACTTGACTACGTTTATTCTAAAATCTTACTTTTTATCCCTTCTGGAGTATAAACAGAATTGACATTATTATCATTGCACACTAGATATATCAATTATATATTTACAGCCATTTTTAGACAATCCACTGCTGAATGAGGGCCTCTACACACCATGTAGGTCATGGGGATTTATTTGACAATACTTGACCATACTGGTCAGTGCGTGTTCATTAAGGCAGAGAGCACTGATGTGTGAGCATAGAATTACAGGACACCAATGGCATTTGCTGTACTACCCTCTGCTGCCTTCAGAGGAGCCACACCATAAGTCATGGGCCGTAATATTCAAATTAATCGGAACACCTACGGCCATATATGGTTTGCAGCCTGCATCCAGGGTTTTGGCGACAGAGTCGACCAAATATCCACTGATGCCAAAATCGCACATCTTGACGTGTCCTTGTGTGTTGATCAGAACATTGGATGGCTTGACATCTGTATGGGAGCGAGCAGAGAAAAGGAAAAACAATTAAAATTTTAGCTTTCCTTCAAAATAAAAAAAACATGAACATTGTTATACCATTTTAAGTTTTATGGGAGTATAACACTAGCACGGAAATAATACACATTTTATATTTTTTTTAAAGAATAGCTGGAATAAATATCTGATTGTATATATTTTTATATTCTTGGTTCTTTCGGTAAAGTCACGTAGAAGGGAAACAATTAAATAATAAAAAATATAAAACAATAACATTCTCACGTTTCGACTGCAACACAAGCAATCATCATCAGGTGTGAAAAACAGCAATAAAATTTGAAAAAAGGGGCTATATATGTATATATTTTGATATATTTTAATAATGTTGTTATATATACATATTTTTTCTAAGGGTTTGGATTTTTTAAAATAAATCAATGGATAAATAAAACCACATGTTCTGTTGGGTATGTCAAAAGATTATTTTTGATATTAAAAATTCCAATCTTGTAGATAGAAAGTTGTAGTTAAACTTTGACAAGATATTAATCTGTCTGCTTGTTTCTGCCATAAATGACATACCGTATTGTGGAATTACCACAATCATGAAAATGGGAACTATCTCACAATCAAAACAATGCTTTTCAACTTTTCATGAGGTACATATTAACGCCCAGGCTCATGGGCGATCACCACGAAAAAAACGTGTTTTTTAGGCTACTGGGCTACACTGTCAGCAGAGGGCGGCGCAGCAATCCATTGTCCCGTGCTGGCTGCTTTCAGCAACCGGCACTGACCAGCGTTAATGAAATATGAAATAACCCTGACAACACGCACGGCGCAGTGAAGCCCTCATTCGGCAGTTGATTGCATAAAGGCATGTATGTGTACTTTATAATTTCATGGTAATTTCCACTGTGTTGTTGGCTGTGAGTGAAAAAGTAAATAATGAAAACTGATTTGTACTGTTCCCCCGTCCAATGACATTGCACCCACACAAGCCTCTTGAGTATCCAGGTGCCATTAAAACGTTCAGCTGCCAGATATTATCATGGACATGTGCCATTTGGGGAGAGTGGTGGCACAGTGGTAAGGACACACCACCTACGAACCCGATGACGTGAGTTCGATTGCCGGCGACTGTCAACATCAAGTGTCAAGTGATAGCTGAACCAGATCTAAGCCTTCTCCATCACCAACCCATAATAAACAAAATGATAAAGTATGGCCGAATAACCCCCATGATCGACACGGTGTAGGAAGGTATTAGCATACGTGTACATTTTTATTATTAGAAAATTATCACAAGTTGTGAGGTTTCAAAATTGACCAATTACTTGTCATGCACACGAGGGAAAACGAGTGATAATTTTATTCAATTTATAGCATCAATTCCCATTGGTATGGAATAAAATTATCCTTACAACTTCCTCTTTTTTCTTTATTACCTGACACCATCATCCTGCATACTGTACGTACTTTTAACTGTGAAATAATTAGCACGTTTTAAAATTACTTTGACAACGTTTTAAGTTACTATTTTTAAAATGATCAAATACAATAGTGATAATTTACAAGTCTAAAGTAGCTTAAATCCCCCCCCCCCCCACCCTCTCTCCACCGAGCAGTATCAGAATCTGTATTGATACTAGAGGACTCTGATGAGCTATAAAGCTCTTTTTCACATATTTCCAGTCGGAGCGGGTTAAGAACGTTACAACAATACAAACACGAAAGCAGTGCAAAGTATAGGAAAGGTAAACAAATCACTTAAAATATACAAATTAAACTCAATTATTTATATCTTACCAGTTAAAGCCCATTGAGGTATTAACTTATTTTTCATAAGCGACTTGGCCACAATTGATAGTGTAAATGCGTACACCAAAGTTTTATCTACAATATTTAATCTTCTTGGTTCTTTCGGTAAAGTCACGTAGAAGGGAAATAATAAAATAATAAAACATAATTAAATAAAATTCTCACGACGTTTCAGCCACAACACAAGTAGTCTTCCTCAGGTGAAGAAACAGAACTGTCAGAAAGACAGCACTCCAATGAACACTAAGCTTGGCAGTGTATTTGAAGCTGGGTGGGAGGAGCAGAGCGCCTTGACAAAGGAGTTTACATATCAACAGAAGAATTTAGCATTGAAGTAGCTGTGTTAATGTGAGAGATTAGAAGGATGTTAAAGTCAGAAATTAGCATGTAACTGGGAGATTAGCATGACGTTAGTGTGAGGGATTAGCATGTAACTGGTCACGGAAGTAGCTATGTTAAAGTCAGAGTTTACATATCAACAGAGGCATTTAGTATATTCATGCTAAAGAACTGCAACTACCCAACTATCATACAATAAACCGATGTGAAAGAACTAAATACAAACTACATCAATATAATCAATGTACTCATATTCTCCAATAAGCTGAGCTATTAACATAAAGTAACTGGGTATACACTACACTTTATAATGAATACCATATAGTAAACTGATAAAAAACTAAAATATAAACTACATCATTATTATCAATAAACTCAATATACTCTCCAATCAGCTGAACTACTAACAATGTCATTATACATTACAATTCTATGTCGAAAAAAGTGGCGGTTGCTTTTTTCTTTTTTCCTCAACGTTAGCACCACGGAAAGCGACGAGCTTTGTTCAGATGGACGAGTCCATCTATGCTCGGAACGGAGGAGAGGGGAGAGAGAGAAACAGCCACGATGCGCTGCTCTGTCCTGTGTTGCCTTACAACTATGCTATAAACTAGACTACTATACATTACAACCATTATACAATATGCTATAAACCATACCATTGACCGTCGTGTGAAAGGTGTTAAGAGGCAGTGCCAGCGAATGGACTGCGGTCTGAAAGTCACCGTAAAATACAATCAATCAAGAACCGAAATGGTTTAGCACGTCTTTCCAATGATTACTAAGCCAGAATCCATCTTCTCGGTTGAAATTGTCTCTATGTTTGTATATGTGGATGGCCTCATGAACGAATCTCTCATGGTAGCCGGGTGGCTTGCAGAGAACCTCTGTCTTGGAGAAGTCAATGTCATGTGAGCCCACTGAATTATAACAGTGATCTGCCACGGCTGAGGTGTTCATCCTACCATGTTTCAAGTCTGCTTTATGTTCACGGATGCGGTCCGAGATATGTCGTTTGGTTTCTCCAATGTAACTGCTACCAGTTACTTTATGTTAATAGCTCAGCTGATTGGAGAGTATATTGCGTTTATTGATAATATTGATGTATATTCTTGGTTCTTTCGGTAAAGTCACGTAAAAGGGAAACAATAAAATAAATAAAAATATAACGCAATAAAAGAATATAAAACAATTATATTGTTTTATATTTTTATTATTTTATTGTTTCCCTTCTACGTGACTTTACCGAAAGAACCAAGAATATGAATCCCTGCAGTCACGAAAGCTTTAAATAAAAAAATATATTGATGTAGTTTATATTTTAGTTTTTATCAGTTTACTATCTGGTATTCATTATATAGTGTAGTGTATACCCAGTTAATTTATGTTAATAGCTCAGCTTATTGGAGAATATATTGAGTACATTGATTATATTGATGTAGTTTATATTCAGTTTTTTCACATCGGTTTATTGTATGATAGTTGGGTAGTTGCAGTTCTTTAGCATGAATATACTAAATGCCTCTGTTGACATGTAAACTCTGACTTTAACATAGCTACTTCCGTGACCAGTTACATGCTAATCCCTTACACTAACATTATGCTAATCTCCCAGTTACATGCTAATTTCTGACTTTAACATCCTGCTAATCCAACACATTAACACAGCTACTTCAATGCTAAATTCTCCTGTTGATATGTAAACTCCTTCGTCTGCTCCTCCCACCCAGCTTAAAAGCCGCTGCCAAGCTCAGCAGTGTTCACTGAAGCGCTGTCGGCCCCGAGAGTTCTGTTCCTTCACCTGAAGAAGACTGCTTGTGTTGTGGCCGAAACGTCGTGAGAATTTTATGTTTTATTTTTATTATTTTATTATTTCCCTTCTACGTGACTTTACCGAAAGAACCAAGAAGATGAATCCCTGCAGTCACTAAAGCTTTAAATCGAAAAATATTTTATCTACAAGATTGTACACCAACTTAGCAGGTTGCATGGAGTGGGGTCAAGTTTGGTTACTCCCATTTCTTCCATGATGACTGTCTAATGCTAATGTGGAAGAGTAGGCCAAATACCACCTAAAGGGGATCTCTAGAGCTCCCTCTAATCAAGGCCCTTCAGCCAGCAGTGGCATATACAAGACATTGCAGGTTTGCACTTTTGCAGGAACCTAAACCAACGTTTGGAAACTTTTAATACCTCCCAATGGACTTTGGATTGAGCTAAAAGGAGAGCTATAAAGTGTGTTATGGTGCACGTCTGTATCCTCCTTACCTCTGTGAATCACAGATAGTTTACTGTGCAAATGTTCCAAAGCTTTCACAATCTGAAAAAGGTCGCTGATATTAGATTTTAGACATCAACACGATCAAATCTGTGCAACGAAATTAATACATCCACTTTCCGTGTGTTGTGGTCGTGTTCAGTTATATTTTAAAGAGTGCTTGAAAATAATACAAAATAACTCTTGGTTATAAATCACATTCTCCTCAGGAGAGGGCGCACCAGTCTATGTTAACCCTTTTTAGTATGGCAGACAATACAAGGTGATCCGTTTATAGACACCCCACTGATGTCGAATTGCCCCCTTATTTCTCAACAGGCGAATTAAGTTGTGAAAGCTATGTTGGACAAAGTGTATCACGAGAGTGTTATAAGATACAATACGCCTATTGAGATTGGGTGGGATACATGTAGTGGCTTTGAATTGAAATGTTGTTTTTGCTGCAATGTCGACCTGTTATTTTAGAGAGGGTATCTGTATATGGATCACAATAACGCATCATTGCCAAATAATGTTTGATTTTGATAGAGTAACAAAGAAACAGTGTAATTTTATAGAAATGCAATAAACATCATTACGTCTGCAATAATAAACATGGACCTTTACGTAAAAAATACCAACACAGTAGTTCAGACTTTTTAAAAACTGTATCATAAGGCCACTAGGCTCCGCTACGATGTGAAGAGATGCCGGGATGTGCTTACAGCGACGGAAATCTTTCCGAGGATGTCCTCAGGGATGGTGAGGCCCTTCTCGATGACCTTCTTGTAGAACTTGTCCAGGGACGTGTCCATCAGTTCCATGCATATCCACACATCGCCCTGGCAAGGGCATGCAAAAAAAAAACACAACGAATCGATCTCTTAAATTTCTAAAATAAATGCCGTACTCGGCGTTCATCCACATCTAGAGGTATAATCATTCGTGTCGTCACTTAACAAACTGCAAAATTCCCACATTTCATTTTGTGCAGCTGGTGCCTACTTACATCTTTTATATGGAACGTAAAGTTTTACAGTCATGGAGATGCAAAAACAGTGATAAGAGATACTGTATTTTTACAGTTTTTTTAATTTTGAGACAAAGTGGTGTTAAAATATTCAGCTTTGCAGTGTGAACAACATGTTTTTTTTTCTCAGCATCCAGCACAAAGCTTTCGTGTGATCAGGTAGAGTGGTGGGAAAAATATCACTGGAGGCTTTTTAATGACTGCCTAATGGATGCCGTATGCAAGAACCACAAACAGATGCTAAACTTGACTGAAACGATATGGCCATTTAATTGTAGGAATCGATTTGCAATTACAATAGGGAAAATAGGCGATGGGGAAATGTGTGGAGGCAAACCCAGGTTCTAGGCAGATAACTATTCACCCTCCATGTGCTTCCATCAATCGCCATCATTCGAGTTCGCATCACGATTGTACTCGATAAACTTTTTCAATCTCATTTTTACTATCTGGTTCATATTCATTATCATTCTTTCTATCTCTTTGGTACAGTTTTGTTCGATCCATTACCATAAATGCACCGTACCACGATCATACAACTGGAATAACATTTCCATAAATCATAATAGATGTGTAGTGGCCTTATTGACGTCGGAGACCGTTCACTTGAGGCAACACGTATTTATTACAGACGCTTCAATTACAGTGGCGAATTTGATACTTGAAGAGGTCACGGCCTCTTCACCCGTACTCTACAGAGGGGACGTTTCCCGAGCCTTAGCCCACGCTAGCTCCCTGGTTCCCTCTATCCTGGTCCTCTCTCAGGAGGCTATCTGACCTGGCCCAGCTTCAGCGCAGGTCCCGATCACCAGCCACACGAGTCCGGCCCTCAGAAGGACATCGGGCCTCGGGGCTCTGGTGTCGCACCCCCTGGCTTGATTTGCCCGGCCCTCAAAAGGACAGCGGGTCAAAGGAAGTTCCAGGGTCTAGCTAGTCGATCTTCTTTCTTCACTGCCTCTTCATCTTGCTTGAGTCGAACTGCCCCTCAGCTCTCCGGGTCCCACCTTTTATACTGTCCCTCTCTGAGGGGTGGGGCTGGGAGGGGTCACAGCGTCCCCCACAGCCCCCCAGGGTGGTGGCCGTAGCGGACGTGGTTGTGACCACCGTTATACAACCGCGTGTCACCCTCCCGTAACACCTCTACAGATGCACAGATGCATAATTTGATGCAATGTCCCCAAGCATGAAATTTGACTGCTGAATCGGTACATTGTTACACGCCGTTCAGATACCAATGGTTCATATTTTAAATGACCAAGAGACGGTGCAAATTATCTTCTTAAACAATTTTGGATTTTCTTTGGGGAAAAACATTAAATTAAGGCCTACCCACTCATGGCAGACGTCTTATTAAGATCCGGAGCAAACTAGCAGCAAGGAGATACAACTGTGTCCAGACATCGTTTTCGACGAATGTACACGCACAGCCAGTGTTCATCAATCCACTGTTAGACAAAGGAAACCACAAACCTTGCAGACCATGAGGGATAGTTGACCATATTTCATCATGCTGGTCAGTGCGGGTTGAAGGTGGGATTGGGGGGGATGCAGAACAATGGATTTTTCTGCACTGCCCTCTACTGAGCACAACACCTATACTACCACCTGTTGTTTGTTTTGCGCATGGTTGTCACCCAGTCAAGCACTATCCAGGCTCAACTCTGCTTATCTTTCGACATCTGAGGAGAACGGGTGCATCCCGGGTGACTTGGTCAGAGGCTCTTGGCTAATACACCAACATAAGATGCAAAGCAGCTCAGCGTTTCTAAGGGCTTTGTAGCTCACCTCACGGAAGAGGGCTCCGTAAAAGGTGACCGTGTAAGGACAGTCGACAGTGCGCATCGAGATGTCCAGGTCCATCAGAAGCCTCTTCTGCTCCTGGCTGTTTACTGTAGCTCGGATCCGCTAAAAAAAGATATTTGGGCAATTGCACTCAATTACATGAAACACATCTGCCTTTATCTGTACAGGAAGTGATGAACGTGAGACTAGTACATATTATAACACTCGTCATTTATCACTCTCTGTTGTGTTTTCAGGTAGTGTCGTGCGTTATTCGGCATGGTGTCCAATGTTTCGCTGCATGTGATGGGAGTTTCTTCAGGGACTGAAACTTCAGGAAATTCGAAATCTTCAAAAATGCAGTTCCTAAAGAAACTCCCAGCACGTAGAGTGAAATGACAACCATGCCCAAAAACACGCGGCTCATCTCGAATAGTAATCGGAGAGTTATACAGCAACAACAATAACACGCGCCATTCACCACGAAGTGGCGGTGATGTCACCATAGCGCCTGTGCCAGGCCAGGTGCACTTTGAGGCCACATGAAATGTCAAAGGCTCGCTGACAGGTCACAGGACAGACCCAGGTGCCATGTGTTGACTGACTGAGATTACTGGCAGATGCACCAGCTGTGCCCCCTACTGTGCCAAGTGAGTTATACAGCACAACCTCAAACACCTATGTTGTAGTAACAGTAGAGGAAATTATGCATCTTTCACACTGGATATGCCTATGGGCATATGCAACTAGATAAGCATATTCTGCAGCATCAGTAAGCATGTGTTGCTACATTCAACATTCCTCATGTATCATTTCATATAAATGAATGCCCTTTTTATATTTGGCCAAAGTAGAAGCCATCCGATTCGGACCATGATACTCAAGAAGTGTGAACACATGGACATTGACGAGGAAAATGGAACTAAAGCAGAAAAGTGTGCAGAGAAACATGGAGAAGTACATGGTTGGGATTACACTGAGACAGATTGCAACGCGTGCAAGTTAGAGATAACATTGGCCATTACAAAAAAGTGGGCTCGGGCACGATACGTCACTGGAAGGGATGATGGCCGGGTGCCAAGATGACGACTGGTACCCAATGGAAGGAGCACCGCCAAAAGTTCGACCATTGTGGTGGTGGAGCAACGAAATCAGCTCGTGTGCGGGTACTCGATGGATTGCTTCATCACGTGACCGTGAGAGATGGGGAGACCGGCTTGGGGAGTCTTCAATCCAGCAGTGGATAATAATGCCATTTTAGATAGCGTCATTCATGCAATTGCATCCCACAACACTGCACATTAATTAGCCAGTCCCTTACGCAGACAATAGAAAAACAAAACCCGCTACATAGCAAATAAAAAAAAAGATGAATGCAGAAATAACGAGAGCAAAAGAATAATGTATGATGATGATTATTGTGAAGTCTTACACACTGGGCTTTTAACTGTGAATGAAGCCACAGCAGAAGATGCACTGCAAATAACAGTCAACGGAGAGACGAGCGATGGTGGCCTCACCTTGACGGCCATGATGGTGCCACTGGGCGTGTGTCGCACCCTCTCGACCACGCCATACGCGCCGCGGCCCAGCTCGCATATCGATTCCAGGTCATCGGCTTTCACCTCAAAGTTCTACGGGGTTCAAAATAGTAAAGGGGAACAGAGGAAATGTACAGCTGCATGAACGTGTGTTGAACTTCTATCGCACCATACGTAGCCAACCGTGCTAATCGGAGGTGCGCAGTCGGTGCTAAGCATCAGCACTAATGAGTCACACAGCCATGCATCGATTAATCGATTTTAAATCCACTCTGACACGATACATGCATTGTATTGAGCACGTGTTAATTAATTACAAAAACTCAACGGATGTATGAAGAAAACAGGAATATATTTTTTTTTAAATGGTAAGGTGGTGAGAAGCAACTTATTCTAGAATGGAATTATGACCCTGAATCGTGACAAATAAAACTACTAGGATTATTACATCCCTAACACTCACCTACAACTCAAATGGTTGCAGTAAAGATGCCTGCCAACAATCGGTAGGTCACGAGTTCAAATCCTTATCAACGGTTGAGTCGGCATATAATAAATGATCTTGTCTTTTTGAATTGACCTGTTAATGTGGTATTTCCACTGTTGGTTCAGAACCACCAGCAGACACGTTTTAAGCATTGGAGCACTTTGACTTTGTACGTGTTCCATCACAACACACGCAACACAAAATGGACAACGCTGGTAGACATTGGACCTCTATGCTGGTGGTGGGCGGTCTCAGTAAAGCAAAGTCTAAACCAGGAACACTGGCACCGTGGAACAGAGACGTGGGTGGGTTCGTTGATAAAGCAAGACTTCCAGCCATTAAACATATGAAGAAACTCAAATGCAAGCGGTAATATTTTATAGTTAGAATTATTTCGTCCATATTCTGCTCTTAATCAAATGGTGTCATGATCATTCAATGGCCTATAAAAAAAATATACACGTTACTTTCATCTCAAGCGTACGTACGCTCTTTGACGATAAAGATTCAAATGTTTGAAGTTCATTCAGTGTGTCCACCCTTGGATCTATGAATATTGTGATTTAAACACTTTAAAACATCCTCTTCAAGCAAGCCGCTGATCATCGCGACGAGGCAAGCCGCTGATCACATCGACGCAAGCCGCTGACATCTAAGAAGAGCTTTCAATAGCCAGTACACCACCATCAAAGATCAAACCTCACTATTTTGCATCCACACGATACGCGTCGATGATAAAGCGCTCGTCGCACACGCAGGGAGAGACAGGAGGCGCCACATTCTCTTTGGAAGGTCGCCGTGAAATGTCGCCTGACAGGTGCACACATCATCACCGACGCCGAACGGTGATATTTTAATCGGCGACGTTTTGCCTATGCCCCGGTGTAGTTTATCTGGGTGAACTTGTACTACATGCCGAATTCCCTCACTTGTAGCACTCGCATTCATAGCTAAACGCGTACATGTTTCATTTGGACAAGCAGAAAATGCGTAGCTGAATGTTATTTCAAGACTCTGTGCAATTGCAGGCACCAGAGAGTTTATTATGCCCTCTGGGTTTAAAGACACAAATTATCGTGATCAGGACCGTTGCACGCAGAGTTAGGATCTTTTTTTAAGCTAGCACAGGGACAACGCTCCGTGGAAGTTATGTTTCACTTTCACAGCGAACATGTTAGCATGAGGATAATGGATCGTCTTAGCAATAAGCAATTACAATACAACTGGTTTCAGGTCATCGTTCCAATGCGTGAAAGTATGTTTTGGCACTGTGCATTAGCCGTGCTCAATAATTGACGTTCTAGTGTCAGCAATGTGCTATCCCTTTCCATTGGTGCAACATCTAGATTTGGCTTCATTGCAATGTGTGAACGTTTACATTTAGCTTTTTGTATTTTGGTAATACCTGTAAAAATAAAAAGGTTATCCTTGTGCATTCACCAGTGTAAGGGAGAGGAGCAGTGGTACTATGATCATTGCCCTATAAACAAGGCGACTCCTGTTGGATTCCCGACCGCGGCTGTTAACATCAGTTGGCGAGAGATATATCTGAACCGGCCCCTCCCCCCACCTTCACAAAACCGCACTGATCAGCATGGTGAAGTATGGTTAGGCAACCCCCAAGACCTACACGTACGCTTTGTGGAGGCCTTCATCAATCAGTAAATTGACAAAGCGTGGTAAATTATTATACATCAGTATACCAATTACCTGCATAAGATAATGCAGGTCCCCGTTGCATATAATTTAAGCACATCTGTTGTGCGATGCTGTCCTTGTGGCCACATGGCAAATAAACAGCACACAGAGGCTTGTGTTGAACAGCCCGGGTGCTTCGTCCACACCTATACACACGTGCTATGCATGTGCACGCATGTGTGCATACACGCATACCTGCTTGAACATGTCTTAAGGATTCTAGTTGCAACTGCAAAAGTGCACGCACAACGAGGAAGCCATTGTCTCCTGGGTGTGTGCCATATCCTTGTTTTAAGTTTGCTCTCAACTGTACACAATGGTGAAAATTCATGATCTGCAATGTTATACTGCATGTGTAAAATATTTTCTACAACGAGTGGAGGATTTCTTTAGTAATGGGTGATTTATGATGCAGTAATATCACACGTTGTCAGTCGACTCCTGGATGAAGGCCTCCCCCCTTAGCTGTGTCAGTTGTGGGGATTTGACCATACTTCACCATGCTGGTCAGTGCGGGTTGGTGAAGGGGGGAGGTGGTGGGCAGAGGGGGGTTGCAAGTCCGGTTCTAATATCACTCGCCACTGACTGGGAATTGAACTCAGGTTGTCATGTCATCACACATCGTGTTAACCTCTGTGCCACCATTCCTACCAATGTATGACACATTGTAGTAGGTATCTAAAGATCACTATCATTTTCCAGCAGTTGGAACCAGAGCTTATCCTGCATCCACGTGGTTGAATGTTTGCATAATGGTCACAATTACAATATACCACTCTTGCACTATGTGTAACAATTTGTATTTGTGCAGAAACGTGTATTAATTATTTTGATTATACAGGGACACTTTTGGTGTTGGTGCATTTATATTTGTGAAGTTAATCACTTCAAACATGTGCACATAAAACTTATATAATGTGCACGGTACGTATTAGGATTCCTCAATATTACTCAATACTCAAAGTGTGCATTTACCAGAAAAAATAAGTTGAGATAATTTTCAGGAAAGCCACGAATTTAATCTGGAAGGCTTGACATTTGCAAAGAGTTACTCAGAGGCATTGGATAAAGCTGAGTAATGCTGCATGTGTTGTGACTTGTGGAAAACATGGTTTATATTTAGTTCTCCCCCACCACTGGCTTGCCACACAGGCATCACTCCCCCAACTCCCACCCTCTTCCTTAACTCCCACCAATCAAGCTCCAAGTACAGCCCTTAAAACAAATGTTAGCTTTGCAAGATATCCAGGCAGTTTTTCTAAGTTTGGCTTGCAATGGCACTTGCCAGGAAACACCCATGCTTGCAGAGCCGATAACACTGCACACATGGGCACTGGGCTGGTCCATTTCACACTTTCTCTTTTAAAATACCTGAGGGTTAAAACAAATGACTGAAAAAATAAACTCGAGCTCAATTACAACCTGGTCCATTTGCCGTTCCACCAGACCTCTAACCTCAACACTGTTTATGCTGAGTGTGTGCCGCCCCAAAATCACCAGTGCCAATGATGAACGTTGAAAGGTTGGAATTTTTGCGTGAAAACAAAAATGGGGACTACGGCTGAATTGACCGTTTAGAAAATGAGCCGGAGAAGGCAGGAATCGGGTGAGGAGAGAAAAGGGGAGGCTGGGAGTCGGGTGACAGAGGGTGGTGGTCTAGAGAGCTTGGTGAGGTGGGGTTGGTTGGTGCTGCAATTACAGCCGGTGTTCAGTACATAGAGGCGAGTAGTGTTTGTGTTGCGTACAAGTTACGAGTGCGTGCATGCATTGCACGCAAGTGCTGAAATAGGATACATAAGCCGTGGCTTTAAAACTGGTATAAAAAACAGAGACCTGTAAGCACTGCCTCTTCCATGCATGTGCCTGGTAATAGACTTGGGGCTTTTTTTTGTTTGCAGAATTCTTTTATGTTTTCATGCCCCAGAAAGGCATATGGGACCAATTAAAATATATTGCCTTTCAATACTATGAGTACCACACATTAAGTACAAAATATATACAAACCGAATGTGTTGTGAATGCACACGGCTAATAACCCTGCACCAATGTAATACACACCCAACATATATGATCACACGACCATCGGTGGTGTATAGCTCCCCATCGGCTAAAGTTACCAACAATAACACTTCATGTTAACAACTATCACATTGCCATTGCATGGTAAAAAAGAAAACAAACAAAAGTGCTTAGACAAATATAAATTATGAAGTGGTGAAAGCGGGCATATAAAACCGTTGACTTGAACAATTTGGACTTAAATTAAAGGCCGTTGCAAAAACATTACAAAAAACATTCACGCACATGCCCCACCTGCAAATTTGCAAGCCACAACACAAAACAGCAGTCCACTAGTGCTCTCCAGCCACGCGAAAACGCACAATCAATGCGTCAACAGCTGTGCCATCCAAAAAAAAACCCACTCCACGTACAAATGTTTAAGCTCGGACTGGAAACGCAGGTTTCCTGGACGGGGAAGTTGGGGTTGAATGGAATCCAACATTTTTTGCAATAACATTGCTATGCCTACTGGCTCTGCTATCGCTGCTGAGACAGGGAGGCAGCGGTGGGGGAGGGAGGACATGGCACAAACACTTTCATGAGGCTCAGTGAAATCACTGCACAGGATGTTATTGATACTTCAAGAAATATAACTGCCCAGGTATTTACAGGTACTGCTGTGTACGATTGTGTGAATGTGAATCTCTAAGGACGTTTGATTTATTGGAATTCCAGCAATAACACGTGTAACATATACACATGTTTTACTGCTTTCTAGTTTACACATAAAAAGCCAATGTCCTTTCATTAAATTACAAAAATGTGCCTATATTGATAAAAGGACATTGTTTGACGGTGGTAGTAGCATGCAATATCCAGGGTTTGGCTGTTTTTGTAGATGTGACGGTAATAAATATTTGGTGGAAACTCAAGCTGTGTTGTATGTAGGGCGCTGTCGGCAAGGGTTGGTGCGTACCTTGTCATCAATAGTTATACACGCCTTTGAGTCAAGATCTCTGGGTGGCCTGAAAAACAGAGATAAGAACGTGTGACCTTTAGCATAAATGCAAAATGCGGTCACAGTAAACATATGTACATGTGTTAGCTTGTAAGTTGCATTTTATTATATTAAACCAAGCAACATTGAAATAACTAAATAATATTAACTATCAGTGTTATTGCAATTATTACAAAAAATGGTGCAAGCTACATGATGCAGATTACTTATATACTGTGCTTTGAAATGCTTATGACAGTGTTAAAAGCGTTACCCCAAAATAGTTTTTAAATTAATTTCAAGTATTGTTTGCATGAGCCAATATTCCTCACTTAATGAAATAGAGTTGACCAGGATTACTAAAACATTTCGCATTACCTTCCATTATGACAAAGTACTGTTAAACTGAATTTGCAATGATCATGCAACCCAGTCTGTTCCCCTATAACGCGTGTAACGTGAATTGGATATAACGCGATAAATGTATTAGAGAACACCTTTTTTATAACGCAGATGCAAATTGGATATAACACGATTGAGTGAACAAAACGATGTCGCGCGACTAGGAATAAGCGGTTGTACAACTGCCTCGGCGTACTATCATACAAGGCGGGATGCTGCTGGATTCTTCCCACGCGCCTCAGTCTTTGTTCAGCCTGCATATGCATCTCATGCGTTATCGCGAAGTCTGCTTTACCCTATATGTATATTATTTATTATAACGCGGTTTTTCCATAACGCGGTGTTCTTCAGGAACTCAGCTACTGCATTATAGAACAGACTGTACGTCTTTTTAAAAAACTTAAATAAATAATATACTATTCATATATTTTAAAAATGGTAGTGTTGAGTGACACAGCACTGCCCACGTTGTTATTTTTTTTCTTTCGAAGAATTAAGTAAATTTACATTACTGCCCTTGCCTAAGCTGGTTTTCCAGCTCTACATTGTCAATACTGTGGATGTTGAGGGCTCTTTCCTTTAGCCTTGGATATGTTATCCGAAGCTGCGCCTTGGGCAAAAAAATACAAAAAAACAACATTGTTTCCCCACTTTAGGATATAACCACTGACCACAGTTACCTTGTAAAAAACACGTATATGGTTTTAAATTATAACATTTCAGTGCTGAACGCTAGGTTTCTCGCCTTTAAACTGCTGATCAGTTCCAAACGTTTCTTGGCAAGTAAAAACATAACAAGTACAACTCTAAGCACAATGTGGCTTGGCTGTTGCACGTTATATGCCTGGCGTGTGTATGATATTAATGAGCTAATCCACACGATGCTTGGGAACCACTGAAACATATGCCGTGAAGCACTTTGCATCATCAAGCACATTTATTCTGTAAATGCTTCTTGCCATTGTATTGCATCAGGCCCCATTGCATTCAGGCTGCGGCTGTCAAGTCTCGCTCTGTCCGTTGCTATGCAGGCAGTAGAAGCACATCAGATAACATTTACTCGTTTGCACAATTGAAAGCATTATTAAGACCTCAAGTTAACACATTTAACTACGCTAATTCTATAACCCATTAGCATTACTCAGTCACTTTCCAATTGCAGTAACGGTTGTGAGCAACATCTATCCCGACTAAGTTGCTCATAAATGAACCATTAAGCCTTTCTATAATGTAATTCAATGTAATTATGACGATGCTGTGTTTCAACACAAGCACTCACTCAAAATCTCTACAAATTTTTATTTTGGAAATGTCTGCCTTGAGTGTTGCCGGGTTGCAATGTTTTGACCAGAGAATCTTGCCTTGAGCACAAACTTGCGTCAATAGCGTGACCTGGGAGTCTATTTATTTTCCCACTTGCAAAGTCACCCGGAAGGAATGTCCCCCCAACTCATTCATGAACACGATTCCCGACACGCAGCTCAGCACAGAAGCCCCTGCTCCCACCCACGTGCGCAAATTGTAAGCGTCTTCAGATTGCAAGCTCTGTAACAACAACTCTGCACATGCAAATCTTCGTAAAAATGTGTTATCCATGGGTCGCGATATAAAGTTTTTTTTAATTTATGCATTATTACTTTATTGCCTGAGAAAAGTCTAATTAGTTTCCCAAAAACAATGGACAGGTGGTTAATACTTGTCTCTTGCTTACAGTTCTGAGCCAGTTGTGAAAATCCATAATTGGTTGCAGTGGCATCACTTCATAATGCAACTACTGTAATTTCCATAAAGTGGTACTTGCTTTTTCAACTTATGTGGGATGAAGGATTTGACGTGAAAATTTAATGGTTGAGGTTTTTTATGTTCGGAAGGGGATATTTTCTAAAAAGGAAAAATAATTTACAGGACCATCCACCGCTGAAGGCCTCCAATTGCCATATCAGCCTTGGTGGTTGTTTAACCATTCTTCATCATTCTGGTAAATTCATGTTGGCAAAATGGTGGAGGAATGGGGTGAAGAAATGGTTCATATCTGACTCGCCATTCATGTTAGCCGTGGCTGGAAATGAAATCCAGGCCACTGGGTTTGCAGTGCAGTGTGCGAACCACTGCACCTTCACTCCACTCGGTTTTTTTTTACCATCCACCAATTACCTTAAAGTCCACATTATACCTATATTGTATAACACCTGTATCATAATCTTCCAGCCGGGTTGGATTTCTTGTTGAGAAAATAGGCCATTTTACTTACCACAAATATCATACTATCAAGATAAAAATATAATTTTCATGACCATCATGCGTATTACACTACACGTGAAAGGTATTCAAATTGCACATGAGAGTCAAGACACCAGAACACAATTACAGTACCTACTATTACAAATAACACATAAGTCTTTAGCAACTACTTGACATGCAATGTTGAACTTCGACAATGTTCTGCATCATTGTGATGATTCCTCTATAGCCACAGTGTTACCTAAACATGAATGATTCCTGCCCACCTTTAACCTTTAATATACCCCAGCAAAGTTACCAATGCATATATAGTGCCGCATTATTCACAATTAACAGCGCATAGCGCATACTGTCATCATGGCAAATGCAAGTGCCCCAAGCCCTCTCTCAAAAATTGAACAATTTTCTTGTTGCACCTCATACGCAGGTGTGTCATATGCACTGTGCATACAAATAATGCAGGTACAGTACATAGGCTAATCACATCTTCCCGCTGAGTAAGCAGCTACACCAGCATAAATGATTGTGCGGAACAATTAATCCATAAACAATCCCCTGTAAACGCTGCACATTTGAACTACGGCTACAGCTATTCCCAAATGCAAACACCCAGAGCAACACCCAAAGAGAACTTGGCCGAAACGTCGTGAGAATTTTATTGTCTTATTTTATTTTACTATTCTCATTCTACGTGACTTTACCGAAAGAACCAAAGAAGATGAATCCTTGCAGTCACGAAAGCTTTAAATCGAAATTTGTCCCAACTGGTTACAGCAGCCGACGAGTAGCTCGTGGCACAGCACCCACTCAGCGTCAGTGTGAGGCCTTTGTGCACCGGTATCCTGGGCAAATGCACCGCCACCTGCTCTGAGTCATATATCACCCTCTTACTTAAAAGGGGCAGCTCTCAACATTAGTGCTGTTAATGAGCTTGCGGCAAATAAACACGGCTCGGCATGACTGCGCCGGCAACTTGGGCTGGGCCACATCAAGCAGGGCCCCCCGGTGCCGTGCCAGGGGGCTGTCGGAGCCCCTCGAGGGGCGCACGGTGCGGCCCAAACGCATTGTCGACACGCAGAGCATTCCGCAGGCGCAGCAGTGTGAACTGGTGCATTTCGGTACTCTTCGGTGAACGGCGCTCAGTCACAGTGTTATCTCCTCATTTGTTATCTGCGAAGGCGACAGTGCGGCGGCTGTGGGTGGCAAGTGATGGCGCCGGCTTGCGGAGGTCATTGTCCGTGCTAGAAAAGAATGCTTTATTCTGTTTTGTTTTAAATTCGCAAAACTTGGATTTTTCTGGAGGTGTGTAAGATCGCCTCAATTTTTTTTTTATTTTAAAGTAACCACTCTGACGATTCTTTTTTAGGTCAAAAGCGTATGTACGTTAATATGACAACAATTTTATAACATGCACCAGTGTGACAGACTTGATACCATTGCACATGGAATTTGCAGGCATGCATGCATAACAAAAACGTAAACCACAAAATAACAGTGCAAACGATCGGCTTTCTCAATTTGCAGAGCCAACAATCATTTTTGCAGACATGCATTACTACTACTACACAAGATTTTGATAAAATATATCATTTGCACGCCTTTGTTGATCCACTGCCAGATGAAGGCCTTCCCACACCACGTTGGTCATGGGAGTAGTTCTTGATTATTATTCACCGTACGAGTTAACTGGTTGGTGAGGGGGCAGGAGAGGGGGTGGAGCGGAGCAGGACCAGTTCAGATATCACTCGCCCGTGGCCGAGAATCAAACTCGGGATGCAAGGTTCATAGCGAAGCACACTGCTCCACCTTGCCATAAAAGATGCATCGCATTGAATGTGTGGCTGGGCTTAATGCCATGGCGGTAGGAAACGAGGCAACAACAGCATTGGCTTATTTGCTTGTAAATTGAGGTTACAGTTGCACGATGAGACACCTCAAAAGTCTTCAGAAGTCAATTTGTTAGGAGACTAACAGAGAGTGCAGCACCACTCGTGGAGATAGCGCGATGGGTTTTGATCAGGGGATGTCAAACTCAATCGGACAGCAGGCCGGTTTGGATTCAAATGCACCTCACGCGGGCCACACAGTTGGACCTATACAAATTTAAAGCACGATAAGACGGTATTAATTTACCGAACATCGGCAGTATGAAACCGGTCGCTAAATTCACGTCAACAACCCACGTAATGTCAAAATAATTTAACCACTCACTGCTGCAGCCGTTTTCTTCCTGATGCCTGACACCTTTGTTTGGACCACTGCATATAAGTTCAGAACAAGTGACTGGGCTGTTGGCTTTCCATTAACCTCCACAATGAAATATTAATTCCTCCACTTGTCTTAAACAACTCTACATTCCATCTCGACGTTCCCTTTATTTAATAACACAATTAGGCTATACGACTCATATCACACTTAAAAAAATTTTTAGCTTTTCCCATGGATTCTAATTTGGAATTTGAACCATAAATTGAAACGGGAGGATTTGCCGCTGGTGTGATCAGGATAGTCGTATCGGTCGGGGGTTGCGTGAATAGAATGAGCGCGAGGAACTTCCACGGATTTCTCGGGTCACACAGAGGTGGTGGTGGGGGGCGGTGGACTTACGCGGATGTCTATCGCCCAGATAAAGTGGCCGTGGGGAGGACGGGGCTCTGTGTGCGGACATTGCAGTGGGTGAACCGGGTGGGGGCGGCGGGCGGGAGAGGAAGGGGTGGGGGTGGATGTCCAGCGAGGGCATCGAAAAGCGCAGAAAAATTGTGGGGTTTTTTTGCAGCAGGGCGCACCAAATGCCCCGTTTCAATATCCGGTTTAAATTCAAGATGAATTTAGGCAGAATATTTAATTTTAAAGATATATTATATATAAATAAATCGTACAAAAAAATGTAGCGGACCGGATGAAGGGGCTTAAGGGGCCGTATGTTGACACCCCCTGGTGTTGATAATTGCCCTTCCATGATTTGGTCAAAATTACAATTGGGGAAAAAGGCCTACGCATTGTATATACAAAGTTTTTGCATTTATTATGTCAGCTATACCTGCCATAGAAAACGAGTAGAACCTGTTTCTGCTCACAGTGAGTGCATCTTTGGAGCCCCTTGAACTAAGCCTAATCTGGGAAATGACGCAGGAGGGTTTGCGTACGAGCAGCACTTCCGCTTGACAGTTATTTTGTGAGAACTGAGAGGAAGGGAACGTAACTGTTTTTCACTCTGCGTTTCTGTTGCCAGCAATGTGAAACAAAAGCTCCTAATTTTCCTGGGTCATCTTTATTACTTCCTGCCAGTAATGTATATTTAGTGTACATTAGTTCCCGCTTTATGTTGGTATATATAGGCAGGTTTGCTTATGAGGCGAGTCTCATGTCTGTCAAAAGGCTAAATTATGACTCATTTTACAGTTACCAGGACCGGTTTCGGCAAGCTTACCTGCTCCACCAGTTCTCATGCGAACACCGCGTCGTAGATATGTCTCACTCGCTGACTGACACTATATTTGGTCAACATAATTCTCATCAGCCATGGTCAACCTACTGCTGAATGAAGGTCTCCCCCAAGCCACCGCCACCTCTCATAATCCTGCACAGTAATAATCTACCTAGCACCCACACACTAATTAATATTATCACTCCATCTCCTTTTGTATTCGTCCACCCATGTGTTCCATTCCTTGGCCGCAACGCTCTTATTACTGTACTGTATTCTTGACCACCGTGCATTACCCCTTCTAGCATATGGATGAGAACACCATGGTGAATCAACGCAAATAATATCAAGGGTACAGAGGTATACATACCACGGTGGCATTAAGCTGCGTATTTTCTCGAATCCGTGTGGTCCTCTTTCCGTCTACTTATTTGTGGACTTTTCAGTATTTCATATTCTTAGCTCTTTCGGTAAAGTCACGTTGAAGGGTGTTATGGTCGAAACGTCGTGAGAATTTGTATTGTTTTATATATTTTATTATTTTATTGTTTCCCTTCAACGTGACTTTACCGAAAGAGCTAAGAATATGAATTACTGCAGTCACGAAAGCTTTAAATCAAAATTTTCAGTATTTGTTCACAATGATCGTTGAATACTAAGCTTATAAGGTAGCAGGTAATACACAACGATTAACACTTTCATCTTTCTACGCATCGGTACAGTGTTACTTGTAATGATCAATTTCATGTTTTTTGTAGCATTGCAAAAACATATTAGCTCATCAAACTTCAAAATTACACCATGGGATCTGGAAAGCCAGTCTGCATGTCTCCATCCTCTATTTGTTGACCATGAATAAAGATTTGTTTAACACGTAGGCTTTCGCGACCAATATCATCCACAAGAGGTTTTTGTGTTAGATCGCGTAAGTATATGTACTAGTGACGAATTGGCATGTTCTGTTTACGTGACAAACCTTACTAGTTGGCTGTGTCGGGTGGTGGCGGGTTTTAACGACACATTTATATATTTACGCGATCTAACCCAAAAACCTCTATTATGCATAAATAAAGATGTTGACATTTCATCGTTATCAACTCTACATTTCCGAAGATAACACGTGGTGCAGGATAAATATGTTCTGTGATTAGGCACAGTTTGCAAATAAAATAACAAAAAATCACGACGTTTCGGCCACAACACAAGTGGCCTTCATCAGGTGAAGGGACTGGACTGCTGTCTTTACTCCAACGCCGAAACGTCGTGATTTTTTGTTATTTTTACCTACGTGACTTTACCGAATAGAACCAAAGAGTATGGACCCTTGCAGTCACGAAAGCTTCAAATCCAGAACAGTTTGAAAACCCTGCAAACTTAACTTTTATCACCACCACAATGTGCTGGACTTAATGAATTACCAAACTCTTTATAACTTGCTCCGTCATTATAATAGATAAATATCAAGTAAAAAAAACATTTTGAGATGTTCCATGGTTTATTGTGCCACTATACAAGTTGTTACTGCACGCATTGAAAAACGCAAGCGCTTTGCCGAATACTGTTAGTGTATATGTACACTTTATATATTTGTATGCCCCTTACCTCATCGTTCCTCTGATTTTTCACCTGCACAAATAATATTCTAGCCTTCGTGTAAACATACCGACATCCGTGCCATAACTTTACTCCATACGTTTAAATTATTAAATACAATTACACAAACTTTATCTTTTGACAGTGTTTCCCAACATGGCAAGATACTTCTGCACATTGAAATTTTGTATGAATGTATGTCGAACTTCTTTCGCACCGTACGTAGCAAACCATGCTAATCAGGGGTGAGACGGATAGCATCATGCGGAAGTGAAATTCAGGGTCTACCCCACCAACACGAGCTATAAGCCATTTGTATTTAACCAGAGGCATTTTGTCTTTATATATATGCTTTGCTCTCTTTTATATTAACAAAGATTTTATCAATACACCACGAATTTCAAATGGCATTTTAGTAAAGTGGAATCATACTATACCACCCACAAACATTTATCACTTTCATATGATTGGTTCTTTCTGTAAAGTCACGAAGAAGGGAAACAATAAAATAATTTTAAAAAACCACAGCAAGAAAATTTTCTTGCTGTGGTTTTCACACCTGATGATGATTGCTTGTGTTGGAGTCGAAACGTCGTGAGAATTTTATTTTATTGTTTCATATTTTTATTATATTATTGTTTCCCTTATACGTGACTTTACCGAAAGAACCAAGAATATGAATCCCTGCAGTCACGAAAGCTTTAAATCAAAATGTATAACTTTCTTCCAGAATGCACATTCAACTTAAATAGATTGGATACAAGCCAAAGTCGTGCACTAGAAAGTTGCATTTATAACTGTTTTCTGGCACGTGGTTATAGTCGAAACGTGGGCTGATTCTTCTTAATAAAGCAATACATCCCTTTTGTAAGTAAATACATATATGGTGAATGATATGCCCGTTATTTTTCAGTTAAATATAATTACACGTAGATATTTATTGGGCCTCTCAGGATTAAGAAAACTTAATCACTGTCATCACTCATAATTATATTACAGTTTTCTCAACCTTTGGCTAAGACAATTATTTTAAATTAACAAATTCATCCCGAATTCACACCATCCTGTCAGTTTTTAGAGACTAAGCAGAAATGTATGTGTGTGGTTTGTCCTTAGATTTAACTATTGCTGTCCTGTCATCTCCTGGCCACCTTGCAGTTCAAACCAATAATAGTTGGTAATCTCAAGAAGAGTGTTACCCCTTCGTATACATGCATTGTTCCCCAGGTACTCCAGAAGAATAGAGACTTTGTTGCATCTTTCATAGGTAAAGAGCATTATATTATTAGTTAATGTTGACAAAGTGCTCAGAAAATGCACAAAAGCTATGACGGAAATGTTTGCAAAAGTGAATTGTGTGAACACTAGTGTTACAAAAAAACGTTAAAAGCTCAATTTCTAGCCAGTTGTCCCATTCCCACGAAGTAACATTGCTAAAATTTATAAAATGTCAGCATTATTTATAGACATGCAACAATTCCCATCGCACGACACCCTTACTTAATGCATCACTCATCGTTACAGGCCTTTATTTGCGAACAATGTTGTGTATGGCACAATTAGATTGGTCAGGATACATCACTCGAAGGGACGATGGCTGATTGACAAGGCTGTGGCCAAACGAGGGAATGCGCCCGAAAGGATGGCCACTGCGGAGATGGAGCAGTGATATCAGCTCATGAGCAGGAGCGAGATGGATTGTGACATTGCGGTATTGTGGGATGGCAATGACTTGGAGAGGCAGTGAATATATCATCAATGATGATCGTGATGATATAAAACCAGTATATTATTTGTTCCCTGGCGCACAACTGTACATTAACGCCTTCCTATAGCCATCTGTTCCTCTGTCTCCCTAGTCCTCGCTGTGATGTACTCATACTCACGTTGGACTCGGGGGAGTTTGCTTGAAAACGTCCTCCGAAATCTTTAATCCGGGTTTTTTCCCCCGGCCTGTAGATAAAAAAAGGCAACACCCATCATTGCTGAACGGTAGTGAATTTAACAAGTGTTTAAGTGCCTCCAAGAATAATACGTACAAGTGGGTTACAGTTTCTGCTGACGTGCATAAAAAGTTATCGTGACGGTCACATGGCCAAAATAATGAACATTTGTCCTTGTTGTTCTTCTCAGAATAAGTTACATTTTTTATGACTGCTGCTGTGCCGTATGGCCCTTCTCATGGGTGTTTTGAGCTGTGCTGTGCACGGTTCAACATGCTGCCCATTGTCTCGCTCCAAGGGCTCAGAGCTTCATCAGAAACTGGAATATTTCTCAAAAAATGAAAGTTTAACAGAATGACCCACTTCCTCAATAAGCACCCAGCACATAGAGCGAAACGTCAGTCGGCATGTCGCACCGCACAAGGTACATACCGGAAACGCATCGGACAGCTATGCGTTCATTTGTTTTGTATTTTTAAGTAAAATTTACAAATTAATTTGATTCACCAAATGTTCCTCATGAAGTTGCATCAGACTTTCCAAAAGGATGAAGTATTTCTGCTTATGAGTCATGTTTGTGAATGAGCATTATCTTTTTTTTATATTGTAAAGTTAAATATTTATGTATGTTGGACCAGTTCTGTATGGGGTTTTTTCAGTGTATAGATTTACACTTTGTAGTGTAAGACCCCCAGCAAGTGGATGCACCTGCCCTGCCTGTCCAGTCAAGTCTCACTTGCAGATTGCATGCAAATTAGTAACAAATGCGAACATTATTACGACCACAAGGAAAATTCAGGCTGAGAAATGTCAGTTCCACTCTGCACAATCCTATTATTCGCCTCGTATGGTTCATTTACTGGTAATTGTAACCCAAAAAGCTACTCGCACCGCCGATTAGCACGGTTAGCTACATACGATGCAAAATAAATTCAACATACATACATATGTATCTGCTGAACCCATTGAGCCTCTAACGTTGAATACACATCCCTTAGAAAAATCTATTCATTTTCTCAACATATCTTTACTGTATACATAAACCATATACTTCACATTACTTGTCAGTCTGAAAAAACGATTTGTACAGTCACTAGGAAGATTACACAATAAAGTTGGGAATTAAATGTACGTATACAAAATAAGGAGTTTAATTTACAAATGGCCATCAATTAGATCCTGAGCTTTCATTCACACACCACATCTTCCAAGTCTATAAACCGCCAACTGCGTAACACTACCCACATACGGCATTTTCTGGCTCCAGCGGCTGCTAACACAGCCATCCATACCTTCATTACCTATCGCCTGGACTACTGTAACTCGCTATTTCTACGATCTCCCAAACTCCCCCGATGTTAAGGTTACAGTTGATTGAGAATGCCGCTGCAAAGGCCTCTCACCCGTACATGAAAACGTGATCACATCGCTCCAGTCCCTTGATTAGCTTCCTGTCAAGTCTCGGATTCACTTTAAGATTGCAGCTATTCTCTTTACGATTCTTCATGGACTTGCTGCTTCCTACCCTACCTCTCTCTCATCTCACTTTTACTCTCCGGAAGGTTGTCTGCTCCAGCAATAAAGGCCTACTTATAAAGCCCACAGTCAATCTTCATTCCATAGGAAATCACTCCGTCTTGGCTTATGAAATTCTCTTCCTCTTGAAATTTGGACAGTTGAGACTTCCCTTTTTCAAGGCAAGACTTAAGCTCCATTGGTTTTCATGTGCATATACATTTTCATATGAAGAGCCTCAAAGATGCAGTTGGATTTCAATGATGTATAAATATAAAATTCTGTTTTGTAAAAAATTCGATTAGATACCGAATTTGTGCTTCATTTTTTACACTTGATTTTGCGATGTAAATCGATGAAGTTAATTAAATACAATTTTGTCGATGTATTTAATTTCATTTGCTACATGTCTATACAAAATATAACAAAAATATATAAAAATATGTAAATTGAAAGTTCCATTCTTGTGCTTATTCTGTTATTAAAGGTTAATTTCAGATACAGCAGTTTTTCATATTAAATTTCCAGGACACATCCCAACCTATGCTGAACTACATTAACATTTCATTTGCCATCATGCAATCATGCTTTCCTGTATGGAATTGATGATCCTGTGTATTAACATCATTGGAACGTCTGTACCCTCTGAATCGGGTCAGCCTATAGTAACATTTTATCCAGGTTAGATATCCGGGTAGTCTCATTTGCAAGGGTGACCTGGAGCATTATTCTGCCATGATGGGGCGATGACTGCTGTGCACAGTATAATTAATCCACCAACTGGAGAAAAAAGAAGACTTTACTTAACATTTTGCCAGTTTTTTTACTTTACGTAGATAATATTAATACGAGCAAACAATTATACCCACTGGAATTTAATTGCAGCGTACAAAAACTGTTATTATTCACAGGCTCGTTAAATAAAACACATGGCTCACTTTTATAACCTTGTTTGTCTGGCACGCGTTACACGTATTATACCTTTGTAGTTACACTGCGACTCCTGTTTCACTTTCTGCTTTATGGATGCTTTAGCATCCATAACTGGAACACACTGCGGAATCCCACAAGTCAAAACTGTGCTGTGTGAATGGCACGTATGGGCCAGCTGCATGGCATCACGAATGAGTTGCAGAATGAGTAATGGTTATACATGAGTACATTACCCTTTTAAATGTGCTATCCCTTGACAATTATAAACGACGCTCAGCCATTCACCCCGCGGTTCAAGATTGTAGCTTATTAGTAGCTGGCTCACATTATTAATTTCCTATCGCAGCTACGTAAAAAGGCTGTGTTGTAACAGAGAGGTATTTTCATAATAACTCAAGTGGTATTACTGTTAATAGCAGCTTCTCGACGAGGTTCAAACAAGCAACCCCATCCGTTTAAGTTGGCAACAGCAAAATGAATGATAATACGTCAAGCGTGTTCTTTCTGACACAGAGGACCATGCAAAACTCACACATACACACACAGCACTGTTTGGTGTGCAGGGCTGATCGATACACTTTGTAATTGTGGTATTGTGGGTACAAATTACACAACCTTTGCGCTAACGTTCTGCTGGTGTTGAAAGCCAATATCCACATTTCCAAGTTAAAAGCCCTTCTATTTAGTTTTAATACCGGCTGCACTTATATTTTTTTTCCTCTCTGACCAGACCATTTGAAATCCATTAGGTTAATGTACAAAAACCAAACATTGCAACATCATCTCTGGCTCCCAGTGCGTTCCCAACCAAATTACACATCTCGGTTCAACGAAGGGCTCGGTTGGCCAGAAGAGTGAAAAGCCCCCTTGATTGGCTCAATGAACTTCGGCATCTATAGCCGAGAGAGAGAGAGAGGGGGGGTGGGGTGGGGTGGGGGGAGAATGCGACCCTCCGGGTCACAGCCACATCCTGTCCCAGACAGGAGACGGTGCAGACGCCAGTGCCCACTGTGAGGCACGGGACAGGTCTGGTGGGTTGGTAGCAGCCAGCTTTGTGTACACACCCGCTGCTGCTGCTGCTGCTGCCGCCGCCGGCCGGCTGACTCCCACGCACCATAGTCAGTGTGTGTGTGTGTGCAGTGTGCACAGTGTGTGTATGTGCAGTGTGCGTGTGCACAGTGTGTGTGTGTGTGTAGTGTGCGTGTGTACAGTGTGTGTAGTGTGTGTGTTCACAGTGTGTGTGTGTGTGTGCACAGTGTGTGTGTATGCAGTGTGTGCATGCAGTGTGTGTGTGTGCAGTGTGCATGTAGTGTGTGCGTGTAGTGTGTGCACAGTGTGTGTGTGCAGTGTGTGCATGCAGTGTGTGTGTATGCAGTGTGCATGTGCACAGTGTGTGTGTGCAGTGTGTGTGTGCAGTGTGTGCATGCAGTGTGTATGCAGTGTGCATGTGCACAGTGTGTGTATGCAATGTGCATGTGCACAGTGTGTGTGTGCAGTGTGTGTGTGCACAGTGTGTGCATGCAGTGTGTGTGTATGCAGTGTGCATGTGCACAGTGTGTGTAGTGTGTGTGTGTGCACAGTGTGTGTGTGCAGTGTGTGCATGCAGTGTGTGTGTATGCAGTGTGCGTGTGCACAGTGTGTGTAGTGTGTGTGTGTAGTGTGTGTGCGCACAGTGTGTGCATGTAGTGTGTGTGTGTACACAGTGTGTGTAGTGTGTGTGTGCATGCAGTGTGTGTATGCAGTGTGCATGTGCAGTGTGTGTAGTGTGTGTGTGTGCACAGTGTGTGTAGTGTGTGTGTGTGCACAGTGTGTGTAGTGTGTATGTGCACAGTGTGTGTGTGCAGTGTGTGTGAACACAGTGTATGTGAACACAGTGTGTGTATGCATGCAGTGTGTGTGAACAGTGTGTGTGTGTGCATGCAGTGTGTGTGAACACAGTGTGTGTGTGTGTGCATGCAATGTGTGTGAAAACAGTGTGTGTGTGTGTACAGTGTGTGTGTGCATGCAGTGTGTGTGAACACAGTGTGTGTGAACACAGTGTGTGTGTGTGTGCATGCAGTGTGTGTGAACACAGTGTGTGTGTGTGTGAACACAATGTGTATGTGTGTGCATGCAGTGTGTGTGAACACAGTGTGTGTGCATGCAGTGTGTGTGTATGTGTGTGCAAGGAGTGTGTGTGTGCATGCAGTGTATGTGTGTGAACACAGTGTGTGTGCATGGAGTGTGTTTGAACACAGTGTGTGTGAACACAGTGGGTGTGTGCATGCAGTGTGTGTGAACACAGTGTGTGTGTGTGCATGCAGTGTGTGTGTGTGAACACAGTGTGTGTGTGTGAACACAGTGTGTGTGTGTGAACACAGTGTGTGTGAACACAGTGGGTGTGTGCATGCAGTGTGTGTGAACACAGTGTGTGAATGTGTGTACAAGCAGTGTGTGTGAACACAGTGTGTGTGCATGCAGTGTGTGTGAACACAGTGTATGTGTATGCATGCAGTGTGTGTGAACACAGTGTGTGTGTGTGTGCAGGCAGTGTGTGTGAACACAGTGTGTGGGTGTGTGTGAACACAGTGTGTGTGTGTGCATGCAGTGTGTGTGAACACTGTGTGTGCATGCAGTGTGTGTGCATGCAGTGTGTGTGAATGTGTGTGCATTTAGTGTGTGTGAACACAGTGTGTTTGTGTGCATGCAGTATGTGTGAACACAGTGTGTGTGTGTGCATGCAGTGTGTGAATGTGTGTGCATGCAGTGTGAATGTGTGTGCATGCAGTGTGAATGTGTGTGCATGCAGTGTGAATGTGTGTGCATGCAGTGTGTGTGAACACAGTGTGTGTGAACACAGTGTGTGTGTGTGTGCATGCAGTGTGTGTGTGTGCATGCAGTGTGTGTGAACACAGTGTGAGTGTGTGTGTGTGCATGCAGTGTGTGTGTGTGTGCATGCAGTGTGTGTGAACACTGTGTGTGAACACAGTGTGTGCATGCAGTGTGTGTGTGCATGCAGTGTGTGTGTGAACACAGTGTGTGTGTGTGCATGCAGTGTGTGCGCATGCAGTGTGTGTGTGTGCATGCAGTGTGTGTGTGTGAACACAGTGTGTGTGTGTGAACACAGTGTGTGTGTGTGCATGCAGTGTGTGTGAATGCGTGTGCATGCAGCGTGTGCATGCAGTGTGTGGGGAGCGGTAGTGGAGCGCTGCGCTACAAACCCGTCGACCCGAGTTTCGACTCCCGCTTTCGGCCAAAAAACCAGTGAAGATTATCTGAACGGGTCCTGGGCCTCCCCTAGGTCGACTCAACCTCAAATGAGTACTGTAACCATCGCCACTGTGGGGGAACAAAGGAAGGGCTGGCGTGGTGCTGCTGTCCACGCACCGCCACGTGTGCCGACTGTCCTTCATAGGTGCTCACAAACAGCGCTTGCCCTCAAAGCCTGTGAAGGTTATACGGGGAACTTTTGTCTTTGCAGTGTGCGTCATAGGCCCTCGCTCATAGCACTTGCTCCTACAGTCTGTGAAGGCTATACAGGGGGTCCGTGTCCTTGTTGTCAGTGTGTATGTGAAGTCTATGCACGGTATGTATATGTCGTGTGTGTGTGTGCGCGCAAGTGCATGCACTGTGCGTGTGTGTGTGTGCACGTGAGTTCGGTCAAGAACAGCCTTTACCCCAACAGTACGCACACGTGCACACACACGTGCACACACACACGTGCACACGTGCACACCAACATACAAGCGTATGCATACGAACAATGAGCCTGCATGTGTGTGCACACGCACGCACGTATGCGTGCACACATTCACACATACGCTTTGCACATCTATGTATCTAAATAGGCTCAGGCCGCACTTCCGTGTGGCCATCCCCACTCCAGGATCCCTCCCCACGCCCCCTCTAAGAACAGACGCTGCATGGAGCAGCGTAGAGGCTCCAATTCAGCTTATTCCTCCCTTTCCTGATCTTTCCTGAGCCTTTGCTCCCATTATTCCCATTACTTTTCCATCATTTTCCTCTTATTCCCCATCCTTTCTCTTCACTATTGACTTCCCCGTTTCCATTGATTTTCATCCTTGGCTATACTTCCCTTCCCCGTGATGTGCCACGGATAACACAAACAAGTTGCAATTGTGTATTCATGTAAAACAAACACACACACACACGAAAACACATGGAAATGCACTCGTAGGCATGCACGTGCAAAACAAAGACCCTGGTTTAGCCGTGTTGGAGCTATTGGAACAAGTGCTGTAAGCATCAGCGTGCGTCTCTCGCATTGAAATACACGCACACACCACGTGAAAACGCATACAGTCGTAGCGTGCATTGCTTGCACAAACACAACAATCCCAAACACTAGACGTGCATTCCCACAGCTGCTGAGGAACGTGTTAGCAAGCACCTATTTTATGTATGTACACACAAACTCTATTGTAATCCCTATCCACGTGCCTGCCTGGCTACACACACACAAATATGTCCATGCACATTCTTCACTCATGCCTACACATCACAAACAGGCTTTCTGGAAAACGAGCAGCCTAAATACAAATTTCAATGTAACTCTCTGTGCAATAGCCTTTGCAACAATAATTGTAACTGTATGGCCACAATCCAGCAAGTTTGTACTCGAAAGATAATTATCTTAGCACACATTGACATTGCACCAACAGAACATGTTAATCATCCCAGCGCTAAGAGCCTTTCATGATGCTCTGCTAATGATGCAAATTAAAACACTGTATAGCCATTTTCCGTCATTATGCAGTCACATTAAGAAAACATTTCGTGTGCTTCTTCATTTTAGCTGCTTCGGTACATTGCATTTGAAGGCATTTAGATTTATGTAACATATTCGTAAATGGCAGCTTAAAAATGCTCTGTGTAATGCTGTGTGTATGCTGTAAGAGATCAGGACAATTTAAAACCACCTTAGCGCTGTATGGCGTGCAATTGGTGGCCTTCCAGTTGCACAATATGCATAATACAAGTTTACTAACTTCAGATTAAACTCTGTTCACGCAAGCAAAAACTGTTTAGAGTAATGTACTTAGAGGGGGGGGGGGGAAATGCCACCAAAAGTGCATGCCTTGAGAAACTACAGGAATGATAATGAAGGTGACACCGTCGTCATCAGCTGCAGCAGCATCAGCCACGATCAAACCACTGCTTGCAGAATGCCTCGCCAAGCCGTTTCATAAGATATTAACGATGCATATCATACCCGGGGCTATGCCAATAATTGAACTTCGCTTATGGGATGTGAGACTTGCAGAGAATTCCTTGCATATGAAACCTCTCACACACACCCAAGACTGAAAAAACCCCAACAAACAAAAACCTATTGTTCCCATTTTGGAAACACCCGTTCATTTATTTTTGTATCGCAACTTTGCAATTTTAATAGCACGATTCTACCACAGCGGGCCACGTACGTTGGATCCGATTAACTTTTCAAGAGGTGTTTTTGTTGTTGTTGTTGTTTCAAAATAACGCCTTCCACCTGGATTCCATACCAAAAAAGTAAGACGCGTTGTTGAACAAAACCAAAAAAAACTTCTGAGAAACTGAAAATTCAGCTGGCGAACAACCTGCAACGTGATCAATACGAGGGCTCCTCTCTCTCTCTGTCTCTCCTGTGATTGCACCCCCCAAATGCCGCCACCACCACCTCCACTCCACAGAACTCGCCGCTTGGCAATGCCCCAGATCTTTGTGCACGCAGTTTCCTCTGCTGCCCAAACTCGACGCCCTTAGGGCCCCCCGTCAGCACGTCGGCGCATGCAACACTCGTGTGTGCATTCCCAACATTATTGTACCTTCGGTCCCCCACCACCCTGCACACACGCACTCCTTCTGTCTCTCGCCGTCCCTGTATGCATTTTTTTTTGCTCTTCATAAGCTGTGCAAACACGGAACTTTTTTTTTGCAAAGCCTCAAACAAAATTTTTCTTAGCCTCTCTACTCTAACCACCGAATCCCACCCCCATCTCTCTCTCCTCCCTCTCTCTCTCTCCCCATGTGACTCCTCTGTGGTTGCGTAACAAAGCTCAAGTTTATACCCTTTAGGAAAATCGGACAAATGCAATTATTACATCTTTAGCATCTTGCGCGCAATGCATCAAAGGCTCGCAAACTTGTTTGTCGTTGGGATTTTTTGTTTGTTGCGGAGGGAGGGGAGGCTGAATTTATTCGAAGATAGCTGTTGTCTGCAAGGCCGACCCGTGCCAGAAATAGTGCTGCGTGGATTTGCATCAGCTGCGCGCAAGCTGCCCACTACCGCCGCCGCTGCATCCCCACCGGCGATGATTATTCCACCTCTCACCATCACGCAGCAGCAACAGCGCTCTCTTGCAAGGGCAACAGCCGTGCAACTCAATGGCCCCAAGCTGTGCAGCAGCAGCTGCAACAGCAACAGCGGCAGCAGCAGCAACAACAACAACAGCGCGTCAATGCACGCAAGTGCAACAACTCCGGGCTTTTTTTTTTGCGCAGCCCAAGTCCTCCGAAAGGGAACGCCATCAACAACCATCATTCGCGTCACCGAAACAGCAACAAAGAAGCCAATGCCTCCAACCGACCCTTGCTTACCTTTGCCCTTGCCTTTGTCCATGCTTAGCAATTTTCAGAATTGCATTTAGCAGAAACGGGAAATGACGTCTCTGCTGCTGCTGCTGTTGCTGCTGCTGCACCCGCGAACGGCCGGCAGCTGTAACTCGAGCAGGGCATTCAGACAGAGATGCAGTCTGTCTGTCCTTCTCTCTCTCTATCCCCTCTCTCTCTCTCCCTCCCCGTTTTACACGCCCTAACCGGCTGCCAGAGCGCACCGGCTTTTGCACAGACCGAAGTGATTCATCAGCAGGGCCGATCCCCAACTGCCCCCCACCACCACCTCCTCCTCCTCTACCCACAAGTCAGAGCCCAGCCCACTTTTATTCATGCGACCTTTCATACCCTGTTACGCTGCGCCCTCTCCATTTGCATGCAAAAGGAGCCCCGTGGCTCAGAGATTATGCAAGCGGCTTGCAAGGGTGGGGCTTTAAAGAAGCCAGTGGCGTCGTGGTGATGATGATGGTGGTGGAAGGGGTTTGTGGTGGTTGTTGATGGTGGTGGTAGTGGTGATGGGTGGGAGCAAGCGTTGGGAGCTCAGGGGGAGGGGAGGAATTGCAGGACTCAGCTTTGCGAAAAGTACGAAGTAACTTTTTTTTTGTTTAAAGGAGAGGCTTGCAATGCAATGCAATTTTCAGACAGCTTCATGCTGTGTTAAACAAGGCGTATAAGCCGAACAAAAATACACACCACTGAAAGTTAGCTAATATAATGTTCTGTAATACTATTTGCATCTGTCATGATAAAATGTGTTGGTTTGTTCTTATATAACCATATTACTGCACAGTCACTGTCAGACTAGTAATGTGGAAATTCAGTTTCCTAACATAAATAGTAAGGGAGGGCGTTATGCAGTGGCTAAATTAATAGTGCAAAACATCTCGTTTAATATTGCTCGTGGTGGGGGACAATGCATTCTAGACAGCTCGTTGGTTTTATACGCAGCTGGCTATTGAAAGGATGATCATGTAACAACAAGGCTTGGCACCTCGCATGGTTTAATGCATCAATACAGTATTGCCAACCATGCTGCGTGTGAAGCATTCTGCAGATACCCAAGGCAGCAAGCACAGTGCGGTGCGCAAAGGGCTCGCTTGAACCCACCACACACATCATCAGTGTTTCCTTCCAAAAGGCCACAACGACGCTGCAGTTTCACAAGAGGTGCATCCACTTCCTTGTTAACGTTTTGCAAGCTGTAACGTTTCGTCACACGGCGGCTGTGACGCGCCAGATGTGCCCGTGCGAACGTCAGCACCAACCACTTTCAACAGTCGAACGAGATGGGACGCATTTTTTTGTTGACACGTTCCTCCAGCATCACAATGCTAAGTGGCGCCCAGGCCACAAATGACATTGGCACCTTTCTCATGCAAAATACGTTTTTTTTAATTGACTTTTGGGCACAATTGCACATGCAAAAATCGTGGTTGGTGTTTGGCCACTGTGGTGTACAGGAATAATTGCCTCTTGAGTAATGTTTGCAGTAAATGAGACAATGCAATGTGCTGAATGATATTTGTTTTTTTGTCTGCAGTGCATTTATTGAAGCTGCCACATGGACCCCCGATTGGTAACGTTACAGTGCACGGATAAACGTTGCGTTAATGTCACGCTAACACCCCTCGCACCAGCAGTAACGTGCAGAGTGCCAATTTCCCTTGCAAATACTGCACGTAGTGTTTAACTGCAAACTATAACAGTTATTGAAAAGCAGTTGGGTATCTTTTTATCAGATTGACTCAGTTCCAAGGCATGGGGCGTGATTTTGAGATAATAAAGCAAGCGGAACCAACCAAACCTTTAGGCGTCGACACACATACACATTTCACTATTTTTTATATTTTAATAGTTGAAGCCTACTGAGCTATATCGCTGTTTTTTTTTTCAGAAGCGGCCTGGCCATAGCTGATAGCTCATCGAAATGGCTTATCATGTGGTAATGTATAGCAGGCAAACATAAACTCATGTGTTCTAAATGTGGGCCTTACCTGGTAAAATAAAAGTTAATAGGTAGGTAATACAGTATCTCTAACAAATCTGCAGTCGCTAACAGTTGGTGAGTTGGCAAATACCTTGAAACTGTGTTCAGTCGTATTACTTTAATTAACAGTGGTTGGCCAATAAGTGGATTTCAAAATAGATTTTGTGGATCTCTGGACAAATGAGAACAAACACTGATGGCAAATAAAAATCCCCGACTATGAATTCATACATTAAAAAAACTTCTACCAATAGATGGCGTTAGCACTGTCTACTGAATAGTATATTCCAGAGTTAACTCCAGTTAATTGTTGGTCAGAACAGTGCTTGGCATATTGGCAACCGCTCGATTAATATTTTAAAGTATTTTTTTTAATAATCTAAAGTACTCTAGTTCACGTTTTATTTGCTTAATTGCTCGCATGTGTAAAACATGTTTTTTATTATTAACTTAAGGCCGCTGCGTTTTTTTTACTACTTATAGTCATGCCAGATTGTGAGCTAATGGCATTGGCATCTAAGTCAGCTTGTGGCAAGCTTCGGAGGCTTCAACGCACAGTCATTCGTGGCCTGCCTCTCCTCAAATATCCTTTGCACATGTCTAATGTGATCTACTGACCAACCGATACAGTTGTAATTTTAGAACCTGAGTTTAAGTTATAAGCATTCGAGCTCTTAATCAGCAGTGCCAACGTGTTCTGCGCACACAAAGTGTCGTGTCCAGGGCACATGAGTGACTGGTATTATGTGCAAGCAGATTGGGCCTGTGTTTTGTAAGAATTTGCTTTGCCTTTCCAGCAATGACAAATGATGTGGTGCTGAAGAAATGAAACAAAATAAAAAAAACTTTAAAGCATTGCTGTAAATATGGCTTTGTTAAAAAGTTTAATACTGTAATCCAGTATTGTACTGTACTGCATAATAAACTGGTCGCAATATATGCACTTTGCAAGAAAGACTACAAAGTACACGATGTGGGTTTTGTCGATTCTATTGATTGTATATCACAGATAAAACAAACATGACAGTGTTTTGTGATGTTTTGTAGGTACTATATACAAGTGTCATATTTGTAAACGGTGTATTTCACAATTCGGTATGAATATATATGGTTTGCCAATACAACATTCTAAAATTAAAAGGAAATAACTGCTGTCGCCTGATGTAGCAAGTTGTAATTACTGGCGATACGTCGTACTCAGATTGTAAATGTTGTGGCTTGGCTCTCCAACACACCGGTGTGTTGTATTAGAGACAATTTTGAATGTTCTGGTTACGTGACAACCCTTCATAGTTTTGGCTGTCGGATGGTGGCGGGTTTTAACGACATATTTACGCGATCTAACCCAAAAAAATACCTCTATTAAGGATGTGCTTTTGAATCATCTTGTTAATACGTGTATGTCTAACCTTGGCAGCACGATCTATCATAGAAGCAATGAGCATTCAAGTTTTCCATTACAATACATATGTCAGGTTAACACAATAAGGATAGCTCTATGACCAGGAGTTTATGACCATTCACATTAATGTATTAAATATTGTAAATGGGTTTTAAATTGTTCACAGTTAATTGTACCCTACGCCAAACTAACCCCAACACGTGCCTGGCTCTACACAAGTCCGGATATGACTGCAGGTGGAGTGTGGGTCATGTGGAATGCACAAATTAAAAAAAAATTCCGAAGACAAGCGTATAATAACACAACCCCTATGCGTTAATGGTATGAACTGCGGCACTTACTGATAGGATTTTCAAGGGCATGTGATTTTTTTCCATATATTCATACCCAGAGTTACACAGTGTTTGATTATTGTAAACCTCCCATTATTACAGGAAATGAACTTTCTACCTAAGTGGTGCAGAGTTAAAATGTAAAATGATTCACCACATGGGGGGGGGGGGGGTGGTGGATTAAGGCACCACAGTGGCGAGATGTTAACTACCTCGTCTGGTATGGAGGACGTCGTGGTGTTCAATCCCAACCCTGACTCCTGTATATTTGGAATTTGCATGTTGTCCCCTTGATCGGTTGGATTTTTCTCCAGGTCTTTTGACTTTTCCCTCCACATTTAGAAACATGCGTTTCGAGTATTTGGCTGCATAAAATGTTCACATCATAAGCCACTTCATTGAGCTATCATTTGTGGCCAGGTCGCTTCTGAAAAAGAGCTGTAAAGCTCAGTGGGCCATACCTGGCAAAATAAAATAAAAGTCCTCACTACAGGGCAGCAATATGTTCCATGCTGCATTAACCACCATAAAGACACTGCAAGGCGGTTACTCTCATATTGTCCATTCATCTTCACCAGATATGATCAATCCACTTTTGGATAAATGCCTCTCCAATCTACCACCATCTTTCACGATCTTGCAATATTCGAATCCATCTAGCACTTTCACACGAGCTGCTTTGATGACTCCCATCTCGCCGGTGTACATCCTCGCAGATGCGTTCGGTCCCCTGGATAGCACTCCGTCATTATTCCTGACGATCTGCTTTCGTCCCTTCTAGCGACGTGTCCTTCCCAAGACCATTTATTTTTCTTCACGGCTTTACTTACATCACAAATCTGTATATATTGTCTCATCCAAATGTTATTTGTGTCTCTCAATGTAATTTAAAGAAAGCATTTATCCATGTTTCTTTATGCACTTGTTTTTGTTCACATTGTGTGTTAATGGATATTAATGTCATCCAATACATGGTTCTTATGTCCCAGTGTGGTATCCAAACCTGTTAGACAAGATAACAACAGGGCTCTCCTATCATTACACTTTAGCTGGAAACTGACAATTCTATTTTTTTAAATGTCTACTGCCAAACAATATAATTATGTCCTAGAGTACTCTTTGTGGCTTTCCTAAGCAGAGTTTGAGTTGCCATCATGTTGGTTGTTTCATATAACATATAGCTGAACATAATATCCGTGTAAAAAGGCAGTGAGAAAATAATTGCTGGAGCTTTATTGAATATCATATTTTGCAATCTTTTGTCAGTCCACTGTTGGATGTAGGCACACACACACACACCGTGTCTATCATGGGGCTAAAATATACTTGTACAATGCTTTCATTCGAACATGTTTCTATGAGGTGCATGCTTGGAACAACATGGAGAGACAGAAGGAAAAATGCAAATAGCTATCAGAAAACAAACGCAAATGAAATACGTGATTTTGACTCGAGAAAATTAACAAGGCATGGGCAATACACATTGCTAAATAGGATCATGGCGGTCCGTGGTCGAGACTGGTGGCAGCATAGCAGCCAAAGCAGGGAACACGGCCAAGTGGATGTCCACGGTGGAGAATAAATGATGAGATCAGCGAATGCGCCAGCGACAAATGGATTGTTTTTTCACAATACCATGAGGGTTGCCGACAACTTTTGGAGGTCTTCACCTGAGAGTGGATATATCATGGTTGTTGATAATTATTATAATTACTTTCTCTGAATCTCTTCATATGCATTACGCTGTAATATGCCTCTCCTTACCTATCCGTATAGGTTATTCTTCGAAACAATTGTCTCAATTGCCATTGAAATAAATGCCGACAAACTGCTCCCTTTAAATAACAATCGGCCATGTAGTTTTTATAGCTTTGTGATTCAACTTGGCAAGCTTTTCTAATTCATACCAGAGACACGATTTATCTTCACAGTGATGTTGCAGCTCTACAATAATTTTATCTCTGCTCGGACACTCAGGAAGCCATGGCCTGTAAAATAAAAACTTCCACCTGGTAATTAATTCGCCAAAAGTGCTAGTTTAAAGAGATATGCTTGGAAATATTTTATAAACATTTATAAAGTAGATTTAACAAGTATTTCCACTTGCTTAATGTGACTAAAACATCTGTGGATTGGAAAACATTAAATAAAGCCACTTTTTTATGTTTTAATCAAATAGAAATAATAAACATGCAGTTTGTTACTGTATAAAGGGCCAGCCACAACATTCAAAGCATGCAAAATATAACAATTGTGCCAATTAATCCCTTTTTTACTGTTCACCTCTACAAGCACATTTGTGATACATTTGTGATTTGTTCATTATATAAAGACGAGGCTTGAACAACATTAATGGCTATCCTTTGGAAAGTCTGGTGACCACCATGGAAATGTGGAATTTCCATCACAAGCTTAGGGCTACCAAATTAAATGAGTCACCAAAGGGCTCGTTTGAGCTGAAAGACATTTTGCCTGAAAAACAATGATATTCGGTAACTTGTTCTTAAAACTTTGACATCCACTGTCTTAAAAATTAAACGGGCAAAATGTGTGTAATCACTCATCAGTCATGATCTATCCACCGCTGAATGAAGGCCTGTCCAAGCAGTTGCTATCCCTCACGGTCACACAATGCAACATGAGCCGATCTCATCACTCCATCTCCTTGGTGGACATCCTATTGGGAATGTACTCTCCTTTGCCTGGCACTCCTTCGCTAGTCTTGACCACCAGGCATCATCCCTTCTGGTGATGTGTCCTGCCCGTGCCTACTCTTCTTTCACTTAGAGTTAATAACCTGAGTTCGATCCTACTGGGCCATAGCAGATCAACAATGCAGCAATTCGAACACAAGTGAGCCTGCTAACAACGCCCGCAGCTCTCTCAGCCTATCCCATCCGGACGTTCGCCAACACACGATGCCATGCTTAAGCTTCCAAAATGAATCCCCACGAGGTTTGCACGTAACAAAACTGGTCACGTCACTACATTTTTACACCCCAGTACCTGTCTCCAAACGAGATATTGTGTTTAAATTGAATGACACACGGTTACCAATACAGGAAGCTATTTATAGTTTGAGTCTTGCAAAATAGACACAGGCATTCAACTTAAGCTGGGAGAACCCGATAAGCTATGGAGCTTCTTTCTCACAGGTGTCCAGCCCAAGCTAGAGTCAGCGACGGCGTCAAGTTGCAAAAATAAAGGATGTGAGTTGCAAAAGATAACTTCATTCAACCTGTGTGCCTTTACGGGCTGATGTCACAACAACTTAAATTATGATTGGTTGATACAGTAATCTTTTTGTACATGTTTTTACAAATATATTATTCTGCTCGTATTGGTCTGTAGTGTGCACCCTGATGTTGACTAAACCGTGTCTAGGATGAGTTTTGAACTTTTTTTTATCAGGAAGGAGTGTGTTTCCTCTTTATTCGTAATCAGGCAACAGCGTATGTGCGGTTTATAAGGATATTTATTCACCTGGATAAGGCAAACCTATTCACCCATACGGTGGCTTGTCAAAGCTGTTCACATGTTCATATGTGCTCATGTAATAGCTTTCTGCAAGGGAACAAAATATGATAAATAAAACGTATTTGTTTTATCTTTACATGCCAAACGGTACAACAGTGTGCTTTCATCACAAAATAACATTTATCCCAATCACATATGTCTGCGCAAAGTGCAGGTATCAGTCAGGAATCCTAGATTTGCATGGAACACACGTTATATGTGCCCAGGTGCTGACTTGCCTTTGCACAATGGCGCTCTGCCCCCAGGATACATTCTGTGAGTTCAAATAGCCGAGAAAGATATCTTACTTGCCTCGCCTAACAATCTTACATGAATGATGCCCCCAGGCTTTATGCTGGTCAGTTGTGCACATACACCTCTCTTCACAAAGGGCATTTGAATCATACGTTCCCAATGATTGTAAAGTGGTTTGAGTTATGTACGCATTTAAATGCTTTATAAGAAGAAATACAACAACAATAATCTACAGCCCTTTGTCAATCCCCTGCTCGATGTAGGCCTTCCCATGCCGTGTGAGTCGTGGGGATTGAGCACACACTGTCCAGTGCCATGTTAACCCAGGTCGCCTTTGCAAAAGAGACAATCGTATCATGTGTCTCGATGGGCCCATATTTCACCTGCTGGTTCAATAAAGGATATTACCAGGTTGGTGAAGAGGAAACCGACAACCGGTTTATGTAACAAATAGGAATCAAATGTTAATATTGTACCTCTGATGTCACTCCATTATAACAAAGGGTATTTTTATTTTACTGAATCATGACAAAACCTGCTGTGTTATGATATATGTGCCTACATATTAATGCAGGCTCTTTCTCATGAAATCAACTCAGGTGATGAGCGCTGTATAATAATTAGCACGGTGTGCTAACCACCGAACTACCTCTCAATTACAAAATATATACGTGCACATTTTTTGTACTGTGTCTTGCATATGTAAAACATTCCTGCGGAGGGGGCTGGTAGGAACGTTGGGTTACTCGGTCAATGGCCAGGGTCAACGGCGGCACCACGTGGTGTATCCCGCAAATATGCCCGACTATGAGGGCAGGCACAAGCCGGCGTGAGTAGGTTAAACGTTGAGTTTTATAAGGGCACCACGGGGTGACCAGCTCCTCCCCACCCAGCCCCACCCCTCCCACCCCCCACCCAGCCCCACCCTCCCCACCCAGCCCCTCCCCACCCAGCCCCTCCCCACCCTCCCCACCCAGCCCCTCCCCACCCTCCCCACCCAGCCCCACCCTCCCCACCCAGCCCCTCCCTACCCTCCCCTCCCCACCCAGCCCCTCCCTCCCCACCCAGCCCCTCCCCACCCAGCCCCACCCCTCCCATTTTTGGATGCAGGACGGACGGACGGACACAATAATCCCCTGTGGGCTGGTGTAACCAGGAGGTTCCTACCAGTAACAGGTCCCTGCAGGGTGGGCTGGTAGGAACATTAGAATTTTGCGCAATTTTATAAGACATATCAAGTCTCTGCGCTGTCTATTGCTGATTTTACACCCAACAACACGAGATTTAACTTCGTTAAAGTATTGAAAGGGGACGGACGGACGGACACATTAATCTATTGCAGGCTGGTACACTGAGTTTACAACTTCGTTCCTACCAGTATAACTTATATATAAAGCTCAACATCATTTTACAAAAATTCCAGTTTAGCAACGAAATAAGTAAGTTATAAATGGCGTACTTTCCATTTAGAAAAAAAATCACTTTAAAATATTTACTCTAGTAATGCATTGATTTATTGAGCACAGTTGAGTGTGTTAAAATCTATTTATACCGTAATTATATTAAGATTTTTTTTAATATACGGCACATAAAGTCATGTAAGGAAAAAAAATCGCCATTGAATTCCTGAACAAATGTAGAAATTGCAGGAGGTAAATGTATGTGCGGGATATGGGCAATGTTGATTAAAATAAATTATACAAGCACTGACTTCGTTCAGATAAATGTACAGTAATACCTCGATATACAAAGTAGATGCATTACTGGAGCTTCGTGCGTATACTGAAACTTCGTATATTGAATAGCTTACAACATTAGTACGATGAGGATGCGTTCCCAGCAATTCGTAACTTAGCATTTAATACTGTAAACGCTTCATAATTTACCATTCGTATTATAAATGAAGACAATTCATATTTAAAGTAATACATTTTATACTGTACAGTATCAAAATAAAAAAAACACTGCTACAAATCATATAAACATATTGTACTGGAAAATGTATTCACACTCGCTAGTGTAGTCTTCGGTGCAGTCATAAGGTTGCATTGCCCACCCAACACCAAAGCTCCGTACATAGTGCGTTGCTGCACACTGGTTGGCTGAGATGATGTGTAATGCTCAAGAAACCTATCCTATTATAATTGTATTCCTATTTATATGCTACAGCACTGTCGATGGATATTTTTTGTACATTTATCCAATCCAGGGTATGTACACATTATTTTACTTTACCTTTTCCCCATTAAAATAATGGTAATAGATCCATAGTTCGGTTTGCCGAAACTTCGTCCATCAAATAATCGCATATCGAGGTATTACCGTACTGTCTACTTTCAAGCAACCATTGGAAATAAGAATAAAAAACAATCTATGAAGTTACGTACACATCTACCCAAAAAGGATCCTTCCAGGAAAGTGAGCGTTTACCACACATTTTACGGGGTACAAAATAGAGTTCCCTACAAACCCCGAGCCCTCAATGTGGTCCTACCCAAGCGATGAATGCATCGGTAACACCCCGACATGGCATAAAAGTTCATCGTCCAGTACGCAGAAACGGGTGAAAGGGTGGTGCTCCACTAAGTTAACTTAGGGAGAACTCCCCTTAACCGCAGCCCTATTACCCGTGACTCCTATTATCCAACGCAGCTGCCGAATCCGCGAAACCTATAATCCGTGATTTTTTTTACCCCAAAGATGAGGATAAATCTTGCGGAAAACAGGACCCGTGACATGGGTTCCCGTATCACCGCAAATAATATTTATTTAATAGTGCATTATTATGGCTGAATGGAAATGCTACACATATGCTGTGCCTTTAGGATTTTTTAAAAATGTTTTCCTTTTTGCTTGTAGTGATTATATACTATACTGCGTATATGATATTGTAATGTTAATTACTCCATTGGGCATAGTTATTTTTTGTAAAAATGTAATTTTGCCATACTTGCTTTATCTGCAACTTCTTTGATCCTCTTGTGAATGATATCGCAAACAATATGATAACATTTTTATTCATGCCATGAGATATAAATTCACCAGTCTGTTACTGTTACCTATGAGAAATCAACTCTTTACAATATTGTACCTCTGAAAATACTACATTGTAACAAATGGGGTTGAAATGTTACCGCATCATGATAAGACTTGCTGTGCTAATACTGTATGTCACATATGAATGCAGGCTCTTTCTTCCTACAGAACTTAATACGAACTGCCAGTCATGATAAAACATAATCGGCAGCTTCAAGGCAAAGATAATACAGATGAGTGTCCATTATATGAAGATGTTACATATAACTAATCTGTTTTATAACATCACCAGACTGTTGGTAAAGTGTTGACAACTCATGAAACAGCAAGGGATGTAAATTTGGTTTTACACTCAAATAACGTAACGATGCTACAGTCACTTGTTCATAAACTTACCTGTGCAAACTGACAAGGCTCAATACATTTTCAATGGATGCATTTTTTGTAGGTTCAATTAATAATGTTCAGTATTTAGGCCGCCTATGAAGGTATAATGAGGATGCAGCATTTCTCGTTGCCGTGATAACATTGAGAACTTGGTTGCACGACAGCACATCATTAGTTGCGTTCGCGAAATTATTTTAAATGCAATCCATTGTGGGGACCACTGTCGTGCAAAGTGTCCTTGTTGTACAATGCCACTGTGCAACAAAGACGCACGGACAGATTCACATCCTTGGAGGAGTTGTACACCCCTAGCTGCCACTGCCATTTGGCTGTCATAAATGTCCACATGATAAGCCACTTAACTGAGCTATAATTTGTGGCCAGGCTGCTTCTGAAAAAAGCTTAGTGGGCCTTACCTCCTAAAATAAATAAAAACAGTTCAGTTTTAGCAGTGGATTAATTATGCATGATAATGGCTAGATACTACATTTATACGAAGAAGAAAAAACACCCCTAATTAATGAGTTAATGAAGCGAGGTACATGTTGTGTATTTAAATACACTGTCATGTATTTTTCTTAATGTCTATAATTGTATGTATGTTGAACTTCTTTCTTATCGTACGTAGCCAACCGTGCTAATTCTAGTTGAAACATATCACGTTTGTTCGGCATTATTTCGTATAAGCGTGTTTTCTAACATTTCACTGTAAGCCTATTACAGCACAGCAGTTTGAGTATGCGAATTTACAAACAAATCCACTAAGATGAAAACAATTACTTTCTCAATGAACTACTATACTGCTATATTCAACAAAAACGTTGCATAATAAAACAACACATATTTGTTTGCAGCTGTTGCCAATTTTAGGTCACTTTTGGAAAATAATTACGTCTGTCATGCATTATGCTCGAATGTGTTGGGCAAAAAACACAACCCTTTTGTTCAAGCCCTGAAAGTCACTGCACGTGCATCGGCTGCCCCGGAACAGAGCAATAAAAATGCATTGTTGGCCTCCAAAAATATGGTTCATTCAGTCATCATCAGCCTTCATTAATCCACTGCTGGATGAAGGGCTCCGCAATCCGTGACACCTGCTCGCGAGCTGTTTGCAGTGCTCCCATCTCTTCGGTCGACGACCTCTTGGACGTGTTCAAGCATTATGCTTGCCCATTTGCCATGAATCCCTTCAAGTGACCTGCTTGAATGATGTAAACAACTTGCGTGTTGTGAGTTATCTCATCCATGAGTCCCTCTTTCCGTCTCAATGCGATTGCGATTATGCATCTCTCTCTATGCTTCTTGTGCATGTTTCCGTTTTTGTTCCATTTTGATTGTTGGAATTTAACATGTTTTAAAGCAAAAGCGTCCATCAGCAATCAATCCCATATGATGGATCACGTGGGTTTGATATGTAACTTACTGTGTTGTTAATTTACAGCCCTTTGTCAACCCACTGCTGAATGATGACCCCTCCTCGTTTGTTGCATGCAGTCTCAGTATTTTCGTTGTTCTACATTGTGTGTGGCACATGCATACACTCCAGTGATTGTAAGGTAAATAAATGTAATACGTCAGCACATACTTTACACGTGAAATGCATTTGGCATTTGCGTAACTCTAAACAAAGAAGGGTAATCTAATTCAATGCATTCACCATTTAATTCCAGAACCTTAAAAACTCATGGACTTGTTGATGTACAAGTCACTTTAATTTAGACAAAATCTCACGTACATATGCAGTCCTGATGTAATAACGTGACACACCTACCTATTTGTAATCTGGCAGTTAATGCCATGCATCTATGAAAGCCACCGCAGCCATATTGGCTCAATCCTACTTCGTTCAAAGATGACACAAGTTGTAAAGTTCTCCAAAAAATAATGTCATTATGTATAAAAAAAAATATGCTTTGTACGTGTACCTGGTAAAAAAAATTACACGCTTTATTTTAACTCACTCTCTGTTGTCGTTGATGTATCCTCAAATGTTGTAACTCAATTTTAAGCCACTTCCCAATGTGGTATCGACTGAAAACTTGGTATGCTTATATCATACTGATGACAATACTATATTATATCATAAACATACAAATATTTTTAAAGATTATTTTGTATATGTTATGTTTCGGCTTGGGTCTAATTGTCCACGGTCAACTGACGTTGGCTGTAAATGACCACGGTCCCCTTACGTTATGGCAAGCTTCGGGGCCACTTCCTAGAGTCGTGGAGTTCTGCCATTACTAGTACGGTACATTTCATTAAAGCGTGTTTTTTTTAAAGTTTTTTTAAAGTATTACTTATTTTATGAACGGTGTCACCAGCCACTGGACTCTCCTGGTATTACCAACTTCAGCAATATTCCCGGAATTATTTTTTGCATTACGTCCTACTCCGTTAAGTCCACAAGTCTATCTTGCTTAATATTGGGGTCTTTATTCAATACCATATTGTTTTCCAACAGGAAATAACAGCCGATTTGAAACGTAAACAAAAACACAGTTTCAGCGTTTCGCAAGATATGCAGAACATCTACGCAGCACAGTATTTGGACTTGGCCACCAGCTTAAACCACCCACTCTTGGCAGAAGTTTTTTTTAATAAACGTAGTTTGGTCAGTTTGTGCACAATTAACTGCCGTGATACATTGTCAAGATTGTTTTATACTGTGCTGCAATGTAGTTTAACAGATGCATAATAACACGTATCATACAGAGTGCCGTGGTGGCAAGATCTGAACTACCTGGCCAAGTTTCCATGTTTCTCTCCCCATAGTCACGTGGATTGTTCTCCGGGTGTTCAGGGTTTACCCTGCACGTGTAGAACCATGCATTTATAGTATTTGCCTGCCATAAATGTCCACATGATAAGCCACTTCATTGAGCTATTATTTGTTGCCAGATTACTTCTGAAAAATAGCTATATAGCTCGGTGGGCCTTACCTGGTAAAATAAAAAATAGTTTAGTGTCTTCAGTGGTAAAGAAAAAACTTCGATTGTTTTGGTCTGGTAGCATGGTAAAAACGTAACAGGTAAACGTTGCATCATTACAATTGCTTGTCTGCCTGCTCACGCCACTGCTGACAGAAGGGCCTATGGGTGGTATTTGGCCTACTCTTCTACACTGACTAGATGTGTTGTAAGAGTCCTGAAAGTGTGGTATGGTAACTAATGATCCTGATTATGAGTAGGGATAAATGGATAGACTCCCTGCTCCCTCTTCTGGCATCTCATTTTCTCATGTTACCTATGCTGCCTCTTCAATCAGATGTAATTTCCATGTACACAGTCAACAAATTATTGCAGGAATTTCCATGCAACAATATGGCATGATATATATGACTTATTTCATATAGCATATAACAATATTAATACATGCAAAAAGTACTATCTGCCATGACACATGGATCGAAATCGTGGCCATTAACGAGATAAGTTCACAATAATTTTACACCGTAGCAAGTGTGGTATAAGTCCCACAATAGATTAAATTGCTGGTGAGTGGTTTATGCGTAGAAACAATTACATCTCATTAATGAACCAAACTAGAACAACAAAATACAAAGAAGCATACATGAGAGAAGCTTGCTTTAAAATATGTTGAGAAAGAATGAGGAACCCATGTATTCGAGAACATGCACAGGTAAATACATCATTAAAACCATTAAGAAAAGTAAACAGGCCTGTGCAGGACACGTCATTGGAAGGGATGAATGTTGATAGTCAATAATAATAATAACAGAGTTACAGCCTAGGATATAATGCATTCCATCGGGACGTCCACCAGGTAGATGGAGCCATGAAATTAGCTCGTGTGCAAATACTAGGTAGAGTATAACATCGTGGGATCGTGAGAGATAGTGGTGGCTTGTGGAGGCCTTCATCCAGCAGTGACAATGAGGATGATGGTAATGGTATAGAACTATAGATGATCTATTCTCACTGGATCCTACGGAAGTTTCTTTGAAATGTTTCAGGACTGAGAAAACTTGTAAATGCCCCCGACCACCAAAACCTTCACCGGAAGAAGCATTCAGTAACCACAGCTATTAATGAATAACGAGCACACCTTGCAAAATACAGTACTGTTATGCATTGTTATGCATTCATACCCGCGCGCACACACACTGTTTATGCAATTTTGGACGAAAGAATTCAAATAAAATGTGCTAATGATGTTTAATTTTTTCAATATTTAGAGCAAAAGTATTCAAAACATTGCTTACATTTCCAAAAGTTTACTATTTCCTCTCTACCTTTTACAAGAAAAACGCATTTTCTTCCATTTAGCGCTCACGTGTTTAAAACTCGGTAGGTTTGTGCAAGTAATTGTACAATCTGAGCAAATTGTTGCCATTCTTTTTAAAAGCACTTTACTCTGGGATGCAAATCAAAGAAAACCACACAAGTGCTAAATATTCACATCACTTTTTGACACCACAAGGCTGCTTTCGCAAAACCACGTCTCACGAATGCATGGTTTCTGCATGAATCAGCAGCGGAATGTTTGGAACTGGCATCTAGAAACACATTGTCATTTAAGTAACTGGCTCAGATTATTCACATTCCACTTTCAGTTTCAATAGCATTCCCACACAAGCGTCCCATGGCTACCGAGTAGGCTACACGATGGCCAGTAGTTATGACTGCTGGTGAACATTTACTAAATTCATGTACTTTACTGCAAATGTCCATCCGTATTGTCCACCAATCCACACATTCTATCTTATGCATGCCCCGTTGTAATCTGACACCGTTGTACTCATAACAAGCGGCTGGAATTTTTTAAAGACAAACTATTAGTCCAGTACATATACAAAATTAAAAAAAAATATTACATGAACAATTCCATCTTGATGGTTTTTGCTCTGCCAAAAAGAACATTTAGGAACACAGTACCAAGTGTGTTAATGATATACCTCCGAGTGTTTGCAAAAATACAGAGGAGGAGGCATATATCAAGACAAGTGGAATGTAATGTCCTCAATAATAGTTTGCAGTTCGTCACAGTGCAATGGTCACAAGTTTGTGCAGATGTCTGCCAGTGCATAAAGGACAGCCAAAACGTTTTGAGAATAACGCTTATTTTGGACACTTTTCAGTGTGCTAATGGATGCTAAGTGACAATTAGAAAATTGTATTACTAATATCCTAATCTCGATTAGCCATCATATACGATACTATACAGAACTTACATAATTTGCTCCAAAATGAAACAGTGTGTGTGTGTAAATTGGTTGCATCTTATCAACACTCAATTATTGTGGTTGCGATTTCAGATTGACCAAAGTGTATGACCACGAGAAGAACAATCAGCTTTTGTAGGTGTGAGATGAAATGTGACATTTTGCAGGGCTGTAGCGGGTGGGGACAACATCCAGCAGCAGAGAGATAATGTCTGACGATGCAATAGTAAATGCAAGCGTGCATCCAAAATGTGTTCTACCATGGCATGCAGTGTACATTCATCTCAATGAACACATAATGGAAATTCTGTACTGTGAATGAATTAGAATGTTGTTTTGATGAGAGCATTTAATCTCCAATTGTCGGGTGCCCAATGTTACTAAAACAAACCTGATTCAAAACCCCTACAAGCATCCACCACTCCGACTAAGTAATAATTTAACAAATATTTAGTTTATTTTCATGATCTCCTTCTACTAACCCCCGCCCACCCTCTTATTTACAAATCTATGGATGCATATGCACTGGGACACTTTGTATATGCCATTGCATTGGTAACGCCGACTCACCAAGCGAGTCGGAGCCTCCGGGCATTACCAACGGCACCATGGGGCTAAATTACTATTCTCTTGCAAGAATGGCTTTCATTACTGATTTTCACAACAACAGTTGACGGGCTTGATTATCGGCTTGGGTGGGGCTTGCCAGCAAGTTGCTCAGCACCCACCCCAACTTATTTAAAAAAATCACCTTAATTTCAGTACTTGGAAGTTGAACCCAAAAGGCATAGTGACCTCAATACCACAGAGTATGCAATCCAAGCTTATAACTGCAGAAATCTGACCTGAATATGACCAATTCAGCACTCACATTTAAGTTAGCTGCGCACAGGTTTGTGTGTGTGTGTGAGAGTGAGTCACTTATAGACGTTAACAAAAGAAATGCCAATTTGGTGAGCAATGTGTTTGCACGCTATGAGCAGAAGTGCCTTGCAATATGCCATCACTTGTGTGAGGCCAGAGCAATTCAGGTACAAACAAGTAAAATGAAACTGCCACACGAGTGAGTCACCATCAGCCAGATCTCTCAAGTCTGAAGCCAGCATGTGGCCCCCTAAGTTAAACAACAGCCACACACACAGCTCCCTTGCCTCCAATCGCTTTGCTTTGTCATTCAAGCACAGAAAACTCTGAAAAAATGATAGCCTATCGCACCAGCATGATACTCCGAAAATAGTCTGGAATAAAGTTACAAAGTACTGTACTGATCTTTTTTGCCTTCTAGTTTTTCTTTTGTAATGGTCAAACACATAACCGAACACTTTTTGTTTTACTAGTGCAGAAATTATTATTGTTAAAGCTTTAATGTTGGGTGAACTCGGTTGACACGTGTCCATAATTGCTTAGGTGTGTTGTTATTAAGAAAATGTCAACTTTGGAGATACGCTATTTACAAATGTTAGATTTAAGTGGTGTCTAAGTAAATGTACTCGTTATATAGGTCGGGATGTCACACGACCCCTCAATCCTGGCACGTGTTTTTGACACGAGTCACGTCGTTGTAGCACTGGCGAAACAGTGGGCACAATTCGACTTCCTCGTGTGCTCTGCCTTCCTCAAAGGCCACATGCTAAGTACCCGCTAATGCACCTCGTGTTCACTGTTAGGCAACATTGGGATTGACACATCCCTTGGAAGATTACTGTAAATGTAGTTCATGTTATGTAAAAGGCATGCTGCTATATTCGAGTGGCTGGGTGTTCATTCAGGACAGACTTTGTGCAACGGCAGAGCTCACGTGAAGTTAGCATAACTTCTTTTTAAACTCACCTCCGACTTCACTTAACAGCCTTATAATGTCAACATACAAAAAGGCTGACGTTTTAGGAAATGACCCATTTTCAGAGGCAGTTTAACAGCCACGTACTGTATTTGTAAAATCACTACAGTATCTTAAAAAAAGTATTTACATATAGTAGGAAAGAAAGGCTTATGTACTAATCACGGATAGGGTTTTGGTTAAGTAGACATCTAAAAATAGTTAAAGATTTAGAGCGAAGTTTATTACAATCGGTAAAGTCCGTGTCCTGCTGCAGCCTATGGCAGGCGTTCTCTTCCAAGTCACTGTTTCTTGACTTGATATGCATAATAAAGATAAGTGATATGAGCAGCAAAACTAATCATTGCCTTCCCACACTTCCACCAACGTCGTCACAAACATCTGCGTTTTTATGAATGTCCACGCTCTTAAGAGGATGCTCATTCATTCACTCATCCGGGATGCTGCTGCGTTTAGCAGGGACAGCCTTGCATCCATTGTACAATGAATCATAATTTTAATTTCTATATCTAAATGTGTCAGTTTAACACGTAGGCTTTCGCGACCAATATTGTTCATAATAAAGGTTTTTGGGTTAGATCGCGTTTATTTATAAATGTGTCGTAACCCTCCACCACCCGATACGGCCAATCAGCAAAAAAAGTGTCACGTTGACAAAAGACAAATAATTCACTACTTTAGCCCACCGGTGTGTTGAAGAGTGAATCCACAACATTTACAGTTTGAGTACGACGTTTCGCTGGAAAATACATCCAGCATCATCGGGCAATTCGCCAAAATGTGTGCCGCACGGAATCTGGAAGCGCGTTCAAATAGGTTTAACTTGCACCAAATGCGCACAAATCTATCAACATAAATACATGACTGCACAAAAGGCGTGCAAATAAATATTGTGCTATAATAACACACATTCAATTATCCGCCTGTTTCCTAATACAGTTGACGAGTAATAGTTCATAGCTCTTTTTTAAAAGTAAGCCTTAAATTTGTTCTCGAATTAAATTACTGGCTGCCCAATCTTAATTCGGTGTTCTACAAATGAACCGCATGATGCTTTGTTTGCACAGTTTTAGTGCAATCGCTTCTGTTCGTTACCACCGTACATTTTATTGTTGCTACTGTATGCACCGTATCCTGTATTATGTTGTGTATTGTAGTTGTGTTGGTTATCATTATGTACATTTCTTTGATATGATTCCGAGCGTATATATCTTAGGATATCCGAATTTGCCTGATTGGAACCAATGTCCTTCCTACCTTTCCAGGATAAAAACATTTTGGGCGTTCTTCTTCTTCTTCTCCTCCTCCTCGGCCGGTCAAAACATAACGAACACTTGCACGCTTACGGCACGGGACACTTGCACGCCAATATAAACAGGGATTATGAGACAATGCGATCTGCGACCGCTCCATGCAGTGTCTTTGCGTGTGCGTGTGTACGCGCACAACAGGGGCTGGAGCGGCAGTGCAGCTGTTACCGCACGGCGCTACAAACCTTGGCCACCTGAGTTCGACTCGAGATGCAGGACGCGACATCAATGGGAATCTGGACGGTGTCAGCAAGTCGTCGCATCAGATCTGAATGGCAACCATCAGCGGAACACCATTCTGCCTCTTCCGCGTATAGATGAGATGCGTTTAGTACATCAGCCCATCGTCTTTCTCGGCCAATTATCATCAAGCAGTACTCCTAGACTGGTTTCGATCTCCTCCTGGGTCCCATCAGCAGAGTCATGGTTATTGATCAAATGTTGCTGGATTTCCATATGCTATTCGGCAAGAGCACTCCATATAACAAATACAGCCATGCTTCTCCACGGCGACGCGGAGTTTTGTGAACGTTTTATACATTGCCTTGCATTCGTCGAATTTTACTTGTTTTCGTCATTGGTACATACCTTCATCAGGTACATTCTGGTCATGGTCAGTTATTTTTCGTACTTTTTTATGCGAACACTTTTTTTTAATTCCCACTCCAGGCCAGCACCAGTGACGATTGTCTGAACCGGTCCTGGGCCTCACCTAGGTCGACTCAGCCACACAATAAGTACCTGGTGCGGTGTGTAAATATCACCACTAGGGAGACAAAGGCATCCATGGCGTCGTGTTGCCACGTGCCGGCCTTCATAAGGTGCTCGCAAACAGCACTTGTCCCAACAGTCTGTTGAGGCTATACGGGGATCTTTGTAATTGCACGCGCAATGCACCCCGCGGATTGTCTGGCTCTCCACGCTCCTCTCTACTCCTCCGTGTTTACCAACTCGCTCCAGTCAAATGCAAATCGCGTGTAGTGCACGACCCGCAGTGTCTGCAACAGTAACCAGACGCAACGACGAACACCGTGTTGTGTGTTCTCCCCTCCTGTATTGGGATTTAATGGTTGTGTGTGTGGGGTGGGGGGGGTAATTATAGTGGATTATGGCAGGCAGGGGTGGTTGTGGAGTCGGTTTGAAAGGGTAGGCGAGTCTGATGATTGTGTATGAAGAACACATTCTCTTGTGATGGTGCACAAGTACAAAAACCGCGTCGTCGGCCTTATGAGTAAATATGCATATAATAGGCGACGGTTCGGGCAACGAACCCCTTCTTCAAAGCACGTGAAGTTACGGCCTTTGCGAGTAAGAGTAATGAAAAAGAGCCATCGTCCGAAAAATCGCCTGTCACATACGTGTCCTTTTAAGGCCACGCAGTCTTAGTGACGAGTGCTGTTGAGTTTTTCGCGCTCTGTTCTAGATCAGCGAATGAGAACGGCGTGGCCAACAAAGCCATCAATTAAAAGGCATCGCTCTGCAGCAGCGGTCGCTGGTTGTTTTTTTGTGTCATTGGTAACAAGAAGAGTTAAGTTGGGGAGCTTCCAGCCGGCGCCACGCATGAGTAGCGACCAACTTTTGCGGGCGTGCTAACGCGCGTCAAGCGCAACTCGTTCGAGCCGTCCCCGCTCATCAATCAACAAACCTCTACGGGATGCCAGCCGCGCGCTGTGTTAGTGTACATTCGTGCGTTGTTTCACACAATGCGCCCTTTGCATTTGTAGCCGAACGGAGAAGATGTGCGTGCGTGCGCGTCTGTACCGTAGTGTTATCGACTAAGAAAGTGGACGATAGCCCGGCAGTGAATTAGGGGGGGGGGGGGTAAGCGTGTCGAGTGCGTTACCTCTGGCTGTCAGCGACATCTTCAGACGGTCACGGGCTCAAGCGGAGTCCGCGTCGTAACTAACACACCACCACCACCCGTGTGGCGCGTCGCTCCCTGCGTTGTCGTCGCTGGCGGTGTTTGTTTATTTGGCTGTTTGGCTCACGGCAACACTCGCCCCGGACTCTTGCCGCTGCTACCGCCGCTTGCTCGGAGTCGGAATGCACCGCCGGCGAGAAATTCCTCGACGTGGACGTGGGGGGACGTGGAGGACGTGGGGGGACGCGTGTGGACACGTGTGGACGTGGGTGGACGTGGGGGGACGCGTGTGGACACGTGTGGACGTGGGGGGACGCGTGTGGACGTGGGGGGACGTGGGGGGACGCGTGTGGACGTGGGTGGACGTGGGGGGACGCGTGTGGACGTGGGGGGACGTGGGGGGACGCGTGCGCGCCTAGTGCGCGCGGAGCCGAGCGGAGCGTTCGACGGCAAAAGAACCCCAAAACCCCCTCGCCCACACGACGAACCTGCTGCAGCGCGCGTCTCGGCGTACAAAAGAGGAGACAAGCCGGGGATGGGAGGGCTCTGTGACCTACACGCGCCGGTGGGTGGTGCGAGGCGAAGGAGGAGGAGGAGGTGGTGGTGTGGGGTGGAGGCTACGGCCGCTGCCAAGGAGTGTCCCGACGATCCCCGCTTCGTGCCGTGCGTTGTGGGGAGCGGTGGTGTAGCGCCACGAAAACCCTGCGACACGAGTTCGAGACCCGCTCAGAACCGGTCCTGGGCATCCCCTAGGTCGACTCAGCCTTCAATGAATACCTGGTGCGGTGTGTAAACGTCGCCAGTAGGGCGACAGTGGCGGGCGGGCGTGATGGTGCTGGCCACCCACCCCGTGTGCCGTGCCGACTTTCGCAATGTGCTCGCTAACAGCACTTGCCCCAACAGTCTGTGAAGGCTACACGGGGGGGGTTCTATCTTTGTCTTTGTGTGTGTCACCCCTCTCTGCGTGCGCGGCTCGAGGCGACGGGGCGCGCCTCCACGCAAACTGAGACGGACACGAGCGAGGTTGGCCACCGAGTGAAGGAGTGGAGTGAGTCGGGGCTTAGCGCCCTTGCACCGCGGACCTGGCGGTGGCCTGGGCGTCCCCTAGGTCGACTCGGCATCAAATGAGCACTTCTGGCGCGGCGTGTAAAAGCATCGCCACTCTTTGGGGAGGCAAAGGTGGCCACACCATCCGCCTCGTGTGCCGTGCCGGCTTTCGTAAGGTGCACGCATGCAGCGCTTGCCCCCAACAGCCCGTCGAGGCTACGCGGGGGATCTTTGTCTTTGTTGCGCGGTGTTGCTGGAGAGCGGAGGAAGAAGGAGGCGGCGCCGGCTGACGCGAGGGGCCAATAGCGTGCGGATCTAGCGCCGCGTGTGGACACGCACGGCGCACGTGGACACAGGTGCACGCACACACGGTGTGGACACCCACGCCGCACGTGGGCACAGGTGCACGCACACACGGTGTGGACACCCACGGCGCACGTGGGCACAGGTGCACGCACACACGGTGTGGACACCCACGGCGCACGTGGGCACAGGTGCACGCACACAAGGTGTGGACACCCACGCCGCACGTGGACACAGGTGCACGCACACAAGGTGTGGACACGCACACAAGTCTGATTATAGGTACAGTGCACGCGCGTGTGAGCACACATAACTGCGAACACAAGCCACGCGTATAAATGCTCGCGTGAATGCGGACACTTGTGAACCGACCATACCTGTAAACCCCTTATCAGTGCCCTATCGTATTGCAGACCAATTCAGGCCTTATTGGTCACCTCGTGCCGTTATAAATGTCAATGTTCATCCTACAAAGTCCCATCACAAAGGAGAAACACAAACGGTTGTACGCCGTATGGACCTGAAAACTCAATTTCCTTGTACAAGAATACGGGTAAACCGTATGGGTTCACAGGTATTGGTACCTAATACCGGTAGGAACCTCCTGGTCACACCAGCAGCCCACAGGGGATTATTGTGTCCGTCTGTCGTGCATCCAAAAATGGGAGGGGTGGGGCTGGGTGGAGAGGGGAGGGTGGGGAGGGGCTGGGTGGGGAGGGAGGGGCTGGGTGGGGAGGGGAAGGGAGGGGCTGGGTGGGGAGGGTGGGGCTGGGTGGGGTGGGGCTGTGATGGGAGTGGCTGGTCACCCCGTGGTGCCCTTATAAAACTCAACGTTTAACCTACTCACGCCGGCTTGTGCCCGCCCTCACAGTCGGGCATATTTGCGGAATCCACCACGTGGTGCCGCCGTTGACCCTGGCCATTGACCGAGCAACCCAACGTTCCTACCAGCCCCCTCCGCAGGAATGTGTTTACTGACGAGGTAGAAAAACTACTCGGAGGAGCCCTCCTCCAGTGCTGTTAGGGAGCACACCTTAAGGTCGACACGTGACTTAAAATATATAAGATTGCGTGTTCGTCCCATTAACTGGGTTCTCATGACAATTGCTGTGTTATAGTTACGAGTGGAATACATTATTTCATGAAACGCAGGTAAAAGTTTAAAAGGAAATAGCGGAACTCCAAACTGCCTGAATAAAAATAGGCCATGAGCATATTGTGATTCCAGATCAATGCCGTCAAGTTGCATTTGTATAACGGTTAAATCAGTGCTATCGATTTCACGAACCCTGTTTACACGAAGAAATAGCATTTATTCGAGAAAACATTGTCGATTGGAATGCAACGATTGTGTGCGTGGCTACGAACACCCACGCAAAACCCTGCTGTAACTTGTACGTGAAGTGCGTTCTTCTGTAACAGGACACAGAGACTCTTGGATGAGAGAGCAAATGCAGTCTCGCTATGCGGGATGCAACTCGGACTGGTCTGTATCAATAATTCGTCACATCACATCTGCATGGCAATTATCATCAGAACTCGATTCCGCCTCTTCACATATAAATGAGATGTTGTTTTAGTCCATCAGCCCATTGTCTTTCTCGGTCAAAAATAATATTAAGCAGTAAACTGAGACCGGTTGTCGTTCCCCTGGGTCTCATCAGCACAGTCAGGGTTCTTCATCAAACGTTGTTGAATTTCCATATGCGATTTGGCAAGAGCACTCCATATAAAGAATACTTCCATGATTATCCACGGTGATACGCAATGCTGAGTTTGTGAACGGTTTCATCCATTGCCTTGCAGTCATCGAATGAAACTTGTTTTTTGTTTACCTCACATACCTACCTTTATCAGGTGCTTTCAGTTACTGATCAGTTATTTTCGTACTTTTGTTTTATGTTATGCTGTCTTGTGTTTTCAAATATTTTTATATAAATATTTAATACATATTTTAATGTTGAAGCAATTTTCAGTTTTAGCTAGACCTATGTCGAGCTAACTTACGATGGTTAATAACGTGTGTAGTTGTTGTTCATAAACTGGCCCCACCACGGTCTCAGGGCAGAGATGGGCAGTGTATAAATTGCATGTACTTTACATTAGCAGTTGGTATCTAAATTATACACCTCCAAGTCATTGGTCATTTGTATCCAAATTATATCGTATCGAAACGAATTTTCTTCACATAACTTGTAATTTGAATATATTTTGCACAACTCTGCCTCAGGGCCACCACAGATATAAGCATTATCCCATTGCTCATTCGTGCATCAGGATATTTTTTTTTATAATGTATTGACAATGAGCTATGTACGACCTATCACTTTTGACCTAGGTCAAAAACAGCAAAATATTTTACTCCATTCGTATAAGGATTTTATGTAAAAAAATTCCTTTACAATTACTTTTAAAATATTTAGATGGGAATTTGTGGAAAAAAAATTGTCTCTGGGCACTGGGAGGGTATTCAACTATGAAATTCCACAGGTATTTTCGAGTACGCTATATCCAGTGTGCACAATGAGATCTACGAACCATTGTGCAAAGCTCACGGATGCCATGTGTGTGTATCTGCAAAACATTTACTGGGTCACGCTTTGTGAAGGGGCCTTTGCTACAGACGTCAAACCGAGCTGTGGTGGAGGTACGCTGTTTAAATAAGAGCCACTAAGAGAAGTGAATTGCCTTGGTTGTGTTGAGTTATAGAGACAGAGTGCTCTACCTTACACCACCCGCACCTGTGCATGTGTGAAATCGCAACCCTATTGTTGGTGCACGGCATGCTTGGCAGGTTGGTGCTTCACAACGCATAGTCCCACGTGCATTTTCACCCCCTCCGTGTCCATTGCTATTGTGACTGACGTGTAATTGTTTAATATCCAGGTGTAAACGTGTTCCTTTTGACCTCTGTAGCAAGTTAGAGATCAACTTCCTTTTGATTCTAGATTTAAAGCTTTCGTGACTGCAAGGATCCATACTCTTTGGTTCTATTCGGTAAAGTCACGTAGGTAAAAAATAAAACAACAAAAATCACGACGTTTCGGCCACGACACAAGTGGCCTTCATCAGGTGAAGGGACCAGACTGTCTCGAGGACAGCGCTGGAGTGAACACAGCCAAGCTCAGACCGCGACCTTTAAGCTGTGTCAGAGGAAACAGAGCACCTTGACAAAGGAATTAGCATAAAATTAGCATTTAATTGGCGGACTTAGCATGATGAACGATGTAGAGGGGATGAACATGTGCAGGTTGGCGAGGGAGGGAGGGGAGGGGGGAGTTTACATATTGATGTTGTGAAAAGGGAATTTAAGCAGCTGCGAAAGTTTGGGATACCACTACTTGAAAAAATATACTGTACCATTGAAAATTAGTTCAATGTTTGGTTTGATTCAGAACATCTTTCCAATGGTTGCTTAATTTGAAACCATCCTCTCGGTTGAAATTGTGTCTGTGTTTGTAAATCTGAATTGCCTCGTGAACAAATCTATGATAAAAACCCGTGGGTTTGCAAATAACCTTGGTATCGGAGAAAATTATATCGTGATCACCCACAGTGTTGTAATAGTGATCAGCTACGGCAGAAGAATTCGTTTTGCCGTGTTTCAAATCTGATTTGTGCTCGCGAATTCGGTCAGAGACATATAGCAGTCACCACAGGTGCAGATCAATGTGTAAACTCCGGGGTACAGTAAGTCAGGAATGACATCCTTCACGGAAGGGATCAGGTCACGGATTTTGTGTACTGTATTGAACCGGACCAGGATCTTGTGTTTGTTTAAAATTTTGGAGATCTTTTTAGTAACGCCTGCTATATATGGTAGTGTAATGGTTTTGATCGGAGTATCAAGTGATTGTTTCTGTATGGAGGGAGAAACAGCTTGGCGGATGGTACGGTCAGAGTATCCATTCCTTTTTAGGGCCAGATGTACATGTTTTAATTCACTGGTCAGGTGGTGTTGGTCCGAAATGCAATGAGCCCTGTGCTATAACGTTTTGATGAGAGAATTATTTTGCGTCGGGTGGTGGTGGGAATCAGTTTCAAGTAGGAATCTGTGTGGGTGGGTTTCCTGTAGACAGAATGTTTGAGAGGAGACCTGATGGCTCAGGCTTTACTAAAAAAGATCTCCAAAATTCTAAACAAACACAAGATCCTGGTCCGGTTAAATACAGTACACAAAATCTGTGACCTGATCCCTTACGTGAAGGATGTCATTCCTGACTTACAGTACCCCGGAGTTTACAAATTGATCTGCACCTGTGGTGACTGCTATATCGGGGAGACGAAACGACATGTCTCTGACCGAATTCGCGAGCACAAATCAGATTTGAAACACGGCAGAACGAATTCTTCTGCCGTAGCTGATCATTGTTACAACACTGTGGGTGATCACGATATTATTTTCTCCGATACCAAGGTTCTTTGCAAACCCACGGGTTTTTATCAGAGATTTGTTCATGAGGCAATTCAGATTTACAAACACAGACACAATTTCAACCGAGAGGATGGTTTCAAATTAAGCAATTAAATTCCCTTTTCACACCATCAATATGTAAACTCCCCCCTCCCCTCCCTCCCTCGCCAACCTGCACATGTTCATCCCCTCTACACCGTTCATCATGCTAAGTCCGCCAATTAAATGCTAATTTTTATGCTAATTCATTTGTCAAGGCGCTCTGTTTCCTCTCACACAGCTTAAAGGTCGCGGTCTGAGCTTGGCTGTGTTCACTCCAGCGCTGTCCTCTAGACAGTCTGGTCCCTTCACCTGATGAAGGCCACTTGTGTTGTGGCCGAAACGTCGTGATTTTTGTTGTTTAATTTTTTACCTACGTGACTTTACCGAATAGAACCAAAGAGTAACTTCCTTTTGCTTCACAAAAATCAGTGAGTACACGGTTGCTACTCGGTTTGTGCATCACATCAACGATGGAAGCTGTCACTGTTGTCATGGAAATTGGATTTTCCACTTGTTTTGTGCAGCATTGGCTAGTTTCAAAGAGGACGTATGTGTGAGCTTGGGCACGTGCTTGAACTGACGTTTCGGGAGCATATCACACCTGCTCTCTTGTCTTTGCACTGGCTATCAGTCAAGTATCGAGTGCATTATATGATCCTGCTCCTGACCTACAAGGCTCTCATGGGTTAGCCACGCAATATTTGCAGGAACTGATCCACATTTATACTCCAATGAGGTCCCTGCGATCTTCGGATTGCCTTATTCTAAGTACTCCTAGACTATGGAATGAACGCTTTTGCTTTGCTAATAAGACAACCAGAGTCATTATAGCTATTTACGTCTGTCTTGAAAACTCACTTCTAGTGCTGGCCGTTTACCCTGGGTCTGTTTTTTTTCCTGCTTTCCATACACGATCTACGTATGAAATGCGCTTGACAAATATAAACTATTATTGCAGATACTCCCTTAGCTGCTATCTTTTATTTTACCTTTTTGCATTGGACATTATGGACACACGTGAAGCTGGAGTTAATTGTCATGAATAGCGTAAAATGGCAATGCAACTATTGTCAAGTGGCTATTAAATTAGCATATTTCAAATGACGCTCAGTTTCACGTTATTATTAAAAACATGTAGTTACAAAATGTAACCATTATGACAGAATTTTCACTTATCTGTCTGTGTTGAACATGTCTTGTTTGCATTACACATAGATTTGTGAAAACCAAATAAAAGTACATAGTGAATGGCAGATTTGGCGTTGTTTTCTTTGAAATGCCGTATCACACTGAAGCTGAAAATTCTGGGAATATACGTTACAGGAAAAAAAGTGTAATTCTCGTGCCGTAACTCAATGTTTGTCTTTGCGTCATTTGGCAGCTTTAAAATAGATTATGTTGACAATGCAAAAATGAACAGTACCGTTTTTTTATCAGCTCATTTGTACTTTTGGTGGTTAATTAAGTGACGTTGGTGAAGACTAACATAGGTCTAGGCATCTAATTCAGATTCATAGACATCTGGAATAGCACATACGTTGATTATGCAATGTATTGATATTTATAAATGGAGCTGGGACAATTAGTTGGTTAAATCACTTCATGGCCTAATATTTGTCATTGACTACTTTTTCGTCGTCAATTATTCGGGCCGATTTAAAATGGTACCTGCCCCCACATCCTGTCTCCTGAAGGCAGGAAACCCCTACAAGCCACGCCCAGCATGACGCAAATGGCGATTCCGATTATATCATTCAGACCTGCCTATATCGCCTTCTATCCTAAGGCATACATGGAGCAGAAGTAGTCAAGTAAACAGATAATCGGTAGAGTTATTGATTACTATACTTAAATATTTGGATAGCCCAGATCTATAGTACTTATCAGCTGCAATAGCTTTATGGGTGGCTGGGTGATCTAGGAGTGTATGTTACTCTGTTCCAAAGTTTGCCAGTTTACAACATTATTTTCCAACCAAAGAAGATTGTTATCAAATGAGTGCAAAACGTCTTTCTGACGCAAAACAAACCAACCATACGATATAAGATTAGGCGTAAATGATGATGACGATATTTCCATATTTCGCAAACACATTACAATTCTTGTAAGTCCCCACCACTGTAACAGTGCCTTAGATGCGATAGCCAAATGCACAGTTGAGCGTACAATTGGGCATTCCTGTGCCACAGTGAACACTCTAGTTACAGTATATACCTCTGTGCCACTGAAGTAGAACAGAACATTTCTAGCGTCCTGAAAATGCGAGTTGCTAGTCAGTGGCATAGCAATATTGGCATGAGTCCTAGTGCAAGACATACGATACGAACGCCTATCCAATTTCCCCTCCCATCTGTAACCTGACACCTGTGCCCCTTTGGCCCATGGGCCTCGGTGCAGCTGCACCGCCTGCACACTCGATAGTAAGATGTAAGGAGTTTATGGAAATCCCAGCACAGAATACCTAAAAACGTGGCCCTGCACAGCTGGATATGCCTCAAAGCCAAGCTGTGCAATCAATTTAATGTTAACACCAGCAGGACCTTGTGCCAACTAATCAGTTGTTTATTTCTCTTCTGGGTTCTTTCGGTAAAGTCACGTAGAAAGGAGATAAAATAATAAAAATAATAATAATAATACTCAAGCGCTGTCTTCCGGACAGTCCTGTTTCTTCACCTGAGGAAGGCTACTTGTGTTGTGGCTGAAACGTCGTGAGAATTTTATTCTGTTATTATTTTTATTCTGTTATTATTTTTATTCTTTTATCTCCATTTTACGTGACTTTACCGAAAGAACCCAGAAGATGCATCCCTGCAGAAGAACACTTGAATGTTAAGTGTTATTCAACAAAAGCACACCAATAAAGTTATAACATTAATCTATTCACGTGTTAAGTTGACCCAGAATATACAATGTGTAGCACATGTATTAATATTAATCTCCATCACCAAAATGTCAACAACAAACTAAATATTGCGACACAACGAATGGTGGTCTTTGTTATTTCGGTTACATTGGTTTCTTGTTCATTTTCTAAACATAATATACTATGGGTACACACATACATTAACAGAGTATAGTAACTAATCAGTTGTTTATATATATACATTAACAGAGTAGTGTCAAGAGTGCCACAAACTAAAGCTTATTTGGGATCCTTATGGTTCAAGGCTAATGCCCTGAGCTCATAGACCCGGACTGATGTATTATTAGGATCATAAAGGTTTAGTGTTATTGCCCAAGGCTCACACAGACCGTTTAAAAAGTGGCTATGCTGTAAAAAAAACACTTAGGTTATGAAGTCATGAATAATATTTTTTGGCTAAGTTTCCAATCTCCTTCACCTGTAAAAAAAAAAGGCTTGCACCAAATGCTTGTAAGCAGATGTGAATACATTTATAATGCTCAACCAAAATATTTGTAAATGTCTGAAGTCCAGGTTCTTGGCAAACTAATGCAACATTCCCACCCCTCCCCCAGCCATTAAGATGAGCCAAGAATATCTGTGTGTAACGCGCGTGACGTCACTCCACATGCCGCACCCCCCCCCCCATCATTAATATTCATGAGCGGGTGGATATTTACACTCGCGCAGAGTGGAGGTCGAGCGGAATTTTCTTCGTAAATTCGCTTTAAGTTTGACATTTATTTATTGACAGTGAATCTAATAAATAATTATACGCAGCAACAAAGTGGATTTGGTGCCTTTATTTATTTCTTAAGCTCTTGAGACAAAAAGTAAGTCTAATTTATGCTTCTACGTTATGGTAAAATAGACATTTCTCGGTGATTTTCCAGATATTGTATCGAATTCACATTTATTTCAACCCCAGCAACCGAAAACAGAAGAGAATAAAGTGTCAGAGCAGTGAATTTGAACAAATTGGTAAATTATATACGGTGCTACAGTGGCATGAAGTGAGGTGTTTTATGACATAGTTTTGTGCAAGAATCACTGCCATTAATACAGTGCTACAGTGAAATGCAGTGAAGTGTTTGATGACTTCGTTTTGTGCAAGATTCACTGCCATAAAAATTTACGCAAGATACAATAACACTCTGCTCAAATTGTTCGTAAATATTACAGCTTCCGTCCTAGGACGGGCAAACAAACTAGTACAGTATGAACAATTTTGTCGCTATTCCATTTTTAAGAATGTTTCGGTGAATACTGTGGTATGACCTCCATTGCCTGCATGGGTGACGTGAACCTATTAGATATAACATATGCAAAAACAGTGATCCTTTTGATGTACGTGCTTTGAGCTGAATAATTGATACTGATGAAAAACCAGCACGTATTTCCAACCCTGCAACTCATGAGCTGCCACGTTAAATATATATATTTTTTTATTTACGTTGCATTTGCTGGCCATTTTGTGCCTCAGCCAGAATGCTACTAATCGAAGGAAGTCTCGTGTTCAACTTTGATTAATTGCTTGAAAGTGGTGTGGCTTGAAACTTGTTGATCTTACAATACCAATCACTCACTCAGCCAGTATGAAACCTTAATATCAAGGTATACTGTATTGAGATAAGTGTGGGGTGGAGTAGTAGCGTATCGGTTAGTGCACCATGCTAAGTCACAGTTCAGTGGTGATATCCGAATTGTTCATGTCTGCCTCCCCCTCCTGCCACCAGCTTCACCAACCCGCACTAAACAAACATGGTGAAGTATGGTCAAACAACACCCCATCACGGTGGGGGTATGCTTTCATCCAGCAGTGGATTGGCAAGCCGATATGAAATCAAGTATGTACCGTAGGTAATGTGTTGAGACAATGCCCTCACTTGATTTAACGGGATTGCGTACTTAAGATCATTTGTACTCTCAAGCTATGCTATATTAAACTGTCAAACAGAAGTAGTTTGGCAGATACTGAAGTTTGATGAATTTTGTTGAATCATACTGTGAGAAAAATCTTTAAAGCCAAGAGATGGAACACTTGTGCAATACTCAGCCGCACTCATGCCTTCGCCTACCTGACAGCCGAGCTAATCCCCTGCACACGTGTGAAGAAGGGAAGCCTGTGAACAAACACGACTTCCCATTCACACCCCCAGTGCAGACCCAGGGCTTAAGGACGTGACTTTATTAATTAATTTATAACTCCAGATAAAATACAAATGCTTATGCCATCCCGCACTGACCAGTCTGAAGTATAGTGAAATAGAATAACCCCCTTCGCAAACCCCGCACGGTGTGGGGATGTTGTCAACCAGCAGTGGATTGACAAAAAAAGGTGAGTGGATTGACAAGAGGTCAACTACTGATTGACGTTCACAGCTCAGTGTCTGGCCCAAGACATCACGACACCACAAGTTTCGACCTCCTCTCAAAAATCCTCTCCACTCCGCTTCAAAGGGAATGAGTCTCGTTCTAGGTTACGCTATAGGAAAGTGCAACGAATCCATGGAACATATTAGACTTTGACATTGTAAATAATAAATAAAAAGTCCATTCTACGTGTTAGTGATTTTTTTTATTTTAGGAAGGAAATGGCAGGAAATGAGTTTTCAAATTGATATATTTTTTCTGGGGGAAGACCCCCAGACCCCCTGGAAGATTTGGTCCGCTCCAATGTTGACTCCATGGCTACGACCTTGCTGTGATGTACACTAATGGATAATGATGTAGGCCAATTCCATGGAGATTAAAGCTTACAGGACGCGACCTGGGCTTGCTGTCTTCACTCCAACGCTGTCCTCTGGACAGTCCAGTCCCTTCACCTGATGAAGGCCACTTGTGTTGTGGCCGAAACGTCGTGATTTTTTGTCATTTTATTTTTACCTACGTGACTTTACCGAATAGAACCAAAGAGTACTTGTAATATCATTTGAAAGAGTACGCTTCTTTACATATGTAAAGCTTTCGTGACTGCAGGTATTCATATTCTTGGTTCTTTCGGTAAAGTCACGTAGAAGGGAAACAAGAATATATATGTAAAGGTCTTAAATTCCAAAGAAAATAATTATCTGATCATAAATCACAAAAGAGGGTATTTTTTAATCAGAGGTTATCAAATACCACTATGCAAATGTTGATGTTTTTTTTCGATATGCATATATTCGATCAATTAAGTTTTGGTATAATAAACTTTTGCTTTCTTTAACATTATTTTATACAGCTAAAAATAAAGGAAAATAACAAATAAATACATTGAAATAAATAATACAATCATGTTTTTCACGGTTCTTTTATTTATCGATTTTAATACTGGGCAGTATAAAATATAACGTTCAATATAGAATGTCTTTGTTTACAATATGAATGGTAAGTTATACCGTGTTTATCGTATGACATGGTAAGTTACAAAAGCTGGGAATGCATCCTCATAGTACTGTTATAAGTTATTCAATATACGAAGTTTCAATATACAAACGAAGCTCCAGGAACGCATCTACTTCGTATATCGAGGTATTACAGTATGCAACTTTGCATTTCATGATCTCAGAGTGATGTGTTTACACAGCCTCTATGTAAAATTTAAGCATGTGGTGCTGGCATTTGGGAATGCTCAATGCTGGCCTTTAAAATGTGGAGGGCACATTTTTAAATGTAATTAAAGTTTCGAGGAGCATTCATCAGATAAGAACATGACTTTCCTTTCAAAATGCAATTTAATGAATAAATATATTGGCTTTGTCACTCTTGTCTATAATTACGTCCGTTTGCTAACGGTTTGTTCACGTTAAATGTAGAGTAACAAAAACTAATATGCAAACACGATGGATGTGGTACTGCATGTCTGTAGCAATTTGAAGGAAAAGTTGGTTGTGTAAGACCATGTAGATTTATGAAACTCTGAAACCCACTAACTTACTTCACTCCAGCGCTGTCCTACCAGACAGTCTCGTCCCTTCACCTGATGAAGGCCGCTTGTGTTGTGGCCGAAACGTCGTGAGAATATTATTGTGTTATTTTATTTTATCAATTTATTATTTAATTCTCATTCTACGTGACTTTACCGAAAGAACAAAAGAAGATGTGTGTACAGTTGAGTGCTGTGTTCTCGTATACATTTGGGTTTTTTCTCGGTACAGTATAAATAGAGCATTTCATTACACACAATCCCATGATGGAATTGGCTAAATACCCCACTTCACGGCCCAACTAACATTGTTGTGAGACCTAGCAACATTATTATGATTGAAAAATACGTTTAACAATTTACCATTTGAACTCGCTGGCGAGAATGAAATGGACCACTGCATGAGTTAAATGCAGCTTTTCACATGCGGTATATTAATATTCTCACTGCGCATGGGTTTAAATACATTATCTTGCACTGGCATCCTCTGAGAGTTTTGTTAAACAATGGACAGCGTATCTGTCGATGTTATCTTTTCCTTTTAAGATTTGAAAGTTTTTGGGGGTTGTTCAAAGCTCTCTTTGTTCCAATGTAATAAAAAAAACTACCAGCTAGAACAACTCAGGTCACATATACTGTATTCTACGTTTTTTTCTTGCCACAAAACTTTAAATCATTGACGTTATCAAGCGAGCCTTTCCGATTATGAGCATTTTTGAGTGACTCATATGTCTTTCAAGTGGTTACATTTTTGGGGAAATATTTGTAAGGTTGCCGCTATCGTTTTCATGACAAATGATGTATGAGGTGAGTTTCAAAGATTGAAGCCCTGATTATTGCTGTGCTCTTAGCCGTGCGAAAATTAACGGGGGGAAAAAACAACCAAATGATCTTCGTGAGTCATCTGCATTATTTTTCATATTTATTCATTTTTTTTATTTATCTTCCATCGTCACGACCAGGCTGACGTATTACCTAGGCTACATGGGCCCACCCTGTGGAATTTGCAGGTGTGGAGACAGTCCCAATCTATTTCGGTGGCCATCACCAACCATGATCAGCTTCCACGAATTTCGCTCCATGACTCGGTCTGCAATGCTGCGTCGTCTCAACACCGTGTTCACCCACCGCACTGCAAATCACAGCAACTCGCCAACGGATTCACTCGCTCACTCCATTGCAAGGTAACATCACTCAGCCACTTACACACACACACTCAGTCACAACGCTTCACTTTTTGCATCTTCACTCGCACGTGCCCACTTTGGAACTCCCTCCCATCACCTTCCCCTTCACCCCTTCCCCACCCTCCCCAAGTTCCTCTTAACCGTGCCCAATTCACAGAAACGTATTATGAACCCATGCCATTTAAACGTTCAATAGGGCTGTTTGTTGCTGGCCGCTTGGTGCTTTGGTCCTGTGCTCGTCAATCCCGATTGTATGCAAAACCTGACCGCCGGTCCTGCCTTACCCCCCCAAACGCCTGCTCCACCATAGCCACCTCCAACAACCCACGCTCAGCACACGAACGAACAGCGCCCGCTCAATGGAACCGATCCCCGTGCCGACTCCACGGTGGCTAGGAAATGTTCACCACCTCGCCTGGTACACACACGAGGTCGTGGGCTCGACCACGACCCTGACCGCCTGCTTTACATTTTTTGGAAGTCTGCCGGTGTCTCTCTCCGCCGTGGTCGCGTGTGGGCGGGGGGGGGTGGTTTCCTCCTCCGGGTTTTCCCCTCCACGTTCAGGAATCAAAAACATCGTGCGTTTAGGGGCCGTCCATAAATGACGTCACGCGATTGTGGACGATTGTTGACGTCATTTATGGAAGGCCCCTTAGGAGTATTTGGCTGCTATAAAAAAATGTCGACATGATCAGTCATTTGTGGCAGTGTAGCTTCTGAAAAAGAGCTATATAGCTCGGTGAGCCTTAGATGGTATGAAAAAATATAATAGTTTATACATTAAAAAACACACTCGGAGCGCGACGTTGGATAACCCGTGCGGTTAAGTCTCCTGAATCGAATCCGATGCATATCGATCAAAAAAAACACGCGACATCGACGAATATTTATCGTACTATCTATCGATTCGTTTGCGACCAACTCAAAATCCCGGCATCGATTCCGTGGGATATGAACTCGCCTCTCAACAATTCCAAAAACCCCCCAGGGCGGCGGTGACGTCATCCCCTTCGGATTTTACGAGAGGGGTGCGATGACGTCGTGTCACTCTATCTGGTGACGTCACGAGAAGCATGGCGGCGCCCGTTGAGAGCGTGGAGGCGGTGGCGAGCGAGGAGGAGGTGGAGGAGGTGGAGGAGGAGGCAGTAGCCGAGCAGGCGAAGACCTTCAAGGAGCTGGCGAGTGGCCTCTTATCCTCACTTTGTCGCTGTGGGGTTTTTGTTGTTGTTGTTCAAGGCGCCCATTCGGGTCTCGTGCCTGGGCGGTGTGTGCGCGGCATGGTCGGTGATCGCGTTGCGCGCCGCTGCATTTATTGCTGTGTAACGCTCTGCTGTTAGCGGCCGTCCCCGTGGCAGAGTTTGAGTGAGGTTCTGGCTGTTTAAGAAGGCGTTATTGTTGGTGGTTTGCGCGATTGTTGAGTGTAGGTCCGTTGCTTTCGCTGTGGTATCGCATCTTGGCGGCCTAGGCCTAGGCTGCGAGGTGGCCACGAGATGGCAGTACTGTACAGTACAGTAATTGGATGCTATTCCATCAGAATCTTTATTTGTAGGTGTGGAAATGTGTTGAACTTCTTTCGCACTCTACGTGGCCAACTGTGCTAATCGGAGATGCTGGAGGACAAACTAAACACAAAGCAGTTATAAGCAAAGTAGTTTTCCATTTAGAATTCGGAATGAAGAGCGTTCCAGACGGCTGAAGAAGAAACCCGAGAAATCCGATGAGCTCTTTTTCACAGGTGTCCACTCGGGACGGGTCAGAAAGTTACAACAAACAATACAAACAGCAATACATCTCTTTGGTAATCTACTCCTAGATGAATGCATTACTTCACCGCTTTGATCAGTGCGGGGTGATGACAGCCTGAGATAAAGCATTTATTGCAATAAGGTACACATCACCCACACCATAAAATACCAGTGTTAAACTCGTACACGTTAATTGTAAGCAAACATCAATACAACTGTAGTGGATTCGAATTAGGTGCACACACAACTTCTTGGGAGGCAACACTTATTTATTTATGAACAAAACAGTTAACTCTTACATTACACATAGGGTGGTGACCACCGACCTACTCTAGCTAACACACACTTCTCAGATACTCTAGGGAGGTACAGCCTCCTGGCTTGGCGAGACTTACACGTCTACCGCTATCCTAGAGTCCTCCGGCTGGGACCTACACACAGGTCTCTTCTTGGCGTCTTCACGATGCATCTTCATTCTTGATACGGGCAGCCTCGAACCTCGTGAGGAGGCTGCTTATATGGGCCTCGGCGTGCCCGGGCCCCGCCCCGGCCACGCCTCCCTTCGAGAACCCTCTCGAAGCCCCCCCCCCTGCTGTCCACGTGCCCCCCGAGGTGCCCCCTAGGCCCCCGGCCCCCACTGGGGTCCAGTCACGTGTCCAGCCGGGGTCACAGAGACTGCCACGTTCTCACACCACCCTCTTGGCCTCCCGAGTCCAGAACCGGCCCTGACGTCATTCCCGCCTCCGTGTGTGTGTAGACCCGCGTGGTCGTGACGCTCCCCCGCATATTGATGTCACACGCGTGCGTGTGTACACAGTAGTGATGCTACCATCAATACACAACTAATGGACTAAATCGGCTAATTTTGTATCATCTTGAATGGTTTTGTAATACCGTATATTTATAATAATGACATCAAATGTATGCAACTCAACAATATTCTGAAAGTGTGAGAAATACTGCAAAGATAATAAAACAGTCGGGTTGTTTCCCTAGGGCGTCACGGAGGTGTTGTGCGAGGCGTGCGAGCAGTTAGGATGGAAGCAGCCCACGAAGATTCAAGTGGAAGCCATTCCCGTGGCCCTCCAGGGTAGGGCATCTCGCTAGTTTTGAAGTTTGGGAATTATTCATTTTGTGTTATTAAACGGTGCATAACACGCGCCCGACACTTTTAGTTGGCAACTTTTTTATGCTGCAATAAAAAAAGCGTAACTGCATGTATAGTTTCCTTTGCTGGCTCTACAACCAGGTAAATAATTGTCCAAATGTATGCTTAAATAGTGTTTTAAATGTGGTGCAGCGGATAAGTGGTTTGGTCAGTTGCGAAAAGCGAGGCTTTCATAATGTACTGTACTGGTTTATTCTGCACTGCAAATGTAAAAAGTATGGTCATAGTGACCTTTGAATTTTCAACTTCTCATGAATCTTTGAACATATTTTCGATGCAGCGGTGTGCACTGTGTCACTTATTTCAGGGAAAGACATAATCGGTCTTGCGGAGACAGGCTCTGGGAAGACGGGGGCCTTCGCGCTGCCTATTCTACAGGCCTTGCTGGACGCACCACAAAGGCTGTTCGCGCTCGTCCTCACACCCACGCGAGAACTTGCCTTCCAAATTTCTGAGCAGTTTGAGGCCCTGGGCTCCTCCATCGGCATAAAATCAGGTTGGTAACTTTATAAACAGAAACTCAATAATACCTTGATATTTATCAACTGTTGGCAAACACCAATATGCTGTGGTTGTTTATATGTGTGTATATATATGAGTTAAATAATGTTTATTTTAAGTAAAGGTAAAATTACTCGAACTTATAATGGTGGCATATTCCACCAAATGATAATATCTGTATCTCACCAATGCATGTTTTTTTTCACAGCTGTGGTGGTTGGAGGTATTGATATGATGTCACAGTCCCTAGCCCTGGCCAAGAAACCTCATGTAATTATCGGTAAGTGTTTAATACTGTGCTATTTAAAGCTTTGTCGTATTGATTAAAAAATTAAGCAACACGTCATTGTTCACATATGGTTCATATGAAGATTTATCAACTAGTTCTTTTAATTGCCATATATGTGTTCTACGTGGACATTTTTTCCTATAATTTGTTGCTTATTTGAGTTGCATTTAAGCCATGGTAACTATATTACTCTGTGTGAAAAATGCGAAAAATCCCTTGTTGATACCTTGTAAAGAGCTTTTAGATGAAAATTATCATGACGTGCTAAGTGACATTTAATTGAATGTATGTCAAACAGCTCTAATGCAATATTTGGTATACCTGATAATACACCAAATCTCCCATTGACAAAATTAATGCGAAATAAGTCAACTTGTCCCGGTAATATTTAAATGTTGACAGATTGACTCGTGCTTTCCAGCAACTCCTGGGCGGTTGGTGGACCACCTGGAAAATACCAAGGGCTTCAACATCCGTGCCCTTAAATACTTGGTTATGGACGAGGCTGATCGCATCCTTAATATGGATTTTGAGACTGAGGTTGGTTTGTTGTTTTCCACAATTTTTACTTCTTTGTTTCATGTCAGAAGCCACAGATCAATCATTGCCTTTTTGGTTCTACTTTAATATCAAATTTCTAGAACTACTGACGAGGAGGAGGCTCAGCAGCCCAGGTATAGTCCTGGGACCATTAATTCCCTCACTTCATGAGCCACATGGCTTTCGTGGGTTCAGCCACTCCCAACTTCATTCCACTTGTCTCTTCTCACTCCCTAGCTTTCATGGCCAGGATAAATCATTAAAAATAAACTTGCTTTAAACAATGTTTCATGCGAGAGTGGGTACAATTATATTATCCCGAGCAAATATATTTTAAACTAAGAGAGGGAAGTAATGGGCCACTCGGTCTCGCTTCTGCACTGTGTGGTCACAATTGGTTTCGAGGGTGGCCTGGGTGAAAGCTTGGAGCTTGCTTTTCAAAGAGAGCCACACGGTTCACTTGAAGAGCCTGCTTTTGTTGCCAGGCTAGCCTGATGAGGCTGCCAGGGGGAACCTGTGCCAAGCCTGCAAACAAAAAACAATAAGTGAGCTTCCTCGCTGTCTTTAAATAATAGCCAAACAGTGATTTCAGATATAGTTTGGTAATTTCCATTTAAATCATGACGCAAAATAAATATAGAGCTGTTAATAATGATCTGAAATGTTGTGTTGTGTTTTGCATTTACATATTACCCCTGGGTGTATTTCGCCTTGGTGAACGACTGCACAGTCAATACTTATGATTCACTTATATCTTTCATTCCATAGGTAGACAAAATTTTGAAGGTGATTCCAAAGGAGAGAAAAACATACCTGTTTTCAGCGACAATGACTAAAAAAGTAAGTAATTATCAGTACATGCAACATATGCCTTCAGATTATAACAAAACTATATAAATGTATGTTTTTTCAAATATTAAATCTGTCTTTACTTACGTGTTTGTCCCTGGTCTCTAGGTTCAGAAGCTGCAGCGGGCAGCACTGAAAGAGCCAGTGAAGTGTTCTGTCTCTACAAAATACCAGACTGTGGAAAAGTTACAGCAATACTACGTCTTCATTCCAGCCAAATTTAAGGTACATTTCAATTGCAGGCAGACCTCTGAATGCAGGGGTTACGCTCCTGGAAAATTCTGTGTTGGGCAAAATCGCATTCGGCAAATAATAGACCTCATGAAAAAAAACAGGGTTGCGTTCCTGGGTCCAAATTTATCACCCCCTTCCTCTTTGTTTACTTAATTATACATGATTTCCACCCTTGTCATTGTACTAAAGGATGTTGAGTAACTATCCATTTCTTGTGTGTGTGCTTTTTAGTTTTTCAAGATCACCTCAACATTAATTCCCCGTCTCCATTACTGTTGCAGCACAGCAGCACTCACCCCGACACTGAATTCCCAGCCTGACACTCGCTCCTGAGACCGTCACTTGAACGTTATTCATTTACAATCTAGGCATCCGTATGACTAATGTCCTCCGACTGGACGGCTAGATGCATGCGGCAATGTATGAACATTTGCATTTCGCCGTTTTGTATGTTGAGTGTTACATCATCACATGAAAAAAAACACAAAAAAATGCTAAATACATAATTCTCACAGTCAGTTAATTCTCACCTTACGATGGATGCAAGCACTCTCGCGGCACTACTTTTTGACGCGGATATGAGATTCTTAGCAACGTCAAACCATGCATAGCCCAAACATTGCCCCGTGTTCTGGAAAACAGACCTCCATTAGGTAAACCGTGTAAAGCCAAAATACGCAATCGATGAAGCTGCCATGGGCAAGGTTTTCCTGCATTTCATATATTTACAGTGACTAACATCATTATGCATGTTGGGTGGACATTTGCTTGGAAGTGTAAAAAGCGTCTGCCAACAGGAAGTTTTTAAGCCTATTTGATACTTTTAACACTCATTTGTGAAACACCATGCTTAACATGACAGGCTCGAGTGCACCAGGTGTTGTGATCCAGTATGTGAAAATAGTGTAATTGTGTTGAACAAGACTCGGTGTTCATACCAGATTTATTTTATCATCACAGTAAGCCACCGGCTAACTAGACCAATATATGGGGTGGGGAAAATATACAATTCTGCAATCTAAAAATGTACCCTGCATGTAGACAATTTCAAATGCCCATGAGGCCAGCACTTTTTTTTTATCAGGTACGCATGCATACACAGGTCTTATAATGAGAATAATGACCAATTATATTCAGTGTAATGTGATGTACAGTTGTGTAATCTTAAGTAGTAAACTTTAAGGTTAGTTTTAATTTAGTTTTCTTTGTAACTTTTTAAGTGTTACACAGTGACACTAACCTCGGTGATTAATTAGTTTTGCCAAGGGCATGAACACAGCTGCGTTGTATCAGTGATGAGTACAGAACTCAACATTATACAATAGTGTGTCTATTGTATTTATCTAGTTTGACTAAAAACATTTCATTTTCAATGTAATGCAAGATTTGTTTTCTTTCATTTAAATGTGAAGGAGGCTCACGGCTATGTTATTTTTATATTAATGTGTGAACACATCCAGAAAATCCATTTAGCCAGACCAGACCTCCCCCTGCCCCCTCCTCTGTTCTCTGTTAGTCCATTGAGCCGGGAGCTTACTGTATATTCCATTGTTGGAGGACGTCTTTTCAATTCTTGAACGCTACAATGTCAGGCTGAATTTGAATTAACTGTTACATATGCATATTGGTATGTCTGATGCAATTAAATTAGCAATATCAAATTCCCTTTCTGCAATAGAAATACATGTTTAGTGTTTATCATGCTGAGCATTGATACTGACCTGAAACCAGTGTGACATTTGTATGAAGGTAATGCTGTGTGTTTTAATGAATGCTGTAACCCCGCATATTACTTTGCAGGATTCTTACCTGGTCTACATCCTCAATGAGCTGGCGGGAAACTCGTTCATCATCTTCTGCAGCACGTGTAACAACACTCAGCGCATAGCTCTGCTCCTGCGAAACCTGGGCTTCACAGCCATCCCACTGCACGGGCAGATGAGCCAGGTATGAGATTTTACTCTTCCCACGGCAGAGGTTCTGCTGCATATTGCAGACTACCTAGATTGGGTTACTCCTGGCTGTTGCATTAACCAATTTTGACAAATGTACATCACCACTGGAAGATGTTATTCTGTTTTAGTATATGGCACAGAATTTGTTAAAATGTAAAAAAATACTTGCATATCATTTGCGTTTAAAAATGTCACTTATTAATGTAGATATTTTTTACGTGCACCTGAACAGGCTCTTACCTATGTCAAAAATGGAAATGTTTACATTTTAAACTATTGCTGAAAGAAAATCTGTAATATAATGCAGGGGTGGCCGAACCATGCAGCAAATAGTTGTTTCACTTTTCAATATTATTTTACTTGAAACAGGAAATATCTGTGGTAGCTGCCTGGGCCACTCGCTTCTAACAGCCGAGCCAGACATAAACACTCCCAGGCAATTTCTGAACTCCGTAGCCAACCAGCATGAGCAAACTGGCTACGTGACCACCCCATATGATCGTCCCACACGTCTTATATGAAGATTTTGTTATCCAGCTGGCAGAGTCAGGAAGTTGGGCCAGCCCTTGTATAATCTATCCAAAGTACCAACCCACACGCACAAGACGTTTTCTATTTGAGATCATTGTTTGTTCAGTGAAATGCTATTGGTACCTTGATTGATGAAGATTTTTTTCAGCATTTTCAAAGTAAATATCAAGCTTTGTACCACTTCCCAGGCTACCTATTATTCTGTAGTGACAGGCCCATACAAGTGCTGACTGTGTGTTTTGTAAAGGGAGCCTCGTTTTTTTTTTACAAGCAGTATTTGCTCTGCTAAAAAAAAAATTCCCAGTGCATGTATTTTTAGGATAATTTTGATTAACATATTTATAGACGTAAATATACAAAGTATAACATTGCAGTAATATACGATATTAGGTAAACATTTGCTGGTTGGCTGGCTTGAGGCCTGGCTGGCTGGCACGTGGGTGGGGAAGATCGCATGAGCGGTGACCACGTCAAACGCATCCCACGGCGTTGAGGCGTCACGCTGACGCAACGCTTCCCTCGCGCTAACCTTGACCTCAGCCGTGTATCCCGCACAAATGCATGGGATACCTTACCATACTATATGGGAAAAAAAGCCTGGGGAGATTGGTGGCTGGCAGGAAGACAGGACAGAGGGACAGACATTTCCATCAGACTTATTGATGTCGCTTTTAGCATTATATCCTAAACTCTGGCATTCAATAACTTTTTTTCAAGACGGGTGGGTTGCTCGTGATACATTTAAATTGTTCTCTTTACAATTGGTCTTACAATTGATTTTATTTTAATATACATTATGTTCAATGCATTTGTAGTGGAACAGTAATGCAGATGTCAAATGTTTGATTTGTATTCATTATACCTTCACGATTTCACATTAACTTGCTTCTTGTAAAAAACAAATCTTACCAGGTATCTGTTTTGACTTTAACTGAAGGAATGATTGAATGGATATGTGTTTAGAACAAGCGCTTGGGCTCCCTCAACAAATTCAAGGGCAAGGCTCGCTCTATTCTTTTAGCGACGGACGTTGCGAGCCGAGGGCTGGACATCCCGCATGTGGACGTTGTCATTAACTTTGACATTCCCACTCACTCCAAGGTGGGGTCCCACCTGCGCACACCGCTCACCCCTTCACCATTTTAAGCGCCAAGCCGTAAGCCTGCATGGGAATTCAGTTCAACTCCACCACTTGCCTTGGTCCCTTCTCAGTTTTCAACAAAATGCCACAGAGTGTTTTGGCAGATGTTATCACTACCAGATAATATTTCTTCCTGGGCTTTCTTACTGTCAAAGCAAGGGTGTTTTCAACATGCACTTCCAAAGTAGACTAAATACATGTAGCCATTGCACGTTGATGTTAATTCCTATACATTGGTCTCCCAAGTGTAGAGTACGACAAATATTTTTATGACAAATATTTTCCATTGACACCTACATATAGAACACACTGTTGTGCACAGTAAAGTTACAAGAATTCTGCTAATTAGAAATGGCATAACGTGGTTGTTTTTGCATTTCGGAAAGAAACCATTGTGCTGTTACGTTAGTTGAAGGAGCTAAGGAAATTCCATCAGACATTGTATGTATGTTGAACTTGTTCCATACCTCACGTAGCCAACCGTGCTAATCAGAGGTGCGGAAAATATTGATGTCTTTTTTAACGTTATATCCTAATCTGTGGCATTGGACACCTGTGTTTTCTCTTAGGACTACATTCACAGGGTGGGTCGAACAGCAAGGGCAGGCCGGTCTGGAAAATCCATCACATTCGTGTCACAGTAAGTTGCTGCTACCAAGAATCAAAAGCCTTTTTCAGTGTTCAACAATTGAGAGTAAGTGTTTGTGAACCTTGACGCAGCTGCAGTGCAAAATGCATTTTGGCAGAGTGCCAATGCCACTTCTGTCTGGTTTTTTGTGCAGATAAAATAGTAAGACTTGTACCAAGAGACTTTTAAATGCCTATAACTGCACGCCTGTTTGTATGTAATTGTTTGATATGAGCTGTAGAATAAAATGTTAGATTTCATAAGTTAGGAAGTTTTGGTTGCTAAAATGTGCTTTTTTATGGCTTCTTCTTTGTGTTGCTGGTAGTTGAGGTGTTTAAATTAACGGTTTTTAAATGTTCACCTGAAACATAATTTGTCAAGAGGCCTGAGCAGGAATAATTATAACTTTACTAATAAAGTTGTAGGCATAGACAAGGATGTGCAATCAATACTAACGAGTGCAACATGTTAGGATAGAACATTTCGTCATTATGAACTTAAATTATCCCATCGAACATGCTCCATGGCCGCTTCAAAGCTTCCAAAATTGCCGCTATACAGAATGAGGCAGTTACAACTTTCTACAGTAGATGGCACTTGGAACCTGAACATGTCGTGACTTATTCGAAAAGCTTCAAATATGGGTTTGGCATATCCTAGTTATACATTTATTAGTATCCTCTGGTCACTTTGCAATGTTAATTGCACTTTTTTCTTCTTCTGGTGATGCATTTGTCGTTTGGTGAAGGTACGATGTGGAGCTGTTTCAGCGTATCGAGCATCTCATTGGAAAGAAGCTTCCCGCCTTCCCCACCAACGAGGAGGAGGTGATGATGCTGACAGAGCGGGTGTCCGAAGCCCAGAGATTTGCTCGTATGGTACGTCGTGTACTGCCTTGTGTGTTTTTTATCGCAAAAACATATTGGCGTTTGTACAATTGTGTTGTTGAAAACTGCTCATTGTTAAAAGACATTCAATGTTGAAGCGATGGTTGCATTTTTTTGTCAAGTGTTGAAGGCCTCTGTTAAGTGATATCCAAAATGGTTTGTGTTTAGACAGTTTTGGTCAGTGTTAAATCTACCCAGTACGTTTATAATATGGTTATTATGATTAGTTATATATCAAGAATGGTAACCATAGCTATCTATCCAACGTTATGACTTGCTGTGTCCTGTGACACTGCCATATACTTAAATGAACACATGATACAGGCTTTTGTCGTTGTTAAAATGTCATTAAAATAGGCCCAGTTAATGATATGGTCATTTGCTTTCAGTGATATTTGTAGAGATGTGGTTTATACACTCTAATTTAATTTCTAGCAATTGTGCAACATGGTAAACATCAGTCGGCCTTTAGTGCATTTGATCAAAATGCTATTGTTGTTAGTTTATTGTTTTCACGTGCCTTATTGTAACCTAAAACATTTTCAGTTTTGTCAACTTTTGTTTAGGACTGAAGGACATTGGGTTTTTTTCTCAGGTATGCTACTCTTATGTAAGAGTCAGCACTTTGGACTTGATTTCCACAGGTCACCAGTTCAATCTGATGTGTCTGTATAAACAATGGGCAAGATTCTGGAATCCTACGTATCCGTCCACCCAGTCGTGTAAAAAGGATACACCACAGTTAGTTGATTGACAGATGGTGATTTTCAGCGTGGGTACACCCCCCTCTTTCAAAACATCTGGCCCAGCATGAAAGCCTAGGTCAAATAGGTCAAAGGATAAGTCACATACCCTCTAGATGGCCTCTGCAGGAACTGCCTTTAGTTCTGTAGTGAGCAAGCAATTACAGGCATGCACCTTTACCATTTGTTTCCTTTTGCAGGAAATGAAGGAAACAGATGGGAAAAAGAAGAGACCAAGGGAACAGGTTTTGGATGATGCGGAGGATGCCTCCGGTGTCCGCAAGCACGTTAAAGGGGGAAAAAGAAGGAAATAGAAACGTGCACTAAAAAGACTCTTTACTCTTCAGGGTCACAAGTAAATTATGGAGGAGTCCCCAAGTCGATAGCATAACTCCCCAAACTCATTACGGCAGTCAAGTTGAGGTGTTCATCCTTCTTTAATTAAACATTGAGTGCACACAACTGCGTCGAACCTGGCAGCATTAGTGAACAGACGGCTTACGGGCCCCAGTGCGCTCATCTTTTGAGAGCTGTCGTGCCCACACATCCACATCTTTTGCCGAGTCGTGATGGGTTTGATTTCATTATTCTCGAGCTAACTTGGAGCATTGCTTTATCATTTTACTTGTCTATGGATCAAGTTTCCATCTTTATGTGAGAATGTAATGGGGATATGTTTGCATATAAAGAGTGATACACTTGATAATGGTCCTGACATGAGCGGCTTATTTGGTTTCAGTGGTCATTTGTCAAGTGAAATTCCTGTTGTGCTACATCACATTTTAATTACCAGCCTCGCTTCATTCCTGTGAATTGCTTTTTCCCGTTGCTGTTGCAGATTACTTATTAACTGTAGTAAATTTATATATATCTCAACTTTTTCAGTACTGTACGTGTAAAATATCGCAGTTACTGTTTAACCAGGTAATTTGTATTATTACGCCTTGCAGTCCACACCACAGTTGTAGTTGTCAGCAGTTGATGTCACCTACTTGTAGTGTGAACTGACAAATGTGTTGTGTACCAAAAAATATACACCTCGGCACATTCATAAATAAAACTCTTCAAATATGAAATACATTTGTAAAAAAATATCATGTAAAATATATATTTAACAGGGAATGTTTTGGGGCAATGGCCCTGAACGTGCTATGAAGAAGGGCCGTTCCCCAAGACGTCGCCTATTGTATTTCCTTTTCAGGCAGTACTATATTGATGAATTTGTTGAGTGTTTAGGTTTTTTGTGCTTGTGTACAACTGCCAAACGCGGTTTCTCCAAATAGTTTGTTTACCAAAACTATACACTATAACGGAGACCAAACGGTGAATTTACCTCCCTGTGTATATTACAAGGATGGAGCGACGTGTATATTAATTTTTAAGGTTAATTGTTTTAATGCTAACATGATCATTGTTGAAACAATATATGAAATATGCTTTTTAGTCACTGTAAATATAAAATAAAACATGCAGTTTCAAAGTTGTTTTTTCCTTAGAGCACAATGAATGAAATTGCCTCCAAACCATTTAAGTTATATCAGTATGTGGAGTGTATTGGTAAAATGTGATTTGACACTGGTGTGTCACTTGCTGAACCATGCAGGGAGAAACCAATTTGAATGAGCAGTGTCCTAACGAACATACATTAAACTTTGTCCCAGTGATATAATAAACTGCAGATGCTTTTGTATAACATGATGCCCATAGAGTACATTTTTTTTAATGTTGGAAAATTGTGTGGTTTATGTTTTCAATGTTTTTGAAAAAGTTCAATCTCAAAAAAATTTGTGTAAAGAGTACAGTGTCTGCCAGTATCTACGTGGGATAAGCCAAGGTCCAAGGCCAGACTATCTTTTTGTTCAAAGCAACAATTGTCGCTCCTTTTCATAAGCAGTTGGTCGTCGGGAGGCAGACATGCCTTGTTCTGACGCAAATGGTTGGGTTATGCTTGGACGGCCCCAAAGAAAGGTAAAAAGTATTACGTCCCTTTTGTTAAGCCGCTACTGGATGAGGCCCATTTGTGGCGGTTATTTTACCATATTTTGCGATGGTGCTCGGTGCGAGTTAATGAAGGGCGTGGAGCAGGTGTTGGCACATACGACAGTATATCAATGGGTGTTGCGTCATTGCCGTTTTGTGCTCGCCATGCAGCCCCGTGACACCGTGTTTGTGCATTGTGATCACCCATCCAAACATTTGGCTCAAGCCTGCTTCGCTTCTGAGATCTAATGAAATTGTGAATATTCTGCATGATTTTGGTTGTGGACAAGTAATGTTATTCACAAGTACTGCGCAGGTCGTGTTATGCGCCACAAAGGAGTGGACTTGCAGCCAAAAAATATTTGTACAATAGATCATTTTTAAATCATGGTTGTCCACAAGGCCAAAACGCTGAAAAGGTCAGCAACAAACAGCACACTTGAAGGTAAAATATATTACAGTTTATGCGTTTCTCGGGGTTCTCAACCAAGGAGACGAGAGGTCGGTCAAATATTAAAATGTCCCTTGGTGACTGCAAACGCCGGGAGGGCTGTGATGATGTATGCAGTAGGCTGTGGATGCATTGTCATAAGCTGTCCTACGCATGGCAGTTTAACACCGGTCATCAAAGTAATATGTTAGATTTATGTGAAAAATATTGGGGTGTAGCGTATATGCAACACATTGGTGTTCTTTCGCGTTTGTGTTTATGCATGGGCTTGTTTATAGCAAGGCGTGTTTGTTACCAAAACTCAAACCACCCAAACCCAGTCAGTTGTTGGTAGTCCTTGCTGAACATTTTTGTCATGCGTCACCCTGCCAGTGACGTTTTGAGACAAATAAACTATTGAGATGGGCCTATTGAGATGTGAAAGATGTTCTGGGACTTTAATTGTTTATTGACACTGTTTTCTGCTTTAATGGAAAACTTGCAAAATACGTATGAGCAAAACAATGTAGTGCGTTACAATATCGCTTATCGGACTCGCTGAGAATTGGAGTAGAGTCGGCGGATATCTGAAACGGTTGGATTTGTGAACGTCTATAGAAAGAAGTGTTCCCAAGCACTAATACATACTGCCCTGGGTGTGTGTGGATAATCGTCAAGACAGTCGGATATTTGACGTACAGTACTTTGTGCTAAAGTTTAATGTAAATGGCAGTAAGAATACAAGATGCTTCGCCATGTTTGCTTTGTTGGGTATCTTTCGATGTTTATTTTAAAAAGCGACGTATTGACCTTAGTGATGGTGTCTGGAGGTCCCAGCTGTGCTTTTGTCAGTATACTGTAGTTTTACGGGTCTGTTTAGCGTGACCTAATTTTGACAAAATCAGACAGCACTAAATGAACGTTTTACCGTGCTGTAATTCTCAGTGATGATAACCCGTATAGGCAGTAAATTGTTATTGAAATTTAACAGGAAGATGCACCGTGGGGGGAGTGGTGATGCCATGGGCTTTTAGTGCACTGCACATTGAACCCCCTCGATCCGAGTTTCATTCCTGGTCATGAATAATAATGCCAGTGGCGAGTGATATCTGAACTAGTCCTGGGATCTCCTGCTACCTTACGCACTGACCATGGTTTTTATTATTATTATTACACGCTTTCTATTAACTCACTGTTGTTGTTTCCTCAAAGCTTGTAACTCATTTTTAACCCACTTCTCAATTTGGTATCGACTGCAAACTTGGTATACGTATGTCATACTGATGACAATACTATATTCTATCATAAAATATATATATATATTACATTATTTTGTATATGTTATGTTTCGGCTTGGGTCTAATTGTCCACGCACAACTGACGTTGGCTGTAATTGTCCACGGTTCCTTACGTTATGGCAAGCTTCGGGGCCACTTCCTGGAGTCGTGGAGCTCTTCCATTACTAGTACGGTACATTTCATTAAAGCGTGTTTTTAAAAAAGTTTTTTTTTTAATATTACTTATTGTTTTATGGAAATGCGAAAGCGCTGTGCTGCCAGCCAGCCCACTTCCCCCCCCCCCCCTCCCCAAAAAATCTCATCCCAACGGGACATGATGAATGTGTCTAGCCTTGGTCAAAATCACGCGAACTGGAGCCATCGGCAAAATTAAAAAAATATATATAATGCGGAAAGTGTATTTTCTTCAAAGTTGGAACTGCAAATTGCCAAACCATTAACTTTACACGAACTTTTAGATTAATAGTGTTGGAAGTACAACATCCTTTACCAGTCATACGTCCACACCGGTAGTCGGTGTTGTTGAGAGTGTGTGTGTGTCATCGAACAGCCCTCTTGACAATCCACTGCCTCACGGCATGCGGGTCGCAGGGGTTATTTTAGCCTACGCCACCACGATGGTGAGTGCGGGTTGATGTCACTGGCGAGTATAGATGTGGAAGCGTTGGTGTGGGTACAACAACTGATTGTATCATCTGCCGAGCCCCGTGACGCACACACGCAATGTAGTGGTTCTCAACCGGGGGGTTCGTGATTTATTTAAAATGCGTGAAATGATTTCATACATGAGAGCCAATGGTGAATAATGACGTATGAATCTGCCAATATAAAATAACTACGATAACATTTAAATACATATGGTAACCTAGAACGATACAAACGTCATTTCTAAACTCATTGATCGTAAACAAAGTGGGTTTCCATGAGTAACCAGCGAGCGCGAACAAAATTACGCCGTGCATTGCAGAGCGTCCGTTGAATTTTTATTTTTTATCTGCTCACAGTTACCAGATAGGGTACCTAACAAAATTGGCAATTGGTTAAAATATTGATGTTCGTTCATACATTTATTTCTCAGAACCATGTTGGGCCAGGCAAGGGTCTAACTCGGCTGAAACAAAATTCAACAAGGGCCAAAAAATGTTGAGAACCACTGACGTGTAACGTATCTTGGGCACCGTCTCACATCTGTAGACTTCTTGATTTGAAGCTTTCGTGACTGCAGGAATCCATACTCTTTGGTTCTTTCGGTAAAGTCACGTAGGTAGAAATACAATAAAACATCACGTTTCGATCGCAACACAAGCGGTCGTCATCAGGCTCATTTTATTTCTAACTACGTGACTTTACCGAAAGAACCAAAGAGTGTTGACTTATTTTCAAACACTTACTCAACGTTACGTTTGGGCGCCGCGGTGGCGAGATGTTAACTCTCTCGCCTGGTATGCAGGAGGTCGTCGGTTCGATCCCGACCCTGACGCCTGCTGCTGTATATTTGGAGTTTGCGGTGTCTCTCTCCTGCGTGGTCGCGTGGAATTCTATTCGGGTCCGGATTTTCCCTCCACATTTAGATTATTTGGCTGCTATAATTATACACATTATGAGTCACTTCGTTTAGCAATCATTTGTGGCCAGGTCGCTTCTGCAAAATAGCTGTATAGCTCTGGGCCTTACCTGGAAAATTAAAAAAAACTAAAGTTTTAGTTTAGTAATTGTCGTAAACATACAATGTCATACAAAATAAGCACCAAGCGTTTAGTCACAACGTATGCAAATATGTATTTTTATGCAAATCCATAATAGCGGTTTTTTGGGTTAGATCCCGTAAATATTTAAATGTGTCCATGTGTCCATAAATAAATGTGTCCATACTCTTAGTTTTTTTCGGTAAAGTCACGTAGGTATAAAATAAAATTAATCGCGACGTTTCGGGCGCAACACAAGCGTCCATCATCAGGTGGGAGCGCATGGTCTGCTGCTGAGGCAGACTGTTTTAAAAAGGTTTGCAATGGGTGTAGCTCAAGGGTTATAAATATATGTGTGTCGTTAAAACCCGCCACCACCCGACACGGCCAACTAGTAAGGGTTGTCACTTAAACAGAACATGCCAATTCGTCACTAGTACAGCACGCCGGTGTAGGTTGGAGAGCCAAGCCACAACATTTACACTCTTGAGTACGACGTTTCGCCAGTAATTACAGCTAGCTTCATGGCATGTTCCGTTTACGCGACAACCCTGACTAGTTGGCTGTGTTGTGTGGTGGCGGGTTTTAACGACACATTTATATATTTACGCGATCTAACTCAAACAAAAAAACCCTCTTCTGGAAGCTATAGGTCGCGAACGACGTGCGCATTAAACTGTTGCGCAAATGCAACCTCGGCTCTAATGAACTCTTTGACATTACGCACTCGTCCCCGGAAGATCGCAAGTTCGTCTCGTCGGCAACATGGACGCAGCGAGCCCCTTGGCGCAACCTCGAGGCCGCTCTCGTCTCCGCTTTGCCCGTGCGCGTCACGATTCGTCATTGGAATGCCGCTCCCTTGAGCCACACCTGGGTTGGAGCACCCCGCCCGCAACCGATTGGGCCGGGGAAGTTTTTGACTTACAACTTTCGTGACTGCAGGAATCCATAATTCTTTGGTTCTTTCGGTGAAGTCACGTTGATAGAAAAAAATAAAAAAATAAACTACGACGTTTCGATCACAACACAAGCGATCGTCATAAGGATCGAAACGTAGTTTTTTTTTATTTACTTTTTAAAATTTTCTATCTACGTGGCTTTACCGAAAGAACCAAAGAATATGGGTGGGGAGCACAAACTCCCGCTTGACGACATTGGGGGTGGGGGAAGCCAAAATGCGACCTGTCGACTTTCATTTCGTACGCACCGCGGGCCACGCTGTGGCTCCCGCTTTGAAACAAACCCGCAAATGAGATTTGCCGTCGCTGCAAGGGTCTAAGCCGCACTGACTACTGGCTCCTCGGAGGGGAGTATTTTTGACCTGGCAAAACAATGTTTTTTTAAATTAGTAATGCCCAGTCACTTTTGTCGCTGCAAGGGCCTCTTTTTATTATTACTCGGTTGACGTGCACGTACTGTGACGTTACCTGTTATTGGGTAACGACGGGGTGTGTATGTGTGTGTTAATGTTTAGCCCTCCAAAGGTGATTAAAAGTCCTACTCGGACCCTCGGTAAGGAAAAGGTTTCCCATGCTTGGTCTTGGGGAATGTTTCAAAGCGGCTATAAATTATCCAACCACTTAATTATGACTTCAAATGCAGAATGACAGTCTCCACGATCACAATAGCCCCAGGCAAAACGCATGTCCGTTGATGATCCTGAGCCAGTGGTTTAAATTCCACATTCCAACAGCTGTCGTTCTATCCATAAAATGAACATGACTCTGTCTCTTCAGAGACTTCTAGAAAATGTTATCCAACGGCATAAAAAAGTATGCAAATGACCAGTTTCGACCTTCTAGGTCTCATCAGCAGAGACAGACTTGCTCAATCGACACTGTTGTATTGACATGTTATTGACATGACCATTCCATGTAAACAATGGGACCCTGTTCATAGCAATAAAACATCGTACAAGGACAACCAAAGTTAACTTGCAACTTATTTTGACTCACGAGGTGCCGCGCGGTGCCAAGATGTTATCTCCCTCGCCCGGTATACAGAAAGTCGTGTGTTTGATCCTAACCCTGACGCCTCTGTTTTTGGAGTTTGCGTGTTCTCCGTGCTGCGTGGATTTTTCTTCGGGTCCGCCGGTTTTTCTCTCCACATTTAGAAATATGCATTTCGAGCATTTGGCTGCTATACATTTACACATGATAAGCCACTTCGTTGAGTTATCATCTATGGCCAGGACGCATCTGAAAAAGAGCTATATAGCGCATTGGGCCTTACCTGGTAAAAACACTTTTTATCGATCTGGATTTGCACTCGTATACTTTACTTTGAGTTGAGCAATCAAACACGACCCGGCTAGAGTGGTCAAGAGGCTAGGATATGGCAGTACCGAGATTGATTCTTAAATCCATCTTTGTGGAGCTTTGAATGTGAGACCTTCACATGAATGGCGGGTTTTCTGCAGACGGTGATTTCTTCCCCTAAATGAAAGCCAAGTACTCAATAATGAAATTAACCAAACATCGTTATCTAAGTCCTTCCTTAAAAGTTTTGAGATTCAGTGAGATTTTCGTGAGTAAGTGGAATGGGGTTATCCTTTAATCACTACTTATTACATTTGTAATGATGTGTAATGTATTCGTGTGTGTGTTGACAATTCGTTACCTCCGCTACATTTGGTGATCAAACATCGTGAGGAAAGTACTCAAGCCGGGACCGCATTACGTCACACGTGTCTGCTTAACCCGCGAGCTTCATTTAGTTGCCTGATATTTGGCAGTTTGACGTCTGCGAGTTAATCATCGTTTGTACTATTTTTATCCAATACTTTGGTAATAGCTGGAGTTAGTCACCAAGTTGTATGACTGACACGGCGTAGGGGAGGCTTGCGACGAGAAGTGAATGTCAACGGCTGTGAGCTAACAAGGTTGGCTTAAATATTCTTCAAGCAAATGTTTTAGTCGAACGTTAAGTTAACGCGACATTAGAACTGTAAAGAGCTGTGGACTCGTTATACAGACACCTCTATGGCTGTTCGTGCGGATGCGTGTGTGTGTGGTTTACAGCAGCCTGTGTTTACTCAGGTCTCTGCTGTAAATTACACGCTGTTTACAAGGCATAGCGCTACCATTGACCATAAAAAACATCCCATATTGAGAGGCGTTGACAGTACCTAAAACAAACTAGGGCCCGCCTATTTTTTTTAGTCATTCGCGTTCCTATATTTAACTTCTCGATGGGTCTTGGCCTGAGGTTTACGAGCTTTATACATCTGGCATATAAACTACCTGAGCAAGTATACTCGTAACTGGTTAAAACAACGGTGAGTTAAATTAAATGTCACACTTGGGTATTTGAATATCGTGCCCTTTAAAAACTTCAGGTTGACAGTTATAATATACCTAGCAATTAAGTAAATCATGACCCCACCCACCTGCATTTTTGGAGGACCCATTTTCGAACGATTATAGTTTTAAACAGAGCATGTACTCTGTGCAGACTTTCATATTTTAAGCTCATCTAGAACATATATTTACAATGTGTATCACTGACGACGGGCTATATATTTAATGTATAACATTGTCATGCGTCCAGGATTGACAGACGTTGGTACGGGCAGTACCTGTAAGAGGGGGTTGAGAGCAACGACAAGGCATATAAAGAGCCAGTCATTTTCTCATGATCTGTAGATCCAGTAATAAAACGAATCTGGCAGCGGTTAAACCAAGTAAGCCCCCTTAAATACGGTGCCATGAACTTGCAAGCTGCTGTCCATATGTCAGTGTAAGCGTTCTGGCGGGCTTGTGGGGTTATTTCAACTCCGCACTTATATAACGTGTCAACGTAAGCTTAATATCAAGCGGTTGCAAAGACTTGATTATGTTTTTTGCAACTGGGTTAGTGCCAAAGGTAATGACGATTGTGATGGACTTGACTGCAGATTTCACCTTCACGCCATGTGCCGTTTTAGTTTTTTTTATTTGTTACTGCGAGTATATGGGGTGTTCATACAATACATATGGGACCTGTGTACACTTGAACCCATGTATGTCGCGTTCCTGTAAGTCAGCACGTTTGAGGGAGGCAATGTTGCTAGGATGGCAAAGCCATGATTTTTTAAAGTAACTCCCCAACTGCTGGGCTAGAAGGTGGCCAGGAGATGGCAGCACAGCAAATAATTAGTGACCTGTCTGTGCGGTGTTTTAGTGATCTCGCCTCGTATGTGTTGGGGGGTTTTGTTCCAAATTAGAGACCCTCACTAAAATAATAATAAACATTTCCACGTCCCAATGGAGGACCATCAATAAACATTTACACTAAGTGAACATTTTCTGGATAAATTACGCTCAATATTTCTATGACATCGATTGTTCGTGATCTTAGGGAATCACTGAATAAAAATAAGTTGTAGCCAACGAAGGGGAACGCATCCGAGAGGGCGTTCACCGAGGAGATGGAGATGCGCTTGTGTGCAGGTGCTTAGGGTGGATTTTTAATTGCAAGAACGCTAGAGATGATAGTGGCCTGGGGAGGTCTTCATCCAGCAGTGGATTGATCACGCCTGATGACGATGACAAATCATTGATCGGCGTTCTGCGGTTCCGCAGCAGTTATCGCATTGTCCGTAGGTTCGATTCCCGACCACGGTTAGCGTCAGTGGCGAGTGGCACATCTGAACCGGCCCCACGCCTCTCGCTCACCCTACCCGCGCTGACCAGCATCGTGTAGTATGATCAAACAACCACCCGTGACGGACACGGTGCGAGAGGCCTTCATTCAGCAGCAGGTTGACATTATTAATGTAAATCAGAAGTCCGGTGCGTTTCTGTATGAAAAACAATTCTCGTTGCCAACATCACGTTTCACTCGTGACTGCACACGACTGTTCATTCAGGAATAGTTCTACGTGAATGTTTCAAGCATATGTTAATGTAGCTTGTGTTTGTTTACAACCGTGCAACTCTGGGAAAAAAATATTGATTCGGACGAGATGTGAGCGCTTTAGCTACTCAAAGGGAGCTCAGACTCGTATGGCTGTATTTCAGCTGGTAAGGCCCATTGAGCATAACAACTCTTTTTTACAAAACCAGCTTGCTATGCCCATACAAAGATCTCCCAGCGTCGCACACCCGACCCACACTGATAAAGCTCTCGTGATATTTTTTGTTTGTTTTCACAACACGAATTCCATGATCGTATGATTGATACAGCGTATAAATGTGTGGATAGCTATACAACTGTATTATACTACAAACGCTGTTTGTTGACAAACAATATTAGATATGGTGTATGGACCAATACAGTGCTACATCATTTTCTCTACGACTTTAACATCACTGAATGTGTTACAATATCGTCAAATCTCAAAAGCTACGTAGGTTGGAGCTTCGTATTTGAATGGGTGACCACCGGTGCTTGCCAGATGTTGTAGGCGTGGATCTGCAAGGTGTGACCAGAAGATGTCAGTGTTGACTGTTAGCCCCTCAAATGCGTGGTGGGTTCCGTGTACTCGAGTTGGTAATTGCCAAACATCCAAATCCAGGACCTGACTGAAAAGAGCGTTGGGACTGCGTTACTTTCCTGGATAAATAATTAGCTTTATTTAGTTTATGCTGTTAAAATTTTCAATTGCAACTGTAACCTTTGTATGTACAGTACATATAATGTGTTTTAACTTCACACTATTTTAAACGGGTTGTTATGGTCCTATGCTTTTGAGCGATTCGATTCGCAGTCCAAATGTTGTGAGTTAACAACTTTGTGGAGATTCACTTGTGTTGTGGATTAATTGGCTCCCGCCCTCGGACCTTGAAATAGACACCACTGAATCATGATGCCCCAAAGTCTGTAGAAACAGAAACATTGTATCCCATATCGGGTAGAGACGGTCACCCAATCAGCCGATCCAAACTGATTGCAACAAAGGACTGGAACCGATTTTCATTGAATCACAACAGATACTGAAATCACAGCTGATGGGACATCCACGTTTAATATAATCGTTTATTTGAAGAAGTCATGCATAAAATAATAGTGTAATTCAAATCTTAGAACAAAATACATATGTAGCGTTATTCTAAACGCTTTTAGTTGATTAGTGCAAATAATTTTTTTCCCATGTTACACTTGCTTCTGCGGCCATGTGGAACGCTCTTCCTTCCGATATTAACAAGCCACAGGACCTATATACACTTCTAAATCTAGATTTAAAACTAATTTCTTGAGAACACCTCCGATTAGCACGGTTGGCTACGTACGGTGCGAAAGAAATTCAACATACATATCCATCCACCAATGTGCTTTTTATAGTCATGTAACAACACGTCGGTTCATCTCTGAAAATCGATTATGACGCTGGACATACGTGCGACGCATAGTGTGTGCGATAATCTCTTGTAACGATTTCCGTGAACGGACTGCGCTTTCAAGTTCGACTCCCGGCCACGGGTCATGGCCCCTCCCCCGTTTACCGACCCGCACTGACCATCGTGGTGAAGTATGGTCAAAAAAACCGGCAACATTGACACGGCGTGGGGAGGCCTTCATCCAACAGTGGATGGACAAACAGCTGTAAACTTATTGTGAAACGTTCCGCCAATGTCACATGTACGATAATGAAGCGGACAACCCCTTACAAATGATAGCGAACATTTTGAAACAATACATATCAGACATTTAGGGGACAGAAAATATTATCCCTTTTTTTAATTCTAACTACAGGACCCTAACTAATTAATCCTTCATCAAATCGCCGGGACAGCCCCCGGGGAGGGGGGGGGGCGGGTGGATGGCCGGACCTGGGTATCCGGGGTAAGGGTCGGGTGAATATTTTGAAGCTTTACCGTTCGTAAGTTGCAACACATTTTCGTGTCAGTCCGTCATCATTGCATTCTGCCAATAGGGCATTCATGGCGTGTGTCGCACGCACAACGCAAGAGAGCGAGAGACACCCCCCCCACGCGGTGCCGGTGGCGTCACTCGCCATGTGAAACAGAAGCGGAGGGGGTGGCCTGGCCAATGGGCTGAGCCAGATCGGGGTAACACCTGCGGCTATAATAAGGGAGGGATAGGCAGCTCCAACGCACGTTCCAGGTCGTGCAGAGAGAGAGCGAGTGAGCGAGCGAGGTTACAGCAAGCCAACGAGTTGTCCGTCCGCGTGAGACGAGCGGCAGACAGTGACGTGTCGTGTGTTGAGCGGTGGTGCGCGCGGTTCCCGTCCGAACAAAAGAGCGAGAAGAGGTTACTGGCTCCGGCGCAAATTATCCTCCTCCTCTTCCTCCTCCTCACTCGTTGCCATCGCCTTTTGTTTATAAAATCACCGAAACAACCCACGCGCCGGCGCTGAAGCGACTCGTGCAAACTGCGCCTGCTCGGAGTGAGCCTCTTGGGCGCACGAAGAAGGAGGAGGAGAAGGAGTTAGGGGTGGTGGTGCAGTGAAGAAGAAGGAGGAGAAGGAGTTAGGGGTGGTGGTGGTGCAGTGAAGAAGGAGGAGGAGAAGGAGTTAGGGGTGGTGGTGGTGGTGCAGTGACAGTGAATTCGCTCAGCCAGGGAACAACTGCGCTCGTGTGATTCCCGGAGCGCAACGATCACTACGGGGACGGGGAGAGGGCGCAGAGTTTGACGAGCACCATCGGTAAGTCACCTCTACTACACGCTGTGTCTGACCGCCGTGCGTGCGTGTCCCCGTGCGTGTCCCCGTGCGTGTCCTCGTGTGTGTGTGTCCCCGTGTGTGTCCCCGTGCGTGTCCCCGTGCGTGTGTGTGTGTCCCCGTGTGTGTCCCCGTGCGTGTCCCCGTGTGTGTGTGTCCCCGTGTGTGTGTCCCCGTGTGTGTGTGTGTGTCCCCGTGTGTGTGTCCCCGTGTGTGTGTGTGTCCTCGTGCGTGTCCCCGTGTGTGTGTGTGTCCTCGTGCGTGTCCCCGTGCGTGTCCCCGTGCGTGTCCCCGTGTGTGTCCTCGTGTGTCCCCGTGTGTGTCCTCGTGCGTGTCCCCGTGCGTGTCCGTGTGTGTGTGTCCTCGTGTGTGTCCCCGTGTGTGTCCTCGTGCGTGTCCCCGTGTGTGTCCCCGTGTGTCCCCGTGTGTGTCCCCGTGTGTGTCCTCGTGTGTGTCCCCTTGCGTGGTGCACGTCTGCGGAGCGGCCCAGTGTATCGCGGTGTGCAGCGCGCTGCGCCTTGCGCTGCACACCCGGCCACCCGAGTTCGATTCCCGCTCACGGGCAGTAGAAGATTATCTGGACCGGTTCTGGGTCTCTGCCTTCTTGAGTCGACACGGACTCAAATGAGTTACCTCGTGCGGTGTGTAAACGTCACCGCTGGGGGAGACAAAGGCGGTCGGGCGTGGTTGCTGGCCACCCACCCCCTCGTGTGCCGTGCCGGCCTTCATAGGTGCTCGCTAACAGCACTTATCCGAACAGTTTGCTAAAGCTACACGGGGAATCGTTGCCTACTCGATAACAGCATTTGCCACAACATTGTACACGGCTATACGGAGGATCTTACGTTTCTCCTTTGTGGGTTGTGGTGAAGATAACGTGTTTGTTGTTGTTGTCGTTGGGGTACGATGACGCTGTGATTAGCGCACTACGATACGAACCCGAATGCCCACGACGTTCCATGCTCAACCACGGCTGACATCGATGCTAATCGATAATATCAGAACGGGTGCTGCCCTTGCCGCCTGCACCCGCTAGACTCGATCGGTGGGCTTAGCCTCATGCGAGTGCCTGATGCGGTGCGTGAACGTCAGTAGTTGGGAGACAAGGGCCAGCGGGCCTCATGTTGGCCACACAATCTCCGCTGTCCACCGTGCTGGCCTTATTAGTTGTTCGTTGAGCGCACTTGCCCCAACAGTCTACTGAAAAGGCGATCTGTACACTGGGCATCTGTTCGATTGTGGGCTGTGTGGTGTGTGTGTGTGTACAGCCCTTGCGCGCTGGTGGATGTATGATCCGCTTGAGTTTATGTATGAATATTTGTGGGGGGGTGGGGGGTTTCTATTTGCTCTGATTGTGAGTGGTAAGATCTGGGAAAGGTCAACTACTGACCTGTAGATAAACGGATTCGACGCAGCAAGCCGCGCGAACGCTCACTGCATCGAGCGCTTTCAGATGCGCTTCCGCGACCGTCTGGAACGCTCTTCCGATATTTGGAAGCCACTGAAGCTGTGCACTTTTTAATCGAGATTGAAAACTCATTCTTGGGAACTGCTTTTTGCGTTTTAGTTTGTTGTCCTTCCTCCGCACCTCTGATTAGCACGGTTGGTAACATGCGGTGCGAAAGAAGTTCAGCATACACACAGTACGTAGGTTCAGGCACAACAGCGAGCATTTGAGAATTCGGTGTAATTGGCAAACGTGATTAACATAGAGACGACCTTCATTCCAAACCGGGTGAGAAACAAGACCGAGGACCTCTCTGTCTAGAGACACATATTAGACAACTTTGTTTTTAAGTCGGAGAGACCTTCTGTAATCGAGGTCTCCCTTGATAAAGACTCGTTTCCTGACGGCGTTTACTACATTGTCACCTCGGGGTGCGGCAGTCGATCAGGTTGAGTCCTAATATTTGATTTGTTTCGCGTGGCCACACCCAGGCTATAATATGACGTCTCCTCTTGCCTTATCACATTATTACATAGGTTTTTTGTGCTTTTACACTGTTGTTGAAAACATATCTTATGATGGTTGTCAAGGGGGCCCCAACTCGTACCGTTGGCCAGTTACGCGACTGTCAGCTGATTTCAAGGCTTCAACAAGAGTACTCTACCGTAGTTACATACTCAGGAGGATATTGAATTGTTTCTGTTGTTCGAGCCATATGTTCACTTTCAGATGGCACGTTACCTTGCATTCGATTTAGTTGTGGTGCTGTGATTAGTGCATTGCGGCAAAAAAAAAACATCCTAACCCAGTTTAATTCCCGGCCACGGTGAACGTACATCGCGAGTGGTATTTTGGGAGCCCCCCTTCGCCAACCCACATTGACCAGCGTGGTCAAGTATGGTCAAACAACTCTCATGATAATCGACACGGAATGGAGAGAGACCTTTAGTGGATATACAGTTATGTTTAATTTGGAAACCTTTAAAACGTGCGTGAGAACCATGGGAGGTAGTAGAAATGGATTACTGTGGATGCTGTCAGGCTCTGAAGCAAGAGGACACTGCCAAATGATCCCTGCCGAGTAGTGAGGATTGCACGTAGTATGTAGTGTGTGTGCTTGGGCAACACAGTGGAGTATTGCTGGAATCCAATTATTATTTTTCTTAAGCCTTCAAAATTTTTGGGCTTTTTTTGACGAACGTGCCCGGTTTTGATTATCGTCCAGTGCACAATGCTCAGGAGACCCTGAGCAGGCCAGGCAGTGATAATAATTATGGATTGGAAAAAAAGAATGCACTGTAACTACCGTGCTGTACATGTTTAAACATGTGCTGACGTTTCAAGCATATGTAGCACGTGCTGAATTTAACAGAATAAAGTCTCTAGTAATAATTGTACACCCTTTTTATAAATCCACTGCTAAATGGGGAACTCCTCGTGCTCGTCCTCTGTTTGACCATACGTCATCACGATGGTCAGTGAGGGTTTATTATGGCAATAGGGGGAGGGGGGGGCTAGGTCAAGTTCAGATTGTACCCACCACTGATTTTTCTCGTGGCTGATAAGCAAACTCAGTTTGTCAAGTACTTACCATCGAGTACTCCCTCCAAATGCACAATAATGGCATGGGCTGTACACTGTAAAGTTTTGAAACCCAACCTATGACCAAAGTACCCTGGATGTGCCAAATCCCTTCTACCTCTAAAGCCAAGCAGAATTGAGCCTGGTTAGTACTTGAATGTTGACTCTTTGGAAATATCTAGTTTTGAAGGCTTGGGCTTCAAGGTGGCTTGAACGTGGCAGTACAGCAGTGGATTAAAACCACCTTTGTGGAGCTTTTGAGCGTTATCCCTTCAGGCATGACGTAAAAACACGAATTTAATGGATTGGCCAAACATCCCAATTCAGGCTCGATGGTGAGAAATAAACTACCTCGCCTGTTATACAGGAGGTCGTGGGTTCCATACTGACCCTGACGCATGTATACTTTGCGTTTTAATGTTCTCGTGATCGCGTGGATTTTTCTCTTGAGTCCTTCGGTTTTTCCCTCCACATTTATATTATTTAGCTGCTCGAAATTTCAATGATAGGCCACTAAATTGAGCTATCATTTGTGGCCAGGTCGCTTCTGAAAAACAGCTATTTAGCTCAGTGGGCCTTAACTGGTAAAATACAAATAGTTTTAGTTTAGTTTAAGGTATTGTGAGCAGTGGGGAATCTTGTTGCAGCTGGCATACGACTTGATCAAATTCTATGTCGCTTCATGGCCTTGTCAACTTGGCATCATCTTCATCAATAGCTACTATCGCCATTTACCATAGCCATTAATCATCATTCAACACCATTACATTTCACGTCCTTCTGACAGTATCATCGCGCTGATTTCACTTATGCGTCATAGTGCACAAATAATCATCATAATTCTTACGAATGCGTGTTGTGCTTAATCTGCTGTCCCATTTGTGTGTTGCAGCAGCCCGGTAAAATGGCCGGACTCGGGCACGCCATGCCAGCGGTCGTCGGGCTGCTTCTGTGCACGCTGGCGGAGCAGTGCGGCGCGCAGGTCGTGGGCTGCGGCAGCGACGTCCAGTGGCCCTTCACGAGGCTGTGCGACCGGACTCTCGCGTGGGGCATTGTTCTGGAGTCGATCGCCGCCGCCGGGATCGTCATCTGCTTCATCCTGGCGTTTGTGCTGCTCGGCAGTATCCCCTTCATCAAGCAGAGCGGGAAGAAGGACTTCGTCCCTGTGCAGGTGCTCCTCACGGTGGCCACGATGGGGCTGTATGGCCTCACGTTTGCGTTCATCGTCATGAATACGCCGCAGACCTGCCCGACGCGACGCTTTCTCTTCGGCGTGCTCTTCGCCATCTGCTTCTCTTGCCTCATCACGCACGCGTACGCGCTTATCAGCCTCAACCGTGGCGCAGAAGGGCATTCCCCCTGGAAGCTGCTGGGAATCGTGGCGCTCCTGTCCCTCGTGCAGGTCATCATCAACGTGGAGTGGCTCATCACGACCATGGTGAGGCCCTTCCAGCAGCCGTGCCTCTATATGCCAATGGACTTTGTCATGGCCCTCATCTACGTGATGGTGCTAATTTTCGTCGGCTTCGTCATGTCCATCTTGGTGGTTGCCGGAAAAAATCGCAACTGGAGGAAGCACGGGGTTTTCATGCTGATCACCCTGATATTCTCCGTCTCCATCTGGATCGTTTGGATCGTCATTTATGTGCGTGGCATCGATGACCTGGAACGTCGGGGCTACTGGGATGACCCCGTGCTGGGCATTGCCCTGCTGTCCAATGCCACTGCTTTCCTGTTCTTCTACATCATCCCCGAAGTAAGCCAGCTCAACAAGGCGACAAGCCACGGGGACATGGAGAACCACTTCCTCGCTGCGCGCCCTGCGCAGAACCCGCCTGCCACCCTGCCAAAGCCGTATGTCGTCGAGAATAGAGCATTTGCCTTGGATGAGCCCAACTCCGGTACGTGCCTTGCATGCGAATAACTTTCCCTTTGTCTTAACACTGTCCTTGACCAAATCTGCCAAACGGGGATTGGATTGTACACATGTTTCAGTTAAGTCACGGTTAATTGTGAATTTTTCTCGGCGAGTGTTTTTTTCTGTGATATGACGCTTGTGAACATTTTTTCGTGTCGCTATTAAATAATGAAAAGAGAATGAATATGCAACTTCAAAGGCATTGTAAAGATTACATGTCAATATTTGACTTATAACTCGATTGGGAAAAACAATTGCTTAAGCTGTAGCTTAATGGGACCTAATGTCTTACGGATTTGCCATGAATTTATTTTTCAGGATACAAGTCTGATTCACCACTGAACGGTCATCATTCCAACCCAGTGTACCAGCCAACACCAATGAGTTTAATGATGAATGGCAGAAATGTAAGTTAATGTGTTTTTATTTGCTTCATGGTGCTGTCTGCATATAGAATGAAGGGTGTACATCATCATGCTGATTGTGTATAATTAAACATTATTTACAGCCCTTTGTCAATCCACTGCTGGATGAAGGCCTTGCCGCACTGTGTCGGTCATGAGAGTTTTTTGACCATACTGACCACACTGATGAGTGTGGGTTGGTGAGACAGTGGGCCCAGAACTGAATCGGATATCACTTGCTCTGGCCAGGATCAAACTCACCAGGCGACTGGGTTCAGAGGGTAGAGCCCAAACTGCTGTGCCAATGCTGATTTTACTGCTCAAGAATTATAAATGTGACAACATTAAATATTCCAGTCATGCTACTAAAAAAAAAAATGTTATGCTTTTGAAAAAAAATGATTCATTATCTGCTTGATGAGGGCTTCCCTGTGCCATGTCAGTCTTAAGGGTTGTTTGGTCATACTTCCCCATCGCTAAAATATAACTCGCCACTGATACCCTAGCCAGTCGTTGGCTGAAATCAACGTCATCGCCAGGTTCATAGGACAGGGCATTTACTACTGTGTTCCCATGCCACCCTATATTGAATTACAGTATTGCAAATATTCCAGATGAAGTTTCTCAAATTAAATGTGCGACCGGTAATCGTTACATGTTGGGAGGTGGCACACTAGTTGTATTATTGTTTAGTTTTGCACTGTACTTCTATCATGTACGTGCGATGTTACAGACGACAGATTGCAGAAAATGATTCGCGTAATGATTGACGTGTGCAGCGGCAGCCTTTTATTAAAAGGGAGTCGTTTGTTGGCTACTCGGGTCACGGTTCTGACGTCTGTTGTTTTGCCGCATTGCGTGTTGCCCTTTCTCGCAGGATCACATGATTCCACGGGCGACCTACAACAAGGACGCGCACAATGCCCCCACGGTACGTATAGAGGACACCGACCGAGTGCCGCCTCGCAAGGCCTTTCTTCACGCCAACAACCAAGGCCTGAACCACTTTCACAGTGGGGAAGACTGGCGTACACCACTGTAGTAGACATTTGTTGCTGTAAGCCCACCCGCTTTTAAACAGTGCAACAATTTCGAATGTGCAGTAGCTTCTTGAAGTGAAATAGAGAGTAACTCGTTTTCAAATGAAAGATTTAAACACCAGTAATTTATGCCTATTAAAGTATTCTTGTTTCATAGGTCCCAACTGCTGGCTGGTAAAGGTGCAGCAGGTGACCTGATGTGGAGGGGCTTGTGTCGTACGGAGCAATGCCTGTGTACTGCTGGTTAGTGGCCACTTCCCAGCAATTTGGACTTAATGTCTCCCATCAAGCACCGGAAACGATTCTTTATTTGTGTGTTTTTACCAATAGTGCTTTATGTTAAGAAAGGTTTTGGCTAAGAAAGACTTTACATTTTAGTACGTGCTGTGGATTGATGTCCATGAGCGTAATACTTGCACAAATGTACGTTATTATTTGTTGCTTGAAAAAAAAATAAGTGGTGTATATTCACGCATTTGAAACCTTTGAAGGTTTGGTGTATGTAAAATAGTAGCAACTGTTTGGAAAGAATGGCCAAAGACGTGAACAAAATGTCAAACTGAGATACGTTGGTGTGTGTAAAACATGCTTTGTGTGTGAGTGTATATATGTGTGCACATAAACATGTGAAACATGTGAAACATGTTTATATGTAAAGAGTGTAGGCACATTTATGTATATGTATTTAATGTAGTAAATTGTGTGTAAATACTAATAATGCTGGTAAACCAAGCTCATACAGTGCGACCAAAGGTAAAGTTTATTTTTCATTTGGTCACCGGTTGAAGCTACTTGTCCAGTTCCCTACAGATGAATGGCAAATCAACACCCATAGTAAATTCATAATGGAAGGCATTTCTTAGAAATAAACACGCATATATGCCATGCCCAAATTATTCAGAATATGTTGAATGGTGTGACATTTTTATGCTATGACAAAAACCCAGAGCACAGGAGGGCTTCATTATCTGAATAAACATTTTCCTTTTGGTTATCCTGTAGCTTGGACTTTTGTATTCTTCACAAGTACAGATGCACATAATGTTTGCTATCTTTTCACAGCTTTTGTATGTCTTGGCAAGTATTTATGCTGTAGTATGCCTTTGTATGATAAAAAAATACATTGTCATGTATAGAGTGACTCTGACAGGCGCAGAATTACACTGCACGCTGTTGTGCATGTTTTATTTATACGTTGTTGTCTAAAATAAAGATATCACAACAAAACGCCCGTGTGTGTTTGTGTTTTATGTTGGTGTGCCAGCATGGGGTGCGTGATCGTGGGGTGCGTGATCGTGGGGTGCGTGATCGTGGGGTGCGTGATCGTGGGGTGCGTGATCGTGGGGTGCGTGATCGTGGGGTGCGTGATCGTGGGGTGCGTGATCGTGGGGTGCGTGATCGTGGGGTGCGTGATCGTGGGGTTGTGTGATCGTGGAGTGTGTGATCGTGGGGTGTGTGATCGGGCACTTTACCCTGTGAACTCAATTTATTTTCCTTTCATGCACATCATCCATCAACTCTTTCTTTTTGAGCCCACACATATTTGTATTCATCGCTGTTTACATTAGCAAGATTGTATTGGGGTTTCATTTGACTTGCTCAGAATGTCGCTATTATATATTACAGTACTTGCTCGTCGAATATTGCTTCAACAAATATGCAAATATTGTTGGTGAGAATTTGTTAATTATATGGGATATTAAAGTCACATACAAGCTCACTGAAAAGAAAATAGTAATCAAAAGGATGCAGCTGGAAATACATATATTTGCCAACTGTTGAAGGTGTATCTTGATCACCTTTTGAAATAAGATGGCAAGTGAGAGCAAGATGGAGTGTGTTTTATTTATTTATTAATGAAACTGAATCGGTGACTGAAAAGCGACGTACTAATGTGCCGCGTATTGCCTGGCATATGCAGTGGAAACATCAGCACGGGCTTAGACAATGGAGTAAAAGCTGCAAAGCGAAAAGAGTTACAGGTGGGGAAATGCGTGGAGAGAAAGAAAAACATGAACCAAAAAACAAATGGCAATTCGAGACATTGACTGTTAAGAAAAGTGTGCTTGGATGTAATGCATACCTACAAGGGATGAGTGTCAGTGAATAAGACTTGTGAAGGAATGGCAGCCAAAGGAGTGAATAGAGACAAATCATACCCCACTTTATCATTAACAAGACTCCCCGGGGCAAGTGCTTTTGACAAGCACCTTTAAAGGTCGGTCGGCATGGCACACAAGGGGGCAAGAATTGAACTTGGGAGTGCCAGGTTCGTAGGTGCGCCGCACTACCGGTAGGAATGATGACTGGAGGTGGAGTTATCGGATCTGCTCATGTGCAGAAGCAAGATCGATTTTGGCACGCCACAAAACGTCGGGGAGGCCTGGGAAGGCTTTCGTACAGCAGTGGATAGATCACTGATATCTGTCTACACTTCTTAAGTGTTGTGCAACAGATGCCATTGAATGTGCGTAGTTGGTAAGATTAAATTATCGTTTCCATGTCATGGTATTAGTGCAACTCCATTGACAGTAGCAGTATGTTGAAATTTACTAAGCTAATCCCATGTGATGAATGCCATAAGAATATTAAATCATTAGTCGTGGGTAACACGCCACTAACATTGAATAGGTGTTTTATTCTGGCACACAGCTAGGGTTCTTACTGAGTAATGTTTTTTTTTAATGGGAAACAGTAAAAGCTGTTAAGCTATTTTTTGTTGTAAATTTTAATGACTCGTACTACGGTGTCATTACAAGATGAATTGCGTTAATTATGTTTTTCTAATAAAATATTAAATGCGTATTTTATGCTTGGTAAATGTTTTTACTTGTATACCACTCTATCAACCATCGTTAATAACAACAAGGTGTGATTATGTATATACTATATTCTTGGTTCTTTCGGTAAAGTCAGGTAGAAGGGAAACAATAAAATAATAAAAATATTCTGAACCAATATTATTTTATTGTTTTCCTTCTACATGACTTTACCGAAAGAACCAAGAATATGAATCCCTGCAGTCACGAAAGCTTTAAATTAAAAAAAATATGTATATACTGTATCTATTGTCATTAATTTTTCATGTATGCATGCCAGTACCCTGATATACTGTATGTACATGCATACTATACAATTATGATATTGAATATTGTCCTTTTACTAAATTGGGATTTATGCAAATAAATACTGTAAATAAACTGCATAAAATGCTATATTGTGGTGTACTGCATAAGAGTTGAAGTTTCTGGCAAGGCATGCTATGCAGTGGTGAGATAGTGGTTTGGGCATGCACGGGAGTGCTGAAAATGTGATTTTCTGATTCTAAACCATTGATGTTAATGTGATTGTGCTGGGTGTAATACAATCACTGCCACTGTAGCTCAGTGCGTGATGGGAGAAAATATATAACTTTGTGCAACTGGGTTTAATATTTTTGAACACTATCAAATTTAATATAAATCTTGCCAGCTTCACAAAGACTTATTCTTGTGAGTGTAACTAGAGCTTTCAGTATTTGCTAAGATTGGCAGGTAGTTGCATGCCAAAGGAATGTCCAGACAAGCTTAGTGAATAATTTTTGCTGCTGGCCCAAGTCTCCTGTTGCGGCAGAGGTGTTTTTTTTTTTACATCCGTGCACAGAAGCATGAAGTATACATTTTTTATTGACTTCTGTAATATTAATACAAATGTTGCTTGGCATTATTTTTGTTCAATTAAACACTATTCCATTTCTCGCTAAGCCTTGACGCATAATCGCTTGGCATAGTGAGAAACAAAAAAAAGGTGAAGGTGCAGCACTGCAATTTCTCGCTCACGCCACTGCTGGCAGAAGGCCCTCCGCTAGAGGGAGCCCTAGAGAGCTCCTCTAGAGGGCACTTAATCTACTCTTCCACGCTGTTCATCATGTTTGGAAAACGTGGGAGTACCCATATTTTACCCCAATGACACGTGACCTGCCGATGGCATACGTTTGGTGTACACATTTACACTGCGGGTGCGTACCGATACATCCTATTTTTTTGTATTTTATTATTACACGCTTTTTATTTAACTCACTCCGTATGTTGTCGTATTCTCAAAAAATCTTGTAACTCAATTTGTTCCCACTTCCCAATGTGCTATCGACGGCAAAACTTGGTATACTTATGTCATACTGATGACAACACTATATTCTAACGTAAAAATCGAAAACATTTGTTTAAACATTTTACACGCTTTTTTATTGTGTTATTTTATTATTTTATTCTCATTCTACGTGACTTTACCGAAAGAACGAAAGAAGATCACTCTGTCTGTTGTCGTTGTTTCCTCAAATCTTGTAACTCAATTTCAACCGTCTTCCCAATGTCATATCGACTGCAAACTTGGTATAGGTATGTCATACTGATGACAATACTATATTCTATCATTAAAAATTAATATTTTTAAACAATTATTTTTTTACGGGTCTAATTGTTCACGCTCAACTCACGTTGGCTGTAAATGACCACGGCCACTTAACGTTGTGGCAAGCCTCGGGGCCACTTCCTGGAGTCGTGGAGTTCTGCCATTACTCGTACGGTACATTTCATTAAAGCGTGTTTAAAAAAAAAAAATATTTTTTAATATTACTTAGTAAGTAAAATTTACAGTATTTGGAGGGTCCAGTATGAAACGCTTGAATACGTACCTGATTTGCACGTGCGTGAGTAATGGTTTGTTTGTGGTTGCACATAACTCGATGTATGTTTGAATATAATTGCTTAAGTTACACCACCGTCATTGTCATTGGCCGGTGCTGTAACCGGATCTGAACCTAACACAAGTCAGAACATAACCATGAATGGTATTCACCAGTTGTAATAGAGCCAACACGGCTCTTAAAAAAAAAAACAACTGAGACTATAGAAGCAACATTGGTAAATAATACTGTCTCGTTATTTACGGAAACATTGTTCTTTTACCAGGTAAGGCCCACTGAGCTAATCAGCTCTTTTTCAGAAGCAACCTGGCCACAGATCATAACTCAACGAAATGGCTTATCATGTGGAAATGTTTTGCAACCGAATACTCTAAACGCATCTTTCTAAATGTGGAGAGAAAACCGGACACGGAGAAAAATACACGCGACCACAGGGAGAACAATGCAAACTCAAAATATACAGGCGTCAGGATGAAACCCCCACGACTCCCTGTATACCAGGCAAGGTAGATAACATCTCTCCACCGCAGCACCACACGATTAACATTCTCCACTATGAACATTCTGAAATGTAACAATGGTGCTCAGGATAGTTGTATACCTTTGCCAACTTTTCTATCAGTTTTAGCATCACCCTCTCCTGAAGTGGCAGTGCTTAGTCAACTGATGATGATCATATACATTTAAATACAAAGCATGACACTTGAAGGGATTTAGAACCTTGGGATGACACTGCCCAATGAGTAAAACTCAGCAACTTCCGGACCATAATGTTTGGGTACCCCTAATACAACAGTTTGGTTTTAAGATAGTTATATGCAAATACCAAAGTATCTTTGTGCCAAATTGGAGCTTTCTTAACCCGACCGAAAAATCATTAGAATGGACATCAGTTAAGTCAGAATTATCTTTATGCACAGTATAGAACACTTGTCCATGGAGAGACTAACCTTCCACCATGGGAATGTGGAATTTACTCAACTGGCTTTTGCATAACCTTACAGCCGTGGAAGGTCACCCCGGTGCTAATTCGAGGGTGGAGACACTTGATTGGTTAATGTAAATAATATGTAAATCACGACGCAAACCACCATGGTGCAATATCATCCAATAACCCCCCATGACCCACACGGCATTTGTGAGACCCTCATGCAGCAGGGGGTTGATAAAACGGGCTGTCCACACGGAATCAGGTATTTGGTGAAATGCTTCTCCCAGGTCCCCGTGCCACTTACCCATTTAGTAGCTGCTCTTTGGACCAATGTTAACAGTTGTGACCGTTGGCCATTTCCAAATTGAAATATTTCTTCACTGCTCGACTTCGTCACATGCTAAAGACCACGAACTCCTTATTGTGTGTATGTAGAACTTCTTTCGCACCGTACGTAGCCAAGCGTGGTTAATCGATACAAGCAATTCCATTGCCATCACTTTAACAGAGGAGAACTGGAATTATCTTAAGCGCTGTGTCGGAGAGTCTTAACCTTCAACAGCATTAAAGTACAGTACTATAGAGTGTGGATTTAACACTGCAAAGGTCGCATCGGGGGTCTAATAAAGCCGCTTGTCAAGTGCAACTTGGCTTTTCATGGGGGAATTGTGAGGCCTTTATGCCGATTGTATTCCACATGCAGCATTTAATGAACGTAAAACTTTCCCACCGTTTTGCTTAACCTTACAGCGATATTATGAAACGCAGTTGCAGGTTCTCGTAGAGTCGTGAGCGAGAATGTTCCGCCAGGTAATGCTGCTTTAATAAGATGATGATGAACATGGTGCGCATTTCACTCTGTGGCCAAGCTACGCTCACTCTGGGTACTCAGGTGAGTTAAACAGACTGTGACTGAAAATATGAAGCCGCATGGTTCTCTGTTTGCACTTCCCTTTTCATATGTTTTGTTTGTGATTGCCGCACGTGCTATTTGAGAGTGGGTTGGCAGCGATAGCAGAATGAAGGAATGGTCTATTGTCAGTGTGAAAGGGTCTATTGTCACAGCTCTAATATGGACAAAATTTCGTCTCTTTTTGAAGTGGGTGGTGTAATAGTAAGGATGTGCGCATTATTCACACAGTATGGTGATATGGGACATACAAGGAATAATTGGAACAATCTTGGTCACACTCATGTCTTTTTCTGTCTAGATATCAACTTTTATCTGTATTGTGCCTCTTATTTGTTTCTGGCCTTTTAAGCAATTTTCTGCTTGTTGAATTTCTCGTCATTTATATAAAGTGTTAGAATTGTATTACAGGCCTAGTCGTCTGTTTTGTTTATGATTGTCACACATGCTCTTTGGAGTCTTGGTTGGCAGAAATGAGGGAAGGAAGGGGTATATTATCACAGTGTGGAGAGATCTATGATCACAGCATGGCCCATTTTCACGGCATTGAACACTGAGTGCTGCTTGACAAATTTTGGACAATTATTACCGTACACCTAATAATTATTACGTCCCTAATTTTACGGTTTGATTTATACTTTGGTCACCCCTAGATCTTGCTGTCTCTTGGTTGCCAATTTAATGCTGGTTTTGTAATTATGTTATATTCTCTTCCGCTGTCGTGATGTGCAAGGCTCAGGGTTGGTTGTCTCCAATTGTGAGTGTTGCGATTTACGTCTCAGTTTACTCGACAAATCAGTGTCCACGACAACAAAAGAAACTGTCACGATATTTAATTAACAATGACAAATTTGTACAACTCTGTGTCATTCTGAAACTCTTTCCATCACTCCCATCACAGCCTCCCATCCTGGTGTTGCAAACCCCATCTTGCCAGTGTTCTCGCCCGCCTCTCCACGTGCTCTCCCCAGTTCTGTCACCCTCACAGGCACTAACCGGTCTCCCTCCGGCTCTGCCCCGCTCCAGCACGAAAACGAGTCCTTTTGATGCTTTTTTGTTGACTTCCTTGTCCTTCTCTCGCACCTCCGATTAACACGGTGGGCTTTGTATGGTGCGAAGTTCAACATACAACATGTATACAACTGCTTCTCCTAATTAAATTAACCATTCCTGAGTTAAAAACCAATTAATCAGATGTTTAATTTATATAAATCAACCATTGTCTCCTTGATGGTTTTGTTTACTTGACTACTTACAGTCTCATGTAGGTCTTTGTGATTACTCCAAGAATCTTGAGTAACACCAAGGTGTTTGGAGCCAGCTCAAAGGTTGTCAACCATACTGCTGAGCCAAATTTACATTTATCTGCATCTTTAAGTGCGTGTGTTTATATTTCTGAACAATTAATATTAGTAAATGAATCCACTATGGTACTTTGAAAACAGAGTATGACACATTACGTTTAGGATTTTTTTAAAGTTTCTAAATGTAATGTCTCACATACTTGGGTTTCCCCCAACATGCATTTATGGCCACCGTACAGGGCATTGTCTCCAGACCCATGGTTAAGGTAGCATGGTGTTCATGCCCATTACCAAAACTAGCTGGGAAAGCAAGTCTGAGGTGGGAATACATTTTGTTTTGATAGCACCCAGAAGCACACGGATTTAGCTACTTTTATTATAGGTAGTTCTGGTGTATTCACTAATGTCATTGCTCAAGGCCTAAACGTTAATACCAATGTTTTCCTTTGCAAAAGAGCCAATGTTTAATGTGTTTTAATGGTGTATTTAATCTCTTGGTTAAGTAGAGGATATAGACAGTATTTCCCGCAGAAGAGCGGGTGGATCACGGGACTATTGCATGGAGATACTTTCTTTTAAAATGTTAAGAGAACTGGCAGATGTCAGATAATGTGACCAGGTTGATGTACCGAATGAGATGTATTCATCCAGACAATGTGTTATTGCTTCAATTTATCATGTTAATTCACATATTTTGCGATTTGTAAAGTCTTACTGCATCCAGGAATGGGGATGAATGACTGTGCACTGTCACTAAACATATGTTGTCTTTCTAACAACGACTATATGTCAGTTTAATGGTTCAGGCAAACTTAGGCATTGAAAACAACAAATTGGTCACATTATTGCTCTCAGAGTCGACAACATACGAAACTTAATTTGTCAATCTGTGAATCAGTCTGTCAGTTCCAGCACTTACGTGAATATTTTTCATCATAGAGAGTTGAGTAATGATTCTTTCCGACTGGAAAAAGACAGAGAGCTGTGGTGTTGTCGATGAGCTATGTTTGACATATAACCTTTGCATTGGGTAAAAGATTTTCAGAAATTCAATTCTATGACTCTTTTTTATACTTTTACATTTTCAGTAAAGATTTGGGAATAGTTCGTGAAGTTGAGAAGAATCTGATTAACATGCAAGGTACGAATATAACCTTGGGCTCTCAACCGTGAAATGCAATGGCCAATTTCTCGTCGTTTGAACAAAACTCAATCCAATCATCCACTTATAAAACGTTATAAACAACAATTATTTCATGACAAACAAAAAATGCATGGACATTATTCTTTTATGTTTATAAGTGGAAATATAATGTTTGAATCCTTAACTTTAGAATGTACCAATTGGTCTCTTATTCTTGGTTCTTTCGGTAAAGTCACATAGAAGGGAAACAATAAAATAATAAAAACATAAAACAATACAATTCTCACGACGTTTCGACTGCAACACAAGCAATCATCATCAGGTGTGAAAACCACAGCAAGAAAATTTGAAAGAAAAAATACCACCACTTTTTTCAAATTTTCTTGTTGTGGTTTTCACACCTGATGATGATTGCTTGTGTTGCAGTCGAAACATCGTGATAATTTTTTTGTTTTATATTTTTATTATTTTATCGTTTCCCTTCTACGTGACTTATCGAAAGAACCAAGAATATGAATCCCTGCAGTCACGAAAGCTTTAAATCAAAATTGCTATCTTGTTTTGCATTTTGATTTATTGTCTCTCCCAGTTGTGTTTTTTTTACTTATACGTTCCATAGGGCAGTCGTATGTTATTCAGACAGATACTTTATCTTTTCAAGGCCTCCATGTAAAATATATGACAGGCCTGCGGTACGTACAGCTTGCCCCGATGAAATGCAGTCGTCCTTCCATTGAACAAGCCTGGCAAACTGCATTGTGACACGCACAGATGTTCAGCAGTCGTTTAAGTGTGGAAGCCAGGGCAGACCTTTATTTCTTTAATGCTTTTCTCACCTCTGCTTTCCTTCTGGATCCTGCATAAAACACAGTGGCATCTGGTTCGTGTTCTGAAACAGACCATGGAAAAAGATCAAAGTATAAACTAAAAACCAAAGTTATTTGCATATTTCTGTGTGTGTGTGCATGTGAATGTATGTTTGCATGTAGCGTACGTACATGTGTATGTGTAAATTGAGCGTAGAATTTGATAAGACCAAATACAGCACGGTACATGCTAACTCTTTGAAATGGTAGTGTCCAATTAAATGCTATCTCCTACTATACTATACATTGATATTTAACGATTACAATCTATAACCATTTGTCAATCCTTTGGTGGATGAAGGTCTCTCCGTGCAGTGCGCGTCATGGGTTTTGTTTTGATTTTTTAGATTCTTCACGTTGGTCAGCGTGAAAGCCATGAAGTCTTGCTACAGTTCTGGTGTTAACCGTGGCTGGGACTCAAACTCAGGTATCAGGGGAATCATAGTGGATTGACTCACCACTTCACCACTGCTCTATAGAGGATGCTGACAATAGCCGCACAAAAAATTATGCCTCAAGAAGGTCAGTGTTTTATTTTGACAGCGAAATTTTAAAACGACATTTGCATCAGTGTAGAGATAATGACATAGTGTTGAGCCCCAAGCTATCCCACAATAGAGCAGCACATGCTCCATATGGCTGGTGTGCCTGCTCACGTATACATTAGTATGATTAGTGGTGCCGCCCCGTTCTTTGTTACTGGCCTCAGCAGGAGGTGAGTGCAGTTTAAGCTCCTCTGCTGTAGCATTTGGGCTCACAGCTACACTCTACGGTGACGACAAAAAAATGCAGGGGATTGAATTGGCAGTGGTTGCACAAGCACAATTCAAAATAAAATTTGCCACGTTTGTCACGAACATTGTCACGTAAAATAGCATAATAAGGTAATGTTTCCAGCATAAAACAAATGTTTATGGCAATGGTACCTGAGAGAAGATGAGCCAATGGCCAATATGTTAGCCAATAATATACTGTTCTGTTATAAGCCTGTGCGAATTGTGAAAGCAGTACCGCAGCCCTTAGCACATTGAACCCATCCACTTGAGGTCGATTCCAGGACACGGTTGCCATGAATGGTCGAGTGCTATCGAAACTGGTCCTGGACTCATGCTTCACTAACCCGCACTGGCCAGCGAGATTAAGAAAGGGAAAGCAATCCCCAAGGCCAACGTGACATGAGGCCTTCATCCAGCAGTGGATTGGCAAAGGGTTGCAGAGGTATAGCAAGTAAGATAATATTCTTAGTTCTTTCGGTAAAGTCACGTTGAAGGGAAACAACAAAATAATAAAATATATATAAAACAATAAAAATTCTCACGACGTTTCGACCATAACACAAACGGTCGTCTTCAGGTGTGTCGGTTTGCATAAATTTATTTATTTGTAAACGGTGTATTTATTTATTTTAAAAAAACGTTAGCGCCACGCGCAGCGATTTGACAGTTTATTTAGACGGACTAGTCCATCTATGTTCTGAAAAGAGAATTTTTATTGTTTTATATATTTTATTATTTTGTTGTTTCCCTTCAACGTGACTTTACCGAAAGAACTAAGAATATGAATTACTGCAGTCACGAAAGCTTTAAATCAAAGTAAGATAATGACAAACTTACGTGTTGAGTGGTGCAGGAATATTCTCAGTGCTGTTTATTGTATACTCTCCATTCCATTTATTGTTGGCAAAATGTTTGTGCCAACATAACAGAGTTAATCAGGAAAAATAATGGGGTAAGAGTGGACAATGTCTTCACCTGTAAACTCTGCATGTCACTCATTCGTTCATGTTACCACATTTATACAGCACAAGATGCCATAAAACCTTCATCCCAAAACTCGGCCAACTACACGATGAGAAATTCTCATCATTTTTTATGGTCTTTCTTCATGAAGAGTTACCATTTATTATTGGAGGCATCAGTAAGATATGTGTGTGACCTATTTAGCTGTTCTGTTTAAATAGCTGGACTTGGGAGGGTATTGAAATAATTGGTTCAATGAAATACTATGTACAGTAATATTTCATACGTCACATTAATGAGGGATACTGCTCTCGTGTCATGGTTAGAACCCTGCCGTGGTAGCTCAAACAATGGGAACATTTATTTAGTAACCAGCAGCATAATTTGCACACCACAGCTAGTCGATCAGCAGGTTATACATCTAGTAATGTGAAGTGTGGGTACTCCTATTTCTTCTAAGGGATCTGGTCAGCGTAGAAGAGCAGGCCTATTACCCTTCAGGGGCGGGGATCTCCAGTGCTCCCTCTCGTTGAGGCATTTCCGCCAGCATTGCTGTGGGCAGGCAATTGCAGGGCCGCGCCTTCGCCGCTTCTTTGCGTTCGTGCACATCACGAAGGGCGAATCGTCCGAACGCAATCAAACCCTCATACAATTTGTGCGCACTGGAGGCTGCGTGGAGCGGGCATCACACGACCGCTGCTCTTGTGGTTCCCACATGGGCGGCGGACCACAGCCACGGCTAATTAAAGCGCTCCAGAAGAAACCTCTGAAGCCGGCCTAAAATAATACTGACGAGCTTCTTTTGATGCCAAAGGCAGCGCAGCCGCAGCTTAACCCGAAGGTGTGACACGGCTTACGCCTGCCCAGTCGGGGAATAACATTTCTCACGGAAATATATTGCCGGGACGCTGGTAGACTGTAGAAGACGATGACCCTTGGCCACGACTATGGCGAGGTGGTATACTGGACGTGGTGTGCCACAGACCTGGCTGCAAGTAATCCCTGCCCACAGCCATAACCAGTTTTCCTTTTCAAGCACACACTTACAACATCTCGCCACCGCTGCAATGTCACCGTGACAAGAAAATCATTCTGGTCATAGTTGTACAGTATATCTGTTGTTTTCTTCAACATCAACATTGCCAGTGTGTCTATTTTGTATTATTACACTTATTGAACATGTACGAACGACAAATGGACATGTTCAAATACGTACTGTATTACATCTTTCGACAATGTATCAGAACCTTGTACACTAATATAAACGCGATTACTGATCACTGTCACATTGCATATGTGTAGACCATTTTACCGTGTTGACTGGGGCGCAAATGCCTTAAGCACAGAGGTGAAAACTAAATATTATTACGGTGTTTAATATCACTGCACAAACACGAATGGCGTGATCGCAACATTCAAGATGATACTGAATACGCTGTATTCATCTGCAGGGGGTAGACCTATCAAGGCAGGACTGGGCATTGTATTTCATTTCACATTATAACAATGTGCTACAGAAATGTAATGGAGCAGGACTACTCAGACGGCTAGGTAATAATATTGATATGAGTACAGTTGACTTGAAAATGTAATTTTTTCAAATTGTCAGCCATACTTCCCCCAATGTAAACATCAGACTACTCAAATTATGAATATGGCATTTATGTCATACACTACTACAAGTAAAACATGCGACTTCTGCAGTAATTGTAACACTTTAAAACATGCGATGTTCTGTAATACCCATTTAAGTATTGGCTGGTGATCCCAACTATTCCTTTAACATACCAAATGTATACATTATCAAACTCATATTGTGAACATGATAATGTATGTTCATGTAATAGACTGCTATACATTTATAATGATTAGTAAACATACAATATTACAGCATATGCATAGCAATTTTAAATAAAATATTGTCTAAGCCGGTGAGGAGTGGGAGGCTAACCCCTTTATTTTCCATTCGTCTGGGTGCCCTCCATGGAGCCCCAATAAGGAATTGAGGCAAGAAGAGGTGCCTGCTTGACCCAAGTATACAAAAACTAAAAGTGCAGCCCAACAATTTCTTTGCTCAGAACCACTGCTGGAGAAAGGGCCTCCACTAAAAGGGCGCTCTACATAACCCTTCTCTGGAGGGTATTTTTGGCCTCATCTTCCATGCTGGCCAGATTTCTTCAAAGGAAGAGCCTTTTTCGAAATAAAGTACTGTAGAAAAACGATTTAAAGGGATAACAAAAAACTCGGGTAGATGTGTGAGTTAATATTACTGTATGAACATATCTTAGCAGACAACAGCTTAAAAAGTCAGCCGTTTTGGAGCGTGTAGCCATGACGACCATATGGCCCCATCCGGGCTATGGTAGCAAATGTTGTGCGTGCATAAAGTGCTAATTTCAAAGACTTGTTTGAATAAATGTGTTTCAGATGTAATTGTGAATTTTTACTTCCCCTACACTATCATTGTTGATACAGTGGAAAAGAAATTACAGTCGAGAAGGGCACGTGGCAGCCGTTAATCTTCTCTGACCTGCACAGATCAGGGGTTAATTTGCGGTGAGTAATTGCAATTGGTATTGATACATTATACAAGTTGGACATTCGCGCAAGATATAACGTGAGGTTAGCCACTGCGATAAAAAAAAAACACATCAAGGGTGATAATGGACATTTAAAGTCATGATTTTTCCCTTGGCCTTCCAATAAATGCAATTAGTTAGCCATGTCAATATTTTAGTTCATATCAAAAAGTAAATTGTAATTTAACATTCTTTTTATAGGAGTAGACACTAGATCTAGAGCCGACGTGCACCCGATTAGCTTATCAAAGGTTCAAGGATCAAGGTGTGAAAGTTCACAGCGTCATAGATGTAGGGCATCGGACCTTTTACATTACACAAGAGGAAACTGTCAACATCTAATAATAGTGTTGAGCTCGGTACACTAGTCGTAAAACTTTATAACCACGAGGAGTGCATTGATGCATCTTCAAGTATTGTTAAACAAAAATGTACAGTAGATTTTGAAAATAAAAGTATGCCATTGCTCATGTAAGCATGAAGACAACCACATTTACTTCCCACAAAGTGTGTCCAATACATTTTATTGACCCAAGAAATATTATGGATCGAATCGACTAATTATTGGGATTTGAACCTGTGACCTTCGGATTGCCAGTGGAGTGTTCTGCCACAGATTAACAAAGAACAATGATTGAAAAATTCAAAAGCAAACGGGTTGTTTTTTTTCCTGGTCAAATATATAAAAAAAACATTAACAATTCGTGACGAAATGGATAAGGTACGTACAATTTTCATCTTGTGAAAAGCTTCCTGGGAGCACAGAACTCCACAGTAGTTTCTTTAACAAGCAATGTATAAGTAACAGTATGTCGACATGCAGTTCTTTGTCTAAAAAAATAAATCCCGGTAACATGCACATGTGTGACTTGACCTCAGAAGGGACCTGTTGGGGCATCTGCTCGGCCTGAATTATTCATGCGTCACACTCGAGTGGCCCCTCCGTGCCTCGCTGGGCTTTATATAACAACCCACTGATGGAAGCCGTTTGTTGCCCCAGGTTGTTAATCGAGTGAGAAAGAGAGGGAGAGAGAGAAACAGTGGGAGAGGCTCGGGGAAGAGAGCAAGGGAGAAGGAGTGGGACACGTGGGAGATGGGGGGGAGAGAAGAGAAGGGGATAAGGACAAAAACAGCAGGGAGTTAATCGAATAAGCAGAGGGAAAGATATGGAGGGCTCAGCACCTTACCTTGCAGTAAAGGCGTGAGTGGCAACCATTGGAGAGAAAGGACTTGGTAATTGCCCACACAGCTGGCTAACTCTATGCTTACACAGATGGCTGGCAAAAGCGGCCTTTTTTTCTTGGGCGGGGGGTGGTTTGTACTGGTGTCCTTGCATCAAATTACCAAAAAATATATATTCCGGATCCACAACATCTGCTAAAGCTTTTTTTTCTTAGCAGAAAGATAGATATCAAGTTCTGGCAGTGGAATATTCAGGGACAGAGTTATCTTATTCACTGGGGCCACTATCCATTATGTATAGAGTTTTCATGTCGTTTCATAGGAGGAAAGCTGAGTTAGTTCGTAGTGTTTTATTAATCTCACTTAACCTATATTGTGGGATGTTAATAGTGTATGTTCATTGCTATTGTAAAATGATAATGCTTTTTAAATTTTGACTTGAAACTTTCGTGACTGCAGGAATTCATATTCTTGGTTCTTTCGGTAAAATCACGTAGATATCTAACGCAAAGATAACTCGTCCGTGTAATTTGATGTTCCTGTTTCATCAGATGCACCAGAGAAAGCAGAAGTGCTTTGTTCACATCTTTTCAGATAAAATGTTAAAAACTTTTTTTCATATTAGATGCAGAATTGGTTTGTAAAAAAAGCAAGTGTGTCCAATTTGGTTGTTGTAATATTATTGATTGTTATCCAGTTGTAAAATAACAATGACATTTTTAACAAAATTATTTTGTCCTTTAAGTGATGAAAACAAGAAAGCAGATTTACCAACTCGGATGTTTAGAACATGTCTGATCAATAATACTGGTAGGAACGAAGTTGTAAACTGAGTGTACCAGCCTGCAATAGATTAATGTGTCCGTCCGTCCCCTTTCAACACTTTAACGAAGTGAAATCTCGTGCTGTTGGGTGTAAAATCAGCAATAGACAGCGCAGAGACTTGTCCTACCAGCCCACCCTGCAGGGACCTGTTTTACATTCAAACTAGCAGACAGGATTGTGACCACGCCAAAGCAATAAAACATGTATTTAGCATACTGTATTTCTAACATTAAATCAAAGTTTCAAAGAGGATTATTCGTATAAAAGCATGTTAGACTGATTTGAGCATTTCTGCCAGTTAAATCATGCAGTTGAAGAGTGCTAAGAACACTTGTCTATGAACCCAGTGATGAGGAATATGTTGATGATTTTCATATTCATAAAAAGTCAAGCCAGAATTGTGCGTCTGAATGGAATTGATTATGATCGAATGCTGGTATAATGACAGTCACATCAGCTTTTTAAAGTTTTATCCAGTCTACTTTTTTTTAGATACAGAATTATAACAAGCTGCTTGCATGTTATACTTAGGTTAGGTGCAAACCAATGACACCACAATAGATAAACCACTAATTAGAGATAAACTTTGAAAGTCATAAGGCATTGAACTAGGTTTACATATTTTCATTTCAACGACCTTTGAAGTTGAAAAAAGTCTACGAAATATGATCAGTGCTGACCATGAGGAAAGGATATTCTGCACCACTAAGCACAGAAAAGTGCATCCGTACATTATTGCACATTTATATTTGCAATTTTATTATGAGACATAATTTCAAGATTAGATTTGTTATGCTAATACGTACATGTCAAAGCATGTGGGTTTTTTTTGCTGCCTTACTGCCTAGCATGTTAATATCTAATCAACAATAACCACGGAGTGTGTTTTGATGCCTTTTCAATTGCGCTATTGTCCGACACTCGCTTTATGATGCTAATTCCCTCATCTGCATTTGCATGAGACATGAATGAGAATGTAAAGGGAAGCGGCATGTGTGCGTGGTTGATAGCAGGCACAGGAAGGCAGTCCCACAAGAGTGGCACAGACTACTTACTAATCCATTTCTCTCGCCGTCAGACATGACACCTGGGAACAGCTGAAAAAAAAAAGCTTTTTGGTAGCAGCTTCTTAAGACTTGGATAAAGCCCTGTGTAAATGATTAAACAGGGTTTAATCTTGGGTGTACTCTGAGCTTTGGCATATTTACATTGGTTGGATGAAAGGTGAAATGAATACCTTAGATGTGCCAGGGTTGTACCTGAATAAAACGTGATTAATGGTCAGTGTCTCTGCAGGTCATTTCTGTAAGCAATACTGGTTTTTAACTTGCCTGCGTTGCCTTCAACTGAGAAAACATGCTACAGAAGCCCTTTTCGGCGAACAACTAATTCATTTAGCTGATGTTCGTAAATTATATGTTAAGGTTATTTAAAATTGTTCACCCCGCGTGTAATTGGCCAGTCTTGTATGCAAAGCAGCAGTTACTGTGATTTCTACTACCTCTCACTTCTTCATTTCCTCACCCTGTACTTCCTTGTTAAGCCCAACATCCACTGCAACATTTTCATCTCTGTGACTGCCATAGCTTGGTCCTCCCTCTTTCTTGTGCCCCAGCACTCGACCCCATACAACAGCACCGGCCTCACCACCGTCATGTACTATACACTACACTATACACTACACTATACACTACACTATACACTACACTATACACTACACTATACACTACTATACACTACACTATACACTACACTATACACTACACTATACACTACTATACACTACACTATACACTACACTATACACTACTATACACTACACTATACACTACTATACACTACACTATACACTACTATACACTACACTATACACTACTATACAAACTGGGACCCTCTTGTTGCACACCACACCACACCAGTCATCTCTCGCCATTTCAGCCATATAGCCCTTGTTCTTCTAATTTCTCCTTCTCGTGATCCATCAGCACCACATCGTTGCACCCAGGTACTTAAACTCGTTCATCTTCATTAACAGGTTCACTTCCAATTTGCAATCCTCCGGCATTATTTTCACTGAAATTTGCCACCATTTACTCCGTCTTTGTCCGACTAATCCTCAACACAATTCCTTCAATCTTTTGCACCCAGATCTTCAAATCATCTTCCACTACCCCTGTGTTTTCACCAAATAGCAAAATATCGTCTGATTTCCTCTCCTTTTATTATACCGAACTCAAAATAAATATTTTCATCATTGTGGAGAATATAAGCACAGACATGAATATGCAAGCAATGCACTTACTTCACGTGCTGTATTTGACCCTCCACATAAAATAAAATAAAAGTTGTATACATCTATCAGCCACACGGCCTTCTGAGAGTGCATAATTTAAGCAGCATTGATTGAATTGTGATTTAAAGCATTGATTGGCTCATTTGAACCAGATGGTAATATATATTACGTGGAGTGAGGCATATTTTCTGCAAATGTATCTGTTTATTATGTCTGTGGCCCGTGGCTGTCTACATGTTAGTCAGTACGGGAGTTAATATAAAAACAAAGTTTGATTACCCCAGAGCAACACAACAGTTCTCATTACTTGCCTGAATTTGCTGAGTTTTCCATTGTAGCTTGCAGCCTCCTTGGGGCAATGCTGGATTGTTCAAGGGCAATCCGATTTCGTTAAACATGGCGGAGTAATTTCAATAATTGAAATAAAGTAACGTGAATTATTGATTGGAATTTAATTATGCAAACCTGTGGCGAGTGAAAATATCCACGGTGGCAGTTTAGTATGCAGGAAGACAACAATGATGATGATGTTATTTTTCCACAAGTTCACACCTCGCTGCAGCCTCGTTAAACAAATACAATGTGGATAACATGGGGACAATGTTATAATTTATTTATAACTTATTTTAACTTTTAGTTTGTTGTCCTTCCCCCGCGCCTCCGATGAGGACGGTTGGCTACGTATGCTGCGAAATAAATTCAACATACATAAATCTGAACAACGGATTACCATTGTTCACGAATGCGTTTCTTTTATCAGTGCATTTTTTTTTCCACTGGGAATTGAGAATGACTGTGAATGTGACTTCGTTTGAAATGACATATATAACGCACACAAAAATGGGGGTGGAGTGGTGGCAGGGTGGTTAGCACACTGCTCTACAGAAAACCTGCAACCTGGGTTCAATTCCCTGCCAAGGCTAAAGACAGTGGCGAGTGATACATAAACTTCTCCTAAGCTCTCCTTAACCAACCCACGCTGTTCAGCGTGGTGAAATATGGTCAAGCAATTGTCATTAAGGTCATGCAGTGGAAAGACCTTCATCCAACATCCACTGGACAAAGGTCCGTAAAAAAAAGCAAAACATGCATTGTAAGGCGATAAATGATCAACGCATTAAAGGTATGTATATTTTCCATTCAACTATAAACAGTTTCGACCTTTATAATTGTCTACGAATTTAGAATTGTCTATTACTGTTCTCATGGGCACCCGAGGTTTCAGTAACTAAGTGAATTCGGTAATCCTTTGCACACATTGGTAAACGTGGTCAAGCTGGACAATAATCCTGAATACTCATGCTGAGATCCACTGCCTTCAATAGGAATTTGCAAAAGCCATGGAAAGAAACCTCTAGCCAGAGTACGGAAAATCCTGAAGCAAAGCAATCACCAAAACGATTATGTTTTTTCCCTCCCCTCTAAGTTAATGATTACATAATTTTATGATACCATTGTACTGAGCGGTACATACAAAATGACTGGTTAATGAATGGGGCGCCTAATTAATGATTAATTTTGAGCTTCCCGTTGAATAACAAGTGTAATCATTTTTGTGAAGCCATAATCCGTTGTAGTGTCTCACATTGCACACACCCTCAAATGTGTGTTTTCCTTTAATAAATGTATTCCAACTATATTCCTTCCATCACTAAGCTTTTCATTTGTGTGCAATAGCAAGTCAATATAAATAGTGCTCTCCACTCAAATTTGGCAGCAATGAAAAGGTAAAGTGATTTTCTGTATTCAATTTGCAGCCCTGAGCTAGTGATATAAATTCCACATTCCTATGGCGGGACTTGATTGTCATAGGACAACCACTTAATTTCCCCCAGCCTAAAGTGGTACTCCTTTTATCGACCCAAGAGGGATGATGGGTTGAGTCAACTCCCAAATGTATCAGAAGAGTTATATTTAAGGGTGAAAAACATATTTGGGCTGTAATTTCATGGCTGTGCTGAGCTGCCCAGGTCTATTTTAAAGAGCCAGTGTACCTTTTTTCTAAAGCTTTTCTACACAGAAGAAGTTGTTGTGTTCGAAACTACACCAACACGTGATTCCTTGTTTCTCTTCAGGCCCTCCTTGATTTTTTTACTTTCTCTTTTCCAAGAAATGAAAGAGCGGCAACATGTAGCTTGTGTTACGCGTTCCCACGTTTAACGCAAAAAGGGCATTGGAAACAGAAGTCTGCTCAATCATACGGACCTCTATTGTTGCCCAAGGAGAGATGAGTAAATGCAGTGTCCTGTTAATTAAGTATCAGTTGTGTCTTTATATGGTTTTGGTCATCATGTGTTCAGGTGGGCAGGAGGTCGTGGGTTCGACCTCGACCCTGACGGCTGAATATTTTGAGTTTGCATGTTCTCCCCATGGTCGTATGGATTTTTCTTCGGGACCTCCGGGTTTTCACTCCACATTCATTTCCGCATGATAAGCCACTTCGTTGAGCTATCATTTATAATCCAGGTAGATTCTGAAAAAAGAGAGCAATATATCTCATTAGGTTGTACCTGGTATTTTCATACAATAATAACATTAATGTGCAATGCAAGCTCTTACACGTATATTTGAAGGGATGCTCCAATAAATAAGTCCTCATTGCCAGTATAGATTATTTACTCGTGTAAATACACCAACATGGCTAATACGTATCGTTTTTGTATTGAACACCCACCATGGTTACAGACAATCTGTTATAACTATTTAGATAACGATTACATGTTACTCCCAAAGTCACGATTCAGGTTAATGTAAATGTAATTGATGCTGCGTGAAATCTACAATTTTTCCATGTGTAATCCAGTATATCTCAAGCCTGTTCTGGTAACCCCACATTGGCCCATGATCAAATCACCTTCAGCTGAGTCAAATTAGTACTTGCAAAGAAAGCTGCGTGTACATACCCAGGCGTTTGTAGACTTGGGCTCTGAGGAGACCATAGATAACAATGCACCATTTGTATTTCTGAATCTGAGTGGAGCTTTTGAGTATTAAGCCCTTGTGTATGTAGGTTTTCTCTGTGTTCTCCGGTTACCTCCCAAGTGAATCCAAACACTCGTCAAAGGAATTGGCCAAACAGCTAAATTCAGGACCATCCTGAAAAAAAAGAGTCTTGTATATCATTGAGCCTTTCCTGGGTAAATAAAGGGCATTGTTATTATTCAATTACAGCTGTTAAGTGGTGAACCTTGTACATTATTAAACGACTGATAGGGACATTTAATTTTTGGCACTGATCACAAGTGGCTCCACAGTAAGTCTCTTCAGCCGATATTTTATTGTAATTGCAACGTGTAATATTTACAGCACATGAACTCACATCATCTTGCCATTCATGCAACGATATTTTCAGCCATTTAAAGGAGATCATGGGTCTCTCACGTGAAGACGGTTCAACTATGTTGTGATAGAAGCAATACTGATGTTAATATAACTCCTTTACCACAGTTAAGCAATGTTTTTGTAACAGAAAAAAAACTCCGTTAATTCTTAACCCGAGTCATGCAATAATGGTAAATTGCAGAGTTGTCTGAATATGGGTATATACGTGTTTTTTAAAGTTTATTTTGAGTGTCAAAAGAACACTTTACGAGTGAGAACACTGTAACAAAATTCCCTTCCACGATCGTCAATATTTTTTCATAATTCATGGCCAAAGCAGTCCATGAGCAGGACAAAATGTAAAACACTTCCCAAAATAATAAGTTGAAGTACTAAAATTACTCCTACTGACAAATCGTCAAATAGATGGCAATCGTATCTTTATTAATACCTTTAATCAGGCAACTTTGGCAGGTACACGATTGTCATGGATTATATCTCCAGTCTCACAATGCACACATGGTGGTTACACGTGGCAATTTTACGCCTGCATGAAAGACATTCGTGGCAGATTCACAACACAGCTGCTCTATTTCAGCGAGCACAATGGGCCCGCCGCAGCGTCTGTGCTGGCCACCTGACAACCGATAATGCGTGTAACCATATTCGTGCAATGACGGGCAAACACGAGAACAAGAGGAACGTCCATTGTGGACGGCCATTGTCTTTACATGTGTAGGAAAACATTCGTTTGAAAACCGAGTCGAGCCTCGAAGCTTTATTGCTCAAACCATGTTGATGTCATGTTAGGTCTTATTGTGGGGGTCTAAGCATGTTTTCGGAAACACCGTAAGGCCAGTACAATAGCTGCAATTTTAGACATTCTAGTTTTATAAGTAGTTTTAGGAGCAACCTCAGAGAGATCATCAAGGATGGAGGTGATTCAAATCCACATCACCTTTTTGTTATCTTAACACGTAGGCTTTCGCGACCAATATCATTCATAATATAAGTGTTTTTTTTCTCCAGAAATCTGGCTGTCGCCTGATGAAGCTAGTTGTAATTACTGGCGAAAGGTCGCACTCAGATTGTAAATGTTGTGGACTTGCTCTCCAACACACCAGCGTGCTGGACGAGCAACGAATTGGCATGTTCTGTTTACGTGATAAATCTTACTAATTGGCTGTGTCAGGTGGTGGCGGGTCTAACGATATATTTATATTTACGCGATCTAATCTAAAAAAAACCTATATTATGGACCTTTCTGTTAATAAATCAAAAACTAAGACACATTTAAAACCATTTACAAAGCCGTCTTAGGTTCTTACAAATCTCATGTTATTGCATTTTGTTCTGTATCTTAAATAACACTGCACAACACTACATATGTCCCATTTATTGTTAAATTTAAAATCACAGTTCCTATGATTACTGTTGTTACATTGTTTTTATAGCTTTATTTTGGTGATTCGAAAACATGGTTAATCTAAATTGTCTTATGGTTGTTGTTGTTGTTGGCTCGCACCACATTGTGATTTTTGCACACAGCGTTTTAGTAAGTTTTTTTGTGTGTGTGGAATATTTGCTGGTTCCAGGATGTTTCTGTTACGCGTTGTCGCTTTAAGATGTTCTGTGTTCAAATTTTTTTTGTTGCGGTTGCACCCGACTTAAGAGCCGCATGGCTCACAGGGCTATACCTAATAAATTAAACTTGAAACTTGAATTTATGAGGTTGCATACTTATTGAAAGCGTCTGTTTAAATCTGCCAAAATACCTGTCCAAGTGAATATTCAGATATTTCCGAGAGCATTGATACACTGGCAATATGCAGGATATTCGTGTCTCCATTAAATTACAGTTACTATGACCAGTAAAATAATTCCAGCAATAAACACAAGCTGCTTGCCAAGTTTTATTGTGCGGGCACTTGATTCACGAGACTGTTTTTTAAACCGGTAAACATCTAGTGGCCTATCAGGAAAACATTTAAATAAAATAAGCTCAGGACAGCACCGCTATTTTTGGGTTGGTGTGCGATGTGCGGTGGCAGTGTTTGGAAGACTGAGGTTGAGCACTGAATTCAACCCCGGTCAAACCACGAGTTGAGCCAGATCTCGAGACTGAACTAAATACATATTTATCCCCACACTCAAAAGTCTTGCAAAGGTGGGCTTGAGTCTTATCTTCCCAAACATGAATACATGCAGTGACTGAATTGTAATTTCGGCTTGATCAACAGTTGGAAGGCTCCCGCTAAATGTCGGAATGTAGACATCAGATGTGGACTGCAAGCAGGCCTTTCATGGGTTGGCTGTGGTGAAATAGCCACAGAGCATCTCGCCATCACTGCGTGTTTGTAGAGCGAGATTCTCTGTGTGTGCTCAAGCTATGCAACATTCCGGAGGTACCTTTTTGCAATTCTACGCTGCGCCGTTTCAACCAGGTAAGAGTGCATGATGATTCAATGAATGGTCGTGGTTCAATCGTACATTTTTTAATAGAAGAAATACTTTGCATCACTATATCGTGGTGACTGTAGCAGCCTTTAAGCATATGGAGGGGCCATGTGAACCAATTGCACCTTAAAACATTGAACATACATCAACTCTCACAAACGCAATTCACTGAGCTTAACAATGAATAGGGTGGCAATGAATCGATGCGGCATTACATCCGGAGTCGGTTGCCGCTTTTAAAGTGCCTTGGGAACCTCATTCCTGTGGAGTTAGTTTAGCAAATACTTGCTGGGCTTTGCCATTTAGAGTCGATGTGAGTGTGTAACAGCTCTTTTGTCAATCCACTGCTGGATGAGCTCCACCCCATGCCGTGCAGGTCATGGGGATTATATGACTGTCCTTCACTCTACTGCCGTATGAGTCAGTGCAGGTTCGTGAAAATGGGGAGCACAGACATGGCAGCATAAAGGTAAAGTAGAATGCAATATTTTGCTGTACCACCCTCTACTGTCCAACGCATAGCCCCACAGCCTGCAGGATCAGTGATGCATAGCAGCACTAACCAGGTTTATGCCTGCTTCGCTTCTGAGATTTAATAAGATTGGGTGCATTCCAAGTGAATTGGTTATTAGCAGAGTCGAATACTGAAGCTGTACATTTTAATTACGCATTTTCTGAACATGCATGCACGATTTCGTGCAGTATGCAGACATGCAAATGTAGACTGTGCTGCCATGTCACTACAGATTTAAGTTTACTTTGAAGTTTTATAGTGATCATTAAACAATGCATTCTGAAATCATAGAATGTGCAAAAATTAATTGCGCAAATGCATGGGCAAATTAACCCACTGACACAAATATGATGGAAGCAATGAATGAATTTATATAGGAGACAAGGTGTTGTGATTGTGCAATCATTATACGAACACTCGCAAAATAAACCACTTGAAAGTGCTTCACGTTCAAATAATTTACTGTCAAACTGCACTACTAGCCCATTGAAGCATACTTAAACCAATATTGTATAATATGTAAGAGTAAAGTATACGTGGCATATTTCATTTTTAAAAAAATCACCATTGCTCGCCATCGTGTACCCACTGCTGGATGAAGGCCTCCCCACAATCTCGCCATCCCTTCACGGACTTAGCGTGCCACAATCCGTCTCACTCCTCACACGAGCAGACCTCATTACTCCACCTGCACAGTGGTCACTGGGACGTGCCCGCTCCTTTGGCTGCCATTCCGTGACCAGTCTCGTCCATCTCTTCGACCAATGCGTCATGCTGCACCCATCTTCATTTCCTTAACAGTCAATATCTCACATCTCTGCTTTGCATTTGTCCCCTGATGCATGTGTTCGTCATTCAGTCAGTGTAAGTCCAAGCTTGTATCTCTCACGTGGACTTTGCAGATCTTTTAGTCCTGTTGTATTATGAAACATTGACAAAGAAAAACATTAAAAATGAAGAAAGAACACAATTACTCTTTGGTTCTCTCGGTAAAGCCACGTAGGTTCGATCGCAACACAAGCAATCGTCATCAGGTGAGACAACTACAGCAAGAAAAAAGTAGCAGGTTTTTTTTGCCTGATGACGATTGCTTGTGTTGCGATCGAAACGTCGTGATTTGTTTTATTGTATTTCTACCTACGTGACTTTACCGAAAGAACCAAAGAGTATGGATTCCTGCAGTCACGAAAGCTTCAAATCAAGAAAGAAAAAAACGCAGTTAATTATTTGAACGTTGTCAATTAAAAACATTTTTTCTTTGCCCCCTAAATTCAGCTGTCGGCACTGTAGTTGTAGCAGAATTTTTAATTGAAATTCTCAGTAAACCAAAAAAAACAGCCGTGCCAAGAAAGCTGCAAGCTTAATTAAAATCTGATAACCTTACGTAGATCTCTCTTTGCTGGCTCTGTGGCCCAATATATGAAATATCCACAGGGAGCTGTGTGTTCTTAACATCATAAGCCACCGGTCACATCGCATGCAATCGATCATGTGTGATCAACCAAGTCACGTGTGAATGCTTTCAAGCAGGGTGCTGAGGAAAATGTTGGTGAAATTACTTGAATGCAACATAGGGGAAGAGGAGAGTAAGAGCTGTAAATGTCACGGTTGTCACTGTATTGCGGTGAGGCTTCACGAAATGTTTAAGTTCACTTTAAAACAGCACAACGTATAGCTAAATGTATGGGCACGTGGCCTCCAAATAGACAGAAGCATGTCTATGTATTGCTTGTCTTGTGCCGTTATTAACTGCTGAATTGCAATGGCAAGTGCGTGAAACAATTTTGGCCCTGATGATAGTTTGAATTAGTTACGGGAAGCTTGGTAATTTGAGTATGCAGAACCATACCCATGATACGAATGTGATGTGAGCTAGGATAGAGTTTGGAGTTAAATGTGCCTCTGTAATGGGTTTTCATGGGGATTAATCACACGAAAGTGTCTTGGTGTGAGACGGCGTTGCACAAACCGTGTGAGCGTGCGTGGAGCGAATGTATAATTCATTTCGGCTTCGAAATGCATTAGTTCAACCTCCCTCGGAGTTCTGACTCGGGCATGTAAACACAACGTAGACCATCCAGCCACGATCCAGTTTAGCTTAGGAAATGTGCGTTAAGTTGCCAAGATAACCGCCAACGTTGCCCTTTCATGGCCCAACTATGAGTACAGTAATCGTGTGTTCGCAAGGTGACTTCGCTTAGGCTGTGTGTAAGTGGCACATGTGTAGCTTCAAGCGCCATTAAGTCGGAGTGTGTGATACGCCTACTTTAAGTGCTTTCATGTGCTTCAGATGGTATACCCAGAGCATGTAGGTGAAGCCAAGAAATGGCTTGACTGCCCCAACACATTGTTGGCCGGAGTACAAAAGTAATAGAGTAACACTTATTTGTGGGCCCTTGACAAATGCCTGATGATAGCCAAATCATTGACCATCTTTGCGTGTTTTAGGATACATATAATTCCGAAATGTATTGTCTCCAAATCCTTTTGCAGAGACTATACATTTATTTTAATGTAGGCAATTATTTGCAGGAAAACCTATTTTTAGCGCACATACCTGTACCTGACACTCATTGTTGTGCTCAGTTGAACAACAGTCTTGGGAATTACTCATTTTAAGTGGTGTTACCAGGCGTGGCTCACTCCTTTAGTTTTGTGTGCACTCGAATTGTGAAAAAATCCCTCACGTAAATGAATTGTGCAAGACTTTCCAGGAAGAACCGGATTTTAAGTTCTTCCATCCTCCCCACCCCTAACACCCTCTCTCTCTCTGAGCCATGTTTATGCTGTCTCTGTTCCTGTTATTTTTGGGTTGCTGTGGGCTTTTTTTTTGCTTTGCTTTATCTTCATCACCCAAACAGGACCCTCCCTTAAAACAGATGTTTCTGTTTGTTTGGCTTTACCAGTTAAATTATTTTTACGGTTAAACTATTACCTTTATTTTTATATTTGCTTTGTCGGATGACTGTATTATCTACGGGGGGGTGGGGGGGGGGATCCTTTTTGCCAGTATTAAGCGTAAAGCCTTTTTTATCGACTGTATTCCTGTATGTGTTTACTGTGTAGTTGTGGCGCAGTGATTTGTGCACTGCGCTATGAACGAGGAGGTGACCCTGAGTTCGATCCCCAGTCATGGCACACATTAGGGGTGAGTGATATCTGCACCGGTCCTAGGTTCCCCTTCACCAATCAGCATTGGCCAGTGTAGTAAAGTATGGTCAAACAACCCAAATGACCAACATTGCGATGGGAAGTCATTCATATAGCTGTGGAATTGATGTGAAAATATTTTTTTCGAAGTATTGGAAGCTCTGACTGCCCCTGATCACCTACTAAATTAACATTTTCACATTATTTTAGTGGTGATGAAATAGAATATGCTTTAAATTGCACTTCAGTAGGAGTCATGTGAGAACGCCGTTAGACTTATAATTACCCAATTTATGCTCCGACTTTTTTTCACATCTAGGGAAACTGTATGTGCAAAAACGTAATGCGTTTACAGTTTTTGCACTTTCTAAAATAAGCTAAGCCTGAGCTGCAAAATCCGCTTGTGATATAATCACTCGATTCTGTTCACATAGTAGGTTAAATATATGATTGTTAGAAAATGAAAATGCTGCCTCAATCTTGTGCCCTCACCAGCTATAGCCAATACCGATCATTATTGATTAACAGTTGTGCATGCAACTCGCTCTAATTAAATCTTGACTTGAAGTTTTCGTGACTGCAGGAATTCATATTCTTTGGGTCTTTCGGTAAAGTCACGTAGATGCTAACCCCCCTCTTCCTAATGACGAACGCTTGTGTTGCGATCGAAACGTCGTAGTTTTTTGTTTGTTATTTTTTGTTATTTTCTTTGAACCTATCTACGTGACTTTACTGAAAGACTCAAAGAATACTCGCTCTAATTGTTTCATGCTCAAGTCATTTCTATTCAGTGTAATTGTGAACATGATGTCGACTGCTAGTGGCATACACGGCACTTTCCGATATACATACTCGTGAATATTTAATTATGAATATATTCACCTTGGCAGGGTGGGGAAGCCATGGTGCAGTGATTAGCACACTGCGTGCTGTGAACCTGCCTAGCTGAGTTCAGTTCCCTGCTAAGTCAGCTGTGCGTGATATCTGAACTGATACTGAGCTATATAACCTCTTACCACAGCATCTCTCCCACTTCAGCTAAACATTTTCTTGCTGTAGTTTTCACACCTGATGGCGATTGCTTGTGTTGCAATCGAGACGTCGTGATTTAATTTATTTTATATTTTCTACCTACGTGACTTTACCGAAAGAACCAAAGAGTATTGATCCCTGCAGTCACGAAAACTTCAACTCTAGAATGGTACTGACCTCTCCTTCACCAACCATTCACACTCTCCAGCGTGATGAAGTATGGTCAAGGAATTATCGTTAAGGACATGTCGCATGACAAAGGACTGTTAAAAAAAAAGAGAAAAACATGCATTCTAAGGCGATAAATGATCAACTCATTAAAGATACGTATAGTCTCCATTCAACTGTGAGTTATATTTAACACGTAGGCTTTCGCGACCAATATTATTCATAATAAACGTTTTTGGGTTAGATCGCGTTATTTATAAATGTGTCGTAACCCTCCACCACCCGACACGGCCAATCAGCAAAAAAAGTGTCACGTTGACAAAAGACTACTTTAGCCCACCGGTGTGTTGAAGAGTGAATCCACAACATTTACAGTTTTTTGAGTACGACGTTTCGCTGGTAATTGTATCCAGAATCATCGAGAAATTCGCAAACTTTTTTGCTGATTGGTCGTGTCGGGTGGTGGAGGGTTACGACACATTTATAAATAACGCGATCTAACCCAAAAACGTTTATTATGTGAGTTATATCTTAGCCTATCCTGGGTGTGCCTTGCTTTACTAACCTGCACTTACCGGTGTGGTCATGACTGATATAGGTTGTGGGAAGGCCTTCATCCAGCAGTAAATTAACAAAGACAAAGATCATTGTTATATTTAACCACCTACAAAAGCTATTTATTAACTTATATCAAATGTGAGCAAAGAGCTTCGGGGGTGCACGGTAACCTTGGGCAACATGTATATCTGCTTAAGAGAAGATGCCATATTTAATTTGTAAGGAAATAAAGCTGTGCTGAGCTGGAATAAATGAAAACATCACGAGTGATTCCTCCAGCAGTCCTGCCGAAGTATGTTTCAGCAGCGCTCATACGTTGCCCACGAGGCGATACTCCGGTGACTTCCATTTGAATACATTTACATTAATCATAGTGTCTCTTCATTTGCAGGAGTATTCATATACGATAATGAATGTGTGTCTGTCTGTGCGTCTCCGTGTCTGCGTTTTGTCTCTCTCTCTCAAATTTAGTTCTACCTGATGACGGTTGATTGTGTTGCAATCGAAACGTCGTACTCTATTACTTAATTTATTTTCTTTCTACGTGACTTTACCGAAAGAACCAGATAGCATTTAACAAGAGTTCCACTAATGGTAAAGCCACCAAAAGCTGTTATATATGCATTGGTAAAGCCACCAAAAGCTGTTATATATTTAATACCATGACATGGGACCTGGTGATAAAGACATTGAGTCGGGGCTCCCTGCCCAATTCCCCCACTCATTGTAGCCAGGCACCTGGGTAAGTACCTCCAGCCCGTGGCGCAGTTGCACTCTCTGCATACTCGGAAGTAAGCCTTTGAACCGTATATTTTTAGACAAGTTGCGTGAGATAAAGCAAAATATAAGAGAAAAGATGGTAGGGTTTTGTGGTGCGTGGGTGAGTTATGGAATGCTGTTCAATTCGTGATCGCCGTTGGTCCGTGACACTAGGCCAAGATAAATCGTTGGCCCGTGATGAAAAATGTTTTGAGCACCGTTGCTCAGTTGTACTGCTGTGATATCTGACCCACTGCAGGATAACATTTCAAGGAGAACTCGTCTTAAAAGCGAAATTTTCGCAAGCCGCTCTCCCACTCTATCTGTCTCTTTTCATCCCACCTTCAATCTCTGCCTCCCACTATTATGCAACTCTTAATAAATCATTATATTCTTGAAAAAGAATACCCAGCTTAGATCTTTAATCATTAGAATTATGCAACAAGCTCCATCTGCGCCCAATTTCCCTAGACATATTGCTTGGTTTATTTGTCAAGCGCACGGATGTAGCCTCGTTAGTCCAATTATTATTAAAATTGCAAACGCTGCAGAAAACGCACGGAAGGTTGTTTTAATCTCCTTTTTTAACACTGTCATGGAAGTCACCCAGAACTTTCTGAATAATTTATATCATAACACATTGATACTTTGATCTGGAAAGTCTCAGGTCGGCCATGCTTTCACATGTGTTTATGAACAGGGAATGCACCGCTAATCTTAGCGGTCAAACCTGCTCTGCAAGCCCGGCCACCACCAGTGCCTGCTGATTGTATTTCATCTCATGGAAAGAGACGTTCAGACAGATGCTGACAACACAACCCGTTTTCATATTGAGCACAATTATAACATAATTCATGATGGAATAACTAGGATGTCAAAGCTCGCCTACGTAGATTTTAGTAATCACAAAGTCGTGGCTCTACTGTTAGAAGTGATTTAGTGATCATCGGCACTTTATAAAAAAAATGCTCTTGTTTCGTCAAACAATAATGCACTTTAATTGGAATGTTTTAAGCGTAAAATGAAATTCAAACATCGAATAAAGTTTAACAGTAAAGTAAAGTTGTATCAGGTGTAGTAAAATGTAAGAGTATATTTATTATATGATGATTTAGGAGCCACAATTATATGACAGTCATTACATTTACAACGGTATGAATAATTGCGTATGGATTCGTGGCGCATTGGTTCATGTGCTGCTGCACTATGAACTCGGTCACCTGAGCTCGATTCCCAAAGCCAAATATCCGTGGCATGTACAATCTGAAGCACTTCTGTCCCGCTTCACTAATATGCCCTGATGAGTGTGGTGGAGAATGGGGCGCCGCACTGGCGAGATGTTAATTACCTCACCTGGTATACAGAAGGTCGTGGGTTCAATCCCGACCCTGATGCCTGTATATTTGGAGTTTGCGGTGTCTCTCTCCTCGTATTCGCGTGGGTTTATCTCTGCGTCCTCCGGTGGACCCTAGAGCTGCTATAATCCCCACCCCTATTCTTCCCGATCGTCCGTTATCCAATTTATTTTCCCATTAAAACTCCTGAGATTCTTAGAGTTATTGAAAAGAGGAGTTCTGTAATTGGAGCACTGCATTGATATGTACTGCAATAACAATTTGAGTCAGTTTTTCCATTGCCATTTTTATTATTGAAACAATAAAAAGTATTCACTCACATTTCACAAGACATGTCCATACATTTGCTTTACTGAGTGGAGTGAGACATTGCCACATCAAACACAACAGCACTAAATTTAATCTTTTACGATGCACCTTGGTTCTGGATATACTTTGTTCAAATATGTGTGTGCGTGTCTCTGCATGTACACATACTGCCAAAGGGCAAGCTTTTTGATTGCGGTGGCACGTATGTATGTTGAACTTCTTTCGCACCGTACGTAGTCAACCGTGCTAATCGCAGGTGCGGGTGCGAATAGAGTGCGGTGGAATGTACGTCAAGGCCTCGACACCCGTGAAGGTTCGGTTCTTGAAAATCTGCATGGAAGTAGAAATCGCGAATGTAGATATATATGTTTATATTGGGAAAGTGGTGTTCGGTTCCAATGTCCTACTGAAAGTACGGGGAAAAATTACAATGTTTCATAACTTTAATCCTATACTATACACGTAAATAACATTCACATACTTAATTAAGTACAAAATTGCACAAAAGGCAACAGAAGGGAAACAATAAAGTAATGAAAATATAAAACAATAACATTCTCACGACGTTTCTTGCTGTGGTTTTCACACCTGATGATGATTGCTTGTGTTGCAGTCGAAACGTCGTGATAATTTTATTGTTTTATATTTTTATAATTTTATTGTTTCCCTTCTACGTGACTTTACCGAAATAACCAAGAATATGAATCCCTGCAGTCACGAAAGCTTTAAATATTTTTTTTTTAAAGGCAACAGCTTCAGCATGTGGATGGCAGCGCACGGGCCCCAATCCACTGCTGGACTAGGCAAATACAGTACACACCTCACCCATAAGGTCGATGTTGCCCAATCGCATGTCCTCGAAGGGAAATGGCTCAAAAGTTAAACTGGTATACAAATATAAAGTCAAGAGTAATCGACGTCCGAGAAAAAAAAAACATCCACGAATGAAGAGGTTTTACTGCATTTAAAAGTCTGAGTTGGTTCCCCTTAAAATGGAGTCCTTACTCATGTGCACGAGTAAGTCATTAAAATGTGGGCAGGTCTTCATCCATCAGTAGATAGAAACATGACTGTTGATGATATATTGGATTGCCTCCTATCCATGATCTTCGCATATATAGTTGTGAAACCTAATATCTGTCAGTGGGATTCAAATTATTCCTGTTACCTGAAGAACCCCGTGATTCCCAAATGAAAGACCCAATGCAGAAAACTTAATTGCAGTTCTAGTGAAGTCTAAATTCTAAACGATGCGGGGTCCCCTTGTTTTTTGGTGACTTTTGCACCACCGCCTTGCTCAATGTGATGCTTAATTGAACCAGTGAAGGGTGACCCTCAAACACACCCAGGTGACTTCTTTCATAACGAGGCAACTGTTGGCCCGTTATCTTTCACGAATCCAGACACAGTGAGTGAAATAAATAAATAAAGCTGCTCTTTACCATCACAGGCAGCGACGTAGTGTGGCTGGCATTAGACCTGATGCAAGGAATTAAATGGGGGCCCATGTTCAATTTCACTCTCTTTTCACTCTCTTTGTAGCCCGGCAGCTGGGCCCCTCAAGCCCGTGGGCCCTGGCGCAGTTACAGACCCGGTATCTGCGCCAACGATGATATGTAATTTTGTGTTTAGTGGAATGTACAGAACACGCTTCTGAATGTTGTGTAATATCCTCAATCAGGGCTGCAGGAAATGAGTGACTCCTGAAAAGGACCCCACAACGCAATGGTGCAAGGAAGAGCCTTGGTTCTCTCTGCTGTGACAGTAGCGGGTGCCACTCTCATTCCTGGCCCAACAACAACAACACATGGAAGACGGTGTTGATATATCGTTCACAAATGGAAGATCAAGGACTCAGCAAACTGCGAATGTGGTGAGGTGTAAACTATAAGTCGTATATCGCTGATGGCTGCGCAATACAACGTGCTTATGCTGGTGGAACAAATAGACTCCACTCATGCTATCCCAGATGCTGTGGAATGGCTTACAACATTAAGAATACAATTACATTTTTATTTAAAGCTTTCGTGACTGCAGGGATTCATGTTCTTGGTTCTTTCGGTAAAGTCACGTAGAAGGGAAACAAAATAATAAAAATATAAAACAATACAATTCTCACGACGTTTCGACCACAACACAAGCAATCATCGTCAGGTGTGAAAGCCACAACAACAAAAAAATAACCGCCACTTTTTTCAAATTTTCTTGCTGTGGTTTTCACACCTGATGATGATTATTGCTTGTGTTGCAGTCGAAACGTCGTGAGAATTTTATTGTTTTATATTTTTATTATTTTGTTTCCCTTCTACGTGACTTTACCTAAAGAACCAAGAATATGAATACAATTACAGTCTGTTTCCTTTTGTGAATGCCGTACAAACTAAAAATAAAAGTGACTACCTGAAGTATATATTTTAAATATTAAAGTGATGGCAGAATTCGGAATGTGCAAAAAAATGCGCGCTTATCTAGGACAGAGCTGCTAATCTGGCTGGCCACGTGCGTCACCTGTAGCTGTCAAAACAGTCGAAGGCTCGACAATCTCTCGCTGCGTCATTGACTTGTCTTGCCTCAATGGTGGATGCACAGACACACCTTGGTAACCACACCTTGCGAGTGTGTTAGCATTTTTACACAGTCTCCAATATGTTCTCAACGCCCTTGCCCTCAAGCTTTGTGCAATGTACATGTCGAAATGTTTGTTTTGGCTGAAGGCCTTAGCCTTTATGGTTAGGAACGAAGAACATACTGTTTCTATGACTGCTTATTGACATCATGCTTGTGCCTGATGACTATTTTTTTCCAGAACATGATAACTTTGTGATGTTATAATCTAGGGTCACATTGGAGGCCTCATCACGACTATGCATTGTGAATAAATAAAGTAAAATAAATAAAATAACAGCACTTGAAGAATGCTTTTGGGTTCAACTCTCAGTAAAAAATATAATTGTGTATGTTACACATGAATTTTTACCAGGTAATGCCAACCGAGCTATCAAGCTCTTTTTCAGAAGCTACCTGGCCACAAGTGATAGCTCAACTTCGTGGCTTATTATGTGGAAATGTATTGCAGCCAAACACTCTAAACGCTTGTTTCTAAATATGATGGGAAAAAAACGGAGAATCCGGAAACAAATCCACGCAGCCCTATCAAAGGGAATTTTTTTCTGGATGAACGAGGAGCGTTTTACATCGCGAAGTTTGTAGTGACGAGATGTTTTTGCTGGTTGCCTGCCTGTATTACTGGCTGGCTGGCTGGCGCGTGGTGACGTCACGACTCCCCCAAATCCACCCTCCACCCTGGCCGTGTAATTCGTGCAGGTGTATGTACATTGAACTTCTTTTGCACCGTACGTAGCCAACCGTGCTAGTCGGAGGTGTTCGTAGGCAGTGCTAGTTTAAGTCTAACCATTGCTGGATGAAGGTTTCCTCGGGCCGTGTCAGTCGTGGGAATTTTTAAACCATATTTTACTGTGCTGGTCAGTGTGGCAGCTTGATAAAGTCGGGGGAAGAGTCCAGATAGGTTAAGATATCACCCGCGACTGATAGGTTAAGATATCACCCGCGACTGATAGGTTAAGATATCACCCGCGACTGATAGGTTAAGATATCACCCGCGACTGATAGGTTAAGATATCACCCGCGACTGATAGGTTAAGATATCACCCGCGACTGATAGGTTAAGATATCACCCGCGACTGATAGGTTAAGATATCACCCGCGACTGATAGGTTAAGATATCACCCGCGACTGATAGGTTAAGATATCACCCGCGACTGATAGGTTAAGATATCACCCGCGACTGATAGGTTAAGATATCACCCGCGACTGATAGGTTAAGATATCACCCGCGACTGATAGGTTAAGATATCACCCGCGACTGATAGGTTAAGATATCACCCGCGACTGATAGGTTAAGATATCACCCGCGACTGATAGGTTAAGATATCACCCGCGACTGATAGGTTAAGATATCACCCGCGACTGATAGGTTAAGATATCACCCGCGACTGATAGGTTAAGATATCACCCGCGACTGATAGGTTAAGATATCACCCGCGACTGATAGGTTAAGATATCACCCGCGACTGATAGGTTAAGATATCACCCGCGACTGATAGGTTAAGATATCACCCGCGACTGATAGGTTAAGATATCACCCGCGACTGATAGGTTAAGATATCACCCGCGACTGATAGGTTAAGATATCACCCGCGACTGATGCTAGACACGGCTGGGAATCAAACTCAGATCGCTGGATTCAATGTGCAGTGTGCTAACCGCTACGCCACAGCACCGCCCCCCCCCCCCCCCCCCACTATTTATGTTGTATATGTATTTTCGTATGGGCTATATAAATGACCCCTTCCTGTGCATCGCGTTGCATAGGCATTCCCATCTACAACACCACGATATAGACGTGGTTTGTGTTTTTACGTGCAATCTGTCGCGTCGCTGACATGTGCCCCAACCTCTAGGATATGCGGTAAAAAAAATGAAATGTATTGCCATCCACCAGCAGGCTGTAACATTGGAAGGCTTCATCATATGATTGACATCGGGTTTCAAACCATGCCGGGCAATTAGGGGTAACTTCGGCCCGTGCGACTGGCTGGATGCACGCGTAGTCCGTCGGGGGTGTGATTTACACCACTGCTTACTGTCGCTTCCGGTCTCTGCACGAGATTGACAAGCGGATTTTATTAACAAAGAGCACTCTTTGGAAAATTAATCCCCTGTGAGATTTAAAATTGAGGAGGCTTACAAACAGTAGTAGAAGTATTACAAAAAAAATCGAACTCCTTGCCAAGGGCTTTAATGCTGCGAGTGTTCACAGCAATGCAAAAACAAAGCTGAACTTTGATGTGTGATTACAGCTGAAAGGAATATCGTATTAATATATATTGCATACATGAGGTGCAGCGGTGGCGTAGTTGTTATCGCTCTGCACAACGAAACCAGCAACTCGAGTTTTATACGGACCACGGTTAACAATGAGTGAGTGAAATTGGAACCCACCTACTCCCTCACGAACCTGCACAGTCCAGCGTGGTGAAGTATGTTCAAAATCCCTCATGACCTACACGGTGTGTGGATGCCTTCATTATAGCAGTGCTATTTTTGAGCCTGGCCTAGCTACATCATTGGTGTCGCGGCTGGAACTAAATTGTTGTTTATTTGCCAAATTATGGGCACGTCAAATCCCATTTACACCTTAAGATCATATTTATGGGTGTCCCGTGAGTAAAACACCTTACCAAGTTGAGTTGCACAACATTTTAAAGCTATATATACCGATTAGCGGTGTAAAACAATCGAGCTTTAATGTTAAAATAATATCTCAGCTCTGCTTCTGATGGCATACAAATTAAGATCGTGTGTAGTGTTTTAGAAGGTACTTTTCAATGTAGATTACTCGGCTATTTTAGCTGTTCAATCAATAAGCGACATGCTGTGCCTGACCCAGGCAATGACAAAGCTTTGCTCGCGTGCGATATTTGATATGCAGTGAAGTCAATGACATACAATTAGGACATACGCCCTGCATGCCTTTCTGCCTTGCAGGGTGCAAGTGTCTGTCTTCATTAGCCATGCATATCGCTCCTCTGGAACGAACCGCGGTATGCATGGCTTTATCAATAATGGATCACAGACTTCACTTAACATTCATGCCCACCTCAAGGTGGGTTTCATTCGACGATCTTCGTGGGTTAGCGCTTCATATAAAGTGGAAAACCGCAGGCGTGTGTTTTACTATTTTTGTGTGCTCGCCAAATCTGCTTTTCCACGAAGTTTTGAAATTCCGTAATCTTATGCTATAATAATTTAAACAAAATTTGAGTTTTAATTGTGGCTGTACAATTAAACCTGAGAAGGAGTTACATGTTCAGATTTCTATTCTAAGAGTTGGCAATTATACATTGTGATGATGGTAATGAAACAATAATATTATAAAGATGCATGTGACAGATTTCATCATCGTCATCACGAAGCATGGGCAGATAGCCCAGAGGTGTCATTTTGTGTTTAAACTTTCCTCTATCTTGTGCCAATATGCTCAAGGCGTGCACATCTTTCTGGCACTAATCTCTTATATCGTCAAGGCATTCTCTCTTTCCGGTTCCTTCCATTTTTCCAAACAACACACTGTTAATTTTCCTGTTGCTGTCCATCCTACATATGCGTGCAAATTTGCAAATAGTGCAAATTGTACTTTGTTGCCATCTTATCCGATCCCTTTATCTTTAGCCTTATTTTTCTAATTCCCTGTGCTAGTTCCAATGTTTTCTCAGCCATTTACTTTTGGATTTTACTACTAAGGGTATTTATGCTGCTACTGATTGCTCCACTATCTTCTTCAATGCTAATGCCTTGCTGTCTTTGCTAAGGTGTTCTATTTTTGCCCCCATGATTCTACTCGATATTTCCTCTTCATATTCCCAACTTATCTCCTCGTTCTCAAGTTCCCCTATGTTCCTCTTCTCATTTTGCATTCTGGACATGCGTTTTGGTTTTAGTTGTAGGCTGCATAGTACCATGCACTGGTCTGATGACACATTGGCTCCTTGGAATGTTCTGCAGTCGAACTGATTTTCTTTCATTAGCTCTTCCCATTCCTATGAGCATGGTTTTTCAATCCCATTATCTTTCTCAGGCTTACATGTGTAGTGACACAGCTGGATGTCACCATGCTGTAAGTGCAGTGCTGGCCCTAGAGGGCACGGTGTGTGTCGACCTGAAGGGAAGGTCGGGTAAGGCCATAACACCTTGGTTGACCCGGGAGGACACGTGACCGGTTAGAATGACAGGGGGGGGGGGGGCGAGAGGGGGCATTGAGGGTCACGTGATGGGAACCGAGGTTCTTCCTGAAGGTTCTGGAAAAGGGGCGTGGCCAAGGGCGGAACCAGCCACGCCGGAGAGAAATATAAGCCGAGTCCCGAGAGGGAGCTTGGCTGTCCGTCCCGGGGAAGAAACCCTTCGTCTACGACCTCCGATCTTCAAGTCTTCCAGCACGTGGACCCGGGCAGTATGCTGTTGGTCCCGGTCCAAAGTTGATAGTTATCCTGTAAATTTCGTAGTTAGCCAGGGTGGTCACCACCCTAGGTCGTTGTCTTGTTAAGGGGTAAAGTCACCCCGTTGTGTTGAAGTAATAAATGCGCTGCCTCCGAGTCTAAGTGTGCGGCTCAGTTAAACCCACTACACACGTGAAAACACTTTTATTGAGCTTTTATATATTCTAGAAAATATATAACTTATTTTAATACTAAAACTATTTTACAGCATCATTTATATAAAATATAATCATAAACTGTTACATCAACTTAGAGTCAATATTTTACTTGAAATCATATAATTAATAAATTACATTCCACCCACTATCAATTTACCAATGGATGAAGGCCTTCCCATGCTGTATTGCCATAGAGTTTTTTTCCACACTTCACCATGCTGGTCAGTGCAGATTTATATCACTTGCTACTGATGTTACCCATGGCTGTATATCGAATTCAGGTAATTGGATTCATAGCTTAGCTATTCCTGTACTATCCATTTATAATTATTACCATCCACTTTACATCAGACAATGTGTTTTGTTTAATAATTGTGACAGTACAATGGAAAAGAGTCCGGTTATTCATGTTCTCATAAACACAACAACTATTTACCTTACAAAGTCAAAATAAAATTGGCAATATAGCTGCTGCCAGGCGGAAAAGTTAATTTAATTTAAATCGACCAGGCATCACTTCCTGGGGGCTGAAGGAGTGTGACCATTAGATAGACGACCGTGAGATGCCCCAGCGCACCTGTGAATATGCCCCTTTGTGCGTGACGAACGACGACACGGCTTGCTATCTAACCTGTTACTGTGAGCGGCCTGAAACTTTATGGAAACATTCCTATCACATTTCCAGTCGTGCGGAACGCAATGGTGTCCTTTCCACGGTTGGCTACGTACGGTGCGAAAGAAGGTTCAACATACATAGTGGCATGACAGCACAGGTCAGAATTGCGTGTGTTCTTCAAAAAATACAATTTTTAATGCCGCTTCCCTTTAAAACATGAAAACAACAGGTCCAATATATGTGGAGACTCGCACAGCACTCGTCTCACATTCCAAAAGTTGCCAGTTCAATTTTTGTTCGGGGTGCGACTCAACCTAGCATCCCTCTGTACTCAAAATTAGTATTGCTTTGTGGAAAGTGGCTTTTCTGTCAAGAGACGGATCATCATAAAAACCCCCATGCAGTTTCCACCCTTGGCCCAGCACAACTCAGAGAGAGAGTAGCACCGTGTCATGCTCGCATGACATTTTAAGTTCTTAAAATACGTTTTATACATACAGTATATAAATCCCTTGGTGAAGAACGATGTTTTACTTACAACCACGGTGACTATTCAAACCATTACTACTCTCTTTGTCGTCGTCATCATGAACAATGAGTTCAGCACGAGCGGCGCGTGATCTTCAGTTGACACGTTTGTTTAGGTCCCCAGCAATGTGTGTTTTGGCGTTGTGATGGAGTGGTGAATAGTAATTTATTATGATAGAAGGCAAGCCTACACCTGTTTATAAATGCCGTACTATATGTAACCTAACTACATACCATATATGTACAGACATGCACATTCGGTGTCTATTTTTAATGGATGTTTTTGCTCAAAAACGAAGAAAATAATGATAGTATGAGGCGAAATGTCACGTAGATATACGATTCCAGGCTCATTTTATATATATATATGCACCAGGGAAGCACACATTTAATATTTTCACCCTTGATATTTGAATGTGATTTAACAAGCTCATTAAGGAACTGAATGTGATGACGTGTTGTCTTCTCCACTGCGTTTTTCTCACCTTCGTCACGAAGTGCTTACGCGATGCCATTGCTTAATAATGTAGGGCGGAACGCTTTCTGTGGCAGTTTGCCCTGACGCATCACCAGAAGATGCGAGATGTGAACAAGTAGCGACTTAACACTAGTGCATTCCCATTCAACTGTACGCCTAAATGCGAATGAATGGTCTGTGAACAATCATTGGACCATTAACACACCAGCAAACAACGTGGCAACATAGTGTTGTTTGAAGAAAAGGCGCAGCCCCGCAATCGCTTGCTCATGATACTGCTGGCAGAAAAGCCCTCTGTGAGAAATGGAGTTCTGGAGGGTATCCCTACGGGGTATTTGGGACGACCCTTTCAACCCTGGATAGACATCTTTAAAAAGTGCCAGTACCCACACTTTACCCCAACCACGCGCGATCCGCCAATTGACTGCGAAAATAACTCATTCATATTGCTGGGCGGACAGAGGCGGGTGGATTTAAGAAACTTGCCCTGATGTTTCGACTGCCGTACTGGGACAGCTCACAAAAGCAGACAATTCCAAGTCCCTTTTGCTTACCATTAACACGACAGCTTCCGTCGATTGGGGATTACTGCATGTAAAAATTTACCTCTGTTATTCTTTGGTTCTTTCCGTAAAGTCACAGAGATAGAAAATTAAATCTAATTTTTTTTGAAAAATTGTATATATATTTTTTTACATTTTTTACTTAAAACTTTTGTGACTGCAGGAATTCTTATGCTTGGTTCTTTCGGTAAAGTCATGTAGATAGAAAACAAAAATAATCAAATAAAAAGACTAAATAAAAAATAAAAACAATTTCTTTTTCTACGTGACTTTACCGAAAGAACCAAGAATTTAAAAAAGGAAAAACAACTTTTTTATTTTATAATTATGTTTTTATTTCAATTTTTACTTTATTTTCTATCTACGTGACTTTACCGAAAGAACCAAAGAAAATGAATTCCTGCAGTCACGAAAGTTTTAAGTCAAAATTGTACCTCTGTTCTAAAGCCTGCATGTCTAAGAGTCGATGCGTTAATTTTCTACCCCTAAGCAGAAACATGGCTATGTGTACATAACCGTGAATGTGAATTTACAAGTCTGTTGTATTGCAATGCAGGTACAGGATATCATTCCTAAGTAGGGGGGTTTGTTCGCAGTAATTACGTAGCATTAATTCAGCTCCGAGGCCATTGTGACCTGGTTGCCTTGATTTGATTGCATGTCACGTCACTATTCACAATGTAAACTTGTGTCTTGGTGTAATCAGATTGTTCTGTGGACTTCACATGAAGTGTACCGTCACTATGTAAAAGAATGTTCCGACAGAATGACATGAATTGTTTGTTAGAGAGAGATAGTTATTATAAAACATTATTTTATTATTTTGTTGTTTCCCTTCAACGTGACTTTACCGAAAGAACTAAGAATATGAATTACTGCAGTCACGAAAGCTTTAAATCAAAATTTAACATTAAATGCTGTTGAAAAAGCATTCAAATTAATTAACTGTGACAGTGTTTCGGTCAATTGGTTTAAAGTAAAAACAACTTCCTGCGCTCATTTATGTTGTGGTGCCATGAAACCATAAAGATCTTAGTTAAGGAGTGTGAGTCGTGTACTAACAACAGTTGCACAATTTATTTTGTTATACGTTTGTGTAAATATACCTCAAGGTCGGTTTTACAAGCCGTAAAGAACTTCAATAAAGCTACTTAACACTTTTTGTGCAAAGCTTATTCGAATGGTAATAGCATTATGAAATATTTGCCACAGGCTTAGTCACACACTGCATCAATGACCACCTTTGCAAAAACAATCGAAAGCATTCTAAAGATGTTGAAACGTCAATCCAAACATTACGTACATGTTGCATCCACGTTTTCGTAATGTTGACACAGTCCTAAGCCGCAAGTCAGTACAGACATTAAAACCTGGGTAACCACCAACAGGAATCTTCCCGGACTATTTACAGAACCAAGAATATGAATCCCTGCAGTCACGAAATCTTTAAATCAAAAGGTCTCTTTACCGTTTTGCTTTCAAACACTTTTTGAGAATCCATACGCAAAACGAATACCGTACTAGTAATGCTGTAGTAAGCAAGTATAGTGAAACCATTATTTATCCGCATACCTGACAACCCATACGGTTTACCCATATTTTTGTACAGGGAAATTGAGTTTGCATGTCCATACGGCATACAGCCGTTTCAATACGGACAAAATTGTCTTATATGTTTGTGTTCTCTCTTGTGATGGAACCTTGTAGGGTGAACATTGAGATGTATAAGGGCACAGGGTGATCAATAAGGTCTGAATTGGTCTGTAATAAGGTAGGCACTGATAAGGGGTTGAAAGATATGTATCCATGTGCATATAGGGAATGCTATTGGTGGATCCTATTATCCGCACTTGTTCGCAAAAGTATATCCTGATGTTTGCCTGGTTATCCAAGGATAAATGTGGACAATATGTTGCATTTTTATACCACTTTCTGGGCCACTCCTCTTACCTGTGAGAAAAAAAATAAGGTAATTTCAGCGCTTCTGAGAGACCGCTCACTTCTGTTACTGCAATTCACTCTTTTTACCCGTAACAAAATAAACAAAAAAATTATAATTTTTCCACCACTTACAGGTGACTTCTCTTATACGTGGATAAATATAACTGGGATGAATGTGCCACCCAGGCAACTCTGCTTATCCACTAAAATACATGAATAATATAATAAGACAATAGCTCCCCCTGGGAGACCACTCCTGGGTGACTCGTCTTTGGATTCATTATGGATGATTGGATGTATTTGTTGCCAAAATCTCGGTCACTCCAATCATTATCCGTAATAAATACGCATAAACTTTGATAAAAGGTGGTATCCATCCATGGATAAGATTTTTCAAAGATCGATTGAGGCAGCAGATATTTGGAGGCACTGATTAGAGGGGTTTTAATGTGACCCTATTGTAAAAAAACAAATATAAGTATTATTCCATTCTGTATATCCACATATAAATACAAATATATGTAATCTATGGGCATATTGGCATTCCATACCGATATTATCAAGTGGCATTTATTTAAGTAAGCAAACACTGGACTGGTTTCAAACCTCATGACTCTCATACCCACAGTCAGGATTGTAACAAAAAATGCGGCTAAATTACTAGATATTATTGGCAAGAACACTCCATATCGATATAAGCAATATGTGGAGACGCAGAATGGAGTTTTGCTCTTAATATATTTACGTTCACACGATAAATAAGTATTCGTACACGATTGCAAAATAAAAATTTCGTCTTGCCTGCTTTTTTTTATTTTATGAGATTATCTTAAGAGTCGTACTTTTATTTTAAGAATGTGAACATTAGACAGACAGTAGCTGCCAATGGAAACATTTTCTTTGGACTGTATGTGATGCACTGCGTCCCACCACACACCATTGCTTTGTGTGCTCTACCGATTTCCAATTATTTTTTTAAACTTGATTATCACTAAAGGGACAAAGCAAAAATACGATCATCACACGATCGAGATAGGCAGTGCAGCCCACTGTCGCTCACAACACGATAGTGTTTATTGCCAGTGTCTCTGCATTAGTCACTCACATGCTGTTTTACTGTATTGGCTCGTGATGAAGTAAAAACAACAATATTCACGTGTGGTCCTTTTTTCAATCCACTCGTGGATGAGGGTCACCTCACATTGTGGGCCAAGATACGTATTTAATATTACTTCACCATGCCGGTCAGTGCAGGTTGGTGAACTGGGAGCGGGGCAGGGGGGGTTACGAGTTCATAAAAAGTGTACGGTATATTACTACACTGCCCTCTACTGCCCACAATGTATATTTCACTGTTTGCTTGCACATGGTGGTTACTCATTAGCGATTCTTTCTACCAAGGTAATTTTTCTTTAACAATATCACTGCTTCATTCAATCCCAGTCCTTGTAGACATTTTACTGCTGCATCTATCCACCCGGTTTTCTGTCTGTCCCTTCTGTTTTTTTCATTTTTATGTGGATCCTGTCCTTTCTAGATTTGAAGCTTTCGTGACTGCAAGGATCCATACTCTTTGGTTCTATTCGGTAAAGTCACGTAGGTAAAAAATAAAACAACAAAAATCACGACGTTTCGGCCACAACACAAGTGGCCTTCATCAGATGAAGGGACCGTGCTGTCACGAAGACAGCGTAGAAATCAAGCCTCGACTTTCTTAATTCCTACGCTGTCTTCGTGACAGCACGGTCCCTTCACCTGATGAAGGCCACTTGTGTTGTAGCCGAAACGTCATGATTTTTGTTGTTTTATTTTTTACCTACGTGACTTTACCGAATAGAACCAAAGAGTATGGATCCTGTCCTTGTCCATGTCACTGACGTCCCAAAACCACTGTCGTCTTCATTCCTTAACTTTGACTCTGAAAATTGTTTACCGTTTTCTTATACTGGAATTTTTCAGTTTCTGCACTGTATTGACATTTCTGGAATCTTTTTCAGCGAACTCATCTCAGTTCAACGAACCCATCTCAATATGTAAAGGAACGACTATCCACATGTTGACGTCGAGGTGCACACTGCTCCATCGTCATTATTAGGTCATTACGGTTTATTGCCATTGCTATTTGTGAATGTCCATGAGAGTTCTCATGAGTGTATTCTAGCCACGGTACCACCAAAAATAACACGAACAAACAAATGTCTTCAACTTCCAGAAAAGCTTTAAAACATTATTATGTAGTATTCTGTATCCTAGGCAGCATTCAATGTTGAAAAAGTGCTGTTGTCCATACGGCTTTTCACCTGATTGTAAACATTTGTTGGCTAAAACCCAATCATTACAATGCCAAATACTAAGTAGTGCATTTATAATTATAATATAATACTATTACAACAATATAGCTTGGACTTATCTATATTTTAATATATAATCACAATATTACGTACAGCCTTTTGTCAAGCCACTGCTGGATGAATGCCTCCCCATTGTCATTTCAGTAATGGGGAATCTGGCCACACTTCATCACGCTGGTTAGTGTGGGTTTGTGATTGGGAGGGCTCAGGATCCATTCAAATATATAACTCTCCTTGAATGTTAGTGATGGCTGGGATTTGGATTCAGGCCACTGGGTTCCAAGTACGGAATGCTACCCACCGTGCCCTTGCTGTGGTTTGGATGTGTCCAGTGTCTAATCGCAATTGGCTATTTTTGTGTCAAAGGCTTACGTCCCTGAGATACATTCAAAGAACAGACGTTTAACTTAGATGGAGGAAGAACGGAGACAGTATCCCAGATCAGTGGAACTTGCAGCTGTAGCTGAGCTAGTTTAAACAAATGGGCGTCTGTGCTGATAATTTAATAGAGTGGTTCTGGACAGTGAAATGTCAACATAGTAGCAGTATCTATGACCCATAAAACTCATTGAAATGGAATGGATTGAAAGGGTTTTTAAATAAATATATTGGCCTAAATTGCCCATTGCCAATGACCAAATCACCTGATCCTATCAGACCTTGGGTTGAGTCTGGAAAGTGCTTGGATGTGTAATGACGACTTGACACTTCTCTTGCGTTGGCACTTTATTGAAGTAACGTTCACTAGACATCAGGCTCCACCGGCAGACTCCACCGTCCTCTTCCGTCACCTGACCACGCTCCCTTCTCGAACATTCCCGTAGCCACCAGTCCCTTCGCACTCACAACTGATACCCCTGTTATTATCTACCGTGGCCACTAGTCCCCTCACACCGCAAGCAGGCTCTATTGTCACTACAGATGGATGCCCATCATGTGCGGTGGATGAGGCTCTGTTCCCCTCACCTTCACTAAGGCGCATTGACCAGTGTGGTGAAGTATGGTCAAACAATTCTCACGACCCCGCATGACAGGAGGATGCCTTCATCCAGCAGTGGATTGACAAAAAGGGGCCGTACATGTACATCTGTCCAGTGTAAGAAACATTCTGCGGGTAAACTGTAACCAATGATTTTCCATATTGATGTTTACCGAGAGGTGAGAGGTCAATAACGTTGCAACAACAAAAAACCTTGGTAAGAACTGCAGTTATGTTACAAAAATAAGCAAATTAATAATACCTTTTCACTAAAAACAAACACATCCTTTAAAAATAGAGTAATGCTAAAAATGCAAGTAACATGGGAAGAAAACACCATTATATAAACATAAAAGATGTAAAGTTTAATCATTATTTAATCAAAAAATACATAAAAAATAACATAGAGCGAATCGTTAACGTAGAAGGTTTTTCTGTTATGTAATATTCATGAACTTTCATAATAGAGGTTTTTTTGAGTTAGATCACGTAAATATATAAATGTGTCGTTAAAACCCGCCACCACCCGACACAGCCAACTAGTAAGGGTTGTCACGTAAACAGAACGTGGCCAATTCGTCACTAGTACAGCACACCGGTGTGTTGGAGAGCCAAGCCACAACATTTATAATCTGAGTACGACGTTTCACCAGTAATTACAACTAGCTTCATCAGGCGACAGACAGACAAATCCCTCCAACACACCGGTGTGCTGTACTAGTGACGAATTGGCACGTTCTGTTTACGTGACAACCCTTACTAGTTGGCTGTGCCGGGTGGTGGCGGGTTTAACGTCACATTGATATATTTACGCGATCTAACCCAAAAAACGTCTTGTGGATGATATTGGTCGCGAAAGCCTACGTGTTAATCTTCATGAACTTTACCCAATAATTTCATAATAATCATCATCAACCATGATAGATCCCCAAACCATCGCCACCTTTCACAATCTTGCGTTTCAACAATCTACCTCGCACGAGTTGATTAATCTTCATTGGACTCCCGATGATTTATTGTAAGACGCTTGTCGATCATTCTGCTTTATTGCTTTAAAATCTAAATTAGTACGAGGATGAGAAAAACACCAAAACACAACAAAATAATTCCCCTTTCAAAAATGGGTGTTTTTCTTTTTGATAGGAGTGAGCTGACCTGGAGAGTGAGCGAAATCATGCATCGGGGTGAACAAACAGCTCAAGAAACCACCATCACCACCATCACACTACCACAGAGCTATAGAAGCTGAGCTAACACCTGAGTGTGCAACAGTGCGTGTGTGGACAAGGCAAGCGCGTGGTGGCTAAAGCGCAGAGAGTTAGAACTTATTTCGCACCATACGCAGCCAACCGTGCTATTCAAATGTGCGGGGCGGGGGGGTAGGGGAACAACACATTAAACACAAAAAGCCGTTTTAAAGTAACATGATGCATCTGCCAGTCATCTCAGTCAACCCATGGCACCTGGGTCTGTTCCGTGAACTGCCAGCGAGCCTTCAACACTTCACGTGGCCTCAGTGTACCTAGCATGGCACAAGCGCCGTGGTTACGTCACCGCCACTTAGTGGTGAACGGCGGTTTTTTTTGTGTTTGGACAAGGAGAAGGGAGAGAGTGTGGACTGCACGCCATTCAGCATCCATCCATTGTGGCGAACGGATGACCACGGTGGACGAGGGCTGTAATGGCGAGACGGTGCCATAGGCACCACCGCAGCTCGATGCAAATGCCGTGGTTGTAATGGTTAGCACAATGGACTTGCAATGCAGAGGTCACCGGTTCAATCTCCCGGCACGGCAGTCGAACGATGGAGGCATTTCTTAAATCCCCCACATTTCTTCACCCAACAGTTTATAATGGGTACATCACAGTTCGTCCATCTGTCGGTCACGTGTGGATGGGGTAACTTGTGAGTACTCTCACCTCTTCAAAGCTGTTTGGCCAGCACGGCAGAGTAGGCCAAATATCCTCTCGAGGGGCTCTATAGAGCCCCCTCTAAATGGAGGCCCTTCCACCAGCAGTGTCATGAGCAAATAATTGCAGGTCTGCCCCCTTTAGCTTTTAACATCATGTTTAGTTGTAAATGATGCAAGGACAAGCAGTGAAAAAATGGTTCCCATAGCCACGGTGTACACAAACAGCCACTTACCTCCCAGCATTGTGTCTACTATTAAGTGCATTTATGCGAGATAACCAGTAAGCTTCAAGCGTAAAATCCTATACGGTACTCATTCAATGAAGCAGGGTACGTGCCTTATACAACATACTCAAATACAAGATCAACAAGATCACTCCTCAAATCAGCGCCTGTAATTTAGCAAAAGTTCCATGAAGGTGTAATCCAATGTAAAAATAATAAGATGGCAGTATTAACTGCGTGGTTGAGATACTGCCAACAAATCCCTCATATGCTCGAGATTAAGTGTTTCCCAACAAAATTAAACGTTTGAGAGGTCTCCCATACCACATAGCAGAAACATCCAAAACAATCACAACTGAAATGTTCGTGAAATCTCAGTGCGATGTGCGTTGCCAATGACATGGCGGAGACTCGTTCCCGAGTGTGTGTGTGTAATTCTAATTGGGAGTGGTGGCACAGTGGTTAGCACACCGTGCGACGAACCCAGCGCCCCGAGCTCGACCAATAACAGTGACGAATATGTTAACCGGTTCTGGGCCTCCCCTAGGTCGACTCAGCCTCAAATGGGTACCTGGTGTGGTGTGTAAACATCAACATTGGCGAGACAAAGGCGGCCGGGTGCAGTATGGCCCTCCCACCCCCTAGTGTGCTATGCCAGCCTTCCTAGGTGTTCGTTAACAGCGTTTGTTAAAGGCTATAGTGGGTTCTTTGTCTTTGTAGTGTTATCCTATCTCAAACAGTTATCGAAGTAGAATTACTAAATGCAGGACAGCCTTCATAGTATCATAGCAGATTTTTGTTTATGTTTGTGGACATACTTGACTGTTCACTTTTCCGATGTGAAAAGTAGCTACCTTCAAATGCAGTGAGTTAAGTATGCTCCCTAATCCTTGAACGGTTATACGACTAATTTTATCATTCAGTAAGCCGGGAAGTATTCACGACTTTAGCGAGCCATTTAATTTTCGTTATTTGGGGGCCACGTGTGTGAATGAAAAGGTACAGAACTGCGATTATGACACGCACAATTGGTGAATTAAGATGGTTGGAATCAATCATTATTGATTCGCGTATAAACCCCTAACTTATGATGATTCTACTGAACATTATTTTAATGTTTTACTCCAATAGCGACCTGCACGTATCTCATAAAAAACACCTGTTCAAACATCCAGTTGTTTAACTTTGCATTTTGGATAAAGCGTTAACAAAAACTCTAAATATATGACATTTCTATTACCATGATTTCTTCACACTGGACAATTTTTCGCAAGCGTTTTTTTTTTACTTTCGTCGCACCGATCGCAACTTTGCTAGCTGGCGCTTTTGTACGAGCAGCTGCTTCTAAAAAGGCACCTTCATGTAAAAGTCATCCGAGGCTGTGTTTTTCGAACGCCCGATGAGTAAAAGCGTTTGTTGGTACAGTCGTCCGCTCATGGAGCTGTTGCCATGCCCACTTTGTATGGCCCCTGGCACTTCAGGGTAACGCCAGTGGAGCCAGGAATAGATTGGTTGTGAAGCTTCACCAAACAAATACTGCTAATTTCCCATGATGCCTTTCCAGACATTGAAACCATTCCTGGGGGGGGGGGGGGCAAGAGATCGAGATTTGTATCCCCAATGTGTGCGCGGCACAATGCTGGGAGATTTCCTATTGTATTGCATAACACACTGTACGAACACATGGCTAGAGGAACGTTCTTTGCAGTGAAATGGTAGACATGGTTGGGGTTATTTTTTTTTCCCCACGTTTCCATCAATCTTTATTTTCAAAACAGACCGCCACGCCTGCACAACAAAACACCTGGTTTTATCAAATCAATGGCAGTCCTTTCATCGAGCCATTAAGCCGCTTGTCACACAACGCCCAACGGTACCATTGTGTGCCCGACGCAGCGTCGTGCACATTTCCAATCATTTCTGCGAGGCATATTTTCACTGGGTTGTAAGCAAGCTCTATCAATCTCAATGGATGAAAAAAAAACTGGACTGTAGTAGTTAATAATGAGTGTTTGTTTTTTTTCTACTTCAACATAAATGTATTTACGGCACGTTAAATTGCTGCGGTGGAAAACCATGTACTTCCTACATGAATAATGTACGCCAAGCCATTATAACTTTGCTGCAGCTGCATTTTATGCGACACTGAAATTAAATGTTAATGCTTATTGCGTTACTAACACGTATCTGTATAAATTTGAAATGCGAAAACATTCACTTATATTGCAGTATTCAAGGACTGAACCTTGTCACGTGATATTTATTAATGGCCCTTTTCCATTGGTTTTTGCCCACACGTTATGGGACACATGCCACCTCACTGCAGCCTCTCTGGAAGAATAAAAATGGGAATTGAGTAAGAGCTCCAAGGACTCTGCCTTTTAGAAATTGATCACAGTTCTTGAATAATGTACATTTACAGCGCGTTTGGCTATCCACTGCTGGATGAAGGCCCCAAATAACCCTGCACGGGTTGTGGGTGTTATTTCACCATACATCACAATGCTGGTCTGCGCACTGGCTGAGCATAGTGCAGTCCAATCATGGATTTTTCTGCACTGGTGACAAAGCAGCCCCGGAGAAGCCTACAACACCTGTTTTATGTATGTGGCTGCCAATCCAAGCACTATCCATGCTGAAACCTGCCTAGCTTCCGAGATCTGCCGTGATCCCTCTGATTTGTACAATAACAGCAACAATTAAAAAAACACGCATAAATGCCCTTGAAATGTTCACAAGAAAAAAACGCAAATTAAAACCTGTCATCATCAAAAGCAAATGATTTGCATATGAAAAGAAATGTATCTGCAGCCGAGCAGCATGGAGGGTAACCTGCTGCAATTCATTCCACTTAGGAGCACTTATAATAACATAGTGCCATCACATCTGATGCTTATTTTACAGATGCTTCCTGACCCGATGCCAGATATTTTATGGTATTTTGATATGGTCGAAAGTAACTCATTGAGGATAAATGGCACCTGTCGATGTAAGATCTTTTTTTTTATCAGATCAAGAACTGTATAATTAACCCCCGACAAGCTTGAGTTCGTGCAATTACAGTGTTCCAACGTGAAAAGCTGCAATTTACCTCGTGTGTGAAGAAAAATTTTTTTATACTCTTTGGTTCTTTCAGTAAAGTCACGTAGATGTAAAATAAAATAAATCACGACGTTTCGGGCGCAACACAAGCGTCTGTCATGCTCTCCCACCTGATAACGGACGCTTGTGTTGTGCCCGAAACGTCGTGATTTATTTTATTTTATACCTACGTGACTTTACCGAAAGAACCAAAGAGTATGGATTCCTGCAGTCACGAAAGCTTCAAATCAAGATTGAAATATATTTTTTATTCCGTGAAGATTAGAAAATTCCAGAATGAAACTAATCCCACACGCTGCCTTATAGGACCACTTGGAAATAATTATTAGTCGTGAAATGTATTTACTAGAGTTACGTGCAAGATGTATGACAAATGTATGTACACAATCTGAGTACGGCATTCTAACCTGTCTGAAATTGATTGTTCCCTGTAACAGTGGTTAGTACAAAATGCAGTCCGAAATGGTCAAAGTAGGTCTATAGGTTTGATAGCACATTGCGTTTCAATTAAGGAGAAATAATAAAATAACATTCAAATCAAATGAACCTTTTATCAGACACGTTGAATAACTTTCCCGTTTTCCAAAACGGGAATGGTTTCTCTTGAAACCGCCGCTTTACTGCCACTGTGCACAGTACAGCACTGTGATGAATGCATTGTTTTTTTAGAATAGCCTCCAAATTACAAAGAGGTTTGAATATATAACAGGTCCCTGCAGGGTGGGCTGGTAGGAACATTGGAATTTTTCACTTCGTTAAAGTATTGAAAGGGGACGGACGGACGGACACATTAATCTATTGCAGGCTGGTACACTCCGTATACAACTTCGTTCCTACCAGTAAAAGTAAATCCTTGAATGCAAGTGTGCTATGAACCTGGAAATGAGTTTGATTCCCAGGCATCACTAATGAGTGAGCTACATGAAGCCACTTCACCAGCGCGCACAAACCAGTTCGAAGCGTGGTCAAAATAACCCCCATGACTGGCATGGAATGGCAGGGCCTTGAGCCAACAGCTGATTGACAAACGACTAAAAATGTAATTAAGTCATTACATATTTTTTTGTTTAATTACGATTAATATATTTACACCATTCAAATTCGGGTAGCCACCCATGATGAAACTGCTTTCTCAGGTATAACGAGTTAATCGGTCACCAATGACATTAAAAAAACTCATTACGGAAGGGTTAGGTTCCAAAGAGAGATCCGTAACCCGAATTTTTCGTATGTCGGAAACTGAACAATTTTTTTCCCAGAATCAAGATGAAATATCATAGCCGGCAATGTTTATCTCCCCCACGGGATTACCTAGTTCGTTTTCTCTTCGTACTCTATGGCGCTGTCAGCCGTTCTCGATCGCGGCCTGTATTGTATTGTATTGCTGTACATACACTCTATACTTCCTATTATTCTTTCATGTAATCGAATACCTACCCTGACACTACCCATAATTAAACTAATGGAGCATACACTGTATCCCATTCATTATGAATACCACGAAACATTTTAATATTAATTGTTAACAGAAAGTGGTCACTTCCGAATGTTCGTTTAGCGTGCATTCGGCTCGGCCTAGACTTCCCCGATCGCTGTTGGCTGAGACCATAAACAATCGAAGTGTAATTGTGTTAAATAAAGTACACGTAGTAAATAACTCATGAAATAAACTTAAAATGAAGAAAACTTGCAATATTACACATGGGAATTTGTAGTTCAAAGCATAGAAAACAAACAATTACGTAATGATATAAACGGAAAATAATTACGTAACGCTACAAAAATCAATTTACCTTCATCTTAGTGAAGCTCGGTCAAGGCGGCAGGTATTCATCCGCAATTTTACCACACCACTATTTGCGCTTACGTAACTAACACTGACAAATCCGCATATTTCATTTTTTTTACATGATCTATGGGAGCATTTCTGTAAAATTGGATTTCCACAAGTCAGGTCTTCTGCAACCCGGGAAATGTACTTCATTTTAAAAAATAGTTTAACTAAAATGGCCTATTTCAGCTCTGAGACTTAAAACAATAATTCCAGTGAATTAACATGAAAATGAAGATTCGTTGTGGTGTGCTTTTAAAGGTGTATTTCAAATGTGGATACAAAGTTACTTCAGAACTAGTTCCATAATATCAAGATGTTGATGAGATAATTCGAATTGGGGAGAAAACGAACCATGTGGTCTTAGCATCAGTGTCCTCTGCCATGCAATTAATTCCACTGCACATTTGTCCTTAATTGGCAAGTAACAGGGCTCTGTTATAACAATATGTGCTTGCACTTGGGCCCTTAGTTTGTCCTCGGAGACCCCTGCATTAGCAACAGGTTTTGGTCATGTCATGAGAAGTCATTATATTGACAGAACATATCAGCAATTATTTTATATGATGGGTCATATCTAAAGGTTAAAGGTTACCTGAAGTAGCCCTGTGTGTATACCGAGCTAATTTAGGCCATATAAGCAATGCTAACGACAAAGATAAACATGGAAGAACTGAAATATGGCCAGGAAGCAATCGACACACCAGGGCTTTAAATTAAATTGTAAAGAAATTAAAAGGCGTGTGTTGATCTTTCTGGGGCAATCGCCCCAAGTGGCTCAAGCCTTGAAAGCAGCGAAACATTACAATAAACCGTAACAATGTACTCTTGGGTAAGACGACCAGGGAGAATCTTCACTGATAATCTGGATATAGGATGGATTGTTGTTTGCCACAGAATAGTATCAACCCATTCTGACAAGATAAAACACTCTGGACATGTCTGCAGAGCACATTAAGTTTGAGGGGGGTGGGCTGAGGCTGTTAATTTTGGGGGGCCCTCTTTGCATATTAATTTATTTCCCTTAACTGTTTTACCACCACTCATGCCCAATGATAAACACTGCATTGTTACATGAGTTTAAATGTGATGTACAAATTGGAAAACTAAAAAAAAGATGCAACAAACAAAAGTGGTTTAATGTTGACATATAACCGGGAGATATACATATTGTGATGCTGCAGCTTGAATTTGCAACTTAGCGAGGATTTATGATTGTGCTACAGCCACTGCATTTAAACTGTGGCTGCATCCACTAAAGCCCCTGTGTTCACCTGGCTCTGCATGTACATCCCACTTTTGACAGTACAGTAGCAAATTTTATGCTGTACATACATCAACCAATAAATGTTGGGTGTTTTATTGACTTATATGAACTTTCATGTGTAGCTATCGAATGTGCAGGGAGTGCAACTGCAGCGGGACAGATTTTGCCAACGGCACCTGCATACAAAGAGGGAAGGAAATTGGACAGAGGGCCCTGTTTCATTCCTTGTACCACCAGAATCCATGCCAGCGATGCTACGTCACTGATTTTGTGTAAAATTGGATATCTAAAATTATATGTTTATATTGGTAATTAATTATTTCTGAGATATATTAATGCAACATGCTGTATAACAATGCCATGCGGCCTTTTTGAAGATAAAGATGCACTGCTGGGCATCCCAATTGAGATGCCTTAAAGTAGCTTCAAAAACGTGCTATCATATTAAAAATGCACGAATATTATGAACACGTTTGGATCTGAACTAGTACCTGTGGCGATAAATAACCTACCTGTCAAATAACAACAGGATACTTTTTGTAACAAGTGATAGCGATGAAAGTAGCACAATCCTGCTGTGACAAACATTTTTTTATTGTGTCTGCTTGTAGGCTCCCAGGCGGTACATCTGCATAATACAAATTTGATGGAAGGCACTCTTGATAAAACGTCAAGACTGAAGCAAGAGAAAATTCAACATGGTGACTCACAAGAAGAGTGCATCATGCCAAGCTGCTCCTCAATCACACCCCCAAGAGAGCCTGAGCTCACGATGACCTTAGGCACTAAAGTAAAACAAAATTGGCGGTCTCCTTGGTGAAGAAATATTTAAGTTTCAGCTTCATTACTCAAACCGATTACCGACTCGCAGATAAATATAGCTGCCCCACATCGCATTTGATGATGGTCAGTGCTGATATTGTAAAATGGGCAGCAGCTGACTAGTGCTGGCCGAGCTTGCATTGGAAAAATGTTTCGCTCGGCAAAATGCCCTCGAGGGACTTTACTGAGCCCCCTCAAGTGGGGGCCTTTCCGCCAGCAGTGGCATGAGCAAGACATTGTCGGGCCTCGCCTTAACCTATTTATTATCACTTTCAAACTGAATCCGTCAAGTAAGGTTACATGCGATAGTTTAAAAAGTAATCGCTTGTTAATGCCATTGTAGCCCATTGTCTTTTCCAAAAATGGCGGGGGAAATTGCAGTCTTAAATAAATAAGCTTTGAAGCAGTGGCTACTGTATAAATGCTGGAGGCAAAATGTTACAATTTTGGCCAAATGTGCAAATGTAGCGCCAACCATATAATGTGATCCCCTATGGGTGTTTGGGTTGTACCGTGCATTGCGCAAGGTTTTGCTCCACATGCTGGCTGCTGTTGGTGCACACAGTTCTTAATGCTGATTGGCCCAGTTCTTAGATGTAGGCCGGTCGATGTTGTTTTTGAACACAAGTGGAGCGCAACGTCGGACACCTTTACGAACAACACACAGTACAACCTGAAAACAGATCAGAGGGCTATGCAGCATGGCCACAAATACCTGCGCAGTCATGTAATCACGGGAATACAAGTTTGAAACGGAGTTGCTTTTCAATTTTTCACTCAGGTTTTAATTTGCTTTTCAATTGGGTGCCCATGCTGTAACTAAAATACTCACGTGGACGTGCATATTTGTCAGTGGGCCTGGCATCAAGGCTGCTATTAAATATTGTACAAACATGCCCACGTGATGAAAGCTAATCAAAGTAATCTGTGTACCAAAAATGTTTAAAGAAATAGCCTTTGCATGATTTCAAATGATAAACACGCGACGTGGACAACATGCCCACTGTACAGCGCATATTTTCTTTAAAGCATTGGTGTACCCAACCTTAAAACAGCACACAGTTGGGGTTTTTTTCACCACTGCCAATGTGTGGCAATCAGTAGTAGTGCATTGCACAATAGGCCTGTATGTGCATTGCATTGCAAATATACACGGAACACCTGACTGATCCCAAGTGACTGACGTTACTGAGCTGCATTCGCGACATGTTATGTTTTCCATTGTATTTCCTTGTCATCGAATGTTTATTAGTCATCAACATCATCACCATCAGCCATGATCAATCCACTGCTGGATTAAGACCTCTAATCTGTCGCCATCTCTCAAGGGTTCTGCAACGTAACGTTCAACCTCACACCTGCACACGAGTAAATTGTATCACTCTGTCTCCCTAATGGACGTCCTCTTGAACATGTTTCACTCTGTTACTATCCTTGATCCTTGGCCACTATCCCGTCTATCAACATATCTCGTCGTGCTCATGCACACTATTTGTGATAATTGTATATTTCATGTTTTTTAATGTCAATCCTATTTTTAACGGTGCCCACATAATGTCGCATTTATAATGTGAACCCTTCAAATACCTTGGACGGCAAGGATCCAGCTTTTTAAATCCCACCACCGCCGAGGAATGATCCAGAGAATTGTCTGTGGCAAAAGAGCCATTACAATACCCTGTATAAAACTGTATTAAAAAAAAAACTGAGAAGTGAAAAAAAGCATGAGAAAGAAGCATGCTTGGGTTTACAATGAGAGACGCAAATGAGCACATGGATTAGAGAACATGCACCGGCTAATGACAACATTCCAACTTTTAAGAAAATTAGGTGGGCTTGGGTAGGACACCGCTAGAAGGTCTGAAGGCTGATGGTCAAGAACTATAATGGAGTGGCAGCCAAGGAATGGAACGTGTACAAAAGGGTCTCCACTGGGGAGATGGACCGAGGAAATAAGCTCACGTACAGGTGCTAGGTGGATTGTTACATTGCAGGATCGTGAGGTACAGTGAGGGAAAAAAGTATTTGATCCTCTGCTGATTTTGTACGTTTGCCCACTGACAAAGAAATGATCAGTCTATAATTTTAATGGTAGGTTTATTTGAACAGTGAGAGAAAGAATAACAACAACAAAATCCAGAAAAACGCATTTCAAAAATGTTATAAATTGATTTGCATTTTAATGAGGGAAATAAGTATTTGACCCCTCTGCAAAACATGACTTAGTACCTGGTGGCAAAACCCTTGTTGGCAATCACAGAGGTCAGACGTTTCTTGTAGTTGGCCACCAGGTTTGCACACATCTCAGGAGGGATTTTGTCCCACTCCTCTTTGCAGATCATCTCCAAGTCATTAAGGTTTCGAGGCTGACGTTTGGCAACTCGAACCTTCAGCTCCCTCCACAGATTTTCGATAGGATTAAGGTCTGGAGACTGGCTAGGCCACTCCAGGTCCTTAATGTGCTTCTTCTTGTGCCACTCCTTTGTTGCCTTGGCCGTGTGTTTTGGGTCATTGTCATGCTGGAATACCCATCCATGACCCATTTTCAATGCCCTGGCTGAGGGAAGGAGGTTCTCACCCAAGATTTGACGGTACATGGCCGCCGTCCATCGTCCTTTTGATGCGGTGAAGTTGTCCTGTCCCCTTCGCAGAAAAAACACCCCCAAAGCATAATGTTTCCACCGCCATGTTTGACGGTGGGGATGGTGTTCTTGGGGTCATAGGCAGCATTCCTCCTCCTCCAAACACGGCGAGTTGAGTTGATGCCAAAGAGCTCTATTTTGGTCTCATCTGACCACAACACTTTCACCCAGTTGTCCTCTGAATCATTCAGATGTTCATTGGCAAACTTCAGACGGGCATGTATATATGCTTTCTTGAGCAGGGGGACCTTGCGGGCGCTGCAGGATTTCAGTCCTTCACGGCGTAGTGTGTTACCAATTGTTTTCTTGGTGACTATGGTCCCAACTGCCTTGAGATCATTGACAAGATCCTCCCGTGTAGTTCTGGGCTGATTCCTCACCGTTCTCATGATCATTGGGACTCCACGAGGTGAGATCTTGCATGGAGCCCCAGGCCGAGGGAGATTGACAGTTCTTTTGTGTTTCTTCCATTTGCGAATAATCGCACCAACTGTTGTCACCTTCTCACCAAGCTGCTTGGCAATGGTCTTGTAGCCCATTCCAGCCTTGTGTAGGTCTACAATCTTGTCCCTGACATCCTTGGAGAGCTCTTTGGTCTTGGCCATGGTGGAGAGTTTCGAATCTGATTTATTCATTGCTTCTGTGGACAGGTGCCTTTTATACAGGTAACAAGCTGAGATTAAGAGCACTCCCTTTAAGAGTGTGCTCCTAATCTCAGCTCGTTACCTGTATAAAAGACACCTGGGAGCCAGAAATCTTTCTGATTGAGAGGGGGTCAAACACTTATTTCCCTCATTAAAATGCAAATCAATTTATAACATTTTTGACATGCGTTTTTCTGGATTTTTGTTGTTATTCTGTCTCTCACTGTTCAAATAAACCTACCATTAAAATTATAGACTGATAATTTCTTTGTCAGTGGGCAAACGTACAAAATCAGCAGGGGATCAAATACTTTTTTCCCTCACTTTATGACGATAGCTTGGGGAGACCTTCATCCAGCGGTGGATTGATCACGGCTGACCATGATGATGTGAAAACCCGATCACACCATAACAATGTGTTGTGTTGTGCGCATTTTTAAGCAATCGAAAAAGAATACACAATTAGTAGAATTGATTAAAAGTAGGAATTAATGGCCACAATCTTGAATATTCCAGACAATGAGGCCTATGTGCCACTATGCCTTGCACTAAACTTTATTCATCAATACTCTTGTTTCTCATTTCAGGTGACACAGCAGATACACAACAGAGGCAAAGACTATGTTTATTTAGTTCAGAAGTTACAGAACCTGATTCATCTCACGTATAGTTCCCGTGTCTTTTTTAGAGAGAATTATCAATGTTCACAGGGGTAAAAAAAAAAAATCTTTCTTTGGAATTCCACAAGCTGCTCCTTATCGATTGATGCCACCATAACATTTAATGCTTTTCAAATGCTTTTCAATGTGGATTAATACATGGGTAAAACCACAATAAAAAAAACTCTACTCTGTGTGGTGCTCAGCCACTGCGCCCAAAATGGTGCCAGGAATCTGGGCAAAGCCTTTAAAGCATTGCTGCTATTCTTCAAATAGCAGCTAAATGTTCTGCTCTTTGAATCCGAGTGCTAGATCAGCAAATGATTTCTATTTTTTTCACTTGTTGCTCTGTTTCGTATGTGAAGCTTCTCATGATGAATTCTGTAAAGATAACAACCTTGTTTTTTTGTGTGATTCATGAGTCATAAGGCTTATTTTTAAACTCCGCAGATATTGACATTTTGTACGCATATTTATTATGAAAACATGATTGCAGCAACACTGCAATAGTTTGTAAGCGTTAGCGCTTTGGAAACTGGGTCACCATTGTAAAGAATTAGATTTTAATTCAGTTTTTAATTGGCATTGCAGCCTGCTTAAAGAAAGTATTAGAAAACGTGAACTGTGCCAGATGTTTTTTATTAAGTCAAAATGCCATAATTCCCTTCCCTTTCCATCGCGTGCCAATTTGAAAAATCTGCACAACTCGGTTGGAGAAGGCAGGTAAGTAAAGCTGAAATGTAATTACATGCTTACCAGACCCACAAATAGCAATTGCTTAATTTTGCACCAAATATGAACCATTTATATCTTTCAACTTGTAACGTCACCAAAGTGTCAAATACATGTTTTAAGCCGTGAATATCCCATTTAAGCGTGGGAATAGTTTCGTACGTTTTAACATTTTATATTATAGAATCATCCATTTGTAACATTGCATAGAGCGATTCTACATGGAAGCGGACACAAGTGACTGCAAGCTCGTCATTCTCACGCTTTCATTGAAAAGCCCCGCATGAAGTCACCTTGCTCACACTACAGATGGGCGCCACCACACTGGAAGACACCCCGACTAGAACTACAGGTTACATCACAGCTCGAGCTGCAGGTTAAGGCCGTTTGTTTCTTTTCCTTTCTGAATGTGCCCAAAGCAGCTGCGCAAGCATTCTGTCTTGAAGGTGCCACGTGTTACCATGGCTACTGCCTAGAACAGTGGTTCTCGACCCCGAGGGTACACGGACTCCTGGGGGGAGGGGGGGGGGTCTGTGGTAATCTCCCATGGGGTACGTGAGATGATTTATAAATGCGTGGAATTATGTCAAACGTGAGCGTAATTAGTGAATAATCATGTATGCATATGCCGATGTAAGATAACTACGATACAATTTAAATGCATATGGTAACCTAGAACGATGTGAAATACCGTTCTAAACTCATTTATAGTAAAAAAAATGTGGTTTCCAAGAGTAACCAGCGAACGCGAATAAATCACGCCGTGCATGCAGAGCACCCGTTGATTTGTTCTATTTGCTTGATAGCTAGTGTAGGGTACCTAACAAAATGGACAATTGGTTAAAATATTGATGTTCATTATTCGTACATTTATTCATCAGAGCCATTTTGGGTCAGGCAAGGGGTTACTCGCTTGAAACAAAATTCAACAAGGGGTACAGTCGCCAAAAAAAAGGTTGAAAACCACTGGCCGAGAGGGCCTCTTTAATACAAAATTAAATGTTCTTCAGGGTAAACAGTGGCATAGTGATCAGCGCAATGGGCTATACAGCTGGCAACTCGAGTTCGATTTCGAGCCAAGGGCTAACCGCACTGCTAACCTGCCCCCTCCAACATTCAAGAGCCTGCAGAACCGACACCGCGTGGGGAAGGCCTCATTCAACAGTGGATTGACGAAGGCCAATACAGTACTGTGCATTATAATATGTTTTTTTAAATATAAATATACAATTCTTTTAGGGAAGCTGCTGTGGTGGTTACCAGAATGGATTTGTAATCCAGAGGTCACCGGTTGGATCTCCCCCACGGCAGTTGAAACAATGGGCAAGTTCCTCTGTCCACCCAGCAGTGTTTAAATGAGAACGCCACGATTGATTGGCAGGTCACATACGGTGGGGTAAAGTGTCGGAACTCCCATCTCGAACAAGACATTTGGCCAACGTGGAAGAGTAGGCCAAATAGCCTCTAGAGGGGCTCTCATGAGCTCTATTTAGTGCAGGCCCTTCCACCAACGTGTATGTTGAACTTCTTTTGCACCTTACGTAGCCAACTGCGCTAACTGGAGGTGCGGGTGAAGGACAACAAACTAAACACAAAAAGCAGTTCTAAAGAAATTAGTTTTCAACATAGATTTAAAAGTGCATAGCTCCAGTGGCTCCCTAATATTGGAACGAAGAGCATTCCAGACGGCCGCAGAAGCGTATCTGAAAGGGCGCGATGCATGTGACCATCTTTGTTCAATGGCTCGCCAAACGCCGCTGCGAGGATGACCGGAATTCACGTGATGGTTCATGCTCCTTGACGAGATCAGCAAGGTATTGTGGTTCATTTGTGGCAAGCACTTTGTGTGGCACAAGCAAGTAACGGCAGGGCTGCACCTTTACCCTCGCCAATTACTGCGGGTGTCCGTGCAGCACTCAAACGAGCCTCCAGTACCATTCACTCAAAGCAGCCCCAGCACGAGACGCCTTCGGCGTGGGTTGTATTAAATTGAGCTATCCACCACCTTAATTTTCACAGTACAGTATTTTCTAATTTCGCATCAGACTGTAATTTTCTCTCGCTGCAGGGAAAGGTGGCTCTTGCCATGAGTCATCATCGGTCGACAAAGCAGCCTACGCAAATGCAAATGTATTGAGTGTGTACCGATGGAACGATTTTCATTTCACTATAGTCAAATCGCCATCATCCGTCATGGGCAATCCACTGCTGGATGATGATGACCTCCTCAAGCCACCGCCAATTCCTGAGATCCTGCAATGTTTTACTATCATAACAAAACTGTAATATAAAAAATATAAATGCTTGTGCGATGCTACTTTCAACTGCTATTGGATCTAGCAGCATGCGAGATAAAGTCACATTTTGATGCATAACACACGATGAAGGTACTTGATTTAGACAGCAGGAGGTTGATCCATTTATCGACACCCCACTTATTTCTGACGCTCCTCTCAACAAGTAATTAGCTGCAGTCGGCAACGCTTTCTCTATATCTCAAAAAGCAGAATGGCAAAGTATATGACAATACATCCTCTCTATTGAGATTAGATGATAGACATTGTAGAGACTATGAAATACAACTTTGTTTCTTATTCTCTATACTGTACAGTAGTACCCCCCCCCACACCATATTTCCTGAGTGGGATATCTATTCATGGATCGCCCTGCACAACGAGGACCCACTGAGACCACTGGGAAGGGGAGTGGCTCACTTGACAGGTGCCCTGGTGCCTGGTATTTCTTCGGGGCCCAGTGGGATACTTTAGGGGCCAGGAATGGTGTTCTGGGGGTTGGTGGGGTGGAGAAAGAGGCCCCTTTACATAAAAAAACACATTCTGCCCCCCCCCAGGTCTGGTTTCTGTTCGCTGTGGGTCTGAGTGGTTCTGATTTTTGGAATGTTGTAAATACAATGGTAACCTACGTAGAAACGCAAAGACGAAACTCAACAACGGTAACACGTGTTGCTTTGCAGAGAGTAAATACGTAGCACGGTGTTGTGGGCTCCAGTGCACGCTTTTTTTATTTCACTTATTTAGAGGATAATAGCACACAAAGTACAGTTTGCGCAACGTACGCATCACAAGCATAATTTTCTAGAACCAAAAGTGTACTGACCATCTTAAGTTAATTGTAAAGTAAAGGCTCAACGTTGTGTATGCTCAGAAATATGCTCAGAAATCTACGTGCGAAAGAAATAAAATATACAATCATAATTATTACAGTATAACGTACACATCTTACAACTTTGGCATTTTATCTCTAGTCATTGCTATGATCTTTCGGAGTTGTCTATAATACACTAAAATATTGACTTAACCATTTGTATTTAATGCACAGAGACCGATATATCAGCCTCACCTGGTTCGTAGTTTAATAGTTTCATTTAATTGATATAGCCCTGTGAGCCATTCGGCTCTTGAATCGGGTGCAACCACAACAAACAAAAAACATGAACAAGAAAACATCTTAAAGTGACTTTGTGCATGTGCAAACAGAAAACCCAGGAAAAAACATCAAAATATTCCTGAAATAGCACCGTACACCAACGCTGTGTGCAAAAATCCCAGTGGGTTGCAAGTCAAACAACAACAAGAAAACTTAGATTAAGGCCATCAGTCTAACTCCGTACTACAATAAACAAAAACATGGCCAAACCAAAAAACTTTTAGAAATCACCAAACTAAAGCCATAAATGCAATGTAACAGTGATGTCCTCCAAATGGACACCCCCCCCCCCCCCATTATTATTACCTACTATAATGAGCAGAGAATGTCTGTGTGCAACGCTCGTGACGTCACTCCACGTCGACCAGCCCTCCTCATGAATAATCATGAGCAGGTGGCGTCCTCCTGGTATACAGGAGGATCGTGGGTTCGATCCTGACCCTGATGCCTGTTGTATATTTGAAGTTTGCATTTTCTCCCCATGGCCGTGTGGATTTTTCTCTGGGGCCTCCGGTTTTCTCCTCCACATTTAGAAGCATAAATTTAGAGTATCTGGCTGCTCTTCTTTGGTTCTTTCGGTAAAGTCACGTAGAATGAGAATAAAATAATAAAATAATAAAATAAAATAACACAATAAAATTCTCAAGACGTTTCGGCCACAACACAAGCGGCCTTCATCAGGTGAAGGGACAAGACTGTCTGGAGGGAACAAAGCCACGCTCAGATCGCGACCTTTAAGCTGTGTGAGAAGAAACAAAGCGCCTTGACAAAGGAATTAGCATAGAATTTAGCATTGAAATAGCTGAGTGATTAGCTTGTGACTGGTCACAGAAATGGCTATGTTAAAGTTAAAGCTTACACCTTCACAGAGGCACCCCTTGACAAAGGAATTAGCATAGAATTTAGCATTGAAATAGCTGAGTGATTAGCTTGTGACTGGTCACAGAAATAGCTATGTTAAAGTCAGAGCATACACATTCACAGAGGCACCTAGTACAAATCAAACAGGAGAATTTAGCATTGAAATAACTAGGAGAATTTAGCATTTAAATAACTGAGTGATTAGCTTTTATTGTGTTATTTTATTTTATCAATTTATTATTTTATTCTCATTCTACGTGACTTTACCGAAAGAACCAAAGAAGATGAATCCTTGCAGTCACGAAAGCTTTAAATCGAAATTTATCTGGCTGCTATAAATGTCCGCATCATAAGCCACTTCGTTGAGCGTATCGTTTGTGGCTAGCTCGCTTCTGAAAATAACTATATAGCTCAGTGGGCCTTACTTGGTCAAGTAAAAAAAATGTTTAGTTTTAGTTCTACATCGCTTTCTTAGGCGAGTTTTGCTGCTGATGAGCACCTTGACTTACGGATCGCACATTAAACGCCAGGACTGCAATAATCCGTGGCAATATGGGGGGGGGGGGACCATATCATGGATCTTACAATCCACGTCACACCGCGGAGGTTAGATTGGAAACCTGGAAATGTATGTTTGCACTTGCGCAGTGTGCCACGGATTTCAGGAGGAAACGGCTGCACCGTTAATCCACAAAATATTGCGTGTTTCTACGGCATTTCCACACACATGTTAAAGATTTTCCTTCAGACAAAAGTGTATTGTGTGCACCTTCATCTATATTGTCTTATGTTCTCTCTTTCCACACACACACCTGTTAAAGGTTTACTCGCCTCCATTTCCATGTCACATAAAAGTATGTTTGTGTTGTGTAACCGTGAAGCAGTTATTGGTATTGCATCTCACTTATGGAACACAGGCCAAGAGAAAACCTGCATTGGGCCTAAAACAGAATCCATGTGTGGGCCCCTAAGCTTCCTCAGAACAACCCAATTCCCTGCCTCCTACCAACCCCCCTCAAAATCATCTACATCCCCCAGGCCTCTACTTTCCACTCTTAAAACTCATTAAAGATTATTAAAAATCTGAGCCCACTCAGAAGGCCTGTCAACCTGGAACATACAGTTTCAGTTATTTTGCATGTATATAACATTCTCTACATTGTGTCACATGCATTCAATCACGTTTAAAACTGTATTAGGTTAACTATTTTCGTAAAGATTTGGAAGGATTTACAGTAACTCATCTTCCAATTGCCTACTTACGGTCTTGTTATATTGTGTTGTGTTCCAAGTTCTCAATGCAACCGTATAGAGTGTGTGTACCTCATTAAACAGTTCGCAGTGCATGCTTGGCAACAAATCTCAGAGTTGGAAAAAGCATCTTGTCAATCAATGTCACTTTGTTGAAACAGGTTTAACATATTGCCAGTTAGTGAAGCTAGTTTGAGATATTTTGAGGTGTTTGACAGCTTCGCCACGTGAATCATTTTCTTTCAATCTCTGCTTCCATTGTGGAATGCTTTCTCAACCAGGTGTTCAACTAAAGGTAAGGCCCAACGAGTTATATAGCTCTTTTTCAGAAGCAACCTGGCCATAAAGGATCGCTCAACAAAGTGGCTTATCATGTGGAAATGTATTGCAGCCAAATATTATAAACACATGTTTCTACATGTGGAAGGGGAAACCGGAGGACCTGGAGAAAAATCCATGCGACCACAAGTAGAACATGCAAACTGAAAATATACAGGCGTCAGGCTCGGGATCGAACCCACGACGCCGCATAACATCTCACCACCGTGGCACCCCGATGCTTCATTCTTTCACTGATTTTCAATTTTATCGACACTGTGTAAGATTGCGATTAAGTTGGGTTACATTATTTATGTACCTTTATGTTATCTGCTATTATTGCACCTCTATTATAGTATCTACCAATGGGGTGGAGCAGTGGCGCAGTGATTCGTGCACTGCACTATAAACCTGGCAGTCATGGATTCAAGACCAAGACCCATAGGCCAAGACCGAGGCCGCAATACCTTTAGGTTGAGGCCCGTGTCAAGGTCAGGTCAAGGATGAGAGCTGAGGCAATGTCTCTGAGCTGGTCTCAAGGCCGAGGACTTGGCTCGAGAACCCGGGACTGGGACCTGGCAATTGGAGTTAAATTTCTGGTCACAGGTAACATGTGATATCTGAGTGATCCTAGGCGCCCCCTTTACTAACCCGCACTTACAAGTGTGGTGAAGTATAGTCAAGAAATCCCAACGACTGACATGGCATATTGACCCCTCATGCAGCACTGTATTAACAAAGGGTTGTAAATAATGACAGTATTGCTGCTATTATTATCTAAATAAGTACAATACAGCATTACCTTCAAAGGAACATTAAATGCAATTATCCATTTAGTGTATTATCACTGTTAATTACTCTGCATCGGATATCTTCCTTTTTCTGCGCACTGCTAATTTCCTAGACGTATTTATTTAGAAGACAATTACTCTAGAGACCATCTGATTTGTGCATAGAATAGAGGTCAACAAACCACTCTCTTCCCTTTTTAGCAACAGTCAACTGCACTGTAATAAAGTAGCATTTGTAAACACTACTACAACACACTAGAATAATTATTTGGAATTAATTTAACATTTTGGGACTCGTGAAATTACCTAAAACTATTGGGATGAAAATTGCCCATTGTTGAAATCATGTTTATGTCCATCGTGCAGTATAGCATATCCTGAAAGTACAATTAAGGCAACGTGTCTCCATACTCAAACGAAATGTAATACTGTGGTGCCACGGCCTCGAAGCCACTCTGCAAGCACCACTACCCCTCCTGGCCGCCACACTGAGTACACACACGCAGCGTACACACGTAGTGTCCTGGCGGGGGATTGCTTGGCACAGCGGGGTTTAATACGAAGGGTCCCTATGAGGAATGTCCCACGGTTTCCCGGTGCCGGAGGATTGGCCGACTCTCGCAGGACAATTTACATCGCGGGGTCCCCGAGTTCACTTAATAGTTGTATGGGCGCAAAAATGTTCACCGGGCCAGCCGCGCGAGAAGCTGGAGTGGCATAAGCGAGAACGGCGGACCATGAGGTCAGGGGGTCACAGCGCCATGACCCCCCTCCACGACCCCCCTTCCGACCCTCCCCCCCCTACCGAATATACACTCGCAGGGTGTGCATTCGCCAGTCGGGCGTTATTCCGGATTAACGAGGGTGAGCATTCCTGAGAACGGATCGCAGAGGTACTGGCCGCGACGCTCGATGCAAGGGCAGACAAGGGGGAAAAGCTGAGCTGGAACCACGGGTTGGCCATATATGATTGTCCGCGCGGTACAACGCGACCCCGGGCCTTTGAAGTCAGTGGGGATTAAAGGGGGAGTTCGGGACCGTTCGAACAGAGATCTTCAACATCTTGGCCGCCAAGACCCCCCGCCGCCCCTGCCGTCCTGCCTTCTCGAGCCTCTCGCAGCGTCTGTGTGACGCCAGCGAGTGCCGCTACGAGGCAGTGATAGGCGAGGCTTTTTCGTCCTCTTCCCTCCGCCTCTCGCAGCGTCTGTGCGACGCCAGCGAGTGCCGCTACTACGGGTGTCGTGGTAGGGCGTTTGAGTGACTGGGGACTTAGGCAGCAGTAGGCGAGGCTCTTCTCGCAAAATATTCCCCCCCCCCCCCGAGTAATGCGTGGTTAGTGCCGAGAATAAAAGTTAGCACGAGGCATAGTTGTGGTGTCTGTGATCTCTGTGTGAAGGGCCTGCGTGGGGGGACGCCGCGGAGTGCGTGCACGTGCAGAGGCGATCGCTCGCACCGCGAGTGCGTCCTCGGCCCCCTTGCGTTAGCGATTGCTGCGGTGTGCACGGGCGTGTGGTTATAACTCCGTGTGGCTCCAAAGCCAGCGGCACGAGTGTGTCCCTCGGGCACGAGCACGTGGAGGGGGGGGGGGTCCCCGGTGGGGGGGGGGGGTCCCCGTCACTCGGTCGGCAGGGGCCGGGGCGGGAGCCACCCGACGGGGGAAGGGGGCGGTCGCCCCGCCCCACCTGCCGAGCGAGGCCGGAGGGGTAGACGCAGGGCCCACACAATACTGTGCAGTAATGTTTTGTAATTATTAGCACAGTGGGTAATGTATACGGTGGATGTCAAACTCGTCAAAATGTAAATATACAAAGTCAGTTCGTGTTACTTCGCTGGAGTACAATCTCCCCTATAGATCAACTAAGTGCTGGATTAAGCTAGTGCAGGACCTGTTGCATATGTTATGAAGGGGCCCTACATTAAAAAAAAAACACACATACATATGAAAATGCTAACTTTTAACTTGCATAGTAAAGTAATTGTATGTTTTCATTTGCTATACAGCCAAATAATACGACAAATCAATAACCTTAAACACCCAGCCATTCATAACAGTTGAAGGCAGTATAGTATTTACTGCGGGGCCCTTGAAAGTGCGGGGCCCATAGGATATGCTGTTTTGGCTACTAGGATAATCGGGCACTGGGTCAACTATTGGATCTCCATCACGCAGACGTTGGGAAGCTGCCAGGCTGTGTAATGGTTAGGACACTGAACTTGCAATCCCAGATGTCACCCGTTTTGATTCAGTCTTGTGGGAACGGAAATTGAAACAGTGGTGCAAGTTTCTAAATAACCCCCAACGAGAATATATGGATAGACCATAGCAGATCGGTATAAGTTGCCTGTGGTGGGGTAATGTGTTGGTGCTACCACCACTTCCAAGACGTCTGGCCAGTGTGGAAGTAGTGGTCGAAAACCCCGATGGAGGAGCTCTCTCGAACTCCCTCTTAGTGTAGGTCCTTCCGACAGCAATGACGTGAGAAAGCAATTGCAGGGCTTTACTCATACCTTTTTATTTTTTGGGTTGTGAGTTTTCAGACCCTAGATTGACGACACTGTATATAGCTAAACACGAAAGAGACATCACTGTACTTTACAGTACTTGTTTTATTGTTCGCTGCTAAGTTACACATTTTCTCAAACTGTACAACGTCAGCTCCACAATTTATGCCCTCACTTTTCCCACAGCATATCAGATGCTTCACACCTTGTGCACTTTTCTCCACTTCATTCTCTGCCGTCCATATCTCGAATATCCATATATCCTACCAATGCCACCTAATTTTCACACATTCATAAGCATTATCTACACACAGACACGCTTGCAACGTTCACTGGCCTGTCCACTTTCCTCACATGTCAAACATCCATTCCCTTTAGCCATCCAGTCCACTTTTCACACATTTGACTGTGTCACCACCCAAATCATTATACGCTCCACACACTACACTGCTCCCAACCAATTCACACCTTTCCCTCACTCGCGTCACAGGTTAAATGTTTTCAGTAGATTCAATTTGAATGTACACATTGTTTATGCATTGCACAGTACTGTATATGTTACGGCACAGGATACAATGTTCACATTTGGAATAGCATTAAATCTGGAGGATTGCTTAATCTCGTTGCTATGCGATCAATGTCATCCTGGGAATGAAGTATGCTGTCAGCATGGCCATCACGTATTTTATCTTTATATCGTGCGCCACAGATTATATATTATGTTAAAATTGCAGTGGAAAGAGTGGTGCCCCAGTGGTCAGAGCACTGCTAAGACCCGAAGACCTGTGTGTGTGCTTCCCTTTCACCAACTCGCACTGACCAGTGTGATGATGTTTGGTCAAATAAACTCTCATGAACAACAGAGCGGTGGATTGTGGAAGGGCTGTAAATATAATAAACATAGATTTAAAATAATGTGACAATGTTACCACGTAAGCACTCTCGCGGAGACACAAGTTATAGGCAAGGTTACCCAGTGGTCAAGATAAAAACAAAGTACTTGGGTAAATAGACACTTTTGGCATTTCGTGGTGCAATTATAATTTTGTTGCCCAAATGGGAATCAGATGCCAATTATGTGCGTTTGCATGAGAGCACCATAAAAGAGACCAAACACCATGCATTACTAAGCACAATATTTAAAAAAATACCGCATGATTACAGCTGTTCATACGTGAATGTATAGATTCTCTACGCATATAAAGTGTGACGATGAAAGTAATGATGTACTGTATTATGTAAGTATTGCTGAGTATGTAATCAATGTATACAAGGTCAGCTAACCATTCAATGGCATTTACAACGCAAGTGCAGTAGCGTCAGTGCATGTTTGCTGCTTGTTATTGTGGTGCCACGGTGGCGGAGCAACTCCACAAGCACTGCGACTCCCCCCTGCCCCCCACCCTGGGCATACGCACACACGCAGCACACACACACGTGGTGTCCCGGCCGGGGGATCGCCCGGCACAACGAGTTTTCATCCGAAGGGTCCCTAGGTGGGACGTCCCGCGGTTTCCCGGTGCCAGGAGATTGGCCGACCCTCCCAGGACAAATCACATTGCGGCGCCCCTAAATTGGCTTATAATTGTATGGGCATACAAAGGTTCACCGGGCCAGCCGCAATCAGTCACGCACGACATCGGGGAAGGGGGCTGGGGTGAAATATTAAGCAAGCAGCGCCACAGACACTAGCCGGGTGTGTGTTCGCCAGCAGGACGCCCTTCCAGATTGAACAGGCTGAGTCAGGAATTAATGAGTACGGGTACAGAGACAATGGGCCGAAAAATAACGTGACGTAACGCTCCATGTAAGGGCAGAGAAACTTTGAAAATCACAGGTAGGCGTACGATTGGCTGCGCAGGATAACGTAACCCTGGACTTTTTTTAAGTCAAGGGGCATAAAAAGGGGAGCCAAAAACCGTTCAGGAGAGATCTCATCTTCAACAGCTTGGTCGCCAAGACCCCCCCCTGCCGTCCTGCCTCCTCGAGCCACTCGCAGCATCCGTCTGATGCCAGCAAGTGCTGCTACGAGGCAGGGATAGGCAAGGTTTTTTCGTCATCCTCCCTCCGACTCTCACAGCGTCCGTGCGACGCCGTGAGTACAGCTGCGAGGTACGTAATAGTGCGTGTGAGTATCTGGGGAATTGGATAGTAGTAGGACAGGCTCTGCTCGCAGAATATTCCCTCCGGGCAGTGCAGGGTTTTGCGCCGTGAATAAACGTTAGCACAGAGCATCGGTGCAGTGTGATTTGTGTGCGTGTGTAGAACGGCCGCGTGATCGGACGCGCGGCGAGAGTGAGGGCTAAGCCGCAGCACGAGCGCTCGTTGCTATAATCACCTGCAAGGGCACGTGCTTTCGCACTACCGCTGTAATGTTATCTGTGGTGTGTGCGCGTGTTAGAATATAATCGCCTGTAGGTGCGCACGCGTTCGCACCGCCGCTGTAGTGTTATCTGTGGTGTGTGCGCTTGTTAAGTGTGTGTGTGTGGATATAATCGCTCGAGATGTGGGCGCTGTCGGACTGCTGCGCACCACGTTAGCGTGAGTGGTGGTGTGCACAGAAGAGTAATCACGGAGCCGCAGTGTGTGTGCCAGCAGGAAGCATGCGCTTTCGCGCAGCCGCGTAGCGTTAGTTTTAGTGCGGGCGCGGGTAGAATCTAATCGCCTGCCGGCACACGCATGTTCGCGCGGCCGCTTGAGCGTCAGCTGTGGTGCGGGTGCGTATTGGAATATAATCGCCAGAAAGAGCGCGCGCGTTCGCGCGGCCACTTTAGCATTAGCGATGGTGTGTGCGCGTGGTAGGGCGTAACCGCCTGCAGGGGCGCGCGCATGCTCGCCGCCGCGTTAGCCTCAGGGGTGGTGTTTACGAGTGAGTGAGGACTAACCCTGTATGGCGGTAAGCCAGTGGTTCAGCCATGTCTCTCCAAGAGGGCGCTAGCGTGGGAGGGCCGATCACCCGATTGGCGAGGCCCTGGCGGGAGCTGAGCGAGGCGGTGGAGGAGGGAGTGGAGGGGGCCAACGAAGCACTCCACCTGCCTAGCGAGGGCGGTGGGGCGGACGTCGGCCCCCACATCATATTTAACATGAATGTAATTCTTTCCCACCTTAACAGAAGCATTATTTTTACGAAGTGTTTTGCACTTTAAGCAATTTATTACTGCCAGCCTTGTGTTTGGGATAAATATCTTCGAAGTGTAAACGTTTTGGTGCTACTGTTCTGTAATGTTTTAAACACTGGACTTGCAATCCAGAGGTCACTAGTTTCATTCGATCACCCAGCAATATCAAACAAAGACAAAGGTCCGACTGTTGGGGAAAGTGCTGTTAGCGAGCACTTATGAAGGTCGGCACGGCACACGAGGGGGTGGGTGGCTAACTCTGCGCCTGGCGACCTTTGTCTCCATACAGGCGATGTTTAAACAACGCACTATGTACTCATTTGAAGCTGAGTTAACCTGGCGGAGGCCCAGCAATATCAATAGGTACACCACAGTCAATCAGCAGGTTTGCATGTGGTGTGGTAAAGTATGCATTCTCTCATATCTTTAAAGACGTCTGGGCAGTTTGTAAGAGTAAGGTAAGCAAAATGCCATCCAGAGGAGCTCTCACGAGCCCTCCACTAGTGAGGGCAGTGGTGTGAGCAAGTAAGTGCCTTTAACTGCAGTGTAGCTGTAAGGGTTTTAGAGTATTTGAGCATACAGCACGTAAAGAACTACGTTGTATTAAATTAGTTCACGGACTCCCCTGCACTCACACTTTATATTGCTTCCTTATTGGCGTCAACGTGAACGCGTCCTCATTTTTACAGTGCAATCTCTGTTTGTGCATAGTCTGTGTGCACATCTTACGGTGACTGCCACAGCTGTTTTCCGATCCACGGAACATCATTGACGGCTGATGGCAGGCCACGTAGAGTGTGTCGTGGGGTGGGGTGGGTTGTAACTGTGGAAGTCGTCATGCATGGTTCAAGCAGTTCAAATCACTAATTTAGAGCTGTAGACCAACGTCCATGGGTCACTGACCAAACACTGTTGATGTCACGTCATATACGGTAACTTGGCAGTCTCTGTAGAATTAATTAGAATAACTCTGGTCTCGAGGGGTGTAACTATTCACCCCTATACACCACCTCCCTGGCGATTCAATGAATTGTCACAATTCAGGGTTGCAATTAAATTCGTGGATTTTTTTTTTACAAGGTAGTCAATGGTCATCATGTGTAAGTGTACGGTATTCCCTCGTTTTCCGTAAGGTATACGCTCCGGAGATGCATGTGAGTAGCAAATTTCGCGGATAATGATATTGGCCTATGAAAACCTAGTTTTTGTAATGCATTATCTTAAAAAAATACGTAAATAAGTTTTCTCTCTCACAACTTTATCTCGTCACTTTATCTCATCACTTTATCGCTCATCACTTTTTTTTCTCTCTCTCGATGCAGTCGTGTAGAGTTCCAGATGCGATTAGCGGACATCCAAAATCGCGGATATCAAATTCATGAATAACGAGGGAGTACTGTAATGCGCCAGTGTAACCCATTCACATTTCTTGTGAGCTCTCCAACCTTGTTTTATTTTTAAGTATGTTTTACGACAACAGAACATGCGCCCGATATCACGCGCTGAAAAATTAAGGACCTCGTTTTAGGGGGAAGATGAAGATTTTAATGGGGAGGGAAAACAGGCGGCGGGGGGGGGGGGGTGAGAAATAACCGGCGTGCTAAGGGAAAGCCGGGATAGGGGGGAAGAAGATGTGAGGAGCGTAGAACAAAGAAAACCCCTAAGAATCAAAGCAACGCACAAGCTGGTCTTCCATCATTCCTAATTCCGCTCCCGCTTGATCACTCAGGGGCTCTGTCCCTCTTTGTCCCATCCCTATCTCCTGACCTCCTCGTCCGGCCTGGTCATTTTAGACTGTATAGAAAAGGAGATAGCCTGGCTTAGAACTCCCATTCCCTCCCTTTAAGATTATGGCTTAAGAGCTCCATGCCCACCTGTGCTAGGAAGGTATTATGCCACTGTTTTCATGAAGGGGATTATTGGTCCTTCCAATTGACCAATATGGTCTCCATGGCTATAATGTTAAAGGATTGGAGTAGGGCATGCTGATATCTCGTCAAGGTATCCGGGTTTCAGGCCCCACAGAGTCTCGTCGACCAACGGAAAGAGGCTAGTGCCACATATGTAACTGAAAAACCGGTAAAAAAATGCATACAGTTTTGCAACTTCCAGACATAGCTAGTCAAGCGTGGAAGAAAGTTTGCACCCTGCCCGGTTGGGCGCTTTGGACAGTCTGGGGAAACCTCCATAATTTTTTCTCCAACTTTCGTTGAATGTACAGGATGTTTTGGTTGGAGAGCTGAAGCGAAAGATGCATGGTTTGCATTGGCACATTACACCTACACAAGATGACCGTGTCATCTCCCAACTGCCAAACGACCAGTACGGCAGCAAATGGATTTCAAGCTTAGTGAGGAAACCATGATACCACAGCAACACCCTACAGGGTATATTCGTTGAAAATAATTTATTCTTCCACGTGCTTTGATGCATATAGTGTGAGCTTAATAATCAATATTAATCAATTCATTAATCAATTCATTGGATTAATCATTACAATCCCACTGATCTCCAATCATTTCCCATTTCATCCATTAGTCCATCACCCTGAAGAAGTTTAAGATGTATTGTATTGACGTGAAGGACTGCCACATCATACATGAAGTCACTGACCCACTTATTGTGCAGTTCCAAAGGTCACGTCATTCTCAGAATCAACAGGAGGTTGTGGATTTAAAATGAAAAAAGTGTTGCTGGTCAGTCGCGTTTAAAAGTGTTCAAAGATATGCAGCGACTGTGAAATGCTTTAATGTGAATTCTGGACACAAATATAAACTGATGGTTACACGTGCTTTGGAGTTTTGAAACAATGTGTGTATTTTTCTATTTAAAGCTTTCGTGACTGCAGGGATTCATATTCTTGGTTCTTTCGGTAAAGTCACGTAGAAGGGAAACAATAAATAATATTGTTTTATATTTTTATTATTTTATTGTTTCCCTTCTACGTGACTTTACTGAAAAAACCAAGAATATAATGTGTGTATTGTGTTGTAAAGCAATTTGTAAATAGAATAAAAGGGGCCGTTCATAAATGACGTCACGCGATTTTGGACGATTTTTGACCCCCCCCCCCCCCATCGTCACACAGCGTCACAAAAAGTCAGATCCCCCTCAAATATGACATCACAAAGCTCTGCCCCCCCCCCCCCCAAATCAAACATGCTTCAAATCGCTGTAAACTATTGTCATTGTTTAAAATAGCTTATTTTTTACATTCTTGGATAACGTGTTTTAGGTGTTGTGTGTGTGTTTTGAGTGTTTTGGATTTGTTTACTTATGGAATTGGCATAAATAAGCATACATATCGACACAAATAAATATCCCACTGTAAAAAAGTACTGTATTTACTATACCGTACTTTACCACTCCAATCTCGAAGACTATGCATGGGGTGATGATGTACGTACTAGGCTCTTATTTTAACAACCATTTGTTTGACGATCGCTGGACTGATGCAGCTTTTTGGAGCGTTTTTTTCCGGGTTCGCCAGATCGGCCTGGGATCACCGGATAATGTGGGAAAGCCATATAAACAAGCCCCGGATAAATAATCTGTGATCTATTGTATATATGTGGTCAATGGTGGAAAACCCTTTCCTAAATCCACCTTACTCAAGTGATTTGATGGCCTCTACACTGTCAATTATGTTTAATTCACCATCTTGAATGGATGATATACAACTGATAGGAATAAAATGGGTCTGTAATTGTTAAAGTCAAGTTTGTCTCCTTTTTTTAATAGAGGAATGATTGATGCACCATTGCATGACTGGAGCATTTCATTTATGTGCAAACATTTAGTAAATAGGTCCACAAACATATTTAGAATTGCAAATACCATTTACTAGGATTGAACAGCAACACTGAGATTACATGAAGAAATTAAAAAAAAACTTTATCAGAGATGGCATCAGACAACTAGACACACTTTGGTCAAAATAATTGACAGTGAAATTGGAAGATTTATCCAAATAGTGCATATTGCAAAATAAAGTAATAAATATAATGGAGAAAATCTTAACAATCTCAGATTTCCTTTTAACTTGGTCGCTATGACAACAGCTGGAATTAAGTTATAGGCAATGACTGATGATCTCAATAAAGAAGGTTGCAAGGTTGTGCTCAAGATAAATGAGCAAAACAAAAGTCACATGCAAAACGCTCTCGAACCAAATTTTTATTTTTTGAAGGGACATAATTTGTAAACACAGAGTGGATATAACTAACACAATTATTGAAGGTGGTTTGGGATCAAAATGATGAATTTAGTGGACTGAGAGCAGGTGTGCGTGCACTCAGATAACTTAATTATAAAAAGCAAAATACCGTGTGACATGTGTCTGGAGAATACAGTTTCCCATCAGTGCATATCACTTGCTATGACCTATGCGTTGGAAAAACAACCAAGGAACTGGAGAAAAAATCGCAAAAATTGTGCAAAGAAGATTTGAGAGACACGTGCTTGAATTTATTCTCAAAGACAAAAAGAGGGAGCATGTGTATTAGTTAAGAGGGAAATTTGAGATGTGATATTTATTCGCCACCACCCGACACAGCCAATTAGTAAGGTTTGTTTATTGTTTTATATTTTTATTATTTTATTGTTTCCCTTCTACGTGGTGACTTTACCGAAAGAACCAAGAATATGAATCCCTGCAGTCACAAAAGCTTTAAATCAAAATTTAAGGTTTGTCAAGTTAACAAAACGTGCCAATTAGTTACTACTTCAGCACTCTGCTGTGTTGGAGAGTAAACCCACAACAATTACAATTTAGGCGATCTAACCCAACAAAAAACGTTATTATGGATAATATTGGTTGCGAAAGCCTAGGCGTTATACTGATCATATTGACTGTTAAGAAAAGTAAGTGGCCTTAGGACACATTGCGAGAAGGAATGATGGCTAATATCTGAGAGTGGTTCATGCTGCCACATTGGAATGCATGCTGCATTCCTAGTTGTTTTTTGTTTTTGCTTTGTGAGATTAAGAGATTTTCTTTTTTTTAAGCCTCCATGCACACATTTTTAAAATTACCCTTTGATATGGTATTTGCATCAAACACTTAAAGAATAAAAGACATAAATCTTGACTTAAAGATTTCGTGACTGCAGGAATTCATATGCTTTGAGTCTTTCGGTAAAGTCACGTAGATAGGTTCAAAGAAAATAACAAAAAATAACAAAATACTACGACGTTTCGATCGCAACACAAGCGTTAGTCATCTTCCTGATGACTTCCTGATGACGAACGCTTGTGTTGCGATCGAAACGTCGTAGTTTTTTGTTATTTTCTTTGAACCTATCTACCTGACTTTACCGAAAGACCCAAAGAAGATAAATAAAATACAAAGCAAGTACATTTAAGCAAAAGTGTATATATTTTAATGATTGCTATAGTTTATCTGAACTGATTGGTTCTCATTAATTTTGATCAAGCTCACCAAAGTTGAGAGTTTAATGTAATATGGAAAATGTATAATGTACATTTGATGGTTGATGCAGTAAAATATGAACGACTGCCAATGCCACTATCATTGGACACAAATCAGGATTCCAACTCACTTTTTTATTTGAATAAGTGCTGTTTATTCATTTAAATTTTGTTTAAAATGTTATTACTACTAGTATGTCCTTTCAAATACACATTGTCCTTGCAAAACAGCAAACCATTTATGTTTTGTCAGGATGAAGTGAATAGATCTTAAGTAAAACAAAAGCTTAATGTGATTGTCCACTCAATTTCGGTTCTACTCAGGACTGTTAAAGATTTCGTTAATCAAAGTACACAATGCCAGTAGTGGAAATAAAAGAGAAAAACAATCATTTGTTAGTTACTCAGTTTATTCAAATAAAAACGGTAATTTTCATTCCAATAAGTTGAGGTATATCTCCTACTTCATATTAGAAACGCAACGATAGAAGTATCCAATTAAAGACCTCATGGACCTCTGTGCACTTAGTTGTCTGCCCAAGGGCCTGCAAGTGCTCGATATTGCTGCAGTGTGGAAATTACACTGACCTTAATCAAGTTTGGATGTCTGGTCTATTTATGTAACGTTACTCTTCTGTTCCATGCTATACGGTATACATTTTGTTGTTAATGTACTGAAATGTAAATCCACTGCGAGATGAAGTCCTCCACATGCCATGGTGGTCATGAGTATTGTTTGACCGTACTGTACTTCACCACATCGGTCTGTGCAGGTTGGTGAAGGGGGGTGTCCAAGACCGGTTCATATATCGGCCACTGATGTTTGTCAAGTTCACCACTGGTCTTACATTGCGTGAACCACGGCATCACCACTCCACTCCACATTATAATGTACTGGCCAAAAGGGACTGCCGATGCCTGCATCTGCCATCACCACTGAAGTTTTATTAAATTACATTGGCTAGACTCTTAGATTTGAAGCTTTCGTGACTGCAAGGATCCATACTCTTTGGTTCTATTCGGTAAAGTCACGTAGGTAAAAAATAAAAACAAAAATCACGACGTTTCGGCCACAACACAAGTGGCCTTCATCAGGTGAAGGGACCAGACTGTCCAGAGGACAGGGTTTGGGTTCGAGGCCAGGGTTTGGGTTCGAAGCTAGGGTTTGGGTTTGAGGCCAGGGTTTGGGTTTGAGGCTAGGGTTTGGGTTCGAGGCTAGGGTTTGGGTTCAAGGCTAGGGTTTGGTTTTGAGGTTAGGGTTCGGGTTTGAGACTAGGGTTTGGTTTTGAGGCCAGGGTTTGGGTTTGAGGCTAGGGTTTGGGTTTGAGGCTAGGGTTTGGGTTCAGGGCTAGCGTTTGGGTTCAAGGCTAGGGTTTGGGTTTGAGGTTTGGGTTTGGGTTTGAGGCTAGGGTTTGGGTTTGAGGCTAATGTTTGGGTTTGTTTGGGTTTGAGGTTAGGGTTTGGGTTTGAGGTTAGGATTTGGGTTTGTCCTCTGGACAGTCTGGTCCCTTCACCTGATGAAGGCCACTTGTGTTGTGGCCGAAACGTCGTGATTTTTGTTTTATTTTTATTTTTTTACCTACGTGACTTTACCGAATAGAACCAAAGAGTATTGGCTAGACTGTTTATTAAATTGTCCTCTTTTCTTGAGCAATACTTTAATCCTGCCTTATGTCCACATTGTGTGCTATCCCACGGGCTGTGAAGGGGAGAGGCTGCTCTTTTCAGCTGTCACTTGTGGGTGAGAGGTGAGCTGCAGTAGTAATTGGATGTCCGTGCAGTTGACCACCAAAACAAGCTTCTGAAATACTATCACAAGAGGACAAACATGTCAGTGCAGAAAGTGGCTTGAAAAGCGGATGGGGAAGGAAGGGTCCTGAGCCCAAGAGGCCTGTTGGGGCTGTCTTCTCTATAACATGTACTTATATAAGATACGCAAGCTACATGACAAAATACGAGTAAAAATTGCACTGTTGGTGTGGTACTTACCACTGTATATACAGCATGTATGAGTGTCATGGTGGCGAGATGTTAACTACCTCGCCTGAATCTGACCCTGATTTCTGTATATTTGGAGTTTGCATGATTGCCCCATTGTCGTGTGGATTTTCTTCTCCGGGCCCTCCAGTTTTTCCCTCCACATTTATAAACATGCGTTGAGAGTATTTCGCTGCTATTAATATCCACATGATAAGCCACTTATTTGAGCTATCATTTGTGGCCAGGTCGCTTCTGAAAAAGAGCTATATAGCTCAGTGGATTTTACCTGGTAAAATAAAAAAATAGTTTCATATGAAGCAGAAATATGATGTCGAGAATAATGACAAATACACAGCCCTTGATCAGTCCGCTGCTGAATAAAGTCACTCACAGGGGTTGTTTGAACATACTTCAAGCTGGTCAGTACGGGTTGGTGAAGGCGGTAAGGGGATTCAGGCTCAGTTCAAAGAGCATACACTCGCCACTGCGAAGAACTTTGACTGGGAATCGACCTCAATTGGCCAGCTTCATAGTGAAGTGTGTTAACTACGATAACAGCACTCCACCCTTTAAAAAAAAATTGAACTCTTTCTTAAAAATTTCCACGATACATTTCTAATACTTTCTGTAAAATAATTAAACACCGTAAAGTCTTTTAATTTACATATTTATGAGATTAAAGTGGAGATAATGTTCTTACATGTGTAGCGAGTCTACACTTTACGCAATACCGTTACACATGGGACCAAATACACATATTCATTCTAGATTTTAAGTTTTCGTGACTGCAAAGATCTATATTCTTTAGTTCTTTCGGTAAAGTCACTTAGGTGAAAAAATAAAATAAATTCAATCACGACGTTTCGATAGCAACACAAGCAATCATCGGGTGTGACAACCACAGCAAGAATTTTCTTTACTGAAGAGTACTTCAGTAAAAAAAATTGAAGAGCACTTCAGTAAAAAAATATATTGCTGTCATTGTTACACCAAAAAAATAACCGACGTGACTTTACCGAAAGACCAAAAAAATACACCTATTATCACTCTTGTTACTCATAGGACCACAATACACCTATTTCTCTTGCATACGGGATAACTATAATCGGGTCAGAGTAGCCACATGCTGCCTGACCCACGATGTCAAAGACGGGGATGAAGACGTAGCACTTGGGTTCCACTTCACCTGCAGACAGCCCGGACCTGTGATCGGGGCTTCCCTTTAATCTCTCTCGGCGCGGCGGCCTGGCTCCACCCTCGGCCGCGTCCTACTTCCAGAATATTCCCGACGGCTCCAAACGACACCGCACCTGTTCCCTCTCTGGCTCCGCCCTTAACCACGCCTCTTTTCGGGAACTCTCCAGACGTTCTCAGCTACTACCCCCGTGGCCCCTCGTTCGCCTTTGGCCCACATTACTCACCCCGGCCCATCACGTGCTTAACCCGGTGCCCGGGTGACTCGTCCTCACATGGCCCTTACCACCAGCCGCCCCCCACCGCACTCTCCCAGTGGCCCCCTCTGTGGTGATTCCCTGCGGCGCTGGTGGATGCTGCAATCCCCGAGTCTGCCGCTAGGACTCGTCAGGCTTCCTCCTGCTCGCACCCAGTACCATGCCCCTAGTGGCCCACTGAGTGGTACTGCACGGTGTGTTAGCCTCTGCGCCTGTTTCAACGGCACTTGGCTCTACGCGCCGTAGTGATCCATTCAACATCACTACACATTTATAGAGAAAAACGCATTGAGGAAATACTGACACCTAATGGGCAATGTGTGTCAACAACATGAAACAAGCTGTCGTGGCAATGTGAAATTTACGAGTTCCAATCGCAGTTAGGTTTCGACTCAGCCGATCATTCCTTTAAGATACTTTATACATGTACGATTGTTTTTGGTAAACAGTGGTTATACTATGCAAACGCTACCCCCTGTAAGTTGATAACAGAATTTCACAGTGAACTTCAACCATCATCTCTCCGACTCTTAGTCCTGAGATGGAACAATATTTCTATCACTCCATCTGTTCGGTTTGCATCCTCTTGCACACGTTCCATTCCTTTGTCACTCTTTCACTTGATCATTGGCCATCAGCCCTTCTCGTGACGCGTCCTGCCCAACCCACTTGTCAGAACAGTTTTAATGAGAGTTGGCAGTGCTCCGGCCATCTGGCTTTGGCTCCAGAATGGCCCCAATAGTTCAGCTCTGGGCTGGTTCCACAGCTGAAGGAGACCTCTCTGCTCCATCTGCAGCTCCAGGCTGGCTCCAGCAGCCCCTGCTCCAGCTCTGGAGCTACCAAAATTCCAGTTACTTTTACCCGGCTCAAATTCTGGAGCCCTAGGAACCCATAATCGGCCATATATTTTCTTGACAGTAACAGCATCGTCCTCTTGCAGTTTAAAAACAAAAAATTGTACATAGTGTAACCATGTGATAGCTTAAATTTATAATCACGCAAGGGCATCTTTGGGAGGTGTGTGCATGGCGTCTGACTTTCACGGTGGCCAGAAAGGCGTATTCATTTAGCGATGTTTTTTATTGTCAAAGTTTTGGGTAACAATTTAATCAATTTGTAGTTTAAGTTGTTGAAAGCAACACAACTTTACGTGCAAATGTCCCTCATATTGGCGCCTCGGAATGTCCTGTTCAAGTTCAAATGGTGCGCGTTAGAAATGACCCGTATTGATGAGACAATTGGCTTTGATTTAAAACTTTCGTGACTGCAGGAATTCATAGGCCAATGAGACAATTGGCCTTCTCAGTCCAGCTACAGGTATGAAAGCAACTCCTAAAATAATGTTGTTGCACTGCCCTCTGCTGCCGACCACGTAGCTCTGCAGCAGGATAACTTAAAATATCCTGCGAGCAGGTTATCTTGCACAAACTATGAAACAATAACAATTTTTATTTTTACCAAGTAAGTCCCACTGATATATCTAGCTCTTTTTTAGAAGCAACCTGGCCCACAAATGATAGCTCAACGAAGTGGCTTATCATGTGTAAATCTTTAGCAGCCAAATACTGTGAACGCTCGTTTCTAAATGTGGAGGGAAACCCGGAGGGCCCGGAGAAAAATCCACGCGACCACGGGGAGAACACGCAAACTCCAAATATACAGCAGGCTTCAGGGTCGGGACTGACCCCACCACCTCCTGTATACCTGGCGACATAGTTAACATCTCGCCACCGTGTTCAGCTTCCGAAATTTAATGATATCGGGAACATCACACATGATTTGGTCACAGGCTAAAAAAAAATCATCATAATGTCCTTCAATTAAATTATGCTGAAGGGATTACAGAGCATTTTTTAATGATGGAGGGTATTTTCTTGATCATTTTATCTTCTTCGTATAGCTGATGTTGACGTAGAGCAACAACTACAATTTTATATTGAGGTGGTTGAGCCGGATAACTTATCTCACCTTATATTGATTTATATAGTGCCTTATTCCAAGGTGCTTTGCAACAATTAGGGGAAAATAGTACATCAAATGATAGCGGTTTGGTGACAGGAGGGAGTAGTTAAGGTGTGGTTGGGGTAGGCCTGGTCGTAGCTAGGTGGCCGGGGCAGGGAGTTATCGGTAGCAGGGTGGAGCTCGGGAGACGAGATGGAGGTTGTTTTAAGGGAGGAACGGAAGCAGGGTGGTGAAGGTGATTGTTATATGTGCAGTGGGAGTTGGTACCAGTGAAGGGGAGCAAGAAGAGGAAAGGAACGAAAGCGAGATTGAGAGCATAGAGGACGCGATGGGACATAGTAAGATATGAGAGAAGCAACATAATGTATGGCAAGAGCGTGGAGGAATGTGTGGTGTCACGGCCGCGGAGCAACTCCGCAAGTGCCGCGACTCCCCACAGCCCCCCACCCTGAGCACATGCACACACGCAGCACACACACGTAGTGTCTCGGCGGGGGATCGCCTGGCACAACGAGTTTTCATCCGAAGGGCCTCTAGGTGGGAAGTCCCGCGGTTTCCCAGTGCAGGGTTTTGCGCCGTGAATAAAAACGTTAGCACAGAGCATCGGTGCAGTGTTTGTGGTTAAGTCTGTTGGAGTGGAGTGAAGGCGTAAGCAGGAAGACCGAGACGAGACGAAAGTTGTTAGGAAGTGAACCACGAGTTTAACAGCACAGAGTGAGATGAGGTGATGTATTTTTCGAATACACCTGATTCGACGCGTCTGCCGTGTGCATTGGAATCCAAGAGAATCAACGTTTTGATTGAATATCTCTCGGGCAATTTCGCGAGTCCATCGCGTGCGTACGTTGACATTGCGGGGGAGCGGTGGTGTCTTGGTTAGCGCACTGCACTGCGAATTCATCCACCCGAGTTCGACTCCCGCTTACTGCCACTGCCGGTGATGATTATCCGAACCGGTACTGCGTCTCCTCCTCTAGGTCAAACGAGTACCTGCTGTGTGTGTCTGTGTGTAAAACATTGTCACTGGGGTGAGGCAAAGGCAACTGGGCGGCGTGGTGCTGGCCACCCACCCTCCTCTCGTGTGCCGTGCCGGCCTTCGTAGGTTCTACTCGCTAACAGCACTTGCCCAAACAGTCTTTTAAGTTTAACACGCAGGCTTTTGCGACCAATATTCATAAAATAGGTTTTATGGGTTCGATCGCGTAAATATAAATGTGTCGTTAAACCCGCCACAGCCAAATTAGTAAAGAGGATTTCCCCACAAATCTGACTGTCGCCTGATGAAGCTAGTTGTAATTACTGGTGAAACGTCATACTCAAGATTGTAAATGTTGTAGCTTGGCTCTCCAACACACCGGTGTGCTGTACTCGTACCGAATTGGCACGTTCCGTTGACGTGACAAACCTTACTAGTTGGCTGTGTCGGGTGGTGGCAGATTTTACGACACATTTAACTCAAAAACAAGAGGGATAAGTTGTCTGTTGAGGCTACACGTGGCGATGGGGTTGTGATTAGTTTAACACGTAGGCTTTCGCGACCAATATCATCCATAATAGATGTTTTTTTGTTAGATCACGTAAATATATAAATGTGTCATTAAACCTGCCACCACCCGACACAGCCAACTTGTAAGGGTTGTCACGTAAACATAACATGCCAATTCGTCATAGTACAGCACACCGGTGTGTTGGAGAGCCCAGCCACATCAGAAGTGTGGTCACCACATCTACGCCTCTATATAAGGAACGAAACAGGTGGACCTCTCCACAAATCTGGCTGTCGCCTGATGAAGCTAGTTGTAATTACTGGCGAAACGTCGTACTCAGATTGTAAATGTTATGGCTTGGCTCTCCAACACCGGTGTGCTGTACGAGTGACGAATTGGCATGTTCTGTTTAAACTTGATTTGGAGCTTTTGTGACTGCAGGAATTACTCTTTGGTTCTTTCAGTGAAGTCACATAGAAAGAAAAAATAAATTAAATAGCATACGACGTTTCTATCGCAACACAAGCAATCATCATCAGGTACAAATGATTGCTTAATTTGAGATAGAGACAAAACAGACACGGAGACACATTTCAGTTTCAATTTCATTTATTTGGTATAGACCTGTGAGCCATTCGGCTCTTGAATCGGGTGCAACCACAACAAAGAAAAAACAACATCTTAAAGTGACTGTGCAAACAGAAAATCCAGGAAAAACACAGCAAAATGTTCCAGAAAAAGCACCGTACACCAACGCTGTGTGCAAAAATCCCAGTGGGATGCAAGTCAAACAACAACAACAACCACAAGACAACTTAGATTAAGGCCATCAGTCTAACTCCGTACTACAACAAACAAACATTGCCAAACCCAAAAAAACTTTTCGAAATCACCAAAAATAAAGCCATAAAAGCAATGTAACAGTGATCATAGGAACTTTGACCGAATTTTCACAATAAATCACATAAACATAGACAGACACATAAGCAGAGAGAGAGATAACACAGAGACACATAGAGAGAGACACACACAGAGTGTTATGTTTACGTGACAACCGTTACTAGTTGGCTTGTCGGGTGGTGGCGGGTTTTCACGACACAGTGCAAAAACAACGCCACCTAACTCAATCCCAACCTCAATTATGGGGTTCGGGTTTGCTGTGCGTGACGTCCCGCCCATTGACCTTCGTTCCCTCCCTCTCGGCGCGCCGATTGGTCAATAAACTAAAGTCCCCCCCCCACCCACCGATTCGCCAATGGAGAGCGACTACGCGCTGATTGGCTGTCGCGCGCTTCCCGTTAAAATTCAAATATCACCCCCTCCCCCCACCACCCAACTCCGTTCACTCGCGCTTCGGTCACGTGGGCGCACGCCTCGTCCGGGCGCGCGGTTCACCACGTTAACCACGTTCACGTCTTTTTATGTTGCTGTTCTTGTAACAACCACTTTAAGCCATCGTTTGCATTGACACATTTATCTCGTAAGAGCGGGGAACTGCGGCGACGCCGCGGAGCAAAGCTTTCGCAACAAATGACCGCCGCAGGACAAGAGCGAGAGTGAGCATAAGTCTTCCCGCGCGACACACGGAGTTTCCGTGTTTCTATCCCTTCCTCTTTGTCACCTTTCCCCATCACTTTCCCCCACCTCTCGAGTCGCTAATTACGTCGTTGTTCTTCATGGCGTGCGTAAAAATGCGGAGGCTGTGTGGTTTTTTTATGTTAAGCATCGTGCTGTGTAACGTTTCAATGGGAATCGCTCGCCCGTGCTCGATCCCAACTGCTGGGCGGGACGCCATGTTACGATCTTGTTGTTCACATTCTTAGTACTTTCGGTAAAGTCACGTTGAAGGGAAACAACAAAATAATAAAATATATATAAAACAATAAAAATTCTCACGACGTTTCGACCATAACACAAACGGACGACCGTTTTATATATTTTATTATTTTGTTGTTTCCCTTCAACGTGACTTTACCGTGACTTTACTGAATTACTGCAGTCACGAAAGCTTTGAATCAAAAGATCTTGTTGTTATTGTTCGGGTCGAGGTGAGGTACGTTGCATTTCTTACCGCAACATCGGAGTTGCAAGAGGGTCGTAGGACCTCGGAACCAAATACAAAAAGGGGTTCGGTTAGTTGCGAGTTCGCGAGTCGATGTGAACACAATGCTTTCCCAACCTGATGCTGGACGCTTGTGTTGCGCCCGAAACGTCGTGATTTATTTTATACCTGCGTGACTTTACCGGAAAAAAACAAAAAAAACAGAGGTTTTTTTAAGATATGTATCTCTCATGGGTGCTGATTCGTAAATTGCGATTTGTTCGTAAGTAGTCTATGACCGGTGAGATATTGTCTACCTCGCCTGGTTTCCGAGAGGTCGCGCGTTCGATACAAACCCTGACCCGTCGCGATTTTCCCCATCCACATTTAAAATGAAACATGCGTATTTGACAAACGATCAGCCACTTTGTTAAGCTATCGCTTGTGGCCAGCTCGCTTCTGAAAAAAATAGCTATGCAGTATAGGGCTTTACCTGGTAAAATGTAAAAAAAATGTGTTTCGTTTATAGTTGAGATGCTTTTTAAAAGCCAAATGGCATCGTTTTGTTATTGTATGTTTGCGATATATCAGTTGCTTTGCCTTAGAATCCTACACACAATATCCGTGCGCATTTTTGACTGCCACACAAAGCAAATGTGCGTGCCGACAGCTGTGTTGATGTCGTGATTTGTGTTCCCAGAACTCATACCAAAGCGGTGCCCTCCATGATGCCGGACAACGTGGACGATGAGTCTGTGATCATAATCGGCGATGTTGATGATTTTAACCAAAGCAGCGACAACTTGTCCATACCGTGTGAGTTGCAGTGTGTGACTATAAACGATGCCATCCGTGTAATGGGATGTGTCTTGGGCACTTGCAGGATTTTATGATCGCTCTGGTTGCCGCATGATCATGTTTCACGATGCGATGTAATATAAAAGTTTTATATATAAAATGCCTATGAATGTTAACGTTCGCAAGAACTGAAGTAATATTTTATTATTTATTAAGTGTCGGGTTTTTTTTCTTTTCTGCATTTTATATACAAATAGACAACTTAGAAGTTAGAAAACTGCAGTGAACGCAACATAAGCTTGCCATAGGTATATTAATCATTACAGTTGACATATCACTTATAGTGAACATGCTACACAGGACATGATTATATAATACATACAGTAACACCCCAATGTATGCCCTTTCACTTTACGTACTTTAGCTGAAACGTACTGAACGTCTCAATGACTGTCTGGCGGAATATGCTGTTCAAAACTAACGTTAGACTTCGAATTTATTTTTATTGCCGATTTTCAGCTGAATTTTAAGTCAAAGGGGACATTAATTGCACCCCCAATGTAAATTGATTAAAAGCTCGGTTTAACACGTAGGCTTTAGACCAATATTATCCATAATAGAGGGGTTTTTTTTGATAGAGCACGGAATATAAACGTGTCGTTGAATCCGCGACCACCCGTCACAGCCAATTAGTAACTTGTTCAGCACACTGGTGTGTTGGAGAGTAAACTTGAATTGTGAATGTTGTGGATTTACTCTCCAACACACCATTGTGCTGAACGAATTGGAACGTGGCAAATCTTACTAAATGGCTGTCGGGTAGTAGTGGGTTTAACGACACATTTACGCGATCTAACCCAAAACAAACCTCTTATGGATGATTCAAATATCCTACCCATGCCTTTTAAACAATGGAATATTAAGCACAGTGCACTTTTAACACAGGTAATCAATGTCATAGCAATGACAAGCCGCCAATAATTTCAACTATTGCTTAAGTTTCGTGAAATGTACTGTTTTTTCTTGGTCTTCACATGTCTACAGCAACTGATGCAGACAAGAGCATCATTGTCACCTACAGCAAGAAGGCTGAAGTCTTGCCTCATGCCCGCTGCGACTGCACATCCAATATTTTTAGGTGCTCTACATACACTTTAATCCATTTGTCTGAGTAACTCAAAATAAATAATAATTCGCGTCATTTGTGGCGAATATAAATTAAAACAAATTAAAATAGGCAGACAATTGATATTTCCAATATGTTGTCTCCATGTAAAAAAGTGAAGGCATATCTTACATAACCGATCAGCTGCAAAGCCTTCTATGAATACTTTGTTTTAAGACCAGCACACTAGACCAGTTTCAACTGTTTCATCAGCTTGCATGGAGCAATGCTGGTAAACTGCTGATCATATTGGCAAGGACCCGTCCCCTTACAATATGGGGGTCCCAGTTAGATGCAAAAAAGTACTTATACAAAACTTAACTTAAAAAAAAAACATTCGTGTCATTGTGGAGAATATAAATTAAATAAAAAAAGCAGACTGTCTTTTTTTGCATATCCAGCTCTCAACATAAAAAAATGTCTGACAACCCATCAGCCGCACGGCCTTATGGGAGTGCATCATTTTAACAGCAAGAGCTGAATCGGACTTAAAACAATTAGATTTGAAAAAATATTGGTGCATGGAAAAAGATTTGTGTTTATCACGATTGTACCGGTGAAAAATTATGGGGAAATATTTTTTTTCTCTGAAATGCTGAACAATTACAGAACATTATTTTTGTAATAATAGGGTTTTTCCCCTTTTTTCTGGCAACAAAACTGGAACCTTCTTTGCGAGTACCTATTATATGTTGGTACTGGCAAAGGAGGTCTAATGATGTAGATGCTCACCCCGAGCCCTCATTACTTTGATAGTGCATTGTCTTTGAGCTGCACGCCTTTTGGCGTCATCTGGTCGAGCACCAATTGGGTCGAGGCTCAAAAGAAAGCCGTCCCTTGGTGTGGACCAATCAGTTTCAAGGACAATGCATATATTATCATAGTATGTTTTTGTTTGCATTTTGACTGCAGGTATTGTGGTTAATGCAGACATGAATCCTTGTAAGAAGGTTTCAGTTTTGTTGCCAGAAAAAAGGGGAAAAACCCTATTATATTTTGGTACTGGCAAAGGAGGTCTAATGATGTATTTTTGTATTTGCAGTCCTGCAGAAAATGAACGTTCTTGTCCATTGAACATCAACAGTGCATTCTGTGAACAGTGTTACTGCTACGTTTGTGATGGCCTGGCTTCACAGGTATTTGGGCGTGCATTTGCTGTGCCTGCACTAACATAAACGATGAAATGTTTTACCTGCAAAATTGTATTAGCCATTTGTATCACCAGTCCACGTTGGTGCACAGGTTGTGAAATTTATGATTACAAATTTGCCCTCCTTTTTTTTAAGTGCAAGTATTGGACAACACTTGGAATATTCCACTGCAATGCACACAACAAGAGCAGTTTCTGGAAGGAAGCACGGAATCTGGCTTCTAATGGCACCCTTGCAATGTTCCACCTCAACGCCAAGCTGATTGATGCTGACATAAGAGATGCAGGTTTGTACTTGTAATACATCTAGGTAACGCTTTACGGAACATTTTACCACTTCCCCAATTTGTGTTTTACCAAACTTTACGCACACTCGTTTTGCCACTGAACTTTTACTGCATTTTAACATATGAAATGGGGCTGCCGCCTTGACTTGAGATTAGTGCAGCAGTTCTCTACCTGTCGATCATACCCCTGGGTGCACTGGCGGAGCCAGTGGGGGTGGGGGGGCACGTCAATGGACTTTATTAGTAATAAATCGGCATTTTGTGACCCCTATTGCCACTGTGTAGCATATTATTATGTGCCAGGGACTCTATGAGATGATAGGACAATAGTCCGAGTCCATAATTGGCAATAAGTAGCGGCAAAGCAGTTATAAGTGACTCGCAGAATTGTGCGCAGTTGCGTATACAGTACACGACTTCCCTGAAGGTGGAATACCTTCAGCGAGCGCGATGCCGATCACACAACGCGGTTCAAATTCGACCCTCGATCAATGGCTGCGCCATCGCCGCACACGCGTCGAATAAAAATCAAGGGACAAGTCCTTACTAACAACTCCAATCATTTTTCATTGCTGAAGGGGTTGGCCCCCCCCCCTACCTGGAAATCCTGGCTCAGCCATTGCCTGGGTGGCATTAAATCCTTTAGGGGGGAGGGGCATGTTGCAATATGGTTACTGTGCAATTGGGAGTAGTTTTACAATTATTATCGAAGTTTAATTGAGCATTCACTTAAAATGTTCAATACGGTATTATAATTGAAGTCTCAATACAAAGGACGCTTTGGTAGGGTAATTTTTTTAAATTTTCATGACTGGTAATCAAATATTCAACAATGCTCTTTGGTTTTTTCGGTAAAGTCGCGTAGCTAAAAAATAAATAAAATTAATTAAAGCTAAATTAAATCACAAACGCTACATTGTCCCCACCTGAAGAAGGATGCTTCTGTTGCGCCCGAAACGTCGATTTAATTTAGTTTTCATTAATTTTTTACCTAGCTGACTTTACCGCAAAAACCAAAGAGTGAATCCTTGCAGTCACGAAAGCTTCAAATCTAGAATTCAACAATGCCCATCCTATGCGATACGTGGTTACACAATCTTTAGAATCTGTCACTTGATTCAGTCAGATCAGTTCAGATGAAGTAGCCCAATGCATTTCGTTAAAATAAAATAATTCTAATGAACACATTTCCATATTTGATGCATTTGCAATAACACGAACATAGTGTATTGCTTTTGATATTTTAAATACTCTGTTGCCTGTTTATGACATACTAGCCTTTTTCCCGTCCAAGGACGGGTGTATTGCAGTAAATCTGAAACTTGCAAGCGAAAAGCAGACCGCGACGTGATATTCATCGCATCCATTCGTGTGCAATTTGTAAGGCTGCGGTGACGGACATTTCATTTAAAGGTTATAATCCCTTGTTCATTATGACGTCCTTTTTACCTCTATGTCTCAATAGCGTTACGGAGATCGCGTGACGTGAGGGTTCTGCCTTTGTAGTGAGGATTATAAGTTGATGCTGAGAAGGGGGGAGGAGGCGCCTCTGCCCCCCATGTGACGTCACCCGCTAATTATTATTAATGGAGGGGCAGGTCCATGTGGAGGACGTAACCTGTTCATAATTATTAATGATGGGGCTCGGCACAGTAGGACTCGTAGCTAGAAATCATTTTTTTCCCCTTTTGAAAAGGGGATTTGGTTATGTTGGTACCGAGTTGGATTATTGTTACTGATCTGTGAGCGATACGTCTGGTGCATGCAGGAAAGCTACTGGAGACGTTCCTCATGACCTTGAAGCCTTTGTATTACCAGTACTTTATCGGTACACAAGAGCCAGGAAATGCATGTCCCTGCACTTGCCACGCTTGCGAAGCCAGCAATCTTCCCGTATCATCCTGCCAATTCTGCAATTTGCACCACTTCACTGTCAAGGAGCATTTGTAAGATAATACACATTTTAAAAAATATGATTTAATGAGTTTAACCTTTGTAAAATTTAAAAGAGCATATGTATAACACTGCTAAAATATATTTTTGGAATATGCCTGTACAGCTGGTTCTGAATTAATTTTAACCAGCATCCTCATCAGATGTATTATATTCTCCCCATACTTTTAAAATGTCTCATGATTCTGTGATATTACAATCCATCTCACTCCTACATATAAACTAATAAAATCGCACCTTGGATTAGCATGGTTGACTACGTACAGGGCGAAATAACTTCAACATACATCACTCCATGGCTGTTGCCATTTGAGGTGCATTCTACTCCCATTACTATTTTTGTCAAGCATACATCATCCTTTTTAGCAATATCATACTTATTCTTGGTTCTTTCGGTAAAGTCACGTAGAAGGGAAACAATAAAATAATAAATATATTAAAAATTTAACATTCTCACGACGCTTCGACTGCAACACATGCAATCATCATCAGGTGTGAAAACCACAGCAAGAAAATTTGAAAAAAGTGGCGGTTATTTTATTGTTTCCCTTCTACGTGACTACCGAATGAACCAAGAATATGAATCCCTGCAGTCACGAAAGCTTTAAATTAAAATTTAATATCATACCTGTTAACCCCTTATCAGTGCCTGTCTTATTCCAGACCAATTCGGACCTTATTGGTCACCACGTGCCCTTATAAATCTCAACGTTCATCCTACCAAGTCCCCATCACGAGAGAAACCCCCAAAAAATAGACAAAATTTGTTTTTACTCGCGTTCCCGTACAAGAATACGGGTAAACTGTATGGGTTGACAGGTATGCAATATGGTCCTATCTACTTTTATTAATAATCGGTATGACGTCTGACTTGCATTTGTTACAATATCTGTGCCATTAAACATTGGTATAATTAAGTCGTTTTAACAGAACTAGAAGTCTGAATGTTTATCTAGGAATAGTTGACCTATATTCTGATTAGTTTTACATTTAATTTAATATTTATCTCTTACATGCTTAAATATAATTCTAATTGTTTCGTTTCAAACAATAATAAAAAATGGCAAAATTGATAACACCTTCAGAAAGTAAATTTAATTTTAGAAATCTGTTTGTCCAGGAACAGTTAACCTAATTTCTAATGTATTTTACATAATGTGTTTTATATTTAGCTTTAAAAGCACGCATACAACATTTATTTTCGTTCTATAGATCTTCCATGCAAAAGCAATATGAATATTGTCTCTTACATGCTTAAATCTAATGCTAATTGTACATTTTATTAGAAAACAATATAATAAATGCAAAATAGATAACACCCTTAAAAATGTAACTATTTAATAAACATATTTCATATTCATGTTTTAGTATAATGCAATTGTAGATGAGGAATGTCCTTAAGTAGGTTTTTGTTTGGAAGTGTACATGTACAGCCTCTTTATCAATCCACTGCTGGATGAGGGCCTCCCCCCGCTTAATGTGGGCCAAGGAGCATTTTTTTTTACCATACTTAGCCATGCTGGTCAGTGTGCGTTGGCGAAGGTAGGGAGCAAAGACGTGGAAACACACCAGTGATTTATGTTGCCTCACAACCGAGCCCCCCACAGCCCAATGACAATCTGACAATCTGTTTTGTGCATATCAAAACTCAAACCCGGCTTACCTTATGACATCTGATGAGATTAGGTGCATTCCGGGTGACTTGGTTGTATCGGCTTGTCATATGTATGCATTAATATATTTGTCAAAATATCTTGTTATCTGGCTGTAGTTACCAGCCTGTGTTTTCTGCAGTGCAGTCCTTCCTCAACGTCTTGGGTTCTCTCGGCCCCAGCGGGCAGCTGGTGGCCATGCTGGGGGTCGCAAAAGAGATCATGCTGCACGAGGAAATGCCTACGTATGTAGCCTTGCTGCAGTCATGGACATTAACGTCTTATAAAGTTTTCCAGCATGGAATAGATTACCCCCTCACAATTTAATAAATTGTCAAAGTGCGATTAAAGAATACAATTTTTTTAAACATTGTAATGAATGTAACTCTTCCTGTGGCTGCAGAATTTAAATAATGCAATTGCATGCAGCATTCAAATGGGATATAAGTGATCCTTAACCCGATTTGATGCATGCACCTTGAGCATGAGAGTACATTTTTATAAATTAATCCATTGTTGCCTGCAAAGTGATGGAATATTAAATCCAGCTCTTAAAGGATAGGTTCACGAGTTAACACTTACTATTATTTCTGACTTTTCAATACTTTGGCTGCAATAAATGTATCGTAACCTAATGTTCTCTACATATAAGATTATAAAATATATATTTTGTTAAGTATCAGGGATGTGGATTATCTCTTAATTGTCCCAAACCTTATGAGTTGCTCATTAATATTAATGGTTTAATATGCTGGATAAAAAAGTGTGCTGCAAAATTACTTGGAATAAATCATTTAGTGGTATCAATAATGAATAATATGGTTTGGTTGTAAATTCCAATCAATTGGTTTTGTATAATTTTGCACAATTGTCTGTTTAATTGTAAAATGGGTGACTTTCAACAATGTTTCGTCACTGGGAATGCGCTCTTGAAAAAAACCAAGGAAGCCACATGCGTCCCATCAAGTTGCTCAGTCTGTGACTAAAAAAATAAGAAATGGCACATTTGTCTAATTACATTTCCCTAAAGAGGAAAAATGTAATGTGTAATCGGTGACAATTTAAGCAAAAATCATTTCAGTTCTGTTAAAACGTGAGCTATTTTATGTGTTGGTGCTCTACATGTGTACATCGGTAGCATTTGCAATGATGTATTTAATTTTACACACAATTTAAAATAATCAATGGCATTGTTGTTGCTCTAGGACTTCCTCTGTTATGGGGTCAAGATGGACAAACCTGTTAAAACCAGCTGTCGTGCACTTGATGGAACTGTAAGTTTGATCATTTGTTTTCATTTTAATGTCTACTTAACATAACTGGGGCCTTCACCAACACACACTGACCAGCAGTGAATTATAATCGAATAACCCCCACGACCTGTACGGTGTGCATAGGCCCTCTTCCTTCAGTATTTTCACCAGTGCTATGCAATTACATAATTCAATAAGTATATATTAAATTAACAAATTCGTGGGGTATATAATAATATTGTGTCTGACATACCTAAAAGAAGTATTAATTTGAAATGGTTGTCTTACATGAGATGCATAATAGTGATATGGACGTCGTTTGTGTTTTGTGCTGTTATTTTACATACATTCAATAAGTCTGGCTTAATACAGTTTAAATATTTGCTTTTGGCTATTTGCTTTAACTTGATGCAGGCTTTATTATTTTATAATACTGTATAATAAACAAAGTCACCTTAAATGTTTCAAGTGTTTCCCTTGGAATAAAAATTTACATCGATAATGTACCCATATATGCAATAAGCCCAATGTTTAAAATTGATAAACTGTTTAAACAAATATTTACAAGAGAGATGAATCGGCTCAATGAAATGCTTGTTCTTTTGGAATTATATTGTCTGAACAGAGGTGAAATTTATTTTAAAGATGAATGCCTATTAACATATTTTGTCCGTAAACATATTTCATCCACTGACTTGATTGTTTCATGTACCGACGGTGAACTAGGAAATATTTTTATATATTATACCTACATTTTTCCTCAGGGCATTTATTCAAAATGACAAATTAGCTTAATAAAGTATTATCTGCACTAGAGCTCTGCATTGTAACAATTGTAATATTGTTAAATAGGATCCAGTCAAAGGCCCGCATAATACAGGTTGAGCATAAGCTGCCACCTGCGTTACTTAAAGGGCTGAAGAGCTTCTTCTCTGGCCTGTTCTTCCCAAGCCACTGCATTTGCTTTTTAAAGAGGTGAGAAGGGTCAGCGCTGCAATGAGACACACACTGATCTCAGTCAAACATGGCAAACAATAACTGTTAGCACCATGGCAGATACAACCCATTTTTATCATTCTAAATGTGTCAACCTGCCCAGTAGCTCGACATACCCATTTGCAGTCAGCTATAATATGAACAAAAGTGTATTTTTCCTTAAAATATATCATTCAGAGGTGACCTGATGCCTGAGATGGCTGAGACTGTCAGAGGCACTGCTCATGCACTGCTAGAATAATGGGTTAGAATCTTGACAACCATTTGTAATTAAACTGGTTTTATTTTCTCAACCAAGTTTTCACTTAATATGGATCACATTTCTATTTTGATTGAAATGTAAACAATGCCTTTACAGCAGAGCATGGAAAAAGTTCAGGGAAAAGGTTCAGAGAAAGACGCACGTTCAGAGATTGAGGGTTTTCAGTTTTTGTTATATGACCTCAGTGGCTATTCTGATAAAAAAAAAACATTCTGGAGGAATTCTAAAGCTAAAATTGTATTCTTATGACATGACACCAATTTATAACGAGCCAAACTACTTTGATATCTCACCTGAAACTATTCTACCAGTGTAATCCAACGGTATGTCATTTTGGATTTTTTTTTTGCTGGTCTGGTTGGGAGAATTCACATTTTGACTTGAATGGCTTTGATCCCTTTATCCATAAGCGTGCATAAGCAATATAATCTGTCTCGATTTCCATGTCAAGTTTCATGGGTTTTCTGTTTTACCAAGTGAGAACTTGGCAAAACAGGATAGTTGTTTGCAACAAGTTATACGAGTCCCCAAAACGACAAGCAATACAAATAGAACAAGTATTACAAATTAATACAAATCGTACCAAATACCACGTTATGGGAGAAAAAAAGATTGCACGAACATAAATTGATATTACATTTAATACATATCCTGTATAGAAAATGGCTTGGTTAAATTACTTTTACAAACCGTTGATAGAACATTTAAGTTACAGAAACATTAAGATGTATTTAGGGGGATTATTGCACTAAAATGTAAACACACATGTGAAATACAATTGTATGCAGAGTCGACAGTTGAGTTAAAATTGTTATTTAATGTTATTGAAGCAATGGAATGATGGGTGGTCAAACCATGTGTATAGTATTGTTCTGAGTACAATGCACTTTACCTTAAATTGGTAAGAGACTAAATTTTGATTTAAAGCTTTCGTGACTGCAGGGATTCATATTCTTCGTTCTTTCGGTAAAGTCACGTAGAAGGGAAACAATAAAATAATACAAATATAAAAAACAAAAATATTGTTTTTGTTGTGGACTCACTAAATGTAATATAATTGGAGGGAACCAATGTTCCCAACGTGCTAATAAAAGAGTACAAGAAAAGGTCGCTGTCTTAGGCACAACCGCGTTCAATAAATAATAGATCTTATGGGAAAAATAGGGTTACCATACCTGGGTCTGAAATGATCATTCCGTCTGTTTAACTGATTTTACATTATTTCCCCCCCCCCCTTTGTTATTGCAATCAAGGGTGCCAAGTCACTCCATTTCTTGTGTGTACACTTTCATACTCTTTGGTTCTTTCGGTAAAGTCACGTAGGTAGAAAATTAATAGATCACGACGTTTCGATCGCAACACAAGCAATCGTCATCAGGTGGGACAACCACAGCATATATCATTTCTCTCTTTTAATTTCGCGAGTTCAGAGCGTTCATCTTTGCTGATGTGCTAAGAAACCCGTTAGCAACATCAGCAAAGATGAACGCTCTGAACTCGCGAAAGTAAAAGAGAGAAATTATATAGTCATCCTCTCAGCCGACAAGGGCAATCCCACTGTAATTATGGATAAAAACTCATACAACAATAAAATTCAGGACCTACTCAATGATGGGAGTTACTCTACTACTAACAGCCTAACGATTAAAACCAACATGATCATCACAAATTCGACCTCCCTAATGGAATCAACCAAACGTCCCTCCCTAAAACCCTCCGCTGCGAGACCTCCTAGATTCTATGGTCTTCCCAAGATCCATAAATAAGGTACCCCACTACGACCTATCGTGTCCACGATCAATTCCCCTACCTACAAACTGGCCTGTTTTCTGTCAGATACTCTGCTTCCTTTTACTGGCAAGACCTCGTCAGCAGTACTTAACTCATCCCAATTGGTCTCTATGGTCAAAGACATTGTACTGGCCCCTGACTATGTCCTCGTCAGCTTTGATGTGATTTCTCTGGTCACCAAGGTCCCAATACCTGACACCATTAAAATAATTGAGGATCTGGTCCAACATGGACTAAACTCCGAGGTACCTACACTGGTTAGGCACTGCCTCACCAACACCTACTTTACTTGGAATGGTATCTTTTACAAGCAAAATGAGGGTACTCCCATGGGTTCCCCCTTGTCACCAGTGATAGCCAATGTTTTCATGAAGAAATCTGAATCGGACACCATCCAGACATCCACCCTCAATCCTTCCCTGTGGAAGAGATATGTGGATGACACTTTCGTCATTTGGCCACATGGCCTCCCAGCTTTGAACCTTTTCCTGGACCACATCAATTCCAGACGCCCTTCCATCAAATTCACCATGGAAGTAGAGAAAGATGGCAAACTGCCATTCTTGGATGTTCTGTTTGAGAGGTCGTCTGATGGCTCATTGGGACATTGTTTACAGAAAGCCCACCCACACAGATTCCTACTTGAAACCGGATTCCCACCACCACCCGGCTCAAAAGAATCTCTCATCAAAACTTTATACCATAGGGCTCATTGCATTTCGGACCAACAACACTTGACCAGTGAATTAAAATTGGTACGGCTGGCCCTTAAGAGGAACGGATACTCTGACCGTACCATCAGCCAAGCTGTTTCTCCTACCATACAGAAACAACCACTTGATACTCTGATCAAAACCATCACACTACCATACATAGCAGGCGTTACTAAAAAGATGTCCAAAATTCTAAACAAACACAAGATCCAAGTCCAGTTCAATACAGTACACAAAATTCGTGATCTGATCCCATCCGTAAAGGATGTCATCCCTGACTTACAGTACCCCGGAGTTTACAAATTGAGTTGTACCTGCGGTGATTGCTATATCAGGGAGACGAAACGACATATCTCTGACCGAATTCGTGAGCACAAATCAGATCTGAAACACGGCAGAACGAATTCAACAGCTGTAGCTGATCATTGTTACAACGCTATGGGTGATCATGAGATTGTCTTCTCCGATACCAAGGTATTCTGTAAACCTACAGGTTGTCACCAGAGATTTGTCCACGAAGCCATTCAGATACACAAACACAGGCATAACTTCAATTGAGAGGATGGTTTCAAATTAAGCAACCATTGGAAAAACGTTTTAAATCATGCCAATCGTCAACTAATTTCTAACAGCAATTTCAAGTAGTGGTATACCAATCATATTCCTTCCGAACTTTCTAATAAACCCTTTTTTGCTACTCCCCCCTTACAGCACATTCTTGCCGACCTTTAATTTTTTCTATTTTCCGTTTCTATTGCACACACAGTTACCCATCACCCTCTACACAACAAAAGACGGATTAACTCAGCCCCGCACCCCACCAAGGTCTCCTACATGGCTCCTCCCACCCCCCCCCCTTAACCTGCATTTAAGCGTTTGTATTTCCCCTGTTTTCTACTCCCCCCGTTACACCACATTCTTGCCGATCTTTAATAATTTTTTTATTTTTTCGTTTCTATTGCATACACAGTGACCCACCCCCCGCACCCTCTACACAACAAAAGCATGCTAATCCCCCAGTTACATGCTAGTTTTCTGACTTTAACACCCTGCTGCTTCAACACTTTAACACAACTATTTCAATGCTAATTTATCCTGTTTGATATGTAAACTCCTTTGTCAAGGCGCTCTGCTCCTCCCACCGAGCTTAAAAGACGCTGCGAATCTTAGCAGCGTTTATTGAAGCGCTGTCGTCCCGACAGTTTTGTTCCTTCACCTGAAGAAGGCCGAAACGTCGTGTTTTATTTTTTTATTTTAATTTGTTTTTTACCTACGTGACTTTGCCGAATAAAACCAAAAAATATATTTTCAATAATCTTATCACTATCAGACTACGTATAGCCAAAACATCACCCCCATGTTCTGGAAAACAGACCTCATTAAGTAGCCAAAACACGCGTTCAATTAAACCACATTCAGCGTGGTTTTTCCTGTTTCATTAACTCACTGTTTTACACGGAGTGACTTTGGGACAGTGTATTTTTGAGATTGTAATAGTTGATTGGGGTGGCACACGCTGTGCTATGACCTTGGTGACCAGAATTTGATTCCCAGTCATGGCTAACATCTAAAACTTTCCAGGATCCCCAACATTGCCACCTCAGAATCAGAATGTTTATTTTCTTGGAGGAATCCGATAAGCTTTAAAGCTTTTTTAAAACAAATATTCAGTCGGGGTGGGTCAGAACATTACAACAAAGAAACAATATAAAAACACGATAGGAATGCAAGTATAGGGAAGGTAAACAAATTACTTTAAAAAAGTATACAAATACAACGTTTTTTTATCTTGCCAGGTAAAGCCCACTGAGCTATTAGCTTGTTTTTCAGAAGCATCCTGGCCACAAATGAGCACTCAGGAAAGTGGCTTATCATGTGCAAATCTATAGCAGCAAATTAATATAAATCGTCTAAATGCACATTTTAACCTACACTGACTAGCATGGTGAAGTATGTTCAAACAATCCCCACAGATGGGGGGGGAAGGCTCTCAGGCAGTGGATTGATGGCTCCAAGTTTTAATAGTTGATATAGTAAGCCAAGTCAATATATTTTTGCTTAACGTGGTGCCTTTTTGGCAAAAATCTGCCACCCAAAGCGCCATCACACCTATAAACATAAACAATATTATCCTGTTTATAGCTGTTCATAACTAAACTTCGATTGATAAATTATTATACGAGTTGACAAGTAAGGCAGTATGCTGACATTGCTTATTTTATCTATTTTATGTAATGTGCACATTTGTTAATTGCATGTGTCTTGATTTGTGGCATAGAATTTTGACTCTCTTTCGCTTGCCAGCATGTTTATCATTGGCTGGGATGAGCCCATGCTCTCGTCTGTGATGAGGGGACAGAACATATCTGGCATATTCCGCATAAAAGGAAAGCGGAAACTCCTACATGAAAACTTTGACGTGGTGATGGCTCGCAAAAATAAGCTGGTGCAGGAAGAAAAGTAAGTCGTTTTTGTTTCACTCGAATCCACACTACTGTAATTGCGTTTAATTGAGGCTGTCGAAAAACTAAGTATTAAGTGTTGATTTAAAGCTTTCGTGACTGCAGTGATTCATATTCTTAGTTCTTTTGGTAAAGTCACGTTGAAGGAAAACAATTAAATAATATATATTTTATATATTTTTTATTGTTTCCCTTCAACGTGACTTTACCGAAAGAACTAAGAATATGTATTAAGTTTGAAGGCTGGTTGAATTAAATTTGGGGCAGTAGGAAAAAACGCTGGCATGACCTGCACAAAGCACTTGGGATGACCTCTGCACCTGTTTATCTGAAGTAAACCTTAACCACAACAAACACGTTAAAATATAAAGTAAATGCCTGTGTATATTACATGCTATTTAATGACAATTGTAAACAGTCAATTCATATATTTGTAATTGTAAACAGTCAATTTATATATTTGTAATGCTTAAAATATGCTAATCCACATAATTTCCCAAAGAGTGAAAGCTTGTGAGTTGACGATGCACAATAAATACCCATGGGCATAGCCAGTGAATGTGGGTGCAGTATTGATTATGCTACCTTCATCCATGAGACTAATGTTAATTTGAACATTTTGGGTCACATTCTTGATGGGGTCCCGTGCAGCCTGGTTCTTCATTGAATAGTCACTTCATTAAAATGGCTACTCAGCGACTTTAATAAAATAAAAGTGAGTTTTTTTCAATGATGTGAAATGCGGCAAATTTAATTTACTGGTGTATACTCATCTATGTTTTTAACTTGGGTGAAATGTTATCATGTTTATACTTTGTGCTTTCGGTTTCTTTAATTTCTCTTGCATCAAAAAAATTATTATTATTTTTAAGGTTAAATGTTTTGTGTGATATTTTTAGAGAGCTAACTGCCTTTTTGATCCTGTGCCCAGGTATCAGGAACTAATTAGATACCTCAAGGTTGTGTCTACGGACAACAGAAATGGGTAAGGGAATGCATTGAACAATAATTGCTATAAACATTCTAAGGTTCAATGTGTTTATACATTCTGTTCGTTTGTCTCAGAGCGTCACACTAACGTTTATAAACATGATCTACTGTGCATTTTCATTAAGTGTTGATATTACATTCATGCTCTATACAAGACCAGTCAAATTGTTCCAAAAAAGGGACACAAAGCGAAACTTCTTGAGACGGCTGCCTCCCAGTAGCGCATATTGTACAATAACGCCTTTTTCTGGCGCTACCTGCCTAGATTGAAACTTCCTATATTGAATAACTTATAATAGTTGTACTATGAGGATGCATTTCCAAACTTCGTAACTTACCATTTCACACTAAACACTGCATAACTTTCCATACATATTATAAACAGATAATATGTAAATGTAATATATATGACAAATCAAAGAAACGGTGTACTATATAGGCGTGTCTCCCTTATTGACCACTCTTTCTACGAGAAGTCGCCATCACGAGCAATTTCATTTTAGACTCATTTGTTCGCAAAATGTTCGCTTATCGAACAATGTGGTCGTGTGGGGGGAGGGCTCGTGGTGGCCACTAATGGGTGGGTGGCAGGACGAGTGGGTGGCAGAAGGGGGTGGATAGTTGAGTGGGGAGTGGTGGTTTAACGGTTAGCGCGTGGCACTATGAATAATGTTTTCTACAAGCATGGTGCAATTTAAATACATAACCTGCTTATAGGTCATTTTTGGTTAAATGTATTTGATAAGTCCATGAATTTTATTTTGAACTCGAGTAGTTTTTATGTCATTGCTTGCCAACTAACTGGAATTACATGTTTTAACAGTTAATAAAAAACAGTTTTAATTGACGAGCATTTATACTTGTTGGAGTAACTGGACTAAAGTAAAATTTGTTTAAAGGGGGAAAATGTTATTACAGTGAAACATTGGATTGCGAGCATAATTCGCTCTGGAAACGTGCTCGTAATCCAAAGCACTCGTATATCAAAGCGAATTTCCCCATAAGAAATAATGGAAACTCAGATGATTTGTTCCACAACTCAAAAATATTGTATTCATATAAAAATGATTAATACAAAATACCTTTTTATATTTTCATTTAAATTTAATGTAAAGTAATCAAATTTATTCATTACATTTAATAGTGGCTGGTGTGAGGGAGACGGGAGAGCGGAGAGGGGGGTTATTGTGTAGGACGACTTTCACTTGCAGTACAGTTACTAAAGAACAGTCACGACACTTGGACACAAAATTAAAAAAATGGTTTACGCACACACACGTGGTCACAACACTATACTGTAGTAAACAGTATACGCTCGCACGGATGTTGACCATATGAGTGAGGCACGCCGACTGAGACCGAGCATAGGAGATGATTATCCACAATCCCGCAGAGAGAGAAGAACCATTGGCTCAGTTGTGATCACGTGACGCTCGGCAGACAAAGCGTATACTGTACGTACTGCTCGTATTGCAAGACATCGCTCGTTTATCAAATTATTCATTTTAAAAATTTGCTCGTCTTGCAAAACACTCGCAGACCAAGTTACTCGCAATCCAAGGTTTCACTGTACTGTGTTAAGTGACCATGCGTGGGTGTACAAATGGATATATCTTTCTTATTTGCTTAACTCATCTCCTTGCACCCTCTGTCTGTGGTGCAGATTGCAGAAGCTAAGGTCTGAGATCCCAGTGTACCTTTGCAAAATGAACAAGTTGTTTGATGCCTTGCGGTGGATGGCATCATCCCCAATGTGCACCAGCAGTCTTCCTCCCACTGTCATCAAGACAATGATCGTTAATGCCTCCGAACTCATCCATGACACAGCGGCTCCAGGTACCCTTTGTTAATGTTTGCTCCTTTGCACAATTGTGTCGTTTCTGCATTAGCCCAGTTGCTATCACAAGTGCAGCCATGAGCACACTGGGCTAGCAATCCAGAAGTCGCTGGTTCAGTCTTCAAGCTCGAACATAAAAATAACGGGGCAGGGTTTTATTATTGCGGTTTTGTGTCTGCGACGAATTAATTTGGAGTGCAATTTGAAATTCACGGGGTTGTATTTGTAATGTTTGCAGCCGTAGCACATTTGGCGCAGATTGTAAAACCGCGACAGATCCCCACACGCACCTCTCCCTCATTCTGTCTTCGTCTGCCACTGATTACACTCGAGTGCTTTCCTTTACAGTTTTTTTGGACTTGCGTACTGTGCAGTATAATATTCCTTATATATTGATATTTGCACTTGACATATATTTACGTTATTATAAAAGGTAAATCTTATAACACAATCGTACAATACGACGGTGGTTTTTGACCTTTTTTGACTACTGTACCCATTGTTGAATTTGTTTCTACCGACTACCCCTTGCATGACCCAACATGGTTCTGAGAAATAAATGTATGAATAATGAACGTCAGTATTTTAACCAATTATCCATTTTGCGAGGCATCCTAACTAGCTATCAACTGCAAGTGAATAAACAAATGCAATGGATGCTCTGCATGCACGACGTAATTTGCTCGCACTTGCTGGTTACTCTTGGAAACCCAAATTGTTTATGATCAATCAGTCTAGAAAGGTCTTTTATATCATTCTAGGTTACCATATGGATTAATATTTTATCCTCGTTTATCTTGGCGTATTCTTACATAATTATTTGCCAATGATTCTAATCTTACCAATGTAAGTATTTTTTTGTCTGTCTGCGTGTCTGTCTGTCTATCTGCGTGGGTACCTTAAGACGTTTTTAACTGACAAACTGTCAGGTTTACATATCAAAAAAGTACACTGATACCACGCCGTATGGCCCGGGACGAAAAAGTTATTTGTATTTCACATCTGTCAAGTTTAAAGTACAGTGGTACTCCGGAGATCGAACTTAATTCGTTCCAGAAGGCCATTCGAACACCGATTTGTTCGAACACGAATTAATTTTCCCCATAAGAATTCATGTAAATTACATTAATTGGTTCCAGACACGAGAAATCTCTCAAAGCATTTTACACGACGTTTACAGTGATTGCATGCATAAAATCATACAAAAAACAAGAAACATAATAAATAAATATATGGCACAAATTAAATCAATGAACATTGAACTTCACTTTACCTGTAGTAAGGAGAGTTGATGGCTTGAGTGGATGGTGGTGAGGAGGAGGTGGTAAAACCTTTGTCTGGGCAAGCGTCATGCACGCTGGCCATACGCGTCTCAGCCGTACAGGTTCTTTCAAGTCGCGATTTCCAGTTCGACCTCCGAATTTCGTTCGTTTACTGGGGCAAAAAATGTTCGTAAATATCGTTTAACACCGATTTGTTCGAGTTCTGGTGCGATGGATCTCCGAGGTTCTACTGTAGTTAAATTACCAAATGTATTCCCTTTTATAAGCACAGGGTGGCGCCAGAGCACGCATCTGCGCATGTGTAGTGGGTTTGTATGGAGACAGTCTTCTTAGGAGGCAACACATATCCTAAATATAAACACCCAGGTCTGTCATTCTGTCATTGTGACTAACACGGCACGGATTGGTTGAAGTGCGTCACATGACCGGGACCAAGCAGCCAACCAGAGGTGCGCCCCTCACAAACATGTACGCCCCCGAACAGGCACGTGTGGGATGACGTCCCCGGCGTGCGTGTCATCACGCACGTATGGGCGTTAACGTCAGCTCTCTTTCACAACACCTCAGCCGCGTTTGTGTGTAATGACGTCACGCCTCCAACCACGACAAGCGCACAGCCTGCGGTAGGCCTTCATCCAGCAGTGCATTTGAACACTAAAAAAAGTACAGCACTCATGTACAGTGCTGACTTTTTCCACTATTAATGTCAAATAATATAACAAACACAGTTCTGTGTGTCATTATGTCACTAACGCGTAAACGTGCCAAAAGATTTGTATAGAAGAAACTAGGTTGTTTATAACAGTAATAACGGTAACACCAGGTTCCTAACACGAAGGGGTAATGGCCCCTTCTACCCACAACCTAATGAGGTACAGCCTCCGGGCTAATGTGCCCTAACCACTGGGGCTAACCACTCTTCAGCCTTCCGGCTAGCGGGACCTAGGGGAGGCTGATACGACCCTCGGGTCTCGACCGCTGACCCACACAGACCCGGCCCTGAGAAGGATGTCGGATCGGGGGATCCTCGGAGTCCTAGCCTATTGACCACTGGCCTCACTGAGCCCCGGCCCTTATAAGGGCAACAGGGCTTTGGTGTCCAGGGTCCTATCTTCAGGTAGGCTTCTGGGTCTTCGGCTTGAGGCGGACTTACTCGAGCTGCTCTGGGGTCTGGCTTTTATGGGGCTCCCAGGGTCACTCCACCCTTGGTCTCGCCCATCTGGAACCTTCTGGAGGGACCTGGATTGTTGTGCAATCCGCCCCAGCCCCCCACCCGGGGACCTGGGGTGTCCCCCTCCGGTTCCCAACCGTCCCCCCAGGTTGCCTGTCCCACTTCCTGCTTGGCACAGGCCGGACTCGCTATTGCCCCCTGTTGGCCCCTGACTGGAGGTGCCTGCTAACCCATAGTGGTGGCGGCGTATTACGCCTAACAATTACCCACCACACATGCGCGAGAAAGCCGGGTCCGTGGTGGTTGCCCTAGCAACGCACACACGCGATCGGTGGGGGGGAATTCTCATTTGCGTAAAAAAATATACTGCTGAGGTAATTTTTTTACAGTGTGATGTCCTCTTCTCCCCAATATGTGCACTCATAGTCCGTAGATAATATTATTGTAGGGCAGGGGGGGGGATGGTGGGGGGGGTAGCAGCCCAGCCCCAGCCTGGAAAGGTGCCACTTCGGCCGGCTGGACAATCTAGGGGAGGCCGAGGGCTCTGCACGGGACTAGGCCTCACCACCACTCTGTGAAGTTAGTATTATAGAGTTGATATATAGTATTATAGAGTCGGTTTTTATGACTGTAGAGTAGGTACATACTACTGTAGAGTTTGTAGTTACTGCTGCTGTAGAGCGGGCATGGGAAGGAGGGGTATAGCAGCCCCAGCCTGCCAAGGTGCCACCTCGGCCGGCTGGGCAATCTAGGCAAGGCCAGGGGCTCTCCACGGGACTAGGCCTCACCACGGCACTTTGTATACTTACTAGATACTATTATAGAGTCGGTAGATACTACTGCAGAGTCATTAGATACTACTTTAGAGTCAGTATTCACTACTATAGAGTTGGTTGATACTACTATAGAGTCAGTAGATACTATTATAGTCAGAAGTTACTACTATAGAGTTACTACTGTAGTGTTCTTCACGGAGGCAGAAACTTTGACTTGGAGGCAACACGTTTATTACAAGGCCCCAACAGGGCTACTACATAAACGTACACACGCTAATTAGACTCCAACAGGGTAATTACCGTATTTTCCCGCATATAACCCGCAGGGTATACCACTTTTTACAAACAAAACAAGACCCTGCGGGGTATATGGAGGTGCGGGCTATCCCAAAAATATTTTACACGTGTGACATGTCATAACTCGTTAAAAAAATTTCATGGTAGGACTATCCACTATGCAACACTTTGACTAAAGCACTGCTGAATAAACCACTCGCACTAAAATTACACGTTATCACGTTTTAAATTAATTGTTTGTACAATTAAATGACAGTTTTTGAAGTGCGTGCACTGTTTACCGGCGACGGGAGAGCTGGGGTGAGAGGTGGGGGTTAGGGGGTGGGGCAGCTGGGGGGAGAAAGAGGTGGGGGTTGAGGGAAGAGAGGTGGGGGGAGAGAGAGGTGGGGGTTGGGGCAACTGGGGGGAGAGAGAGGGTTTGGGGGCGAGGCGACGGCATTACCGTAGTGCTGCTATTATCTGCGCAGTGCAATCTACCAATGCTAAAACTGTGCTTATCTACCAGTTATGTGTTACTTATTCATTGGATATTTACTTTTGTTACTTATTTACTGTTTTAAGTTCACTCGTTTCCGGTTAGTTTGTCTTTGTGCACGTTATGATTTAAATGTTAACAATTGATAGTGGAATGTATTACAAATGTAAACTTCGTATTAATATGATGGAATTAAGCTGCGGTAACGACGTTAAATATATGAATGCATTCGGGGTATATGGAGATGCGGGCTATCTGAAATTAGTTTTACACAAAACGCAGTTTTTACGGGGTATATGCATATGTAGGAAAATACGGTACACAACCAGATCAGTCAGGAACATCCTGACTGACCCACAGTATCACTCTTGTGACAGTGGCTGGTGCTAACACCACAGTGACACCATTAACGTCACTACACTACTATAGTCGGTGGATACTAATGTAGTGAGTTCAACTGAGTCACACACTCAGACTTGGAGGCATCGCATTTATTTAGTTCCAACACACGGGTTAAACCTTCGCCTTAAGACTATAACAACCTAGGGTGGTGACCACCCGGCTAACTACACTAGTTAACGTAACTGTTAACTACGGACCTGGGACCAACAGCATACTACCCAGGTCCACGTGCTGGAAGACTCTGAGGACGGAGATCGTAGACGAAGGGATTCTTTACCGGGATGAACAACCTCGATCCCTCTCGGGACTCTGCTTATATTCTTTACGGCGTGGCTGGCTCCGTCCTTGGCCACGTCCCCCTTCCAGAACCATCGGGAAGAACCTGGGACCCAATCACGTGACCCTCCTAGCTCCCTCTTGGGGGCCCCCCATGCATCTTAACCGGTCACGTGTCCTCCCGTGACAACCAGAGTGCCATGGCCTCACATGACCTTCCCCTTAGGTCGGCACACACACACACCGTGCCCTCTAGGGCTGGCATTGCACTTAGAGCATGGTACTATTCAGCGATGTTACTCCACGCACACCGTGCCCCTCTAGAGCCGGTACTGCCCCGACAGCATGGTGACATCCAGCGATGTCACGACACTACTGTAGAGACTATAGTCAGTATGTACTGCTGTTGAGTTGGTATATACGACTATAGAGCAAGTAGATACTGCTATAGAGTCAGCAGATACTACTATAAAGTTATTAGTTACTACTATAAAGTTAATAGTTGCTACTATAGTCAGTTGATACGACTATAGTTATTAGATACTACTGTAGAGTCGGTATATACTACTATAGAGTTGGTTGATACCACTGTAATGTAGCTCTCAGAGACACCGTCTTGTCTTCTGTATATTTATCTTGAATAAAGTCCACTGACAACTCGACAAGTAACTGCGAGTGACTCTACACTTGGGTAGTGAGACAACTCTATTCAGAGACAACATAGTTTCTAGTCTCAAGACAACTCGCAGACGATGGAGACGACCCGATCCAAGGCGGCGACGACGACAGTTTCCCAAACCAAACAGCCCACAGATCCGGCTCGCGCTGGTTCTTACTCTCGCCCGGTCCGGCCACGCTCTTTTTCCCGAATTCTCCTCGCCGCACCTTTCAACAGTAGATGTCCTTCTGATTTTGCAATCTGTTTTATCCATGGCCTTCACAGCATCCCGGGAGAAGGCATCTTTGTTTCTCAGTCTTGCACTGAGAATATTTTTTCTCAATGAAGATCTCAAAAATGACGTGAGTCATAAAATATACGTAATTTCTCTTCGTGGAACTGTTCAGTCATTTATCAATGCCTGTTCTGGATAGCAATTTAAATTAATACTTTAAAATACAGCTTGACCTGGCACAAACTTGAATATAAATCGTTTATTTCTATTAAAATTTCAATAACTAAGCCTTGTTTCCAGGCATAATACGTTTTTGCATGCTTATTATAGGTGGTATGCATGTTTGGACATCATTGCTGCTGATTACATAAATGCAGTCTTTTTTGAACAAGTTAAACGAAGTATCTTGAGATTCTCAAGCCAAACACATGCTGTTAGCGAGTAAGCTAAAGATCAGCTTTTACATCCAGTGCTGTGAAGTTACACTGCCCCCCCCTCTGCTTACATAAACAGTGGTTTGTAGTATTACTCTTTCCCTTAGCAGGAGTGATGTGAAGCTGTAAATATACACTGCATTACTGAGTTATAATTAAACACTGGCCAATGCAATATGACAGTTTTGTATGGAGAGCTTTGTTTCCCAGTTAAGTATATGACGATCATTAATGTTACCTGTTGAGTGCTTTACTGAAATGTCTCTTTTTTCCCCATACAGATTAACTCCCTGGTAATGCTGGTCAAGTTGCTGTGTACCCCTCCAACCCCAGCGGGTACTAAATGTGCACACATTAAAGCCCTCGGATGTCCACCACCAGAGCTGTTTGAGGCAAGTCCACCTATCCTTGTCAATTCGTGCCCAAGCAAGGTCATGACTGATTGCGGTCACAGTTGCTTCTCACTCATGTAGATTTTGAGTGGTATATGATTTCAGTAGTTTAGAAATATGTCCAATCTTCCTTATTTAATGTGCCACTTTGCAATTATCCTGGCTGTTGACACATACCATTAAAAAATTCTACCTGCAGCTGTTGCACAGTCGGCACCCAATCTTCTGGGTCTGCTTCTATAGTTTTCCCCCCATTGGTTGTATGTCTTGTCAGTGTTAGCAATCCTCCAGGTGCGCACCCCAAATCCTTTCTCTTTGTCTCTTTCTCTCTCCTTTACATTATCTTGCATCATGGTTCTACAACTATATTTTCCAGCAAACCACAATAATTTGGCATGTACTGGCAGTACATGCGGTGTCATTAATAAGGTCATGACATCCTAATGTCTACATTGTACCATGAACATGTACCTCCACTCCAGGTTCTTCATCTGTCTCTTATTTATCCTGCTATATCTGTATTCCTTTGTCTTGGTGCGCTATATCTCCCGGCAGTCTACTTCAAAAGTTAAACATCCCTCAATTGTGCAATCTCTGCAGTGCCTTTCATTGTATTTTTTAACCATGTTCACAAATGTGGTAGGGGTTTATGTAGCTGTTTTGTATGACTCCAGTTTGTTTTCCATGGCTTATCACCGATTTAATAATGTACTCAATACCACATTTTGTATACAGTCTGTTCTCCACTAACTCCAAATTATGGAAAAATCGCGTTATAATGTATATAATATAGAGTAAAGCACAGCCCACTATCGCGTGAGATGCTTATGCAGGCTGAACAAAGACAGGCGCATGGGTAGCATCCAGCAGCATCCCGCTTTGTGTGATAGTACGCCAAGGCAATTGTACAACCGCGTATTCCTACTTGGGTGACGTAGTTCTGTTCACTCAATTGCGTAATATCCAATTCGCAATAAGAAAACATGCTTTATAAGAGAACAGACTGTATTTATGTTCTCCTTATTGTGTTGTCATAGTTACGTGCAATTGATGCAAGTTTACCGTTTTACACTTAGCATGGTTGCTTCAGTTGTTAAGAAGACCAAGCAGATTTGCTGCAGAATTTTACAAAAGTGTATCGTGCAAAATGGGGAGGTATCCCCAATGTGGTTTGCCCAGAAAATGTTGTATTACTATTTTATTTTGAAAGTCATTGCTGCATTCATGGTTAATCAGCATTATAGGCTCCTTAAATGGTATTTTACAAACGTGAATTGTAATGTGCTGTTGTAAGTTTGATCTGCGATGGCAAGGGCAGTTGGTGAGTGAATTGTTCTGTGTTGTTCTCTCTCCCCATACATGCATGCAGAAGTCCCATGCTATTGTTGAAGACCTGACTAAAGTAAATGGACACATCCCCAACATCCCATGTGACTTCTCATCACTGGTAGAAATTTTACCTTTACTTGTTTCAGATTTTACTGCCCAAAAGTAAATTTTACACCTGAATAGATATTCTGCATTGATATTAATCATGTACATTTGATCCTCATTTGGCAGGCTGGCTGCGTTGTCATTGCTACAAACGTTATTGTCCAGAACTTCTCCTTGCAACTGTTGAGGCCTGAAAACTTTTGGAACCTGTTGCTATCCTATGGGGTATGTTTTTTTCTTCTGGATACTCTTGAGCATATTCATTGAGCCCAAAGCACTGATCATGTTTCTTTTGAATAACCACAAAATCTTATTTTCACCATGCTGTTTTGTTGATGTAATTTTGATAAGATGGCCACAGAATACTTTGTATCTACAAGTTTATCTTGAAAGATTTTTTTTGTATTGCACACTGAGTAGAATCCTGGGTGACCCAGAATATTGAGGTCGAGCAATTACAGCAAAACATCAGCAAAAGTTTAACATCTTTTTAACATTTCAGAAAACAATGTTAGCCATTAAAGGCAGGAAATGCTTGTGATTATATAAAAAAAAATTGCAACTGTATTGATGGTAGAAACATGGGTGACAATCACTCGTCTCATAACTCGTTTTTTGGAGGGCACTGCCAAATGTTTACAGGGGGTGATGAATACTAACGTTAATTTAATTGCATAATTTGCAGATCGTTTTTCATATTTAGACTGCCAGCACACAACGGCCCTGCAGTTGCAAACGACCTCACGGGATCTTTAGCGTCCAGTGTAGAATAGACGGCACAAACTATTGTCATGGTTAATACACCCACAGTATTGATCAGGGTGGCCTCTGAATTCAGACGGTGATCATCTGCAACAAGTTTCAATTGTGCTACCGCTAGGCCATGTCATTAAAATGACATTGTTTGGTGCTTTTGCTCACTTCATTTACAAGGATGTAAATAAATAAGTAAATTGTTCATATTCAATTTAACCATTACGGTAATTGATCTTATCGTTATACCTAGCCTTTGTAGACTTGAAACATCATTCAACATGAGTAGAAATTGATGTCGGCCTTGGTTTGTAGTGCTCACAAACCAAGGCCTTAGATAAAAAAGCAAGATATATTCTTGGAATTACATTAAGAGACAGAAACACACAGAGTAGAGAACAAGTACTGTTCAATAACATCTAACGGTTAAAAAAGGTAAGCCCCTGGGCAGCACACGTCACTAGAAAGATTGATCGATCAAGAATAATAATGGAGTGGCAGCAAAGGAATTCAACTTGTCTGAGAGGACATCTATCGAGGAAATGGGACTTTAAAATCGCCTTATGTGCAGGTGCTGGGTGGGACCCCATTACATTGCAGGATAGTTATAGATGGTGGTCGCTTGGGTACACCTTAATCCATAAAGCAGTGGATTGACCATGGATGATGAAAATGATGGTGGAAGATTAGAACTTAGATGGGATTTCTAATAGCTTTCCTGGGAACATAAGCTACTTAGTTGCATGACCTAGAACTGGCATGCAGAAAACCTATCAACTAAGAATTGTGTCTTTGGGATATAACAGAAAACCTGAGCTGGTTCTGAAATGGCAGTGTTGTGACTTGTAATAAGTAAAAATAATAATTAAACTTCTTTTTTGTTATTTCCACAGCCAAACATGTGGGCAGTGGAGTTTCTGCTTTCCTCCGTCCACCTAAATTGGACCTTTGTTGGTGATTTGCAAAACTTAGCCTACCATGAGGGGATAGTCGAGAGGTGATGCTCATTCCATTGCACACTGGGCTGGCTTTGTGCTGTTTTGGTGCTTTTGGATTAAAGCATATCTATAAGCAAAGTGGTTATGTGTAAACATTGTCTCCACATGTAAATACAAACTGTGATCGTTCTCCACAACAATGGAAATTACTTCGCATACAATTTTGATATTTAAAGTGAACATGGCTCCATTATTTATATGGAGTGCTTTTGACAATGCAGGTATCCCCCACTAACTTTACACTTGTTTTCCGCATGTATGTTGCTGATGAATCAGGGAACATATTTGTTTATAAGTTTAATGGTACGCATGTGCCTTGCTTTGAAGAAAAAAATTACGAACATTTTTCGTGCATTCTAGATTTAAATCTTTCGTGACTGCAGGAATCCATACTCTTTGGTTCTTTCGATAAAGTCATGTAGTTATAAAATTAAATAAATCACGACGTTTCGTTTGGAACACAAGCAATCATCAGGTGGGAAAAACGTGACTTTACCGAAAGAACCAAAGAGTATTTTTCGTGCAATTTTAAACTCTGAATCCACGCGGTGAAAATAAATTATTTTGTGATATAATACTGTATTGTACACGCGTAGCATTTCCCAGGAACGCATTTGTGCATCAATAATATCTAGTGGGGGATTCCTGTAATATACGTTTTACAACTCTGACTGACGATGAGACCGAGAAAGTAAAAACAAGTCCATAGTGCTGCTACATAATTTTTGCCTTGAAAGCCAATAAGCTGATTGACTAAAACATTTCTTGACATTGCTTGGACTTGCTAATGTGCTTTCCTAACGTGCTATGTTCTGTTTACCTGCACCATTCTGGACCATGCTGGTTGAAGTCATAATTTACCACATACAGTCCTATAGATCATGCCAAATTAAGCTACGCAGACATAGGTTGTTTTCACGTAAAATGTTATCGTCATTTTGTGTTTGTAAATGTGTCCAGCAGCTATAATTGTCAACCGAAAACTATTCTAAAATACAATGATATTGTACATCTATCCACATAATGATCCTAAAAGTGAATTATTTTGGACCATATTCTTAGTTTTTTCGGTAAAGTCACGTTGAAGGGAAACAACAAAATAATAAAATATATATAAACCAATAAAAAATTCTCACGACGTTTCGACCATAACTCAAACGGTCGTCTTCAGGTGACGACCGTTTGAGTTATGGTCGAAAGGTCGTGAGAATTTTTAATTGTTTTATATTTTATTATTTTGTTGTTTCCCTTCAACGTGACTTTACCGAAAAAACTAAGAATATGAATTACTGCAGTCACGAAAGCTTTAAATCAATATTTTGGACCAGTTTCTAAAAAGAAAAATTATTGGGTACATTTCTTCTGCTAAATAATTCATGTTTGGGGGAAAAAGTCCAATGTTTCGCACCTGAACTCTGCTTCATCTGCTGGATTTCTGACAGGTTGGCTGTGCAACACCTTGAACAAATGTGTGCTCTGGCTGACTTGTTCAGGAAGGTCGACCATGCAGAGTTCAACTACCTTGGCATTTACTTTTCAAGCCTAATCTTCTTCTTCATGATGAGGCAAGTGCTACTGAAGCAGTTTTTAGCACAAAAACCGGCGGTGAGAAAGACAATGTTGTTTTACTTGTACCATTCTCTTTCATGCCATCATGTATACGCTCATGAATGACAGCCTCTGCATGACGTTGTCATATGTCGCCATTATGCGATGCATAAATTACATGAACTCCTGTACATCAGTTGATTTTATTACACCGTCTCTGGTAGATACCTACTCAGGCATGTTCCCTCTTTTGACTGCCACTCTTACGAGTCTTGACTTGTGGCCATCCATTCTAGGGACGTGTCCTACTCAAGCCCCCACTTAACTGTTCTTAAGTCAATGTGTTTTATTTTAAACCATGTGGTCTCAAGTGTCATTCCAAGCATGCACTTCTCCATGCACTGTTGAGCTTTTGTTCAATTTGTAAGTGTTCCTCATCCGTATGTCATAGCAGCGCACCGACTAAAAACATTCTACTGTAGGCATATAGGTATGTTGATTTTAAACATATTTTAACTGAGGTTGAATTATTAAATTTGTTTACTCTGTCTTCAGATGATCTGGTAAAGTTGATTTAATATGAATTACATTTTATTTTTAATTTTGCCCTCCTGTTAGAAATCCTCCTCTTAGATAACCAGGATGGTGGTACTGCAGTCAGTGCTTGACTAACAAATGAACCTTATGGTGGGACCCTGGGGTCCCGAATAAACGAAAGTCAAAATTGTAATTAATTTATTTTTGGCGACTCCGTCCCCACAGCGCACATAAACGCTGCGACCCACCGGGCGCGGATCATTCTGTTGTCATGTCGTCCAAGCGCAGCGAGGACAAATGCGCAGAAGAAACAAAACTTTGATTAGTGTATAGTGTAGAGCTCGTCGAGAGGAATAGATTGCTGTATCGTTCACCTTCAACAGACATTAAATATTAATCATAATACAGTTAAAATGTTTTTTATAACCCATCCATGAAATGTGTGTGACGTCTTGGTGTTCATATTCTTTGGGTCTTTCGGTAAAGACACGTAGATAGAAAAAAATATATAAAAATAACAATATCACGACGTTTCAATCACAACACAAACAATCGTCATCGGGTGAACAAAATATAGCGGGGATAGCTGCCGAGGCAGGAAAAATATATGGCGGGAGAGCTGCTTAGGCAGGATGTTATAAAGGTTTGAGATGGATGTAGCCCAAGGGTAAACGGGCGGAGCTCGAGATGAAATTTGCATATAAATGTAAGATCGGAGAGCTGAGCCATACCCACGACGACGGTGTGTGGGTGGCCATTATATTGTGAGAGATTAGAATGTCATTGTAAGAAATTTGCATGTAAATGTAAAATCGGAGAGAGCTCGGCAAGAGCCAGTCTTGGTGTTACATTGCATTTCTGTTCCTGAATGTTTGGGCGCTTTCTCAAATGTTTTCTCTTTTAGAAGGAACGTTTCCACCGAACCAGAGAAGAAAATTGTAAAAAATTGGATGGCGTCCACGGTAATATATGTTTAAAAAATCACCGTTTTGCTTTTATTATATTTAAGAAAAACAAAGGAAATAAATCGGGGTTTTTTTTGACAGTTAATAGAGGTTGTAAAATGCTTTAATGCCAATCATACGTTAGGGAATTAACCATTACAAATTTACAGCATTGTCCATTTAAATTGTTGGGACTACGTGTAATTTTGTTGATTGTGTTATTACGAGCTCAATTCTTGCTACTTTGTACTTAACACATTTCAGGCCAGTGAATTCTGAGAGATGCGTCTTTCACTTTTATGTGCCCTGTTACAATATAACAGAGTTTTAAACCTGTGCAGTACGTACAACTCTCACTGCTGGCAGTGAGTGTCAAATATGAACACACCTTGTCACTGAAATAAAAGTCCCTTACAGAGAGATGTGGTAGCATTTAGTTAGATGCTTTATATAAGCAACTTGTATTTGTATTAATTTTGTTTTGAGTCGCAGCATAATCATCTAATATAACTCAATGGCCACAGTTGGAAGGTTGTCACAGTTCATATGGTTCAAGTGGCATTCCTTTCGGTGCTATTGAAATTGGATTATTCATTTCTGAAGCCAAAAACTATATGGAATAATGTATTTGTATAATACCATATTTGATCTTCAAATCACAAATGTTCTTGACATGAAAAATACCAGGTATTGTCTAACTTCACCCAGAAACAGTATATTTAATGTTGATATGTTGAAAGGATATTTTTGTTGTATCTTGTTATAGGTATGAATAGCTATTTTACTATTTTAAATATCAAGTGTATACACTATGAATTCACAGCATTTTAAACATTTAACCTTTTTTGTGGCAGATTACTGATAAGATATAAGTTTCAGTATTTCCCTCATACTTTGCAATTGTGGTTGCAGCTGCGGCTTGAATTATTAAAAAAAAGTACATTCGAGCCAATTTGTGGAAGTGAAAATGTTAAATTCATTAAACACATGACAATCTATAATAAATAAATGCTGCCTTAATTCTACTCAATCATTTAACAATGTTAATTAATCAATTAGTTGCTATGTATTATGGTGCTTTTGGGTAATTATATAATTTTGGATTTCAGTGATGTCAAGCTTGGGTGGGGTCATGGGTAATTTTAGGCAAAATGTATCTTGGTCTATTTTGATAATGGTACGGTGTCTTATGATCTACACATTAACATAATTTATCCAAGATATGAGCTACATTCTACCAAGTTTCTAAGTACACATGTATCACTAAAAGGCATGTAATGATTCAACCCTCTTCAAATGAGTTGTTACAATTCAGGATTGCCATTCATCCTAATAATCCATTGCTTTTAGTCTTTTTTACACTGGTTTGCTTGTATTATCTTTCTCATGTTATACCTTGTTTTGTACGTGGTCTAAGATGCAATTCACATAATTTGAATTAAAAGTAGAGTAAATAGTCTAATGCAGCTATCCCTTGCCAACCGCGGAAGTTGGGTTTCCTGGAAAAGGTCACTGTGGGCATCAGTTTAACACGTAGCAGGAGGCTTTCGCGACCAATATTATTCATAATAAAGGTTTTTGGGTTTGCGTTACTTATAAATATGTCGTAACCCTCCACCCGACACGGCCAAACAGTAAAAAATGTGTCACGTTTACAAAGGACATAGTTCACTACTTTAGCCCACCGGTGTGTTGAAGAGTGAATCAACATCATTTAAAATTTGAGTACGGCGTTTCGCTGGTAATTACATCCAGCATCATCGGGCAATTCGCCAGAATGGTAAAGCCCTCACTTGCTACAAGTCTTAAATAGAGCAGCAGGGTGACGTCATCATTTAACTCATTCAGGTGCAGTGATTTGAGGCGGAGGGGGGGGTATTGTAATTATATAATCGATTGGTAATCAGTCAATGGTTATGATTAGTAATGAGTTGTAGATTAGTAATTAGTTGTAGTGTGTGTTATTGTCATTATATGCTACGTTAGTAATCCGTTAATTAGTATGTAAGGAATTGTAATATGTATTATTTAATAATACGCTTCCAAGCCAGACAGCCTGTAGCTGTCAGCGATTAAAGTTATTTCTGTTTCTCTCAATTTCAATGGATTCTCTAATTATTCTTTGCCAGTAATAATTAGTTTTACACAACACTTCAAAGTTATCAAAATCAATTGAGTGTCCTTGTTGACAAGCATGTTCTGCCACTGCCGACAGTTGTTTGAGAATTTAATATTTATTTGGTGTTCTTTTCGTCTTATGCTGATGTTACGTCCCGTCTATCCAATATAGCATCTGCCACATAAACAATTAATCCGATATACACCTGTTGATAATTTAGATAATTCGTCTTTAGTGAAAGATACTAGTTTTTTAATTGTGTACTGTACCAAATCTTACTGTAGTGTTTTGCTTTTGCATATCCTCAGTTGGTAAAGTACATTACACAATGTAATAAAACATAAATGAACATTAAATTAACTTTCTATTATTTAATACTGGGGGTATAAGTTAATGATTATGACAATGAGATGATGGGGGAAGGGTGGTTAGAAGGAGGTGCTCAGTCCACAACAAATAGAAGCAAAATATGTGGTTGCGATAATAATAACAACAAAACGGACGGCTGATAAGCTACCACGCAGCGCCACGGATTTCCCGGTGGCTCGGGAGAACCGCGGCCCCGAAAAATGTGTAGATGCATGTTGCGGGCCAATGTTTACCTGTGTATATTCAAAATTGCCAGGCCGCGTTTGGCCAGCGATTTGCTGTACACGCCATTCTATGAAAGTATCATGAGCGTACGAATATATTTAAATAAACAAATTGTTCTATACCTAATGCATTAGATTCTGCAGAGCAATGACAAAATGTGTATTCAAATACAAAAAAGACAGGAGGATTTTTGTTTTATCCTGTGGGTAATTAATCCACGAGTAACAAATGTGACTTGCCTTCCCTGCCTTTGAAATAATGGACTGTTATGTGTCCCTGTGTGTATGCATCCAGGTGATTCCAACGCTGGTTCGTTTAAATACGAAAGAGAGCATTGAGCTGCAAAAAGCTGTTTGCCTATTTTTTTTCAATCATCCCAGCTAATGAACGCATAATGAATGCTGTGCCAATTGTCGCACTTCCAAACCACGTGAACATTTGTGTTTTGTTCGATTTTTGTATTGCAACAAATGGTTTGGTAAACAAACGTGGTGTCGTTCCACCAAATGACGGGTGTGGTTGTAATTTGTAGCGCGAGATTTACTTTTATACTGTTGACTTTTACATGTTTGCCATAATTGTTACGTAACTTTCAGTGTATCTGTGCTTTACATGTTTCACAGATGTTTGATATTTTTTTCCCGAAATGTAACCGCAATATTGTTAAGTTATTGGACTTTTGGAGTTTATGCAATGCTTAAATAGAATTAAGGTAAATGTGACGTAACCAGCCACACTCTGCCATATTCTGTGCTAACTGGTGGCTTATCTTTCTGAGGACGTGGCAAATAAAATAAAAATTGAGGCTTCTATTGAAGCGTAGCAACAATTCTTGATTTTAAAAAAGAATATATAATAAAGAGTGTAAAAAAATTATTGAATAAACCTGATTTCACTCTCTTCCATTGTCATTTATTCTCCCTTTAATAACATGACAGGTTCAGGTTCATGGGTATTTGTCATCGTGTTTCCATATAAAATAACCTTTCTCGAATTATGTATTCATGTACAGTGCTTATTAACAGCATGACAAGTGTTATGTAAGATTGCAATGATTATGTACGTTGAACGTTTGCACTACGTAGCCAACCGTGCAAATCGGAGGTGCGATTAGTGGACACCAGAAACGTTTTACACATGCCACACCATGGGAATGGCAGTACAGACAAGGAAAAATATATAAAATGTCATGCTCGTGTTCAATGGACTGCAATTGAATAACTTAAGTAATCATCCATATCGCAAATACTGCAAAGCAAAAAATAACATAATTAGAAATATTTAGGAAAAAATTCGGAAACATTGCAATCATTGTAAAATTTATAACAATTATATCGTGAAAATTACCGTGGAAACCCGTCATGGACATTTGCCTACGATTTGGGCATACAAAATACGACCGACAAGGTGCCAAGACTGAAGGCACTATCTGTTCTGGGTTCGAATGTAGTGTACAGTGTGTGGGACCACAGTACAGGCACCTTCTCGTCTTGGCGCCGAGTGTTTATCTCACCATTGCTGGTGGGTGGGATCAGCGTGTTAAGGATTTGAGAGGACTCCCCTGACCTCGCTGCAGGGTTCTTAAATTACACTCGGAGTAAATGTCAGCCGCAGCGTCGCGTCGCCATCGTGTGCACTGGGGGAGTCGATGTTGCTGCACGTGGGAGACCCTCACCATTGCTTGTTGCGCTGTAAAAAAAACAACTTCTGCCCGTTTTGTCCTCAGTCTCGCAATAATCCTATGTTCCACGAATAGGTATTACCTTGCAGCTCCTGTGAGCTCGCTATTGTGCATTTTTACTCTGTACGCACTGACCTGGCTTGTTAATTGCCATTAATCGTGGCTCCGAAGCGTTCAATGGGAGAGAGAGGTGTACGTCTGCACTGTGCTCTCTCCTTGCATCTCCCGAGGAGTCATCCTGAATTCCTCACCATTACCACCACCTCCATTGTCGTCAAATCAAAGTTAATGGGAAAAAAGGTTATTATTAATTGTGTAGTCATTGTTATTAAACATTTACCATTCCCCCCCCCCCCCATATGTTTGTGGGGGCTCACTAGCGCGCACACCTGCGAGCGATTACCTCAACGAGCGTCCGTGCACGCCGCAACTCACGCAGCACCGCCTGCACCTGCGGGCGATTATCTCAACACGCGCGCACACCACGGCCAACGCCGCATGCCCACGCCCGACACCTGCGAGCGATTACCCGCCGCGGCTCCGCGTCCACTCTCGCAGCGCGTTTTCCCACGCAGTCGCACCACACAAATGACAGACCACACCGATGCTCTGTGCTAACTTTTATTTGCGGTGCAAATACACACTACCTGGGGGAATATTTTGCGAGAAGAGCCGAGGCTGCTGCTGCTGATTAAGTGCCCAGTCACTCAAACGCCCAACCACGTACCTCGAAGCTGTACTCAAGGCATCGCACGGACGCTGTGAGAATGAGTGAGAAGGACGAGAGAACTTTACCTATCACTGCCTCGTAGTAGCACTCGCTGGCATCACGGATGCTGCTAGCAGCGCGAGGAGGCAGGATGGCAGGGAGTGAGTCTTGGTGGCTCAGAGGTTGAAGACAAGGGCGAGGGTCGTCCCGGGCTCCCCTTTTTATACCCCTAACTTCAAAGGCCTGGGGTGACGTACCGCGCGGCCAATCGGGCGCCTACCTCTGATTACCGCTCACTTGGACCTCGTGCCACGGGAAGTGCTGCTGCTCCGCCTACCCATTGTTCTCCCGTGCTTATTAATTCTGACCTTGTCTGCCCTTGTCTAATATTCTACCCTCAGCCTCTCCCAATGTCGTGAATGACCCATTGCGGCTGGCCCAGTGAACCTTTTTGCACCCATACAATTTTAAGCCAACTCAGGGGCACCGCAATGTGATCTGTCCTGCGAAGGTCGGCCAATCTGGCACCGGGAAATCGTGGGACTTTCCTCCTAGGGGCCCTTCGGATTAAAACCCGTCGTGCCAGGCAATCCCCCGCCCAGACACTGCGCTGCGTGTGGGTGCTCGGTGTGTGCTCAGCGTGGGGGCCAGGGGGGAGTCGCAGCGCTGCCCAGTTTCTTAAAGGCCGTTGCACCACATGTTCACCCGTACCAGGAACAGAACCCCACTTTTTCTCTCTGGAACAAGGATTCTGCATTTGCGAATCTTGCACTCCCAAACATCTTCAAGAATGTAACCCTGGCAAATAGAGGTTACTGTTTTGTTAATTTTGCACCATGAACCCTGCCACCCGAGTTTGATTTCTCAGCCACGGTTAACATCAGTGGCAAGTGCTGTAATTTGTGTGTGTGGGGGGGGGGGGTTAAGGAGAATGTGCTAGAGTGTACACGTTGCGATAATTCGGAATAGGTGGCCGGAAGGTACTGTTATAGTTTAAGACACGTGCCGTAGTGGTGTGCAGGGCACCGTCCGATCGGCGAGGGGCCGAGCGGGTATAATAGGGAAGGGGAGGCCCGCGATCTGGGTGCTTGACCGGGTACCCCAATGACCGAATGAAGTGGACGACATTGGGGCTGACCGAGCGTGGAGCAACAAGGTGGAAACCATTGGGGCTGACTGATAGCGGAGTAATTGCCGGCGGAGTTGTAATTACACTCGAAGTTGACTACAGTACGTTACCTTCAGAAATAAACTTTACCTTTTTTGAAAATGGATGTCTCCAAGGAGCTTCTTTATATATTGATGGATTAAAATGGCTGCATTTTGCTTTAATTTTAATCAAAAAAGTTACTTGTGGTTTCACTTGCATGGTATCTGAACGTGTTTTTAGAGGTTAAACCACATTCGTGTGCTTATCAGTGCCCAGCAATGAAAGACGTTTCCTTTCTGGATTTCCAACCACATTAAGGGGTATTGATAGACTACGTGCTTGACTGCTGCACTCGTCAATGCTAAATGGTAGTTCGCCATCGTTTAACCTCTCTGCAGTGCATTCCGTGGCGAATACATTTTAAGAGAAGTCTCATGGATCTGAATGATTGGCACGCCTTGGAGAGGCCTTCAACTAGCAGTGGATTGACACGGTTTTAAAGTACTACGTAAATTTTTGAATGGTGGATTGTGGAGTTTGTACTTTGCAGTCTCTGCAACAGAACATCAAGGTTTATGAATTTTACTGCCAAATAGGAAGCACTGCAATGCACCCAGTCAGGCCATTTTACGTCTGGTTTAGATTTTATTTCAGACTCACGGGAAGCACGCAGGCGTTGCCGGGTACTTCCCGTGCGTACTGACTGGTGGTACCTGCTATGATTACAGCAGTGCATACTGTGGTGGTACCTGCTTTCACTGCAGCAGTGCATACTGTGGTGGTACCTGCTTTCACTGCAGCAGTGCATACTGTGGTGGTACCTGCTATGATTCCAGCAGTGCATACCGACTGTGGTGGTACATGCTATCACTACAGTAGTACATGCTAACTATAGCAGTATTTATCGACTATAGCACAAAGTACTCACCTGAGAGTGGCGTGGTGAGGCCTAGTCCCGTGCAGAGCCTCTGGCCTCGCCTAGATTGCCCAGCTGGCTGAGGTGGCACCTTTGCAGGCTGGGGTTGGGCTGCTACCCCTGACCCCCCCCCACCAGCCACGATCTCCCCGGCCGCTCTGCAGTAATATCTACGGCCAAAAGTGATAGCATCTAGCGACTGTATATAGTAGTAACTGCACGCATCGGGGTGGGGGGGGGACATACAGTGAAGATTTAAGCTCAGCGTTGTGTATTTTATAGCATTTGTAACGCGAAAGAAAATGTCCCCCTCACTCCCACCGAAGGCGTGCGACTTGGCATGGGCCGTCCCCCCCACCAAAAGCGCGTGAGTTGGTATGGTCGTGCGCACGTCATAAATAAATAAATAGCACGCAAAAATCGCACAAAATCGCTAATGAAACTAATTCAAAGTTGACGGATGTGAAAAAGGAATAGTGCTTGCTCACGGCGGGGCTTACGGCATGGTACCTGGCTATTTTTTATTTAACGTAAACCCCACCGTTGGAGAGCCAAATCCTTCCCAAGCGCGCGAACACACACAATGCCACACACAAACCCACAGACCATTTTTGGCTTTTATATATAGATAGATTACAGTACACCGTTTGCATCGATATTTCAGCCAAAGTATCAGACATTAAAAAAGCACGTTTGAATCATAAAAAAACACATTCACAAAGCAGAATGGTGATTTGACCAGTTTTATGCAACAAAAATGTGGTTCAAATTGCCTTTCTGCGAACACATTAATTAAGCTGTACCTTTACTTTTGGTAGAATAAATAATTAGGAGGAAATCTCTATGCATTACATTCGAAAGTACAATTCCCATATATGGCTTGAGGAACATACTTCGATGCCGTTTGTAAAAAAAACATGAATATGTACAACCGTTACCTTAAAAAATGTTCATTCACATTACAAAGAAAATACATTCAAAGAACAGTATAGGATGGTACAGGCATTCTCATTACGACAAAACATTGTACCGTTTGTAAATGATGATTACTGATAATATATTATGATTCACGATTGCAAATGACTATTAGTGATTGTAAATGACAATGATTAAGGATTGTAAATATCAGCAATGGCTGCAAGTGCTCGTTACGTATATAATTAATGACAAAGATTTTGGAATGATTTGCACCCTAAACTACTTTCACTCTTGGTGAGTTCAGAGAACATGGTGTAATTTCTTACAATGGTGAAGCTCAACAAACAGGATAAAAAAAATTCAAGTATACATTTTATGAAATACATGGTGCTTTAAAAAACATGTTAACACTTAATAATAGGGTTTTTTCCCCTTTTTTCTGGCAACAAAACTGAAACCTTTTTTACAAGGATTCATGTCTGCATTAACCACAATACCTGCAGTCAAAATGCAAAAAAAACATACTATGATAATATATGCATTGTCCTTGAAACTGATTGGTCTACATAAAAAAAGCCGTCCCTTGATGTGGACCAATCAGTTTCAAGGACAATGGATATATTATAATGTTTTTTTGCATTTTGACTGCAGGTATTGTGGTTAATGCAGACATGAATGCTTGTAAAAAAGGTTTCAGTTTTGTTGCCAGAAAAAAGGGGAAAAACCCTATTATTATATTGTGGTACTGGCAAAGGAGGTCTAATGATGTTAACACTCATGCGAATTTGCAACAATACCACTAAGAAATGTGCTGCTGCCTCCAGGCTCTGGAGACCACCTGGAGAAGATTCCAGACGTGTTGACAATGATGGCGAACAAGTGTATACTGACTTTTTGAAGCTATTAACATACATTTGTTATCATGTTACAGTGCATTATCTATTCTTTTTCCATCAAAAACGATAGTCCCATGTAAGTGTTAATATTGTTTTTGAACCACCCTGTTTATCACTGGCACATTACAGGAGAGATGCTTAACTTTCATTATATTTACTTTTTTGATTGTGTACGTTTATCGTCGTCCCCCCCCCCCCCCCAGTTTTATCCCAAGTATGCTTTTGGAATTGTCACAAAAGATAAAGTATTGTGTCCATTTTAATTAGCAACAGTGCAACCTTCTTCACCCTGCCGTGTTGGAGAAGTCCGAGAAAAGAGATCTCACGGAACTGCTTCTTAAATCTATTTGAACAACTCGAGCCTTTTGCCTGTCACCGGACGGGTGTGTATTGCAGTAAATCTGAAACTTGCAAACGAAAATCAGACCGCGACGTGATATATTAATTGCATCAATTTGCGTGCAATTTGTAAGGGCGCGGTGACACAGACCTATTTTATTTTAAGGTTATAATCCCTTGTTCATCATGACGTCCTTTTTACTTTGATGTCTCAACAGCGTCACGGAGATCACGTGACGTGAGGGTTCTGCCTTTGTAGTGAGGGTGAGATCACGTGACGCGAGGGTTCTGCCTTTGTAGTGAGGGTTGTCAGTTGACGCCGAGGGGGAGGAGGAGGCGCCTCGCCCCTCCCCCATGTGGAGTGACGTCACCCGCTAATTATTATGAATTGGTGGGGGGGGTGTCCATTTGGAGGACGTCACCTTATGATTATTAATGAGGGGGTCCATTCGATGTGGAGTGACGTCACCTGCTCATGATTATTAATGAGGGGGGAGGGTGCTCCATGTGAAGTGACGTCACTTGCTCATGATTATTAATGGAGGGGGGGGTGTCCATTTGGAGGACGTCACCTGTTCATGATTATTAATGAGGGGGGCTGGTCGACGTGGAGTGACATCCCGAGTGTTAAGGACAGACATTCCTGGGTGATTATAGTAGGTATGGCTGCTTATGAGGGGGCATCACTTTCCCATCCACCTTGCGAGAGAGAAGTGCTCATCGCATCACAGTCAACCAGCATTTTAAATGCTCACAGGGGGAATTTTTTTTGCCAAATTAGGTGCCGAACAACATCTGAAATGGGGTCGGAGTTAATGCACAGTAATTGGTGACCAGGCTGAGAACATCAACTCAACACGTTCGAGAACTCGAGATAATCATGGGCGGCTGCCCGGATTTGAACTCAACAATGCCACTTCAACATTTACCTGAGCCACCCGGTGATCTCGCTGAAGACATACATCAAAAAATCACTCTCAAACAATGCTTGAGAATGATTTTGGAATATAACACGAAGCTATGATAGCCAAATGTTGCAATACATTCTACGGTGAGCATATACGGTATATAGCCAGTTGTCTTAGCTATAGGACCCATTTGAAGTAAAATGTAATTTACAGTTTACATTTTTCACAAACTGTTCTGCCCTTTGGCAAGCCGCTGCTAGATGACATCTTCCATTATTGATCGTGGAGGATGTTTGACGGCACACTGGTCGGTGTAGACCAGTTCAGATATATAACGCGTCACTGCTGATAGCTATGGCTGGGAATTTAACTCTGATCACCCGATTCATAGTGCAGCATGATAAACACTGTACTATCACTCCACCCCTTAAACTTATAGAACAAAGTGTCTTAATTGCAACTCTAAACCTAAGATGTGTCATTGCTCACTAAATATTATTCTTACGGCATTGAATAGAGAATGCAAGCTGTTCAGGTTATTACTTAGCAGAATGGTTGAGAAAATAATTTATAACTGCAATGTTGAAAAAGGACAATGACTGTACACTTAAAATTGGCTGTGTAAAAAAAAATGATACAAAAAATATCTATTTCATGGATTTTTGGTAGTTTCCACGGAACAAGATATGTTACTTTTAGCTGAACTAAATAGTATTATCATCATGGGACCCTTTGATAGTATCAAAATGATGACAAAGGAACAGTTACCCTTGTCAGAAATAATACATGTGTTAAGATGCTAAAACACCAAATAGACACTTATGGCAAGGCATCAAGACCGCATTAATCACACGTTATTTAACTGCTCAATCCGCATCATCAATGCTGTGATATTTTCATTGCCCTTTGTGCTGTTCACCCTATGGCCGGCCAATCTCTAGTCTAACACCGATGAGACAAGGCCACAAATGAGGCTCTCTCTGGTGTAGGCCAATCAGTTTCAAAGACAATGATTATATTTTATATCAAATCATGTTTTACCACAAGTATGTGTGAGTAATGCAGACTTTATGCCTTGCGCAGGGTGTATATTTGGTATTTGAACATCTTAACACCTGTATTCATGGCGGAAAAGGGTAAAGGCTTTTTTTCCATCAGTAATACCACAATGCAACTTCACACATCTTTCGATGGCTGTACAATGTAAAATATTAAAACGTATTAAACACACGACATTCGATTTTTTTTTTAAATGTTGCAACTCCTAGTACATTCTGCAAACACCACATGTAAATCCCCATTATCAAAAATAAGACCGTGTCTGTGTGAACAGTGCGATTCGCTGCAGAGGTGGAACACTGATGACGCTGATCTGCTGGCTTAAGAGGATCGATCGGTGGCCCTTCTGCAATGGAAAAATATGTACGTTTATTCACCCCTCTGACCACTTAATCTCAATCAGTGTTGAACAATTTAGTCTGAAGGCGTATGTTTGCCACGATGCCTGTTTGCTTCCGTACCATTGTGGCGCTTTGCTGGACGAGGATAACTGTCGGAACTTGGGGGTAGCTCGCTACCATTTGCCAAGGTGGGGACAGCATCTGGTCGCTTGGCTTGGTGGTGGTCTGTGGTCGTACCTCTGCTCGTTTGCCTCGTGCTCTCGGTGGGATGCGATGCAATGTTTTTTGACGGCCTGGTGCTCGACTCTATTTGTTCCCTCTTCGTGCTCGACGAGAAGCTGGGCTCACTCGGACTTGCAGCCGAAAAGTTTCCAATAAAGCGCGGCGTGCCGGTGGCATTTACTTGCTTGTCGGGAGATGTGCCGAGATTCAGATCGCCGTCTGAAGTAACTTTCGACGGTGCAACAGTTGCACCGCCCGTACCAGTCTGGGTAGAATCTACTGAGTGCCCGCTCACCGTCGTGCTGTCGAGGTCAATGCGTTCATTATTTGTCGATGCAGTAACGCGAGTGACGAATGAGGTCAAGAGAGTCGAGTCAGAGGCATAGGAACCCGTGGAGTTTGTCTCCATGGGTGGGGTGGCCACCTCCCTATGGGACACTGCGCTGGAGGTGATGTTGGCTATGGCCTGGGCTGTCGCATTGGATGTCGCGTTCACTTCGTCTAAAGCCATGGAATTGGTGAACATGTTGCGTACACGATTGAAAGTGCCAATAGTGACGCTCTGGTCTAAACCACGAGCAGCTGTGGTTTCGTGTTGATTGTCTAAATACATGGAGGTGTTGGTGGTCAAAGTCTCGTCTGAATACGTGGCAGTGGATAATGAAATATGTGTGTTACCTGCCACTGTCGGTTTTTCAGTATGATGTAGGAATATGCAGGACTCTAAATGATTTTGGAATGTTTTAAAATCAGCTTTATATTTCTTCAAATAGCCTAAAACCGATTGTAATTTGTAAATAAGTTCTGAAGGAGATATCTTTGTCTTGCTGTAACTCTTGGTGATTTTCTGAGGAACAAAAACATTGTTTAACCAAATATTCGCTCACAGTGTACCGTAACTGCAATATTTATTATTTTCAACTCCATGACTGGCAGTAAAAAAAAACGAATTCACGTTTTTTAGCTGGGATTATTACAGCTCTTATGTATGCGTGAATGCGTGTTGAACTTTTTTTTCGCACTGTATGTAGCCAACCGTGCTAATCGATTAGCTCATTAATCATAGCATGTTGATATAGTTTGTTGTCCACCCCCGCACCTCTTATTAGCAACATACAGTAACAAGCAGCACACCCGTCCTTCGGACATGACTGATACGTCGCACACAATTCCGAACATCACAACTAACCGGAAAGTATTAGGAGAGCTATACAGCACCACCGCAAAAATACTGCAAAAAACCTACGCAGAAGAAAATTGAGTTTGAGTTTGGAGTATAGCTTGAATGCTCATACACTCAGCAGGTCTTTAATTACGTTTGTCGCTATGCACATTTGGCGGTGACAAATGTTGAACTCGACCCAACAAGCGACCTCCGTATTGATTTATTTGGGTCCTGAGAGTGGGTGCTTTTGTTATATCATCACCTCCCAGTGACAGCTGTCCCCGTGCAGCACTGGCTAGTAGGTGAACATCCGGCTGCCAGTAGGGGGCGACGTTGCTTAGTGGTTTCTCTATTGAGTAGTTTTTGAGTAATTTGTGAAAGTTGCCAAATTTGGACATGACACCGAACATAAACGGGCAAGTCTTAGCGTCTTACCTTTAATATGTCGAGGACGCTCATTTCATCTAAAATATCGTTGATGTGTTTCTGAACTGGATGCTGTTCATGCAGATGGCTGTTTAGATGTTTCAAATCGTTGTTCAGAAGGTGGAAAGACAATCCAGTTGTACATATCTGGTTATGACAAAAATGAAACGTACAGTAATTCAATTATACTCATGAATCGAAATAATGTTTATTTTCCCACACTGTAGTACTTTTGCAAAGTCTTCTCTCTGGGGTGAATGCCGGACAGCAAAGCAGACGTTCCACACAGCCATCGTGATTCCACCGCCGAGCTTCCAATATATGTTGCCTCAGTTGCATATGCATTACGTACTATTGGCATATTACAATGTTCATGGATGGACTACAGGCGAGTGGATAACATGAGAAAAGTGAAATTATACGAAGCGTGACGGGATATATTAAAATTGAGTTATAAAACATACGTGTAAGCAGCATACAAAATGTTCTGCTTTTATAGATGGTGTGACTCACCTCATCCTCAGCCTTAATATCAGGCAACACGTTTGTCTCGACCTTGTAGTCCAGTGGAAATAATACCATCTAAAAGTACAAAATGTTTGTGGTTATATATTGAACAAAACCCATTTGAGTTTGTATACAATTCCATTCTCAACACTGAACATCATTCATATCCTGCACTGCACTGGTGCTCGCGGTTGTGCTGGACGGCTCTCCGTTGTGTTTTTGCGTTGTTACCACGTGCTGTTCAGCGTGATGTCCGACATTTTTTTCTACACATACAGGGAGCTTCGGAAATTGAATTCAGCAGCTCAAGAGAGTACATGAGTTACTAAATGCAATCCCTTAAGAAGCTCTGAGCTCGTGGAACGAAACGTCGGACATCATGCTGAACAACATGCAGCACAACCCGAATACACAATTGTTAATAAGTACCGAGTGTCACTGTGGTCTAGTTTGCTATTGATATATCAGCCTATTTTATCTTCTTCCAATATGAAGTACTTTTCTGTTAATTGGTGTTATAAGACTGTAAATTGCGTGTGTTTGGAGTGTGGATTTTCAATTATGCCTGCACACCATTGCCAATTCAGTCTTAATATTTTCTCTAGTATCAACTATTATGCTTAAATCAAATGTGAATATTAATTTTGGAAGGAGATTTTTATTTTATAAATTTGGATTGTTAAAGGAAAACTAATGGCCCTGACATTTCTTGCTCCACTAGGGGGAGCTTTAGAGAGCCATTCGAGAGAGTATTTTGCTTGCTGTTCCACGCTGGAATTACTCAACACATACGTCAATAATCAATGTGAAGTAACTACAATATTGAGTGAAACAACTTGTGTAGGAGTGAGCTAAGCGATTCTTACCATGTTGTTTTTAAAATTGGGCATCGATATAATGCCCTCAATCATTTCCAGATTATTAGAATCATCTTCATTGGCAGGATGAGCGTTCGTACCAGGCACTTGCTGGTACTGTAGTAGGAGGAGAGTGCAAAGTGCTGTGGGGAAGGAAAAAGACAAATTATTAGATTACATGACACATTATTTTCGTATGCCAATTATTCATGTATGTTACAGTGTATATTATTACGATAATGTGTGATCTCTTTTTACCTATTCAACATAACGTTACATGGATTCGATGTTTTAATGTATAAAATATCTAAAGTTAAAACATGGATTAGAAAAAAGTATTTTAATCGAGGTTTTTTTTGTTAGGGTTAGAATAAAAATATATTTTACCAGTTGGTAAAAAATACAATTTTGTTAAACCATTGCTTCCACATGCAACACAAACATGAAGGATATTTTTGTAATCCTATTACGTTATTTGTTACCTTTGGCCAATTTTTACTCATCTTCTTTGGTTCTTTCGGTAAAGTCACGTAGAATGAGAATAAAATAATAAATTGATAAAATAAAATAACACAATAATATTCTCACGACGTTTCAATTTATTAGTTTATTCTCATTCTACGTGACTTTACCGAAAGAACCAAAGAAGATGAATCATTGCAGTCACGAAAGCTTTAAATCGAAATTTTTACTCAAATAAATATTTAAAAGCACAAGTAAAAAACAGGAAAGCGTTCTCCATCATTATTATAATCTTGAAATGTTTATCGATGCTGACGCCATCCCTCGTGGCCCAGTGCTGCTGCCATCCTTCTCATCCCCGCACATGAACCGATCTCATCTCCACATCTCTGTGGTGGTCGTCCTCTTGGACGCATTCTCTCCTTTGGCTGCCATTCGGTCAACAGTCTCATGGGTCGGCCATCATCCCCACCCAGCCATGCATCCTGCCCAAGCCCATTCAATTGTCTTAGTTGTCAAAATGAGTTCTGCCTTGTCTTTGCTTCAAGATCGGCATGCCAGTTGTCTGTCTCTCAGTGTAATAACAAGCATGCATGTCTTCAAGCTTCTTTACGGAATGTTCAACTTTTATTCCATCTTTTTTAGCCTCCATGTGTCTGATTAATGTCAAAGACAACAGTGTGTACTGATTAAAGAAATGGTATTCTTCAGATACATTGGTTTGCTTCTTTTCATTATCATGTTCCACTTCTCAAAGGCACTCCACCCTGCTTTTTTTCTCTCTGCTTTACTTCATAATGTTCATGTCTAGCTGCTTCAAGAACAGCCCGAGGTACAAATATTACGTCGTGTTTTCTTGCGTTGTGTCCCTTCGACGGTAATTGTTATTATATTGAGCAGGTACTTTTTAAAACATGAACAAAAATCAAGTTATAAAAAAGTTGACGTGGAAATTATCTTTGAGTGTCATCATTTATTTAGTCTTACATATCAGCTGATCGTGATGCCCACTGCTGCACACAAAAGTCCCAAAACTTCACCTAAATTACAGTTACGCCCAAAATCAACACTTTTTTTAAAAATCACCTACATTTTCTCTTTAGAACAGAAACGTATAAAGTCTGATGAATTATAGACGAGATAGGTAAGAAAGTATGTCAAACCAACTTCATGTTACATCAATTTGCGAATCAATATCCTTAATACCATTCATCATACAGAGTGATACATTTATAGATGTCCTACTGATTTATAATGACCCTCTAACTTTTTTCTTAACAGCTGACTGAATATTGAATGTTCAAATGTTGAATTCTTGCATTGAGTTTTGGTGGCAAATGTGTTGAGGCTTGAAATACAATGTTTTCTCTATCATGATTCCCTATTATTTTAGTGGGGTATGTAAATTACTCACCCCTACAATACATTTGGGATCTATATCGCATCTAAATTCAACCGCTTCTCAACACCATGATACTGTAGAATAGTACTTATTGACACCAAGGGTAAATGTAGAACCAGACGGAGACGAGGATTCTTACTTAAGGCTGCTTGCCGTTTATTCACACTCATACACACTCTGGCTACTATACACTCACTCTCTGCACTCGACACTTACACCCATTATGGCGCACATCAGAACTCTGTCCATTACGCGGACATCCCTTCAGCTATCCACGCCCTTGTACGGCTCCACTTTGTCTACCCCCTCGTCTGCCCGGGGCGGGGGATCATCCAACACCGCCCGGCGGCGAGGTGAGACCTCCACATCTCGAGCCCTTCTTCGGCGGCGGCTGGGATGTCGTCCACGCAGGCCCTCGTTCCTCTCTCTCCCAACGGCTTCACTCTCCCCAAGGCGACCCAGAACTCACGCACACTCCTGCCTATAATTGAATCGATTGGCGGTGACCTGGGTCACGAAAACCTCCATAACTCCGAAACCAGAAGGCCTATGAAGACCGGAGATGTCACTGAGCCCGATACGCCAAATATGGAAATAAAAAAACGTACGCAAAACACCCATAAAAACGGGGGGCCGCTGGGGATTTGTGCGTGGCAACGGCTGTTTATTGCTTGTTTTGAAAGTACATCAGGATGCTGGTCTGGTCATTCCCCAGCACGTTCTGCTTCTTACGGGGGCGGCCACCCTCCTTGTCTTTGGGAGCGAGACCACTGGGAGGCAATGGCGCACCAGGTGCTCTCTTGGTACGGCCGGCGGTCACGGTCGTGCCGGCAGGATCGACATCGTCGTCATCATCATCATCATCGCTCCCAGCGTCGCCCTCAGGCAGGACAGGGTGGCAGTACCAGCGATGCTCCCAGAAAAAAAACCTTAAACTAAGCCCGGCCCACCAATATTTTGCGGTGACCCGGGCTACCGCCAATCGATTCATATTATATCCCCCTTCATTCTGAGTCCGCACGTGCTCCCATGGCACCAACCCCGTCTTCCCACACGCACACCTGCTGCCCCCAATTTCCCTCACTCACAGAGAGACTTGCGCAAGGTTGCATCATACATGCCCTTGCACGACCTTTCCACAAGTCACACTTTCCCGTGTTCGTACCTCGTGGCACTCCTCTACAATACCACTGTCAAGCAAAAGATGGCCGGATTGAAAAACATAGAAATGCAATGCAGTGTATTTATGCGTAGTATCCTATTTTCAACACTTTTTAAAATATATATTTAAATAAGCTCCATCAGCACATGCAGCGAAACATCAGACGTCGTTAATTCATTCAGAAAATTGTAAACGCGCACTAATTGGACGTACATTAAGAGAAAAGTTTTAAGGCAATGACGCCGATGTGCAGCGACTGGAGCTGCGACAGAGAATTGTCGTTTGCCTCGTCTGCTCCGAGAGACCACGGGCTCGACAAGGAGGCCACTTGATTCAGATCGTGCCAAACAACACGTGGTACAACCCGCAAATAGATACGCAGTCGCTGCATTCAAAACCCCAAAGCCATCCGAACAAATCTGTCCGCCCACCGCTTGCTGTGACAGTTTTGTGTGTTGCGTACCATTGCCTTCAGCATGTCTGGTTTGATAGCAGAAGAGGTCAGTCCGGATTTGGAGGAGGTGGGGGGGGAATATTTATCTGTTTATCATCACATACAGTATTCAACTTTATGCATGAAAAGTCTGTGGAACATCGACAATTTGTAAAAAAAAGGCATTTTGCTTAATTCATGTAAAACGTATAAGCACTCATTTAAGGATGGGTTGTCCAGTGGCTGCAAAACGCACGAGAGCGTCACGTTCCTGCAGCTGGTAAAGACGATGTGCAAATGTGTGTCCTGTGGACAGCCAAAGGGCTTCACCAAGTAAATGTGCAATGTTGAGCCAACGTTGGTATGTGGTTGAAACCATTGGACTAACTTTGGCCCAACGTTCTGTGTTTACTGTGATCCATTGTCTCACAGGTTAAGACATTCATCAAAATTTGGCATTCTAGAGATTTAAATACTCATCGTTGCTGGGACCGTTTATTTTGCTTCAATCTGTAGTAGCATCTTTCAATTGACTGCACTATTTTCTACTCTGCAATAATAAGTACTACTGTACAGTGTATGTGAAAAAACGTCCACAGGAATGTAGGCTGCAAGCAGCAATGATAGAATGAAAACAGAATGTGTAGATGACTGAGGCCAAACACCACACAATTGCCACCTTTTTTTTTGCTCGTCAAGAGGAATTTCCCGTACAAATATATCCAAAATGAACCCGGGAAAATCCTGTGCAGCACTGTGGCTGGCTCAGCTGTCGCTCAGAACTTTCCATCCAACCACAGAACCACTCCCCGTCGGATCCCAGAGATGACACTTGAATCGTTTGTTTGCATGTATTTTCCAACAAATGACGGGCTATTTTTTTTATCTTACCAGGTAAGGCCCATGAAGCTATATAGCTATTTTTCAGAAGCGACCTGGCCATAAATGATAGCTCAACGAAGTGGCCTTTGTGGACATTTATAGCAGCCAAACACTCGAAACGCCTGTTTCTAAATGTGTGTGTGGGGGGTGGGGGGAACCGGACAACGTGGTGAACACTCTACGTGACCACGGGGAGAACATGCAAACTCCAAATATCTTGGCAAGGTAGTTAACATCTCACCACATAAAAAGAGAAACAGAGTTTTGGTCGACTGGTCTAGTTATAGAAATATTTTCTGAATATTTTTTTTTCCACCAAAAGTGTCCCGCGTGTTAACTGACACTTGCGTAGCTAACAAGTAACGACATTTATAATCTATAAATTGCACAGTATGGATTTTTTGCAATGACTATCACACGCAGTCAAGCACATACATAATTAAGTGGTGCACACCGCCGGTTCGCATTGAATGTAACCTAGCCATGACAGTTAAAAATGGCGTGCGAGTGAGTTTTAATGACATATAAATAGGTAGAGACTATTGGCACATTTTAGTGTGTTTGGCAGATTGTTCCATGTTAAAGCAGTTCTGTGTCTGGAAGGCAGTGCGTCTGTTTGGGTTTCATGTATACATGTGTACATAGATATTGGGCACCCGGTGAGCCAACCTCCTAATGTGGGGGAAAGCCATATCAGGTTTTCATACACGTGGCAGTGATTTTGTTATGTAGACACACTATAAGAGAAACCTTCAGAGAGTGTAGATAGCATCTACGTTTTTAAGGCAGGTATGATAAAATACAACGGCAGTATAATCTAGAGCTGGGGTGAAATCTGGACAAAATCTGGTATTTCCAACATTCGGAATGCAGTCAAAACATTAAAAATGCCCCTTTCACTCTGTGAACTATAAAAGGCGTGGTTTTTCCCACAACATGTTTTCCTGTCCTTCCCCCGCACCTCCGATTAGCACGGTTGGCTATGTATGGTGCGAAAGAAATTCAACATACATACATACAACTCTGTGAGTTATTAATATTCATCATATTAAAACATAAATTCGTTTAGTAATACTCTGGTCATTGAAGGGGGTTGTCTGTTAACCAAGAGCTACTATGAGGTGGCTGTTCATATGCCAATTTAATACTGGTTATGAGAAAACATTTTTTTTAATGGAATTCCCACCAGGCTCAAGGGTGTAAAGTGCAGTCTTGACTCTCTCTCTAGTGGCCTCTCTATGTGCTAAGGAAGGGCCATTGACCAAAATATTACCTATTATATATTTTTTTTATTTTAAGGCCAAAGCATTATTGATGAAAGCGTTGAGTGTTTTGTTAAATGTGGCTCTGCACCACTGCCAACGCAGCATCACCAAATAATGTTTAATTTTAAAATGAATTTATTATAGACATTCTCAGTCCACCAATAGATGAAGGCCATCCCCACACTATATCGTTTTGTTGTATGTATGTTGAACTTCTTTCGCACCATACCTAACCAATCGTGCTAATCGGAGGAACAGTTGTTGACCATACTCCACCCAAATAGTCAGTGGGTGTTGGCAAAGGGGGTGAAGGTTCCAATATCACTTGCAAGTGGTGTTAGCTATGGATGGGCATCAAGCTAAACGAAACTTTTTATTTTACCAGGTAAGGCCCACTGAACTATATAGCTTTTTTTTCAGAAGCGACCTGGCCACAAATGATTGTGCAACAAAGTAAATGGCTTATCATGTGGGAATGTATAGCAGCCAAATACTCTGAACGCATGTTTGTAAATGTGGAGGGAAAAACCGGAGGACCCGGAAAAAAATCCTCGTGACCACGGGGAGAATACGCAAACTCCAAATAATACAGGTGTCATGGTCAGCGATTGAACCCACGACCTCCTGTATACCAGGCGAGGTAGTTAACATCTCGCCACCACGGCACAAGAGGTGTCCAGGTTCACCGTGCAACTCGATAACCGCTCCAACTCTTATAAAAAATTACTGGGACAATTTTCATGAGCAGCAGAACACGAACGCAATTCGATTACGATTTGCGTTTGTGTTCTTTTGATTCTGTCAAAACATTGACGAGGAAAATGGAAAGGTTTGCTCGCTGATGCAGTGTTACATCATGCCTGTATAATAACAATGTTTGCGGGTGGCAACAATTTCCAGATTTCGAATAAATTTTACTCTTAGGAAATTGGTCTAGTACACAACAGTACTTTTGTAGTGTTTATGTTAATAAGTTATTCTTCTTAGTATTTATCTCATTAAGTGCAGATTACTTTCTGAATCGACTCTCTCCAGTCTTCGATCTATAGCCATCACCACAGTAACGCTACCGCATGCTCTCATGACCCCCCGTTGACAAATTCTCGTCATGTCTTCTTTGCTCTGCCATTCTCTCTCTTTTACTAAACTTTCATATGTTACAACCATATCTGTCTATTCTCACTCAACTTCTCCTCTCTCGATGATATTAATTTTACTCGTGCTACTTCTGTGTTGCTCACATGCTATCTTCAACTGACTTCACAAATCTATCTCAGCAATATCATCTCTGTCACCCTTATGTGTTCCAGACCATGTTTCTTTCCCAGAACTCTGAGCCATACATGGACACTTGTGTAATCACCGTCACTGTGCACTACTCCTTTAAGTTACATGTTATTACAGTACAGTATTATTAAATATCGGCATTGCATAAACACAAATATTCATATCACTTGAATATGTATTGGAATCATGTGTTTCCAACACTGTAATTATGCTTTTAAAAAAAATACTCTCTGGTTCTTTCGGTAAAGTCACGTAGATAGAAAAAAAAAATTGAAAAAATAAAATAATAAAAGAGCACGACGTTTCGGTCGCAACACAAGTGTCCGTCATCAGGTGAGATTGATTTCAGAAACTTGCCCACCGAATTTAATCACTAGTTGATTCAACGACCTAACGTCAGTTTGTTTTTTTATGTTTCCTATCATTTGTATTCCGTGGGCATGTACTGTTAACATGACAAAAAATGTTTCGCGCACAAACCCGCAAAAACAAAGTCATAGGAATATACAGATACAATAATCTTTCCATACACTGTCATGCTTGCACGTGCCAGATTGACGACGCAAAGGGGCTGTGATGATAAATGCATAGATAACCAAGGTACCCAACATTCTTTCTATTCCAATTTCCATGCCCAGCCATTTAAAAATAAGAAAAAAAGGCTGTGTGCAGTTATAAAGATGCCTTTTGTTGTGATGGTGCAATGGTCGGCAGGCTGAGTTGGCAATCCAGAAGTCGCCTGTTTAATCCCCTGGCATGAAAGATAAAAAAGGGTAATGGTGCAAGCCACTGCCTGGCACAGAAGCCACCACTACTCTTCCACGCTAGCCAGATGTCTTGGAAGAGACGGAGAGTTACTCACACTTTAATCCACCACACGTGACCTGCCGATCGACTAAATTACACGTAAATTTCGATTTAAAGCTTTCGTGACTGCAGGGATTCATCTTCTTGGTTCTTTCGGTAAAGTCACGTAGAAGGGAAATAATAAAGTAATACAAATTACACATTAAATATTAATGTATTACTTCCCTTCTACGTGACTTTACCGAAAGAACCAAGAAGATAAATAACACTTGCTGGGTGGACTGAGGCGGGATCGAAATGCCAGCGTGCTAACCGCCGCACACGACGGCAATTTTATATTTCCTACGAAGATGCAATGCAACACGTTCTGTAAGGCAGCAGTGTCTGGACACAAATATATATTTAACTTGGCTACGTGACACGTTCCCTGGCGGATTCAAGCGAGATGACGCAGCAGTGAGAAGGCAATCAGCAAACATCTGGCGAATAGATTTGACAAGACACAAAGAAAGATGAACATTGCGTGTACAAGAGCTCGTATCCAGACCACAGAGTTAAAAGAACTAAATGTGTATGGATATTTTGATGTTTCGACCACCAACTCAAGGAGTTTCAAGGAGTTGAGAGAATGTGGCCATCCTTATCTCAATGCACACGATGAGGAGGCCCATTGTGTAAAGGTGTAGTGTAAACTAGGATTTGATATGGGGAATGCATTTTGATGTTTTAGGATGTTTAAATCTAATATTAGACAATTCGGATTGTGTTATTACCTCACTATGTACCCTGTTGAACTGTAATATAACACCTCTGTTATTTTTACATCGCAATAGAACCCCAGTTTCCTTATGCTTCAATAACACTAAAATAGAACACACAGAAGTATCGTTATCATGTTTACTTTAAGACCTAATCTCCAAAAGTATATCCACCCCTCATAAACAACATTGATTACAATTTATAACGTAAACAAAAACGGCCTTTTAATTTGTAAGACTGTAAACTTCTACAACTGATGCTATCTGACCGAGGTAGAAGTAGTTTCAAAGTTTGATATTCGCATGACATTCACAACTACTGTATATCACGTTGACTCTTTAAACCATGATGTGTATGAAACTGGCCCATTGCAAATAGTTTCATAACCTTTGCTTACGTAGAAAATTATTGAGTGTGCTCAGAATGTGTGTGCTGTTGGTCGTGTGTGTGTATATATTCAACAGGTGCTTGCTAACAGCACTTGCCCCAAGTCTGTTAAATGCTCAAATGGGGGATTCATAATAAAGGTTTTTGGGTTAGATCGCGTTTCTATGATTGTGTCGTTAACCCACTACCACCCGACACACCCGACTCGTAAGATTTGTCACGTACACGAAACGTGCCAATGAGTTACTACTTCAGAAAATGCAGTGTGTTGGAGAGTAAATCCACATTTTACAATTTGCGTACGACATTTCGCTTGCGGTGTCGAGAACCATCTTTACTTGACAACCCCTACAAACCCCTACCAATTGGCGTCTGTCATGCGGTCGTGGTGGGTTAACGCCACATGAATATTTTCCGCGATCTAACGCAACAACAACAAAAAACCTTTACTATGGTCGCGAAAGCCTACGTGTTGTATCAGGAGGGTTTGTGTCTTTAGAACGGTGTGTGTGAGAGTGTCGCGACTTGGTTTCGCGACGGTGGTGGTGGCGGTGGTGCTGATGGGAGCCCCAAAGCGAAGTGGCTCACTCAACTCGCGTCACAAACCACAACGACCTCAGTTCGATTCGGCCAAGGTCAGTGGCAAAACAAATATCGGGTCTACTCGGCATTAAATGAGCGCCTGGTGCGGTGTGCATGAAAGATCAAGGGCGACCCGAGGCGTGGTGCTGACCACGCTAATGCAAGATGCGTGTTCGCTCACGGCAACTTTCCCCCAACACGCTCTCAACAGGCGTTTACGGGTGACTTGGGAGAGAATATTTCATCTCCGTGTGGTTTGAGCTCGTTTATGTACGGTGAGCATGCGTGCGCTGAAAGTTGTGTTGGCGCCTACCTGCAGGCAAGCGGGGACGTCTGCATCCACCTCGGCTCATCGGCAGCATCGTGACGGCTGTTGCAAAGTGAATTGCAGTGCGTTCTGTTGGTCGCTGCTTAATTGCTGCAACGTGCACTGAACTCTCTTGCTTCTCTGTCTTGCTGCTCTTGTGTGCTTGCACTGCGTGCTACAGACACGCACTTTCACTTCCTCCAGAGCCACCGCGCGCTCTCTCTCTACGTGCGCGCCCTTATGTAGTGGAGGATGTCACATGATGTTGGGGAATTCCCCACAATGTCCATCCACATTCACACTCCCCTTTTCCGGGGATAATTCATGATTTTATTCTTGCAGTACGATAGTATAGCAGCTGCGGAATAAGGGCACTCGGGGTCTCTTGCCAGGGTTGTTCATATCCGTGGTGGGTGTGTTTGGTTGCAATACTGAGAATGTTACGAGCTTTTTATGTGTGTGGTTTGAGTTGTGACTGCGCTGTGAATTGTGTGTGTGTGTGATTTGAGTTGTGTGACTGTGCCGAGTTGTGTGTGTGTGTGAAAGAGTGCGATTTGAGTTGTGTGAAAGGGTTGTACATCTTGGGCCCCCGCGGTGACGAGATGTGAACTACCTCGTCTGGTATACAGGAGGTCGTGGGTTCGATCCCGACCCTGATGCCTCTATATTTGGAGTTTGCAGTGTTTGATAATAGGGGTTTCTCCTTTTTTCTGGCAACAAAACAGGTGTTAAGATGTTAAAACACCAAACTGAAACTTTTACAAGGAATCATGTCTGCATTAACCTCAATGCTCGTGGTCAAAATGCAAACCAAAAACATACTCTGATAATATATGCATTGTCCTTAAAACTGATTGGTCCACACCAGAGACAGCTTTCTTTTGAGCCTCGTCTCAAACGGTGTTAGTCCAGAGGACGCCTTTTGGCGCTTCTGGCTAGACCAGAGGACGCCTTTTTGAGACGGGGCTCTAAAGAAAGCTATCTCTGGTGTGGACCAATCAGTTTCAAGGACAATGCATCATATATTATCAGAGTATTTTTTTTGTTTGCATTCTGAACACAAGCATTGTGGTTAATGCAGACATGATTCCTTGTAAAAGGTTTCAGTTTGGTGTTTTAACATCGTACCACCTGTTTTGTTGCTATAACAAAAGGGGGAACCCCTATTATCATATTGTGGTACTGGCAAAGGAGGTCCCATAATGTTTGCAGTGTTTCTCTCTCTGTGGTCGCAAGGATTTTTCTCCAACTGTTCCGTGTTTTCCCTCCAGATTTAGCATTTGGCTGCTATAAATTTCCACGTGATAAGCCACTTCGTTGCGCTATAAATTGTGACCAGGTCGCTTCTGAAAAAGAGCTATATAGCTTAGTGGGGCTTACCTGGTAAAATAAAACTTAGTTTAGTAGGACTGTGAGTTGATCCTTTTTCTAGGAGTGACCCTGGATGCGTGTGCATTGGAATCAGCTGGAATTAAGGAAACAATGCAGATGTGAAATAGCCTCTGAGTGGCCTAAGCTTAGGAAAACACCACTGAAACAGTGAAAGTGACCACACTCAGCGTCCTGTGATAAGAAATGTGGTTAACTAGTTGTGTTCCCGCAGTATGCTCGTACAATTTCACCTTTCCTCTTATTTAACGTAATGTAGGCGTATTCGAAGCACACTATCTGGTTATATCTCCCGGCGTGTCAGTTGAAACAATGGACGCTTTTTTTCAATCCTATGACCTATGTTCATCCAGCGGTATAATAGGGTGCGGTAAAGAATGTATACTCCCACCTATTCAGAGACGTCCAGCTCGCGTGGAGGAGAAGGTCAAATATCCACGAGAGGGGCACTCGAGAACTCTTTCTAGTGCCAGCAGTGGCGTGAGAAGGCAATTCCAGGTCTGCTCTTTAACCTTTATAAGTAATCGCATGATTGTTTCTGATAAAGTTCATTATGCAGCGTTTTATTAGAAAATTAATAATACACGAGTGCGTGAAAAGTGCTTAGCTACAGCCTGGCCAAACCTCGATAATTTCCATACAGGGTAAACCACATCCTTCACACGTGTCTACTCCAACCTACCAGCGACCAGGACTGTTGTGTTGTTGTCCTTCCCCCCGCACCTCCGATGAGCACGGTTGGCTATGTACGGTGCGAAAGAAGTTCAACATACGTACAATTGTGTTACGGTGAAATGTTGAGTTCGAAATTGTGCCCTGTGCTTGCAGTTTTTTCAAAGTCCAGTTTCCACGTTGCACCACACTTTTAAACAGCAATTGTAAAAAAAAAATTACACGTTTTTCCATTAGGTGCTTTTAAATACGTGGAACGCAATATGGCACAATGATTGAATACAGAACTCATCTTATCTATGGTATGCGGGAGGTCGTGGGGTTGATCCCGGCTCTCGACGCTTGTTGTGTATTTGGATTTTGTGCGTTCCAGTTGCGCGGATTCTTCTCTCGGTCCTCCGGGTTTTCCCTCCCCGTTTATAAACATGTTTAGATTATTGGTTGCTAATATAAATTCCCACATGATATCAGCTACTTCAATGAGCTATGCTGTGTGGCCAGGTCGCCTCTGAGAAAGAGCTAATAGCTGAGTGGACTTTACCTAATAAATACAAGTTTAGTTGAGTTCCTCTTATTATAATCAGAGTAATCAGTGTAACTGGTAATAGTACGAACTAAACTAAACTTTTATTTCGGATAATTGCACGTAATTATCCGTGGGAGCTGTAGTGTCCGTGAAAACGCATTATCCACAACCCTATTTTTCATATTACGTGCAATTATCCGTAATTTTCCCGTGGATGAATGGAGTAAATTCACAGACACCACCGTGGATAAGAGGAGTTAGGTATATACATAGAGTACATGCTTTAAAATATAGATAATACATAATGGTGTTCGAATATACATTCACTCTTTGTACCAGATGTAAAGTCACGTAGAACAAGTTTTGTATATTAAAAAAAATCGTTCTTTTGTAAAAAAAATAATTGTTCTACATGACTTTACCGAAAGACCCAAAGAATATGAACTCCTGCAGTCATGAAAGCTTTAAGTCAAAATTTATAGTATAATAGTTTGTAATCCCAGGAATAGTTGAAGCTCTTGTTGTTTTCGAGTCTAAGCAATGTCTAAGCCATCTTTAAAAAAATGACAGTGTGCTTCTAAGTACAGTACTGCAGTTGTTTTAGTTCATTCACGTATCTCGTGAATTGTTGTCCCATTAGACTTTGCAAACAGCGTTGTCAGGTGGTTCATTCGATCCCAGAACAGTACAGGGGTTATTTTGATCAGAGGTCGGGGCCTTGTTGAATGTAGTAGGCACTCTTTGTACAGTCTATTTCTATTACTATACGGTGATGTTTTGTTGTTGATCCTTATCTTCCACTGGCATGTTTTGTTTTGGCAGGGTTGATCGTGATTTAAATAATAATACTGAATAAGAACGCCATAACATGTATAAATACTAATATTTTCGCCAACATAATTCCTAATAATAATAATATTCTCAAGATAGTCAGGGTCAGCTCCCCGTCGTCAGCACGTTCTTGCCAGCACTGCATAGAACATGGTTGATTACTAAGACGGTGAACAGTTAATAAGCGTGGGTATTCAGGATATTACTGCACATGACCCACACACATGACCCCAATTTGTACAGGATGTGTCCATTATGTGAAAATATTATCAAAAGAATAAACTGCAATTCAATGAGTGCTTGCTCAAATTATAATTGTCGAAATGGAGAAAAGTTATCTTACATGCTACTGATGATTTGTGCTGAATAACAATACAATACAGTTTTAAGATTTTAAGAATTTGTTGTTATCAGTGAGCTTATCCATAGCGGAAGGGTTTTGCCATGGTGTCATGGTTATCACACTGGACTTGCAATCCGGAGGTTGCTGGTTCAATGTCATAACTCAACAACTGCAACAAGTAGTGTTGTTTTTCTAGCCCCCCCCCCCCCCGCCCACCTCTGTCGACACAACAGTATAGATTGAGTACATCACAATCTATGGGCAAGTGATCTGTGGTGGATTCATGTGTGGTTACTTTCACCTCTTTCGTGACCTCTTCCCAGCGTGGAAGAGTCGACCAAAATATCCTTGAGGGTGGGCTCTCCAGAGCTCCCTCTTGTGGAGGCCCTTACACGAGTGGCAGCGTGAATCAACAATGCCACGGTTGCCCCTTTACCCTTTTATTGCGGTGAGCTTATCAAGGGTGAAGCAAAGCGTTTTGTAAAAAAAAAATTGGGCCTGAGCAGGGTCCAAAAATGTGTGTAAACGCTTTGCAATAAAAAAAATTCAAAGAGGCAGCATCTGTTTATAAATTTGACCTTGCTACTGCGGTCAAGACGTCCAATGTACGTCGTGTTTTCCTGTTTACATAGAATATTCATGATACGATAATTCGAAGAAGTTGCTTGTTAAAAATGATACATTTTTATACAAGAAGTGCCCGTCGCTGAGTAACGCCCTCTCACCCCCACGTCACTTTCTGTCTATCACCCCTTCTAAAACTAATAAATAATGTCCCTGCCTGCCGTTCCCCTCCTCCCTGTCCCACTTTCTTTCCCTCCTTTTTCTATTTCCCCTATTTCCTCAGCCCGCAAGCCTTGGTGTTACCTTTGACTCTTCCTTCGGCCTCTCTGATCACATTTCCGCCACCGCCCGTGCTTGCCGGTTGAATTTGTTCAACATTCGTAAAAATCCGACCGCTTATTTCCACCTCTGCTGAAAAACTCCTCATCCATTCTCTTATCCATACTCGTCTGGACGAATGCAACCCTCTGATGCTTGGTCTCTCCATTTCATCACTTGGAGGAAGTGCCCCCACCATTTTATTCAACATGTGAGTGCTTAAAACAGTGAAAATAGTATGAAAAGCTATGATAAATGATCGTATAATATTCTTTGGGTCTTTCGGTAAAGTCACCCCGAGCTATAAATTCTCTGATAAAGCGTTATCTTTGTGCTGTTCGCCTTTTGGCGTTCTCTGGTCTGACACTGGTGAGACGAGACCTTAAAGAAGGCTGTCTCTGGTGTAGGCCAATCAGTTTCAAAGACAATGCCATATATAATTATCAGAGCATGTTCGTTTGCATGCTCACCACAAGTACGTGTGGTCAATGCAGACTTGAATCCTTGCGAAAGGTTTTTCTTTGGTGTTTGAACATCTTAACACCTGTTTTATTGCCAGAAAGGGTAACGCCTACTCTTTTTTAATATTAAACCTACCCTACAATTCCCATACCTCGACCCTCGTGCAACTGCATTGGTTCCCCGCATACCGTTGCCTGTTCAAATTCCTCACCCTGATAAACAAATCCCTTCATGGGCTTGCCCCAACATATCTTTCCACTCTTGTATCTTTCTACGCGTCGCCTTCTCGCCCATGTACGTTCTCGATATCTGCTGCCTCTCTTTCTCTGTCCCTCCTTCTCCTTGGGCTCCATCCACGATTTCGCTCTTAATCTCTTCCCGCCCTCCTTCACTGGAACAAACTTCCCCTCCACATTACACAGTCTCATCTTAGCTCATTAGTTTCCACTCCTCAAAACTCACTCATTTTCCCAAGCTCACGACCCCTTAATCTCCCCCCTCATAATCACCACCGTTACTGTTCCCCTCTTCATATTCTCATGGCTATTACTCATTCCCCACAATCCATGCATCATCATCATTTACTGTCATAAATCTCGCTTTCACCGAAACCACGCATCACAAATTCCCCCATTGCTTCCCTCTCATCTCCATGATTCACCTCATCACCACTATTACATTCATATGTTCTGTTCTTAATTATCTGTAAAGTGCCTTGGTTAAGGCGTTATACAAACTACGGAAAGATAAAATAAGATCGGATGCCCCCCCTCTCGTGCCCCTCCTCCTTTAGCGCCCCCCCCCCCCAGCGCCCCCTACCCTCGCTGCAGCCCACCCCCACCCCTTCTACCCCCCCTCCTTCTCCTGCAGCCCCCCCCCCCATAGCCGCCCCCAACCTCCCTGCAGCCTACCCCCACCCCTTCTACCCCCCTCCTTCTCCTGCAGCCCCCCCCCATAGCCGCCCCCCACCCCTTCTACCCCCCCTCCTTCTCCTGCAGCCCCCCCCCATAGCCGCCCCAACCTCCGTACAGCCCACCCACAGCGCCCCCCGCTACAGCACCCCCCACCCCTTCTGCAGCTCCCCCTTCCTTCTCCTGCAGCCCCCCCATAGCCCCCCATAGCCCCCCCCCACCTCCCTCGAGCCCCCCACCCACGCGCTGGGCACCGGAACCCCCCCACCTACCTCCCCACGGGGCCCCTCCCCACTGATGTCATGAGCCAATGAGAAAGCACGGTGGGCGGGGTGTGCGTAGCCTCCAGCCAATGAGAACAGTGGCGGACGAGTATAAGTAGAGTGCGCTGTGGCTGGAGAAGCTGAAAGTGAGTTCTCTATTTGAGTGTGCGTAATGGACAAATATAGGAAACTGTTTCTACCTAAGCCAGCGACTGGCAGGGGATCGCAATGAAATTTGTTGAAATACAAGAGAACAATTTGGAGGGTTTTTTTTGTTAGCCGAACTTGATATGGAAATATGAGGTACAAATGTCCCAATACTGTATATGAAAGTGTTGAATAAGTGCCTTTGACCTGCTATGGCATACGATTTAGAAACATGGTCATTAGCAAAAAAACGGTAAAGTGGAATACGAATAAATAAAATGCAAGCTTGAGATTACAATTATAGAAAGAAGAACACATAGATTAGGGAACGTACGCATTTAAATGCCGTCATAAAAAAACACATGTTAATATGGGACAGTCCTCGACTTGCGAACGCAATTCGTTCGTGAGACCTGTTCGTACGTCGGAAAACAATGATGTATTGTATTTAAATACCCATACGGTCAGTGTTATGAAATGTGTTACGGTTCAACAAAAAGGGAAGCATTGTTAAACTCAAAGGTTATAAGAAATATACATTTTCACGTAACACTATCAAAATAATGTGTAGTAAATAAAACGTAAAGTAACACAAATAGAAAAATAATCCGTTTTATTTTCACTTACCTTGAGTCCTGATGCTGGCTTGCTTGTCGGAAGGGACACAATGAGTCCCCACAATTGCACACACACACGGGACACGCGTGCACTCACAAAGACACCGACATAAAAAGACAAAGACACACAAAGACACAAAGACACACGACACAGACTGTAGGTGCAAGTTATCAAGCAGCGCCTATGAAGGCCAGCATGGCACGGCACGCAAGGGGGTGAGTGGCCAGCATCACGCCCGGCTGCCTTTGTCTCCCCAATGGTGAAGTTTTAATCATCGCACCAGGTACTCATTTGAGGCTCAGTCAACCTAGGGGAGGACCAGGACCCATTCAGATACTCGTCACTGGTGTCAATCGTGAGAGGGAATCGAACTCGAGTCGCCGCTTTCATAGCAGAGCACATTAACCGCGACACTACCGCTCCCCACACACTTTTTTTCACACACACACACGTGCATACGCGCACACACAAATACTCAAGCCCGCCACGAGGCTGACTCAGTTGAACAAATAGTTCCTAGGTTCAATTTACAATTGCAAGTCTGCGTTTTAAATCAATGTTAAATAAAATAAAAGCTGGTTCGTAAGTCGGGTGTTCGTAAATCAAGCACTGTAAAAGCAAGTTGGCTTGGGTAGGATAGGTCACTCAGATGAACGATAACAGAGGCTGTTAATGGAATAGTAGTAAAAAAAAGGAAAACATGGATAAGAGAACGACTACTGCAGAGGTGGAGCATTGAGATCAGCTCATGCACGGAAGTGAGATGAATTGTGGCATTGCAAGACTGTGAGTGATGGCAAGAGGCCTACAGTGAGGGAAAAAAAGATTTGATCCCCTGCTGATTTTGTACGTTTGCCCACTGACAAATAAATGATCAGTCTATAATTTTAATGGTAGGTTTATTTGAACATTGAGAGACAGAATAACAACAACAAAATCCAGAAAAACGCATGTCAAAAATGTTATAAATTGAATTGCAATTTAATGAGGGAAATAAGTATTTGACCCCCTCTCAATCAGAAAGATTTCTGGCTCCCAGGTGTCTTTTATACAGGTAACGAGCTGAGATTAGGAGCACACTCTTAAAGGGAGTGCTCCTAATCTCATCTTGTTACCTGCTTCGGGGGTCCCTGACTAAATTAATAAGGCCCTTCATGATGGTAGGTCGGCTAGGGTGAGAGCCATTGCCTGTTTAAGTTGGGGTGCGAAATGGATGTCATCTGGCTCCCACAGAATTTAACATCATCTTCGACTACGTAGTTCGAGAAGCCACCACGTAGTTCCAGAAGCCTTCCATGGCTGTATACCAGTGGAATTTCTATCTGGTCCAGATACAATGGGATTCTGATCGATGCCCGGGTTCGGTCGAGGGATGGCTCTCTACTCGTAAACCATATTACGTAAGCTGATGATCGATCTGGTAGTTGCTGCCCACTCTGAGGAGTTGGAGGTTCTGCTTCTAAACCTGGAGTATGGCACTAAGAGGTGGGGTCTTACCATTAGCCCCATCAAAATTAAGCATCTTCCTGGGTATTTTGTCATCGAATACTCCATCCCCTCAATCCCCATGAGTAATGGGGCAGTTGTGGAGAGAGTGTAAATGTTGACGTACCTAGGTAGTATGCTTATGGCCAACTCCTGTTTGGCAGCAGTGGTCTCACTCAGAGTCAGCTGAGCTGCATTTTATTTTCTATCAGCTGTGTAACGTTGTTTGGAACTACCGAGTCTGTCACTCCACACGAAGCTTCGGATCTTCCCGGCCAAAGTCATGCCTTCTCTTCTCTTTGCTTGCAAAACGTCGACCCCTATAATGGAATATCGACGCCGGTGTGAAATTTTCAGGTTGGCCTGCCTACGATCCATCCTTGGTTTAACCAGGTTGGATTGTGTGAGGAGCTCACAAATCCTTGAAAGATCTGGACACATTTCCCATCAGTGAGCTCCTCCAGCGGGCGAGACTGCGTTGGTTGGGTCTAGTAGCCTGCATGTCCAGCCACCGCATGCCCAAGCAGCTTCTGTTTGGCCAGACTGAGGGGGATAAATTGGCGCAGTACGGGCTGAGACGATATGGAATGGAGCGGTACAGGAGGATGTGGAGCTGAGTGGACTTGCCAAACACTGGTACCAGTACTGTCAATATCGGCCTCTATAGAGGAGGCTCATGAAGGACCCAATTGGGCAGTTGAAGGCAGTCGCCCTCCAACAACAGAGGAGGGCAGAGGAGCGATGCTCACACCAACGAGTGGAGTGTCAGGTGGCTAAATGCGCAAGTTGGGGCGCACAGGTGGTGCATCTGCTGGTCATCTCAGTCAATTAACCCATGGCACCTGGGTCTATCCCGTGACCTCCTGTCAGTGACCTTGTAAGGTGAGCCTTCGACACAAGCACCGTGATGACAACACTGTCACTTAGTCGCGAATGGCGCCTGTCGTTGTTGTGATTGTATTCAAAACACCATTGGACAGATTGCAAATTTAAATTCTGGTGGGTGGGTGGTTGGTACAGCTCATTATTTCTTTGTTGTCGGGAAAACAAGCATAGCATCAACAATGATTGTCCAATGGATTAACTGGCTGCTGCGATAGGAATGTAGTGCTTCTGGTAATAATTGAGTAACCAACTACTGATTTGAGCTAGGCACACTTGTTGACTTTAGAGGGCCTTACTCGTGCTTATTTTACGTTATGTCTGTATAGTGACACCTACTGAGCACATTGTGTCATAAATCTTAAAGTCCACAGTTTTTAAAACACGTTTCAACAAACCAAGTTGACACGGTAGGCGGTTCAATCTTTTTTATCCGGTTGAAATACAAGGTCGTTTTTGAAATAGTGAACCCTCAAGACTCCTACTCGCACATAACATGTTTAAAATAATTAAGTGTCTTAAATATAAGCCCCAAGACGACAATAAACAGATGTTCACTCTCTCCCGCCTGCACATGGGACAGTCGAGCAGCCTCGCTTGCTCACCGTGCCAACCCCACCTCTCCCTAACTGTTGGGACAAAGAATGATAAAAAAAAAACCACAGTTTTTTTTTAAATAAACGATTGTAGTAGAAAGGGTTCCTGAAACAAATCTGAATGCGTTCGTTGGTTTTATTGAACATGTTCTGTGATAAATGTAAGTTATTATTACGTTTAATTGTTAACATAATGATTACCCTTCCCCCCTCAGTCCCACCCATTCCCATCCTCCCTGTCCTTTTCTTTTACCCCAGTGTGTTGTCGCGTCGAGCTCGGCCTGCTGTTTGAGGAATTTCTGTTCCCTCCCCCACTTCGTTTGGTGACCGGTACCTTGTCTCGGGTATGCGTTGAGATGTACTAAAAACCAATGTAAAAAAGGGAAGCAGAATTATGTATTTATTTTAAACGTAAAGATTAAAAAAAAGCAATTTTCAGCATGGAAATCACCCAAAAGATTAATCCAAAACATAATGATAGTCCAGCATTTGTTTTGAATCCGCACTAAAGTACAGGGTAGTCCAGATGCCATGTGACCCCTATTTGCGATTCTCTAAAAGTTTATATTTTTAAAGTAAGGTTTATTCAAAACATAAATTATCTCGTCAACAGCCAGGCTTACTTGTTCCTTCTCAGCGGGGCTGAGTCTATGCAAATTAATCCGAATTGAGGGCGAATCGCCCGTATTGATATTATGATGGAGGAGAGAAGTGCGTCCAATATCAAATTTGCTAGTGCTAAATACGTCGGAAAAATCGTTCAAGAGCCGGCGCAACCACGCAGGAATCCAGCTCATCAGGTTTATCAACGTTTCCCGCAACCACACGAGCCGGCTCCGCATCATCAAGACAACGGGCCGCCGAAGCGTGTGCCAGGACAGTACCTGCCTGAATCACAACAGGCGCATGTCCCGCAGTCAGTACCTGCAGAAAGGGCGTCTGCTCGGCGGATACAACCGTGATAGCCCCCACTAGCGAAGAGGATCGCGACACGACGCTAGAAGGGGTTAGCAGGATCCCCTCCTCGGGCCCCGGTGAAAGCAACTCTTTGCGCAATCGCAGTGGTACGAGCATTTGAGAACCTGCAGACACCTTAATGGTTTGGCTAACCATCGCATGAATGACAGCGTTCTGCGACGGCTGTCGACCAGGGAAATGTAGAAACTGCAACCGCTGTCCTGACAGTAATTCAATGCACCCCTGGTCGATTCGAATTTGCAAGGGTATCCTGCTGAGAAAATCGGTACCCAACAAACAGGGCATGGCTAATGTCCGTGAAACGAATATTTAACCTTCCAAAAAGATTTCCCCAATTTGAACAGAGGCCGACATTTGCCCCATGATATCCAGGCTTCCCCCGTTAGCCGCAATACAAGCGCTTTCCACTGGGGCATGAGGATCGGATGACGAAGGCAACGTACGGAACACAGCCTCGGAAACCAACCATAGTCGCAACGGCCCCTGTGTCTATTAACAACCGAACCTGGATCCCTTGATTGTTGAAGAACCCGCCGCGGCGCCCACAACTCGATGAGCTAACGCGTCCCACCGATCGGCGCCGTGTGGCCAACACATTTTCAAACTCGCACCCCGTGTACAACCCGCGACGGGATGACATGTCACAGACAGATTTCGCACATGATCTTTGCTAGATGGGTGATGGGACAAAAACGTCCATGTGTCTGATGCATCCGGACTCGCATGTATATTGCGGGAGGAGTCGTTGAAGCCGGAGGATGGATGCGGCGGGAACCCTCCGGTCCCACGGTGGCAGTCGATGGCGATGTGTCCCGCGCAGCCACACCTGTAGCAGGTACGGTAAGGGCGGCCCGAAGGCTGGCTCGGCCTGGGGCGCCATTCCCGCACTGGCGGGCGCCGTACAGCACCCCTTTCCTCCATTCCATGGGTGAAGGATGCACCTACATGCTTGTCCGCGGGCGGCTCCGTCATACTGGCCGCCACCGCCGGCCGGTCATTGAGGTTGAAGTGTGCTTGGATGCCGCGGGCCACCTGCAGAGAAGTTAGGTCGTGATCCTTCGTCACCGTGAGGGTGACCCCCAACTCCCAAACTAAGGAGAGAAGGTGTTCCAAGGCGAGAGAATCCAGAGCGACCCTGTCCATTCAGCGGCGTCTCATTTTCGTCCCGTCTCCGCAGCCGAAATCTTCTCCGAACATTAGATGAGGACTCATAAATAGTGGCCATCTCGGTGTAGGCGCTCGTGAGGATCGCTCTATCCAACTCAGGGATGGCGAAGAAAACGGCAAGTGAGTCATCGTCGAGGGCCGTGGGAAGAGCACGGAAGCGCTTTGCAGGGCATCCATCCCACCGAGATGTAGGCGGCCTCGAACCGACGACGAAAATCCATCCAATCTCCTTCTGCAGCATCAAACTGGCGCACCGGCGGCAGTTGTCGTAGTTTGTAAGCGTCCTCCACCTTGGAAATCGGCGGCTGCTGCTGCAGCGTGGTCCGATTGCGCGAAATGGCGGACTTGGGGAGCGCAGCTACAGCCTCCGAAATGGTGTCCAGGTCCGGCGGTCGTATCGCCTCGGACATGACAGCGGCAGGAAGCGCATCTTGGTGTCCGGTGGTCGATGCAGCCGTCATCCGCTCGAACAGATGAGCGGCGGCCGACAACAGCCTCCCCACATGACCAGCGATGTCCAACCAGCTCTGCGGGGGAGGCGGCAGGGTTGGACTCGCCATGATCTCTTGCGCCGACTGCAGCACGTCGTCGAAGTGGGCACTCGGAGCTGTTGGAGGGACGACGTCTTGCTCGGCCTCGTCGTCCGACGACGCAGCAGGTGGGTTTCTTCGTTTCGACGCCGAGTTGGACATTACGGCAAAGGTTCATTGGCACTTCTAACACCAAATGTAGTGTCTCGTAAAATCACTCACACTGACACGTTGTAACAGATCACCTGCTTACACTTTATTAGCCTATTCTTGCACCAGTTGTAGGCACTCCTATCACTGTCGTTATGGTCACTTCTGTTTACCAATTCCCACTCTTATCTACGCTACACTTCGCTTACCTGCACACAGCAGCTCTCGCTCTCGGCAGCTCCGCACTCAAGCCTTTGCACACAGTAGCTCTTGCTCTCAGCAACTCCGCACTCAAGGCTCCGCACACAGCAGTGCTAACACAGAGGCTTCCACACAGCAGCGCTCACACAGACTACGTTCCCTGAAATCCACTCACTCGTCCGACCTGGGCAGAGGGATCAACCATCACCCGCCCGGCGACTCGTGATGGTTGAGGTTCATAGTAATAGGTTTTACCTTTTTAACTGGCACAAAAAACCGACACCTTTATTCAAGGCATCATGTCTGCAATAACCACAACACAAGCAGTCAAAATGCAAACAAAAAGACAACTCTGATAATAATATGCACTGTCCTTGAATTTGATTGGTCCACACCCGAGACGGCTTTCTTTAGAGCCTAGTCTCCACTGGTGTTGGACCAGAAGGCACTTGTGTTGTGGTTATTGCAGACATGATGCCTTGAATAAAGGTGTCAGTTTTTTGTGCCAGTTAAAAGGGTAAAACCATTTATACTATATCTTGTTACTGGCAAAGGAGGTCTCAAAATGGTTGAGGTTCGTTTCCGACTTGAGCGGCAGCGGCGAGATATCTTCTCTCTCTTGTCCCCAGCAACACGAACTCCCGCTCCGCTCTCACGTGCCTCCTTATACCCCCCTCCCAATTGTCCAGCTCATCCCTTGTGTATCTTTAGGGCCAGACAGGCTGGCGCCTGGGCCATCAATCACCCCTTATCGCACATCTCCCTGGCAACACCTCCGGTGTCAGCGTGCAACCCCGGGCCGACTCCTTCTTGCCCTCGTTCCTTCCCTTAATGAGGTGGAGGTTTGCTCGTGCAACCTCACGTTGCACACGCGCACCTGCCTGCCCTCGGTTGCCCTCGGTTGGCCCTCGGCCAACAGTGGCACCGCGTATTTGACCACACTACATCTATACTAAAGTGTTGTTTGCTATTAACATGAATTGTTTTGTTCTCATGTATAACTACTGCACAGGAAGGTGTTTGTAATTAATTTTACTTTGTAAGAAAAAGCTGTCCCATATGACATATGTTTGTTGAACGTCTTTCGCACCGTACGTAGGCAACCATGCTAATTGGAGGTGTGGGGAAAGGCCAACAAGCTAAACACAAAAATCAGTTCTAAAGAAATTAGTTTACTAGCGTGGCAGGTGTGCCGAACAGTGCACTTTTGCTTTCAGCAGTGTGTTTATGTCAGAAGTTAATACCCTACGTAATATCTATCAAATATCAAACGCTGTTATCCACGCATAATTTGCCAGCAAAGCATCAAAGGAATGAATCCATAACACATTAGGCACAGTAATGTCTGTTGGAATGTGTATGGCAGGCTGCTTTGTCAACTTATTTCAGACGTTGCCAAATAAAGGGGTGCAGTGGTCCTGGCTGTTAAAGGCAGCACTGTTTTGTAATGGCACTCTATGTTATAGGTTTCCCTCGCTTTATACGGTAGATGCGTTCTAAAATATTGGTGCACAAAGCGAAACCGCATGGGACAGCTGCCTGCCGAGCAGCACATACAGTACACACAAAGTTGTTCCACGTTCGGCTGCTTAGCCACATATGAGTGAATGCAAACCGCATATAGCGAATTTTTTGGTATAAATAGTTTATCCACATAGAGTATACGTAAAATCGCACAAACTGAACCCGAATTAAGCGAGGGAATCCTGAACTTTAGTCTCAAAAGATGATTCAGTGTTGTCAGTGTTGACTCTATAACTTACAGAAGTGTCTTACAATAAACACAAATTATGTGCTATGAAGAAGGGCTCTTGTCTAAAGCGTTGCCTATTATATACTGTACATTTTCTTTTTAATGCAGTGATGCTGACAAATGTCTGGAGTGTTTTTGTTATATTTGCTTGTGCCAACGCCGCATCATAACCAAACATTTTGTTAAAATTAAAAACATTGAATGGCCTATTATGGGAGATATTTAGAGGTTTTCTTAATAAATAACCAAAAATCTACAGTCCTCTGCTCAACAACACCCCGAATAACAGACCTGAATTCTTCAGCTCAAATGACCGTGTGTCCTCCCTCTCTGTAAAGAAACTTTGACTCCCCCAGTTTTTCCACTCACTTCATGATTAAAGTCCCTGACGAGACATCCCTTTTCCCTCCCCCATCCTCTTTAGAACGCTAATCTGCACTCTCTTTGCCTAGGTATTTGACTCACTCTGGCTTAAGTGTGCATTTAGAAACGTGCGATTAGAGTACTGTATCTGATTGCTATTAAATTTCACGTGATAAGCCACTTCATCTAGCTATCATTTGTGGCTCGAGCTATATAGCTTAATCATCATCAGCCATGTCAATCCACTGCGAGACAAAGGCATTCCCAAGCCGCCACCATCTCACGATTATGCAATGTAATATTATGATTCACCTAGCATTTGCACACGAGATAATTCAATTGCTTCATCTCCTCGGTGGAAGTCCTCTCTGACGCGTTCCATCCCTCGGCTGCAATGCCGTTATTATTCATGACCATCGGCTATTATCCATCTCATCAACCAGCGTGTCTTAACCAAGCTGACTTACTTTGTTAAAGTTTTGAATGATGTATTTAACCTGCGTATGTTCTCTCGTCCATATGTACCTCTGTGTTTCGATGTAAATCCAAGCACGCACTTTCCCCATGCTCTTTTACGCGCTTTCAGATTGTGTTGCATTTTATTCGTGTGTTTTACTCTTGCGGATGGCAATATGTTCAGGAGCTGAATGCCAATGTCGAAATATAAGAAAGGGTAAAACTTATTCTTATATTTCGAGACTGGCAAGGGAGGGCCCATGATGTAGCTGCTCAACCCAAGCACTCAATGTCCTGATAGTGGCATTGTCTTTGTGCTGTTCGCCTTTTGGTGTCCTCTGGTCTAACACCGTTTGAGACTAGGCTCGAAAGAAAGCTATGTCTGGTGTGGACCAATCAGTTTCAAAGACAATGCATCATATATATTCTTGGTTCTTTGGGTAAAGTCACGTAGATAGAAAACAAAAATCTAAATAAAAAGCAAAAAACCCACGACGTTTCGATCGCAACACAAGCGGTCTTCATCAGGCGGAGAGAAAAGAGGGGGCAAGCCTCCAAATGCAACTGCTTATACTGGTAGGAACGAAGTTGTAAACTGAGTGTACCAGCCTGCAATAGATTAATATGTCCGTCCGTCCGTCCCCTTTCAATACTTTAACGAAGTGAAAAATTCCAATGTTCCTACCAGCCCACCCTGCAGGGACCTGTTAAGGGCTTCCAAAGTTGTGAATGGGCGGAGGTCTCGAGTTGCGAGGCAGCAGCAAAGGAAGCTGGGCGGCGTAAACAGCATGGGCGGGGCAGTCAATGACAATGTCGGAGTGAAGCGCAATAAGTTGGAGCAAAGCGCGAGATAGAGAGGTGGAGCTGAAGGCGAGGGGCGCAGTCCAAGTGTGTTAGACAATGGGGGGGGGGGGGGTAGAGATAGGGGGAGAGAGAGGGGGGGAGAGAGGCGAGGGGGTAGAGATAGGGGGAGAGAGGGGGGTAGAGATGATGGGGGGGGGGGGGGGGGCATTTCACCTCGCTATTCCCATCCACACTGCTGACGGTAGACGTTGACAAGAAAACACAAATCATGACCCAAAGTGGTTGATGACATCTTTCAAATGATTGCTGAGTTTATAACCGTCTTCTCGGTTGAAATTGTGTCTGTGTCTGTATATATGGATGGCTTCCTGAACGAATCTTTGTTGATAGCCAGTAGGCTTGCAAAGTACCATCGAAAGACCCAAAGAATTTGTGTTTTCCTTTTCATGTTCGTTTCTATTTTAAATAAACCTTCCTTAACATTACGTGTTCGAGAATCAAAACTCCCCAGCGTGCGCTGTGATGATTCATCCTACGTTTCTCTAAATTGGTAATGATTAACGGCGTTATATATGATTAAAATTGTGGAATTTCACAAATTCGAGGCCCCTTCTGTAAAATGCGCTGCTGGATGAGGTCCTCCCGAACGCCGTGTGGGTCGTGGGGGATTCCGTGACCATACTTCACCACCCCGGGCATAGACGTGTGCACATTAAAGCACAGTAGGGTAACAACAGTGGATGTTGCTGCTCTGCCCTCTGCCGCCGACCACGTAGCCCCCCTACGGTCTCCCGGCGACCGATGAAAGCGATTCGGATGTTTGAGGATATTTGAAGAAAACAAACGAATCTAATGAATGCGCATAATCCCATGCAGAAGTTCACCCGCCGTTAACATGTAACGCTGTCTCTCATCTGATTGCGTTTCTCTTTCAACTCCTTGCTTAACATTTCGAGATCTTGCGCTGCCTTCAACAAACCAAGGAGGGGGAGGGGGGGGGGAAACTCCACCCAAGGCCATTCCACAGCCAACAAGAGAAGACAACTGTGCTGGCACGAGCTCCAATGCCACGAGGAAGCACCAGCCAGTGTATTGGTTTCACACTTGTTCGGAATCACCAGCGGCCGCCGGGAGCAGTAGACTGGATTGAAACATCAACATCATCATCGTCAATGATAATAATGTGCCATTTTATTGAGGGGGCTACTGTGTGTTATATTGGTGTGGTCTGGGACTGTTTTTTTTGCTGCCTTGCCCAATCTCGATCAATCGGACTGATAAAAGTAAACATGCAATTATTTGTTTAATTTTCGTGACTTGCTTACCATTGTCTCTATTTTGCACTCCTATCGCGTTTTTTCCCCCCTATTGTTTGCTGTTGTAACATTGCTGACCTGCCGCTCGCTACTGGACATCTGTGAAAGAAGAGCTTCGTTGTTCATCGGATTCATCCAGTCTAAATAAAGATTCTGATGATAAAGGTAATAATGATTCAATGACGTCTGGCACCTTTCTTGCCAGTATCAAAATTTAAGAGTAGGTTTCACCATTCCTGGCAATAAAACAAGCGTTACGATATTAAAACACGAAGCAGAAAACTTTTGCAAGGAATCCTGTCTGCATTAACCACAGATACTTGTGGTGAACATGCAAAAAAAACATGCTCTGATATTATTATAGGCATTGTCTTTTAAACGGATTGGCCCACACCGGAGACAGCGTTCTTTAGAGCCCAGTCTCAAACAGTGTTAGACCAGAGGACGCAAAAAGGCGAACAAGCAGAAACCTTGAAAAAAGGTTTTTAGCTTGCTGTTTAAACACCTTAACACTTGTTTTATTGCCAGGAAGGGTACAACCTATTCTTATGTGCAATTACATTCATAACACCCGCATAATGACGTTGCAATTCAACGTTTGTGACGCCATAATCACGCTTTGCAAATGTCATTAAAATCAAATAATGTTTGACGTCACCACACGATCTAGCCCCCTCCCCCACCATCGTCATTTTCCGGCTTCGCCGACGTCACAGCGAGAGCGCTCTGCTAATGACGTCACAGACTACCACTGAAACCGCCGTCGTCTCGATTGCACGAAACGTCACATTCGCCTTGGTGCTCATTGACCGCTGCCTTGGTATACATCAGAGTCAGAATATTGATTTAGACTGCAGGAGAAATCCGATCAGTTACAAAGCTCTTTTCTTTTCATAGATTTAACAGCAGGGGCGGCTCGGAACGTTACGACAACAAACACTATAAAACACGATAGAAGATGCAGTGTATAGGAAAGGTAAACAAATAACTAAAAAATATACAAATAAAACTAAACTTTTTGTATTTTTTTAATCTTTACCGGGTAAAGACCCACTATGCTATTAGCTTCTTTTTCAGAAGCGACCTGGCCACAAATTATAACGCAACAAAGTGGCTCATTATGTGGAAATTTATCAGCAAAACAATCTAAATGGGGTTTACTTGTAAATGATGGTGTTGCATGAGAATCTTTCTTTATCCTGGAGAAATCCGATGAGCTTTCAAGCTCTTTTTCACAGACGTCCAGTTGGGACGAGTCAGAAAGTTACATCAATAAACAATAAACACGTTAGGAGTACAAAGTATAGGAAAGGTAAGCAAATCACGATGAATCCAAATAAATAAAATCGATCAAGTATATAAGTTGTCACGGTGCACCGGCCAAGGTATTTGTTTTTACATTAACAGTGGCTGGTGTGTAGATGTCACAGTGATTCTGCAACATTGTTCTCCACTCCTTGAATCAATTTTTATAACCTGTAAACCGTTTTACTCGCCTCGCGAGTTCGCGTCGCTCATTTTGGTCGGAGTTTATTTGCCGCCTTGTCCTCAGGTTAAAGAGGCCCAACGCATGCTCGCCGATCAGATTCTGAGTGTGGAGCGAGCAAATCCAGATTCGTTGGTTATCGTACTTGGCGACTTTAACAAAGGTAATCTCAGCCACGAACTCCCCAAATACATACAATTCATTAAATGCCCAACCAGAGAAGGGAACACTCTGGATCACTGTTACACTACAGTCAGTAGAGCCTACCACGCCGTCCCCCGAGCAGCACTAGGACACTCTGACCATGCCATGGTCCACCTGATTCCTGCATACAGGCAGAAACTAAAACTCTGTAAACCTGCTGTGAGGACATCTAAACAGTGGACCAGTGAGGCTGTGGAAGATTTGCGGGCGTGCTTAGACTGTACTGACTGGGATATGTTCACGACTGCTACCAATAGTCTGGATGAACTCACAGAGGCTGTGACGTCCTATATCAGCTTCTGTGAGGACTGCTGTATCCCAACACGTACCAGTGTGAACTTTAACAACAATAAGCCCTGGTTCTCAGCAAAGCTCAGAAGGTTGAGGTTGGAGAAGGAGGAAGCGTTTAGGAGTGGAGATAGAGACAGATTCAAGGAGTCGAAGAACAGGTTTAGCAAAGCGGTGAGAGAGGCTAAACGACTGTACTCAGAGAGACTAAAACATCAGTTCTCTACAAACGACGCTGCTTCTGTCTGGAGAGGGCTCAGGCAGATCACCAACTACAAACCCAGAGCCCCCCACACCACTAACGACTCCCGCCTAGCCAACGACCTGAACGAGTTCTACTGTAGATTTGAAAGACAATTGGACTGTCCTGAACCACCCCTTCCAACCCAAGAGGCCCCATCCCCCACCAATACTACAGAGACGACTATCTCCTTTCAGGAGGGAGAAGTTAATAGACTTTTCAAGAGGCAGAATCCACGCAAAGCAGCCGGGCCGGACTCTGTCTCTCCAGCCACCCTCAGGCACTGCGCTGACCAGCTGTCTCCGGTGTTCACCAACATCTTTAACACCTCCCTGGAGACATGCCATGTACCAGCCTGTCTCAAGTCCTCCACCATCATCCCTGTGCCCAAAAAGCTAAGGCCAACAGGACTAAATGATTACAGACCGGTCGCCCTTACATCTGTGGTAATGAAGTCTTTTGAGCGCCTGGTCCTGGCACACCTCAAAGCCATCACAGACCCTCTCCTGGACCCCCTTCAGTTTGCCTACAGAGCCAACAGGTCTGTGGACGATGCAGTTAACATGGCCCTCCACTTCACCCTACAGCATCTGGACGCCCCAGCATCCTACGCCAGGATCCTGTTTGTGGACTTCAGCTCTGCCTTCAACACCATCATCCCTGCCCTGCTTCAGGACAAGCTCTTCCAGCTGAACGTGCCATACACCACCTGTAAATGGATCACAGACTTCCTGTCTGACAGGAAGCAGTGCGTTAAGCTGGGAACACAAGTCTCTGGCTCCAGGTCCATCAGCACCGGAACTCCTCAGGGCTGCGTCCTTTCCCCTCTGCTCTTCTCCCTGTATACCAACAGCTGCACCTCCAATCATCTGTCCGTCAAACTATTGAAGTTTGCGGATGACACCACCCTCATTGGGCTGATCTCTGGTGGGGATGAGTCTGACTATAGGTGGGAAGCTGACAATCTGGTGACCTGGTGTAGCCAGAACAACTTAGAGCTAAATGCTCTAAAGACAGTTGAGATGGTTGTGGACTTCAGGAAGAATACAGCACCACTCACCCCCATCACCCTGTTAGACTCCCCAGTAAAAATTGTAGAGTCCTTCCGCTTCCTGGGCACTATTCTCTCCCGGGACCTCAAGTGGGAATTGAACATCAGCTCCCTCACCAAGAAAGCTCAACAGAGGATGTACTTTCTACGGCAGCTGAAGAAATTCAACCTGCCAAAGACAATGATGGTGCAATTCTATACAGCGATCATTGAATCCATCCTCACCTCCTCCATAACCGTCTGGTACGCTGCTGCCACTGCCAAGGACAAGAGCAGACTGCAGCGTATCATCCACACTGCTGAGAAGGTAATTGCCTGCAATCTACCGACCCTCGAGGACCTGCACACGACAAGGTCTATGAGGCGAGCGAGGAAGATTATGGCCGATTTCTCCCACCCTGGACACTCTCTGTTTCAGCTACTCCCCTCCGGCAGAAGGCTTCGGTCCATCAGGACCAAAACCTCACGCCATAAAAACAGTTTCTTCCCATCTGCTGCTGGCCTGTTAAACAAGGCCAAGGGCTAACACTGTTTTTAACATTTGATCTACATGACGACACGTTGCTGATATTAACTATGTTTCCCTATTTGTATTTTTTAATTATATCTTAAAGCTATTTTATATTCGATATTTATTTAATTTTATATACTTCAGCCCCTTAGTGTTAGACTTTTAACCCTTATTATGGTAGGACTTGTTTAAAACTTATTTAAGATTTTAGATTCCTATATGTTGAATGTATGCACCATCCTGCCAAAGTAAATTCCGTGTCGGTGTGAACTTACATGGCGAATAAAACCCTTTCTGATTCTGATTCTGATTCTGAAGAAGGGTTATTCATTAACACAAACCACTCTAAGAATGAATGATACATTACTTTGACGGGTCCATGTACAGTTCACGAAACATTCCAATCTTCTCGTTTGACATGTGATTAATAATCTAAGGGTTTCTGACCTCATGATTTTCAAACAAATTTACAGAAGGATTGTTTTTTTTTGGGGTTTTCAGTATCAATTATTGGCTTTAAGACTCGTGCTTAGCAATAGTAGCACTAAATGTGTGTTTTTTTTTCCTCCTCGGAAAAATTGTGGCGCTTCCCTTCCAATCTCGATTGTGACATTGAAAGGTCTAATGAATGGACAGACTGATCATTACAAGCAAGCATTGTCTTCCAATTCGTCGTCATATTATTGAAGCTACAATCATTCCGGTATACGTCGAGTGTGACGTAGCATATCGTGTCGCTTCTTCCATAAACTCAAACAAACTTAACTTTGCTGACCGTGCTCCATTACAATGTCCAGTGGATGCTCAATATAGGACGCATCACTGTGACCTCTATGCCATGGCTGGGCAAATGTCATTGGACACTTTCACTGCAGGGATACTTTCATTTACAAGGCGATTGTCAGCAGATCTGCTCTTTATTTGTCTGACCTGGTGTTACCATTGCACAATCCTGATTATCTATGAATAGTCCCCAGATTTCCCAGGCCATTTGGATCAAGATCATTTCATGTAGCTGCTCTGAAGTTTTGCATGCACCTTCCTGCAGTTTCGTTTCTTGACGTCTCCGTCCTGACATCTCTGTCCGCATTTACACTGATTCTATAAAGTTCAGAATCTTGATTTATACTGCAGGAGGAATCCGATGAGCTACGAAGCTCTTTTTAAAAGATGTCCAGTATGGGCAAGGTCAGCAAGTTACAACAGCAATCACTCAAGTTTAAGTGTAGACGTAATTTTACGACATAATTTTTATTGTTGTTTTTCTTTTTTTACAATGTAAGTGTGGACTGCTTTGATGTCTGCCAGTCCAGTCGCCCTGAAAAAAAAATCTTCTAAGCTCACTGAGCAATTTAACTTGGTAAATCAACTTCCCAGTCTGATGGTTGAAAATCACAACCCTGCGGTCGTTACACAAACAGAGGCGATTATTCCACCAGTGCGCCTGCGCAGTGCGCCGCCCTCGCGGCCGCGCGCGCGACGCACGACGGGAGGACGATGCGAAGAATGGATTTCAGAGGGAATCGACCGCCTGGCCCGAGTTCTAAATCGAACCGGAACCGCAATCGGTGTGATTAATATTCCCCCTTTAAGGAATTAAAATGATCGGCGAGCAGCCACAACCGTCACGAATAAATGAATCACGAAATTTTGAAAGCGACCCCCGCGTATATTGCTTAACGATTGAAAAAAAACGTGCACATACGTTTCAAATAGCTACACGAGGAGGAATCGCAAAATCGATTCCTCGTCGCATCCTCAGCCAACGGTTAATGGCGGGGGGGGGGGTGTTGAGGGGGGGGTTGAAGGGGGGGTTGAGGGGGGGGGTTGAGGGGGGGGTGTTGAGGGGGGGGTGTTAGGGGGGGTTGAATGGGTGGGTTGTTGAGGGGGGGGGTTGAGGGGGGGGTGTTGAGGGGGGGGTGTTAGGGGGGGTTGAATGGGTGGGTTGTTGAGGGGGGAGGGGTGTTGAGGGGGGAGGGGTGTGTGAGGGGTAAGAGAAGCTGGAATCGAACTAGGAGAGGAATCGATCGCGGGGAGGAATCGCCGGGCTGAGCCGCCGAGAGGCCGAGAGTGAGGGGCCGCGGCGACCATGGGCGACTTGGTGAGGGCGATCGGCGATCGGCGTGCGGGGCGAGGGCTGCGAGGGCTGAGAGGGGACGGCGGCGGAGGGAGCCGCGGCGGCCGCTGACGTTGGCGGCGGTCGCGAGAGCGATAGCGACGGTGGCGGTGGTGGGTCTGGTCCTTGTTGTCGTCGTCTACATGGGCCCGAGGCAGCGATGATCTGGCAGAATTTGGTCACTCGGCGGACGCAGTCGTCTCCTCCTGGCGTCCACCTCGCGTCCACCGTTCGTGTGGCCCACCGTTCGTGTCTCTTGTCGTCGTGTGTCCACGTGTCCCCCGTGCTGTCCACGACCTCCCTGTGTCCTGCTCACTCCCCTTGTGTTCACGGTGTTTCCCCCGTGCCCACCCTCCTCGTCCACCACCAAGTCATACCTTTTGGACACCGTGTTGTCCACCTTGTTCCCACTTGTAATAAGAGGCATGGGTTTTTTTACTCTTGTACTGTCCCATAAATTGAGGCCATCAGTCTACTCCAGGCATCGCATAGCAACACCCAGGTTAACCAAGTTCAATTTCCGGCCACACAACGCCCGTCACTAGAGTGCTGTCTGCCTGGTGGAGCTGCAACTATCGGCAAACGGAAAGCGAAATAATCTGTACATTGCGTATTCGGCTACGTTTTCTGCATTCTGTCGGCCAGATGCACAGCGAATACCATACATTCCTGAGATGCAATTATATGTTTCCTACTCAATTTATCTATTTGAATGATTATATTAAATCATGATTGCGTGTCTTGACGCTATCTCAAAGGCGCTATGTCTCACAGGCTGGTATAGTCTGCCGCGTGTTCATAGTAGTAGGAGGAGGAGGGGGGGGTAGATGTTGCTAAGTTTATTTTTTTACAAGTTGGGTAGATGGTTATATTTGTAACCGCGACACCGGCACACATGCCCTACTTTTTCGATTGGAGAGGTGGTATATAAATTTCGATTTAAAGCTTTCGTGACTGCAAGGATTCATCTTCTTTGGTTCTTTCGGTAAAGTCACGTAGAATGAGAATAAAATAATAAATTGATAAAATAACACAATATTCTCACGACGTTTCGGCCACAACACAAGCGACCTTCATCAGGTGAAGGGACGAGACTGTCTGGAAGACAGCGCTGGAGGTGGTACATAGTATTGGTTAAGTGCCCCCTACGCTAAGCTATCAACCTGGAGTCTCGAGTTAAATTTCCGGCCACGGCAGCGGAAAGTGATGTTGTGAACCGGCCTTGCCTCCTCCCCCCCACTCCACACGTTCGCCAACCCCACACTGATGGACCTGGTGATGAAGTATGGCACAAAAATAAAATCGCGTGACCCAACGTGGCGTGTATTCGGTATGGCTGGAAATTATTTGACAATGTACTGTTTTGATTTAAAGCTTTCGCGACTGCAGGGATTCATATTCTTGGTTCTTTCGGTAAAGTCACGTAGAAGGGAAACAATAAAATAAGAAAAATATAAAACAATAAAATCCTCACGACCTCTCGACTGCAACACAAGCAATCATCATCAGGTGTGAAAACCACCAAGAAATTTTGACAAAAGTCAAGCCGCTGTGGTTTTCACACCTGATGATGATTGCTTGTGTTGCAGTCGAAACGTCGTGAGAATTTTATTGTTTTATATTTTTATTTTATTGTTTCCCTTCTACGTGACTTTACCGAAAGAACCAATAATATATAATGTAGTGTAACAAAAACCAGAATGGGGCCTGAATACATACAACTCTTTGAGCAGCTGTGATAGTTAATTGTCCATTTTTATTTCGATTTGCTACAGAGGGGCAATTTTCCGTTCATCTTCACAATCCTACGTGGGTTTTTTTTGTGTAAAACGGCATATATCGTGCTTTTAAAAAATATAAACGATACAGTATGTGCTTTCATAGTGACAATCCATGAATTTTTATTTAAAGCTTTCGTGACCGCAGTGATTCATATTCTTGGTTCTTTCGGCAAAGTCACGTTGAAGGGAAACAATAAAATAATAAAATATATAAAACAATAAAATTATCACGACGTTTCGACTGCAACACAAGCAGTCATCATCAGGTGTGAAAATGTTCTTGCCGTTGGTTTTCACAACTGATGATGACTGCTTGTGTTGCAGCCGAAACGTCGTGAGAATTTAATTGTTTTATATATTTTATTGTTTCCCTTCAACGTGACTTTACCGAAAGAACCAAGAATATGAATCCATTCATAATTCATGGTTGCTGATGCTTGTCTTGTAACCCTCGACGTAAAAAAGAGGCAGTACCGCAGATGTGCATCATGAATGATAAAGTTCGTAATTCATCATGAGTATGTTAAGCTTGTGGACAATAGTGTTATACTTGAGCCTGTATTAATTTTCTTGGCCCCACAGCAGCCAGTGCGGTTAGCTTCCATTGCATGCAATCAGTGTTTCTGATTGCTGGACATGCCAACAACTCCCTTTATGCCTGGTGACATAAGAACCCCAGTTCTGTACTTCCATGTTGTTGAGGGAGCATGCTCTTGTTAAAAAAAAAACTTCATTATTTCTTATTTCCTTATGCATAGACAATTATTAAAGTATGAATGCATAGCACATACGTTAGGTCTCATTAGACTGTAAATAATGTATGTGTGGGTGGTGGGTATAAGGTAGTATTGTGGTGTAAACTTACATGCAGCTTAACCTAAGCTGTGCTGAAATTTAATAAGCCGTTGACAATGCAGACCTGCAGGCAGGTAACACGAGGAGATGTATACGAGGGATATGAAACTGCTCCATATTTGATTGATTCTGAAGCTCTCAGATTTGGTGCTATATTTTCTTTGTCAATAAGTGGAATTAATGTAGGGCAACATTTACATGCGTTCATCAAATTGACGTTTATCAAAGTGCTGCACATTACAACTTTCTTGTTTAGATCCACCCCCTAACTCCATGCTTATTTTTGAACACCACATTCTATTTATACCAGTCTTACCATGAGGTGCATGTTCAGTAAATGCTTAACCTTGTAACGTTGTTAGATGGCATGAAACAACTTCTGTACATCTTTAAAAGGACTTGTATTTTTGTAACTTTTTTTTAGATCATTCGTGTCCAGTCTCCAGATGGAACAAGGCGCGTTCCGGTAACTCGAAGGGAGACGGCTGCAGATTTTCTAAAAAAGGTAAAACATGATTATAAATCAATTCTTCATGCATGCGTTGCATTGAGTGGTCTGGAAATGTGAATGTAGCTAGCCATATTTTTGCATGGGCTCTTATATTATTGTAACAGGTGCTTTAAACGTTTCATATCGAATTTAAAACAGTACGGTAAGGCGCTGTTCCCTTAAATGTCCGTGTTTAAACGGGCATTAACTCTGAGTGTACACCACATCGGCATGGATGGTGCTCGAATCTTACAGTTTTTGACAGCCTGCCAAATCACTTAAAGCCTGCGAATATACATACTGAAATATTACCCCTGGTATATCGGAATGCGCTTAGGTTTGGTACAATTAAGGTTTGTGGAACAGCTTTGGTTGCTCAAAAGTATATAAAGTTGCATATATTTTAAGTACAATTATGTGCTGTATACTTCATTTAATTCATAATGATGAAGGTAATACATGTGTGGTCACTGTTGTGAATATTTTGCATGGTAGAATGTAATCCCATTGTTGTATTAAGATGTATTACAACTGTCTGTATTATGATTAGTGAAACCTAAGTGGGTTTTTCTTTATCTAAGTATGGTACCACATTTGCATTTATTCAATCACGGTAAAAGCACAAACATAAAGCATTAAACATAAAGCATTAAACATTCCCACATAACCATTCTGAGAACATAGAGTACATATATTACAAGTTATGTCACAACCATCTCAAAATGCACAGCATGTACATCAAAAATTACACAGTACACTCAGTCCACAATGGTAGATAAAATGCGATCTGGGATGAAAGGGAGACCTGGGAACAATACACAGTGATGCACAAAGGCGGATGTCCACTGAACAATATCCTCACGGGGGTGCACAATAACGCATGCTTCTTGGATTGCATCACCATGTAATGTAGAAATTTCACACGGATAAGTAAGGTAAATTTTTATTAACATAGCATATACTTAGTTCTTTCGGTAAAGTCACGTTGAAGGGAAACAACAAAAGACGACCGTTTGTGTTATGGTCGAAACGTCGTGATAATTTTTATTGTTATATATATATTTTATTATTTTGTTGTTTCCCTTCAACGTGACTTTACCGAAAGAACTAAGAATATGAATTACTGCAGTCACGAAAGCTTTAAATCAAAAATATAGCATATACTTTGCTTGTCATGTAGTATCACTTATACATCCTCAGATTGAACCAGTTGTAGGGCAGTAAATGAAACTTTGTTATCTTCATGTCATGGTGGTCATCATTATTACTTAACCAGGCATTCTAGAATTTTGCCCTCAAACATTTGAGGACCATGTATGGCTCGGATGCCTCTTTGCGTGGGAATTAGAAAATAAGTCTTCGCAATGCCAGAACCACCAGCCCACCGTGCCTGAATGAGGCTGCTGTCGATCGTTAGTTATTTCTTTAATCGTAGCCTCCACTATTGAAGGTCACATACTGCGTGATTAGGCACTTCTCTGAGGTAATTTGTACAAATACTATACCGATAACCAAGTGTGTGTAGTTTTCACTTGCCAAGGTCTCTCTTTAACATTAAGATGTCAACCAATCAGTTTAGTAATACAGTAATTTGGGTTTTAACAGTATTTTCACAGTTGCTTGAAATCAAATACATTTTGTATGTTCTCTGCAGGTGTCATCAGAGTTTGGATTCTCTGAAAATGGATTTGTCATATGCACGAACCGAGACAAGAGCGGCGAGATCAACGGGAAGTCCCGACAGTCTCTAAATGCACTGAATATTAAGTAAGCATAATGTTCTTGTTGCGGTCTTCAGCTCTGATTCATATCATAGCAGGTCATATCCAGTTTTTAAATTTTATTTTATAGGCACATTGACATGTTTATTCCCCTTATCAAATGTAGTTTTCAGGAAGCAGTTCAACCTGCTCTCACTTACCTCTTTATTCTTGAATTTTGATCCTGATGTGCTTTCATCAATTGTCACAGGTATGCATATTCTGTTCTCTTTTTTAACTGTGTCCCTCCCAGCAATTATTTTTGCTTTTGTTTATGAAAAATGGGAAAACATGTAAAATAAAACAATGCAAAGAAGCTTAGAGAAATACATTCCGGGACTTACACTGAGAAAGAGAATTAACATGTTATAGATGTCATTGACTTAAGAAAAGTAAGCGAGCTTGAACAGGACATGTTGCTATAAGATCTGATGGCCAATTGAAAAGCTGTTGATGGAATGTCAGTTAAAGCAGAGAACACACCTAAGAGGTTAATCAACGTGATGGAGTGATGAGATCAATTCACGTGCATAAGTAAGATGGATTGTGAAATCGCAAGACCATATGCGATTATAATGTATTGAGGCCTTCATCCATCAGTGGGGATAGATAATGGCTGGTGATGTTGGTTATAACAACATAGCTTTACTTTGTTCAGAATTTTTTTACAATACTGTACATCTAATACATAACCCTTTAAATAGTCTTATGTTGGCATAAATGTTTTATATCTTTGTGTTTTTGAATAATAGAACCTTCTTAGATGGGGGTAGGGGCTCACCTTCTCATTCTATAAATGCATTAACCTGTGATCATGGGATATGTATTTTTCTGTTTTTTTTCGTCGTTTTAATTTTTTTCATATATACTGCCTGGAGTAAAATTAAATGCCGTTAGTAAGTGTTGTTTTACTTGAGATTCTGTTGTGAGAAGTTAATTTCAAATAATAAATTAATGCACCGAAAGAGCAATGAAAATTGTCTGCCTAATTACAGAAAGCTCTTGCAAGGAATGCAGTTTAATTCTAGACTCAATCACTTAGTAATAACTGACAAATCTGCCACGGAAAGGGCTGTCTGAAATTAGGAAATATGCTACTATGTCGATGCATATAAAGTCTCTAACATATTGGAGATTTTCAACCCAATTGCTAATAATATGCTGATGAACCCATCGAAAGAATTGAGGAATGCAGACTGCTGTGGTCTGGTAATGTCAAAAGCATTGGCAACACTCGTGGAAGGTGACGGGCAGAGGGTGACTGAGAAACAGATTAACTGATGGAGTGGAGGAGTAGGCATGAGAACAGTCAGGATTGACATGAAAACAATACTAACAGAGGGTACACGCATACCCTGGATTGCACCCAAGATGCGATCCTGAAAACCAGAATGTAAATAAAAAGTACTTAAATCGAAGGATTTTCGGTGGATTGTAATGTGGTACTATACCTAAACATAGGATGCTAAGTAACCCATTGAGCATCTATATTAATTTAGTACACATTAAAGAGACTAGCCAGTCAGGGATGTTGACGCTTGGGCACCTGAGGACATTTGGCGCCTGAATGTTCACCGTGGAATGTAACTAATTTTGGGCTTAATGATTACGTTTGTAAGTCTTCAGTACATTTTGACGAGGTACACAGTATGTAAAATGGAATTCGGTCTCAATAAGTTGAGTGTATTATTGCGAAAGTGCGTAAATAGGAAGGGCGTAAAAATCGGTGTTACTGTGTATAGTTGTAAAAAGTGGATATCTGCTGTCGGAAGTTTATGGGCCTTTCGACATCGGTAAAAAGGCTGGGTGGGAAAATAATAACTCATTGGAAATCTCCATTTGGCTGTCCTTTGTGCGAACAGGCATGGAGATATGGTTTACCTATTTCCGGACTCAGCCATGCCCTCCACGTCCGCCGAAGCCATGGACACAGGGGCAGCGGTGGGGTCAGTGCGTGGCTCTGTGTCGTTGCTGGCCCAAGCGGGCCCCAGCACAAGCACGACACTTGTAGCCAAGCGACAGGGTTTTCCCAATGCCCAGGCTTCAACGCAGGGCATCGTGGAGGAAGAGATTGACCAGTACCTGTCGAAACAGGAGGGAAAGATCTATCGCAACCGCGACACTCAGCTGTGAGTCTGCATCCCTTACTGCTGCGAGTGTTGTTGCTGGTCATGCTGCACCATTACCTGCCTGATTGTTAGTTGTGTTCATATGCTTGTTAATCAGTATAGCACTCTTGGCAGTTCAAAGCCCATCACGTCCACTGAGCTATGAAGTGAACATTACGGGCACTTTAGCTATCTCTTGCTAGCATAGGAAATGTTCTGCCAATTGGATGACTAATTTGGAAATTTCCCTTCATGAAACTAAATTGTGTAATGCACTTTTATTGCCGCGATAAGAAATGCATGAGCAGACCTGGTCAGTTTTAGCATTGTCAGTCATCCTGTCGGCATGCAGTAATTGGAGTGCAATATTAAATAATTTAGCTATTATAATTTATTTGTAGATCTGTTTATAAAGTGATATCTTTATGAATGCATCCAAATAATAGAGCTGTCATGAATTTTAAATATATTTACAGATGTATTACATAAATTTAATGTCAATTTAGCTGTCTGAAATTTGTTCAAATGGGAAATGTCCTTTGATTGTCTTTAGAGCATTACTAAAATTAACAATGAATACAAACAGCTGAGTCAACCTTCTGTGTGACATGTGTTGATGCTATTCCTGGAAAATACTGCTGTGTACTGTGGCATGTATGACGTGTTTATTTCTGTGTTTGCGTCGAAAGTAGTTTTAAAAATTGCTTATAGCACTGACTTTCAAACTACAACAGCTAGTCCCAATATAGCCTCGTTTTCCTTGAGTGAGGGCTATCTGCATTTGAATACTGTACGAATTTTTTTTTGTATTGCGCATTGAATGTTGAATCCTGAGGCTTCAGATGTATGACTGTTAAAATAGTTTTGAAATCTGAGATGTTTTTTGTTATGAAACACTTTGCTGTTCTTGCCACTTTGTTTTACATTGATTATTATAAAATACCTATTAGTAGAGGTTGTACTTGGATTACAGATTTTGGGATTCTTATCTTTGTTTAATTTCTTTCTCAGTTGCCGCCATGGACCGATGGGAAAGTGTGTGCACTGTGTTCCCTTGGAGGTAAAGCTTTTGACCTGCACGTGTCAGATTTACATGATTCAAACTAAATTCCACTTTGGTTGAGAGCTAGAGCATTGGCATGGGTGGTTAGTGCAATGGGCTATGAATCAAGTATCCTGAATTAATTTTAACACGTAGGCTTTCGCGTGTTATATCTGAGACAGTCCTAGGATGCCTCTTCACCAACCCACAATTAGCAGCATGGTAAAGTATGGTAAAACAACCTCCTTGACCAACACGGCAGAACGAGACCTTCATTCAACAGTGGCTGTAAGTTATTATTATGGGAATAAGGGAAGATCATATTGTGCTTAAAAAACATCCCATTAGGTTTTTAGATTTGTCGAATTTGTAAAATTCACAAACAATCTAAAGGTCACCACTAAAGTTAAAACCAGTTTTGTTCCTTGTTATTAAATGTAGTGTGTATATTTTTCCTCTGTTAGCTAACTTTGTGCATCAGTAGTTTATGTGCACTGCACCGTGAACAAAGTGATATATGAAACCAGTCCTGAGCTTCCTTTAAACCCGCACTGACCAGCATGGTTAGATATGGTCAAAAAAAATTCATGACCCTACATGGCAATGTGAGGCCATGTAGCAGTAGAATGACAATGTAAATTAGTATTTGTTTATTGACTTATTTGATTGGTTAAGTAGGATTACACTAATAAACTATTTCTTCGACAAACAAGTAGTTTTATTTTTTAAATGATTGTGCCCATTCACACTTGGCTTTTAAAAAAAATGTCTTATTAAATTGTTCAAGTTTACAGGAGTTGTTTGCAAAATGTCAGCCAATATATAGATTTTTATGTCCTCAGGGGTGGTATACACAGGCATCTAACCCTTCACCTGTCAGTGCAGTTATACAACCACTTACCATCTGTGGTATTTAGAAATTGTCAACATTCTTAAATATGCTGTGTCGTGCCTTTCTAATTTGTTTTTCTACCCATTTAAAATGTTGCTGTACTTTCCAATACAGAATGAATCATTTAAATTTGCTATTTTGATGGTGCGTAGCAGGTATTAAAATTATATTAGGTTATTTAAAAGTTAAGTTCACAACTTTAATGTGCACGTACCTGGAGTGTGCCAACATATCTTAAAAGCATCAACTGTTCTTCAGAGCAGTTTTAGACTAAAATGTACCATTGTCACACGACATACTTGTTAAAGGAAACGATATACACATATAGTCATAAGTGCATATTTTAAATGGTTAAAGTGGTTTTTTGTAATCACATTTCCCACAGGTGTTATCTGGGGTGGAACAATGGCATCATTGGTTAGGGGGAATGCATTATGAAGTAGGTGACCTGACTTAGATTCCAAGCCATGGCTATCATCGGTGGCGAGTGATATTTGAACCAGTCCTGTTCCACCCCTTCACCAACCCTAAATGATGAGCGTAGTGAAGTATGGTCATACAACCCCATGACCGACACGGCGTGGTTGAGGCCTTCATCTCAAAGTGGATTGACAAAAGGTCAAATGGCCTGATAATACACAATTTGAGATATGATCTGGTGTATAAAGACCCTGTACAGGGGGTTAGGTGAACCATTACACTCAGTGTTGAGTGCTGCATTATTGGATAACATAGATTGATCACTGGTGCTCACAGTTTCCCTTGCTGTCTCCTCCTCACAGCCATTTGATGAAGACTACTTGAATCACCTGGATCCACCAGTCAAGCACATGCCCTTCCATGCTTACATTCGCAAGCTGACGGGTGGTGCCGACAAGTGAGTGTTAAAGGCAGAGACATGAACCGATTCCGGGTATACATTTTCAGTTGAGACATTATGCTTGTGTTCTGTTTTCAACATGTAAGTTCAATGTCCTGCATTTCCAAAGTGTGTTCAACCAGAGCAAGCTTGTTTTTCTTATCTAAAATGGAGTACGTGTCTCTTTTAAGAGAGTCCTTAATTGAGCTGTTGTATGTGGAAGTGAATCCAAGCATAGGTGGTTGTTGAAACACTAAAGATCTGAACCCACTTTTATAGCCATCTCCCCGTCACCCCACAGCACAGCAGATTTGGAATGTTTGTACCTACGTGACAGGCCAATACTTCCCTGCAAGTACTGGATTCCAGGCATGAACTACCATGCCATAAATGTTTTGCTTTTGTCGAACAATTGCTTATTCTCCTTGTTCCAGCTAGTGTGCATGCATGTCTGTTGTGTTCTGTGATCATGCAGATTCCACAGCTGGCGCACTGTTTACGACATTGACCTTTTCTTTTGTGCCACTCGTGCCAGGGGGAAGTTTGTTGCACTGGAGAACATCAGCTGCAAGATCAAGTCTGGGTGTGAGGGCCACCCGCCATGGCCTGATGGCATCTGCACCAAGTGCCAGCCGAGTGCGATCACCCTCAACAGACAGGTACTAGGGTAGTTGTTTAAAATGATCTGCGCAAGAGCTTTTAATGCTTGAAACTGGGTGGATGTCATACGTTTTCAGAAGTTACCCAAGTATAACCCACTGAGCAATGAAGCTCTTTTTCAAAGGCAACTCGGCAGACAACGGCGGCAGCAACGCATTCCATCTTAAAGATGTGTATATTTTTTAATGTTTCGATATCTTAAAGCGAATTATCTTGTGCATGTACATCGTGTGTAGAAATACCGCCATGTGGACAACATCATGTTTGAAAATCACACGATTGCCGACTGCTTCCTCAACTGCTGGCGGAATACGGGGCAGCAGCGCGTGGGTTTGCTGTACGGCCGCTACGTGGAGCACAAAGATATCCCCCTGGCCATACGGGCAGAAGTCGCTGCCATATATGAGCCTCCGCAGGTGAGGACTCACTACTCTGTACCAAGTGTTTGGACGGGGTATTACTTCAAAAGTTTGCCTTTAGGAATTTCGGTTAACCATTCGGTCACAATTAAGCAAGCACTCACTGGAATTTGTAATGCCGGGAGGCCTGTGGCAATCTCATTGGCCTACCCTGCTCACCAGGAACCCCTATATATAGGACCTGGTATTTGGTGTCAACCACATTCACACCACGTGCCCAAAATGTCGGTGGCAAACCTGCATGATAAAAATAAATACGTAATGCAGTAATTATGAATGTGTTCTGAACAAGCAGCCATTCGAATAAATATGTTTTTGTTCTTAGCAGTATTCTCCTGCTTCACAGCATCTATGTAGAGAAGAAAATGACCTTAAAACATTAAGGATTTTAAAAATAAATGCGTAATTACAAATAACTCTTAATATGAACTCAGCTTTTTAAGCATTTTGATTGTGGCTCCTTTTGGTCTGCCTTTTGTTATGTGACCTAAATGAAATGTAGGTTTGCAGTGAATGTGTATAAATTATCTATCATGCTGTGTTGCCCACCACTGATTGTTGGGTCTTTTATCCCTATTCAACCTCCATTAAGCACAGAAGGGCTCGGAGAACAGCTTGGAACTCTTACCTGACCCACGTGCCGATGTGGTTGATGAGATTGCAGGAAAGCTGGGTCTGAGAAAGGTAAGTGCCGCATCATTATAACCACCACCAACACTGGCTACATTAATATTGTACCCATGCCAGATAATGTGGATGAAGGGACAGACAAGGCTTGTCACACACACATGCTTTATTATCTGTCCAACTAAGGGATACATGTGAAAATTAAAATGTGTAAAGTTATTGTTTGTGCAATAGACTTGGAAGAATCCATTTATTTTGGTTGTGAGCTAGACTGAATAAATGCTCATCAATAAGTCTATAACTCTGCTTTGTACATTTTGCAGGTCGGTTGGATTTTTACTGACTTGCTACCAGAAGACACAAGGAAAGGCACTGTAAAATATATTCGGCACAAGGTAATTTTCCTTCAGTTGGATGCCTCGCTTTGCCACTTGTTTAGTTACATTCTCTCGCAAGCCCATTACCAAAACATGTTGGTGGGTGTGTGATGCCTGCTATGACCTGTCACAGGTGCTAGCTAAAGTGGCCTCTCGGTCATCCTGTTGGGTGCCTTTATTGCCTGAGTGGGTCATAATCCAGGTACCTGGGCTGGAGTGATTCAAAGACATGGGCCAGATCAACTGAATAACAATAGTAGGAGGCTGCTAGACATCTATGCAGCCCCCATTGGCTTGGAATTGCCAATGCGCTGTTCTGGCATAGGCGAATCCATACAGCCTCATTGATGCATGCCTGGTCCAAGCACGAACATCTGCTAGACTATATACTGACGGAACAGCAGATGCGGGCCCCTGTCCTTGACATCCGCTTGTCGTCTGTAAAATGCACATACAAATCTTCCACTGCGGAAGTGTGTGTCCACCTAGAAACACATTCAAATGTGCAATGACTTAATCTCAGCTGGATGATGAAAGTGGCTAGTGGGAAATTTATCATCGCTTGCAAATGGAGTTGGCATCGCCCCCCCCCCTGCTCATGCCGAAGGGAAATAGGTGAGGTTCAGGACTGTGGCTCATGCAGCTTCAATGGCGTCTTTGTGTAGGCGGTCCAAACCTCTCCAGAGACCCTGGCTAACAGACAAGGCGTTCAGACTAGCTGAGGAAAAGCAACAGGCCCACTCCTACCATCTACAGTATCCCACGTCGGAGAATGAGGAGGCTCTCACTGCAGCCTTCACCCGGGGGTTTGGAGAGCCGTGCGGCGCTGAAAGGATGAGCGGTGTTCGCAGGATGCTGAGAAGATGGAATCTGCCTCAGTAGCCCACGATCACAAATTACTCTTTAATTCCATAAAAATAGTAACTTAAGAGGAAGGAAAGGTGAACCGATCTCCAACCCCCAGGAACAGATTTTCAGGCTTGCTGAGCATATCTGTGAGGTCTTGGGGGAGGGGAAATCCCTCATCCCAAAAAACAATAGGGCAAGGTAGGGATTACCCTGCTGGGGCTGCGATGCCTCAAATATTAATCACCTCCTGTGAGTGGCTGACAGAGCTGCCCTCTGTTGATGTATGGAAGGTGATCCAGAGTATGAGACCAGGAAAAATGCAGGGCAAAAATAATCTCCCAAGCGAACTGCTGAAAGAGGGTGGTGTTTGTTTTCAGACTGTCTTATATGACATCACTAGCTTTACTACCCGGCTTCGCCCGGGACTTGGATTCTTGTCTTGGATTAATACACGGCCTACGCGGAGGGTGGGGGGGGGATGCGTGACGTCAGCATGCACACTGCGTAACGCTGCCGCATGCGGGTTACATCACAGATGTGACGTCACCGCTCACTTGTGCAATATATTATATCCATTATTTCCCCCCCCCCCCCAGCCGTGCATTTGTGCGGGATACACGGCCTATGCGTAGGGTTGGGGGAGGATGCGTGATGTCAGCAGGCACACTGCGTAACGCTGCCGCATACAAAAGTCTATTATACTTTTTGCATTGTGTACAGTCTGGAAACTACCCACATGCCAAATTTCAAGTTTTTTGCATGTCGGGAATGCACATACAAACAACTATAGGGGTATCTCCCTCCTCAGTGCGATGGGAAAGGTCTTGACCAGCATTGCTCAACATCACCTTGGCAGGCACACTGAGGGATAGGCTTGCGGATCGCCAATGTGTTTTCAGGTCAGGGCGGTCCTGCACAGATGTCATATCCTCTGTTTGCTACAGCAGAGGTATAGGGAATTCCAACAGCATCTACATCTCTGCTTTATTGACCTAGTCAATGTATGTATGTTGAACTTATTTCACACCATACATAGCCAACCGTGCTAATTGGAGATACAGGGGAAGGAGAACAAAAGCATATGATGCCATCAATAGGCCAGGGCTCTGTGTTGTTCTTTGTGCTTTTGGAGTCCCTCACTCTCTGCTCACGCTCATTCAGGACCTTCATGATGGTTGGCAGGTCCCGGTAAAGCTATGTGAGTGGGAGTCTGAACAATTCCCTGTTCACCTTGGGGGGTGCGACAGGGAATACCCTGGCTCCTACATTATTTAACATCTTTTTTGACCACGTAGTTTGAGAAGCCTTCCATGGCTGTACCGGAGGAATTTCCATCTGGTACAAATACAATGGGAGGCAAATCAATGCCAGAGTGCAGTCGAGGGATGGTTCCCGATTTGTCAATAATACTGATTATAATCTGATGATTGCTGCTGACTCGGTGAAGGAGTGGGAGGTGCTGCTGCTGAACCTAGAATGTGCTACTAAGAGGTGTGGGGCCTTACCATCAGCCCCACCAAAACAAAGCACCTGCCATTGGTGATGGATCAGTTGTGGAGAGAGGGGAGAGGTTTCCAAATCTGGGCAGTGTGCTTATGACCAGCTCTGGTTTTGACAGCAGAGGTCCCGCTCAGAATCAGTCGAACGGGGGATTATCTTTTCATCGGCTGCGTAACGCTGTGTGGAAATGACCTGGTCTGTCGCTCTACACAGCTTCGGGTCTTCTCGGCGACCGTCATGTCCTCTCCACTATGTTTACAAAACGTGGATCCCCCCTAATGGAACATATCTGCCGATTAGAAACATTCAGGTTGGCCTGCCTACAATCTATCCTGGGTTTAACCAGACTGAAATGTGTGAGGAGCTCACTAATCCTTGAAATATCTGGACACAGTCCCATTGGTGAGTGCCTCTGGTCGGTAATGCCGCGTTGGATGTCATGTAGCTTGCATGCCGAGCCACTGCATAAGCAAACAGCTTTTGTTTGGCCGGATAGAGGGGGGATAAACGGGTATGGCATAGGATAGAGAAGAGGTTAACTGATTTTGTACATGAGAATATGGAGCTGAATGGACTTGCTGATGACTGTTTCAGTTTATTTTGGTATAGCCCTGTGAGCCATTTGGCTCTTTAATCGGGTACAACCACAACAAACAAAAAAAAGAAAAACACGAACAAGAAAAACATCTTATAGTGACTATGTGACTGTGCAAACAGAAAATCCATGAAAAACACAGCAAAATATTCCTGAAAAAAGAACCGTACACCAACGCTGTGTGCAAAAAATCCCAGTGGGATGCAAGTCAAACAACAACAACCTCAAGAAAACTTAGATTAAGACCATCAGTCTAACTCCTTACTACAACAAAACAAACATGTCCAAACCAAAAAACTTTTCGAAATCACCAAAAAATAAAGCCATAATTGCAACATAACAGTGATCACAGGGACTGTGACCGAATTTTTACAATAAACTACATACATAACATGTAACACCAAATCCTAGAGCCATAGCTGGCTGCATGAGTTACTCCACAACAACAGAAGCATCAGTCGGAGTATCAAATTTTTCAATGCACCTTTAAGATCAGCACGCTAAATCAAAAAACAATACTTTGCAGCGTCATCCGGAGCGAAACATTTTATTTTATTTTACGCCAATGAATAGCAGTGGCAGCTAGGGGTGTACAACTCCTCTAGAGCAGTTTTGAGAGAAGATCTCATTGGTAGCGATTCAAGTTGTAGTTTATTAGCAATAGCATTCCATAACCTGGGGGCATCAATAGTAAAGGCCCTTCCTCCAGTTTTAGTACGGCAATAAGGAATGTGAAGCTGGTAAATGAGCGAAGACCTGAGGTAAAATTTGTTCTTTGAAACAGAGAGGAGATCCAGCAGGTAGTCTGCGGATTTTTTTGTAAGTACATCGTGAATAAATAAGATCTGGTGCACAAGCCGTCGAACATTAAGAGATGTTAAGTTTGACCCAATGTAGAGATCACAGTGGTGAGTCCTATTTAGCCAGTTCAATGTAAATCTTAAGGCCAAGTGATATATGGAATCAAGCTTCTTCAGTACAGTACTTGGGGCTGATTTATACACGATGTCACAGTAGTCAAGTAGAGGCAGTATGGTAGCTTTTATCAATTCCAAACGGAACATTGGGGGGAAGCAGTGCTTGTGTCGATACAGAAAACCAATTTTTATTTTTGTCTTTTTACCAATATAATCAATGTGATCTTCAAAATTCAGTTTTGAATCCAGGATGACCCCAAGATACTTACAGATCTTGACTTGCTCTATTTGATAATTATTTAAGGAATGTAATTGGGGAAAAATAACTTCCTGCTTTAGTCCTGGTGAGAAGCATAGCACCTTGGTTTTGGAGGTATTCAAGACTAGTTTAAGAGCAACTAGCTGATGTAGTTTGTTGAAATCACCCTGTAGCTTAGCAATCACGTCATCCGGAGAGTGGCCAGCAGTAATCAGTATCGTGTCATCTGCAAAAACATTTACCCTGGAATGATCCAGGTCAGTGCCCAAGTCATTGACATAAAGAGAGAACAAAAGGGGGCCGAGGATGGAACCCTGTGGAACCCCTTTTGTTATCTTAACACTGTTTGACCTCCAACCATCTGTGAATACAGTTTGGGTGTGAGAAAAGAGGTAATTTTGTAACCATTTTACTGCGTTTTCGGAAAAACCGAGGCAACTTAGTTACTAAGCAGGGTGTTGTGGTCTACTGTATCAAAAGCTTTGGACAGGTCTAGAAAAAGACAGGCACAGTATTGTTTATTATCAAGGCTACTGTAAATGTGATTCAGAGAGTCTAATGCAGCAGATGTGGTGCTGTATTTTTTCGGAACCCAGATTGTTTTAGATGTAGTAGATTGTTGGTGGACAAGAAACTGCTAATTTGGTAGGTCAATAATTTTTCAAAACTTTTCATCAACGGGGACAAAATTGAGATAGGTCGGTAGTTATTTGGATCATCTTTAGGGCCCCCTTTGTGAAGTGGACGGACATAGGAATGTTTCCATTCTAGAGGAACTGATGCTTCTTTGATGGACAGGTTGAAAATATGGGCTATAGGTTTGTATATTAGGTGATCAACAGTTAGTAGAACAAAGACGGGAATACTATCTGCTCCGGTAGAGGGAGGACCCTTTGAGGTAGGACAGTTGTTTCAGAACATTACTTTCGTGGATTGGCTGGAAACTAAATTCGTTTAATGTTTGGACAGGGGTGTAGGAATTTGCATGAGCAGGAGTGACTCCCAATACATTATCAAAAAGATTACCAGCTTCAGAAAAATGAAGGTTAAAATTGTCAACTATTTTTTTGGGATCTGAAAAATATTCCCCATTTCAGTTAAGCTCAACGGGCAGATTGTCTGTTTTGGATGCCTTTTCGATACATTTGATTGTTTTCTAGAAAATCCTGGCATTTCCATGTGATTCCAGGAGAGTGGAGGAAAAGTGGGCATTTTTTGCATGCCGTATTTTTTTGACGCATCTATGCCTAGCCAGTCATTGACCAAATTACTTTTCTGAGCACATGCCCAAGCCTTGTCCCTAGTTTTCATTAGCTTTGTAATCAAAGGATCAAACCATGGTGGGCGGTTGCCTTTAGTTTTAAATCTAACCAACGGAGCATGTTTGTTAAGAATTTGGAGAAACGTGTACCTGAACGTCTCCCAAGCCGTAGTCAGGTTGGGGATATCACAGACCTTGTCAATATCCGAGTGAAGCACATCATTAGTAAATTCCTGAGTGCTGAAGTGTCTCATAGAGTGCTTCTCAACCAATTCAGTAGTATCAAGATTGGCCTCTGTGGAAGAGGCTCGTGAAGGACACTACTGGGCAGTTGGAGGCAGTCGTCCTCCCACAGCATATGGCAGAGGAGTGATGCTCGCAACAACGAGCTGAGCGCCGGACAGCTAAAACACAGAAGTTAGCAAAGTAGGGGGCAAAGGTGGTGCATCTACCAGTGATCTCAGTCAGTTAACCCTTGGCACCTGGGTCTGTCCCGTGACCACTTGTCGGCAAGCGTTCGACACTTCACGTGGCCGCAAAGTGCACATAGCCTGGCACAAACGCCGTGGTGATGTCACCGCCACTTAGTGTCGAATGATGGTTGTTGTTCATCTGTTTGCCAATTGCATTGTACTTCAAAGGGGAGAATCCTTTTAATGCATGTTTTCTCTTTACCACAAATATCATTACAGGAAGTATTGAAAAACTAAGGGAACGTGTTGCTGTTGTTGTGTGCATTGGGAACAGGACTCTCATTTTATGAGCGCAGAAGAGTGCATCATGGCTGGAGAATTTCAGAACGCAAATCCCAACCCCTGCCGACTCTCACCGGACGGACACTTTGGCTCCAAGTTTGTGACAGTCGTAGCCACTGGTACCTGATTTATTCTTTTTCCCCCATCTTAAGATTGATTCATTTAATAGCTATGATATTTTGCATAAGTGTATTGGGTTAGTTTAAAGCAATGCTGTTCAAACCAGACATGTTTTATGGACTTCTGTCGGGTAAGTCACAAAGTCTCCAATTTGTGTATGATGTAAACAGGTTCATTGTGTTTTTCCAAAATTGTATATCAGAATGAACGCTGTCCCATTCCGTTGACATACATGTACATCATCACTTTTTCATCTGAATCCTTTCCGATGACATATGTGTACGTAAAGTTTTTTTGTGTGATCATGAGACGCAGTATCTATTTTGATCTTTCTAAGAGCATTACAAAGATGGTTACCGCATCGCGTGCTTTCAGATGCCCTTATGTGGCCGTCTGGAACACTTCATTACAATATTAAGAAGCCACTGGAGCTATGCACTTGTAAATCTAGATTGAAAACTCGTTTCTTTAGAATTGTTTTTTTGTGTTTAGCTTGTTATCCTTCCCCGCACCTCCGATTAGCACTGTTGACTACGTACCGTGTGAAAAAAGTTAAACATACGTACAACCTGAAACTGTCAACTCGCTATACCTGAGAACCTGGCTTAATTAGAAATCCAGATTTGAACCGCAAATCAATCAAAAGCGGTGCCTGCTCGGTGTTCATACGATTGGGTTTCTTTCGAACAGGGGGCCCAGACAATCAGGTGCACTTTGAAGGCTACCAGGTAACAAACCAGTGCATGGCGTTGGTGCGAGACGACTGCCTCCTGCCCACGCGCGACGCTGCCGAGCTGGGCTTCGTCAAGGAGTCGTCCAGTGAGCAGTACGTCCCGGACGTGTTTTACAAGGTCGGTTCTGCACACCAGTCCCTGCAGCTTTATTCCCACACTGCGAGGTTATGTTTTTTTTATGACAAAGTACCGATGGTACAGTGGCAGTTTTTTTGGAAGGTCAAGTGATATGGACATCTCCTTGTTTATGTTCTGTTACTTGTTCAGCACCCTGCCCAGCATAGTGAAATATTATTAAATGTTCCTCATGGCCCGCAAGGTGTGGGGATGCCCTTATCCAGCAGTGGTTTGACAAAAACGGCCTGTACATGTGCCGAATTTGTTTCGCAGATTGGTGAAGGTAACCTACACAAGTAACAGAACAAACCGACTTGCATTATGAAGCATGGCCAAATAACTCACGAAACTGCCTCTATTTAAAAATGCCTGCCGATGGATATCATTGACAATCGATGTATTATGAATCTTTTCAGCTGTACGAAAAACACATTTTTTACATTTTACAGTGAGCATACATCTTTATTGTACGAAGTAATGTTACCTTAAAATGTAATGTTGCTCAGCTTGAAGTGTATGGAAAAAAAAAATTGTTGTGCCCACTTTTTTTCACTTGCGATCAGGACATAGACAAGTTTGGCAATGAGATCACGCAGCTGGCTCGGCCACTTCCCTTGGAATACCTGATCATCGACGTAAGTGTTCACTGCCGTTTCTTTGTGCCGATATAGAGCGCACACCAGCACCAGTTAATGAGGGATCAATACGAAGAGACCTCAGAAATGTATTATGAGAGCAAAGATGAATTTGCATGGACAAGAAATGGGTGAGGATTGTGGCTGCATCTAAATCACCTGGAATGTACCCGATTTCGTCAGATGTCGGGAGCTTAGCATGGTTCAGCTTGAATAGTGCTTGGAGGGTTGTGAGCTGCAGAATGTAGTGCAGCTCAATCCAGTATTGTACTGTACTTATATTCTCCCACTTTGATGCGTCTCGCCTTCAACCTATAATGAGCAGTGTAGTGCAGTCTGGTCAAATAACCCCCATGACCCACAATGGGGTAGGCAGACCCTGATCCAGCAGTGAGTTAACAAAAAGTTAAATAATTTAAACTCCATTTAAGTTTGCTTATTTAATGAGTGTGATACTTTAATGATCGGTTAGAATGCACCATTGACGTGTGTTTCCTCTTCACTGTTCAGATCCCCACAACGTTCCCGAGGGAGCCACAGTACACATTCAGCACAATTACAACACAGTTTCCGATCGAGAACCGGGAGATCACTGGCGAGACACAGGTAAAATCGCCCTGGCATTTACCGTGAAGAGTCTGGACACTGCACAGCCACCCTCAAGTGCTGTTTTTATAATGCATTATACAATATATATTCTAGAAAATTTGGGCAAACTGCTTTTCATCGTAAAATATTTATCTTGTACATTAACCTTTTCTTATACCGCTAAGGGTTGAGCATTACATACATCCTACGTGTAAGCATTTCTAAGATTGCATTGTGTTTTTTTAATAGAATGCTTTTGAGATGTGTTTGTACGATATGAAAAACCTCCCTTTACTTGTGATTGCTTTAAAGATAGCACATTGATGCCAATGAATTATGTCAATATCAGATGATTGGATTTAGGCAAAACAAAATATGCCTGCCAATGTGCTTTTAATAACCTGATTGTCCACCGCCATGTTTTGTTACAGGATTTCAGCAGCCTGGCGGATTACCTAGCACAGCCAGGCAGCAAGAGCCTTCTGGAGACACTGGCCAATTTCCATCTGCTCATCTTTCTTGCCACAAATGATGTCATGCCTCTCAGGGTGAGTCATGGGAACACACATCGTGCAGGTGCAGCAAGGAGAAGCAAACAGCATTTAATCGAGGGGCAGTGGTTGTGGCTGCCTTCGTGTAGTTATTTTGGAATACTGGCGAACTACTATGCTGGCATCGTGTCAATCAGCCAACGCATTAGCAGCTGTCCATGTACGCTGCAGTGAATGTTCGGGGAGTAAGGTGAATTCTATTAGACTGCTGATGATTAAGTGCGAAAGATTAAATTATATCTATAGTATGAGCAAATATTTGTTTTTTGTTATCAAACTTAAATAAGTTTTGATGGGTTTATGCATGTTTGTGTACATAATCATCAGCACAGTGAATACGTTTGCATTTACTGTTTGGAAAAAATTGAAAGAACTTTTCAAAAAGTACCAACTTTTCTAATTGACAACACGACTCGTACATTGTAAAGCAAATTTGACTTTGGTAAACTGTATCAGTTTGACTGATGATGGAATTACATAAATAACAGACGATAATATGCAATGTTGAACCCAGTTTGATTCCCAGTGATATCTAACATCAGCGGTGAGTGATATCTCAATCACTCTTTATTTTACGTGCCAATATGGCCCTCAATAAAGTAGGCATCAGTGCACATTACAGCAGAACGGGAATGGTACAGGGGGCATAGAACGGGAATGAAAAAAGAAACCCGTCACTGGGTGAGCAAAATAAATTGAAACCGCGTGGAAAATGAAGTGCAAACTTGTGTGACGAATAGCATAAGAAAGGAAAGTAGTAAATAAAATAAATAAGTAAATATGGGGGTTTTTTCCCGCTTAATTTTTTTAATTCATGGGAAGGCAAGCCTGAACAGATGTATTGTACAGACTGCAAAATTGAGAGACAATTGAAGCGTTTCAGATGTCCAGTGGCAGGGTGTTCCAGATTTTTGGAGCTGCGCTCGAAGGCTCGTCGCCTCAGCGTCAGGTGAAAAATCCTGGCCTGTGCAAGTCTTGCCGATCCTATGGAACGGAGTGTGTATATGTCCGAGAATTGGAGGGAGATGCGGTTTTGCAAGTAGATAGGGGCCAAGCGATGCATATGTACATTAGTACAGCAGTGAACTGTTATACAGTCAACCCTTTCTATCCACGAGAGATACGTTCTTAAAAACGCTTGCGAACGCTGAATTCGCGAACACAGAAACCTTGTTCCAATGAGAAAAATAGGGTTACGTTCCAGGTACGAGTGAACATAGGGGGGAAATAGTAAATGTTTATTAACAATGACTACAATAAATAATACGTTATAAAGAAGAATAGGATGATTTGATGACAAAATATGGTGAGAAATTCAGGAGGATGACTCATCCGGAGATGCAGTTATTTGATAATGCACGGTTATCATTTTAGTTCTCTGGGGAGTGCTAGCTACAATACTTTCCCTGACTGTATTTGTATTATTTTTAATGGACCACAGTTGACTCATTTATTCTGAAATGTATAAACGAGTCAACTGTAAGTACATATAAAGTAAAAGTACACAATAGCGAGCTCAGAGCGGGATTACTGCAAGACTTCAGGATTACGCGGGCAGCGGAGGGGGTGTGCCCAATCTTCGCAAACAGTTTCAAATGTAAAATGCTGTGCACACCTCCCCGGTGTCTGGTCTGGCACGATGTACACTTGCGAAGATCGGAGTCCAACGGATCGCGAATAGGACCATTAGTATACATTTAGTAACTCGCAAATATGCAAACTTGCGAATCCAGAACTCGCGCATAGCGAGGGTTTACTGTACTTATTTCCATAAACAACCGAAGCACTTAAGCTAGACAAATTTTGTAATTGTTGGTAATGAGATTTTGGCACATTTTTTACATTAAGAAAGGTGAAAGTTAAGATTTGTTGACATGTGAATTGTGTCTATAATGTATTTGGGTGTGCAGGATCATATGGATCTGCTACTAGATGCTATTAAAATGAATGATGAAACGCTGGCTCATCACTTCTCTGAATCGGAGCACTGGGCGACACTTGATCAGCTCTGCAGTAAGTATAAAACTAATTTGGCTGTAAATAAGTACTAATATGAAGAATTTTTGGTCTTGTAACATACTCTTTATTATGGTTTATTATTCCATAACGACCTGCATCGATTCAAAGCATCCGTGCATTCTTTACCATCAAACATGAAATCTAAACCCTTTTGAGAGTCAAAACATGAAGGTTCCCATAAAATGTGCCATACCATTAAGCATACTCATCTGTGTGGTGTAATTAATCTCATTGTTAGTTTTCGCTTTGCATTGTAGGGGGCAAATGTTTTTTTTCTTATGTGCTAGGCTAATATAACAAGTGTTCACGCCTCAGTTTACTTACTCATCAGTCCAACGTGCCCCTGTGGATTCGTGGAAGGTTGCTGATTGCGTGTTCCCCGCGTGTGCGCACGCTGTGATTGCAGAGAACGTGATTGTGCAGCCGCGCGGTGGCGAGTTTGAATCCATGGGTGCTGCCGGAGGTTTCTCACAGTCCTCGTCAGCGGCGGTGTGGGCCTGCAAGCACTGCACATACAACAACCCACCTGGCACGGCACAGTGTGAAGTGTGCAGCCTTCCCCGCTCTTGAGAGAGACTCTGCCAGGCACACAAATGCCATTGCAAAGGCCAACGCAGGCGCAGGCTTGGCTGACAAAGAACCCACTTGCAACTGCTGTGGCTGCTGAAAGCATGTGTGTCCTTTCTGCATTCAATCTGCCACGCACAGGATAGTCGTTGCCTTCATGAAGTTTTTCTTTTGACGCATGTTCCCTGGAACATCAAAGCTACAGGATGCAAAAAAAGACAAATCATCGTGTTTGCCCGGTTTTCCTCCTAATTATGTTTTGACGGACATTCACAGCCGCAGCTCTTGAGTTTATCATATTTTTTCCCAGACATTAGAGCAACTTGATTTCTGTTCGTAGCAATTAAATGTCAACTGTATCAATTAAAAAAACAACAGCATTTTATAAAATTTCAAGCAAAGAATGTTACATGATCAGTGTTGGTATTAGTTACAGACAGCTATAATCGAATTTTAAATTATTTACTTTAAACATTTAAGGCTTATTTACCAGCAGCTGTTATTTTTCAAGTGAAAAAATCCCTATTATTGCAAGACTCATTAATTCAGCAGTATCTCGACAGGGTCAGGTCCTAGGGCTGCTGTAACCTCAATGTCTGGCTGAAAAGCTGCCGTACATAAAGTGAAAATTGGTGTATAGTAAGAGATTTGGCAAAAACGACGGTAACATTGCAACTTTATCATTGAATAAAATATCACTTTAATTTGTTCAGTGTTAGATTTTAAAGATGTGCATTTGTTTTATAGATTTCCTGTCAAACTAGTAATTCCTCCACCAGAAAGTGGCAAGATGCGTGGGTTTGGTTGAAATATTTGATTTTTTTCGCTCTGTCATTCCAGTGGTTTATATGCGCTGGAGGGGCTATACTTCACAGCATTTGCACTTCCAGTAGTAGAGCTAGACCTGCGATGAAGTGCTGGGGATGCCTTGCTTATTGCGCCTAAGCCCATGTGACAATAGTGAATAATTAACTAATACATCAGCGCTGTACATCCATACAAATTACACCAATACTACAGATCCACTTTTGTGGCAAGTTGAGGGGACCTTTTTGAAATTAATATCAACAATTCATTGTACGATTTCAAGAATATGTATATTTAATTTATGATAATGAAAAATTAGTTGATTTTTTATTTTACATTTCGGTGTGTTATGCAGGAGACATTCTGTAAATGTAATTTTTGATGTTAAATTTGACATTTCTGAGTACCTTTCTTCTTGACAATGTGGAAGTCACCTGTGTTTTGGATGTTAAAAATGTCCATGTTTGTAGCAGTTTGTCAGTGCATTATCGCACCTCGGATTAGCATTGTTGGCTACGTACGTTGCAAAAGAATTTCAACCTACATACATACACCAGCATGTGACTGACTGGCATGAACCATCAAAGTGATGTCTGATAACCAGTTGAGTTTGTGATGCATAAGATCAAGCTTAAGACTCCAGCTGCACGGTCCGCCTAAGGAATTAGAACAAAGTATACATCGACCCCATTATGTTACAAATGAGAATTTCAATAAGAGACTTTGTAAAAACTAAGTTGACGTTTAAATTTGACACCTTAAATATATCGCAATGAATTCTCCATCCATTGTACTGCTTTATTTATGTATCCCTAAAGTGGTCTTTTGGGCGAATTCCGTATTTGAATGCTTGTTTTTTTTCTGCTAAAGAGTGTCTAGCTCTGCTACTGTGCATTTCCTTCAGGTTGCTGAATAAAGAATCCTTTAAATGAGTGCATATTTCTTGCCTGAAAATAATAAACACCGAGTGGAATGGTTGTAGGAATATGAATTCCATGAGGTGGAATTCTAGGTTAACCTCTGGTGTCTCAGATGATGAATACTTGTAGGAAAAGTTAAATTGTTTGACAGAATTTTACGAAAATAACTCGCACCCCGTGATTTTCTGCTAAAATGACCATTGAGACGGTGCTCCTCTCCTTTTGACAGTCCTGGGTCAGTGTGGAAATTCCACATAGCTATGGTGTGGGCTAGCTTCCTGCTTGGACAACCACTGATCATTTTACCCGAAAAGTGGTACTTATTTCATTGACCCCAAATGGATGATGAGCTGAGTCAACCCCATCCAGGATTTGAGCTGACAACCTTTCTATCGCGGAGCTACCTAATGGACTGTTTTACAGTTCAGTGCACTGTAATAAAATGTATCATCCGTTCAGTAAATGGTATCAACGAGACTCAAGATCTCGATATTTTACAATGTTGAAAAGGAAGTTTTCTGTTGTGCAAATGTGTTCAGGTGTAACTGCAATACAAGCACGTTCCAGTGGGGACAACTCAGAGATTTCTATACTCTTTGGTTCTATTGGGTAAAGTCACGTAGGTAAAAAATAACAAAAATCACGACGTTTCGACCACAACACAAGTGGCCTTCATCAGGTGAAGGGACCAACCTGTCCGGAGGACAGCGTTGGAGTGAAAAAAGTCAAGCGCAGGTCGCCTTTAAGATTTCTGTCCCCACTATTGCCCCGTATGAGCATGTTTAGATTGCTCTTGTTGGTCTCGGTATGAGTGGCATTTGGTAGAAACCGTTTGACCTTTTTTTAAAACAGTAGAGTGCTACTTTTTAAAGTGACATTAATGTCAATTCCATTTTAATCCAAGCTATTCATATTTTAATTTATATGACTTGCATTTCATCATGAATACAATGTTCTTTTGTCCCAAAAATTGCATTAATTAAAGTGGATAGACTAGTATTTGAGGAAAAGCCTTGGCATCCGCAAGTGACAAGTGTAACATTTTGTGCATTTGATTTGCCTGTTGTATTCACAGTACAATATTTCTAATTATTTAGAATAACTTCCCATTACTCTTGATCACTATTTAGGTTTATGCCTGTTGAACATTGCATCCAAAAGCGTACACATTCCACACGTACTCATTTTCATATCTAAGCTATTAGAGCGCACATGCTATGCAAGTTGTAACCAATGTGACAATCTGTAGTCAGTATTGTGTTCTACTAATGCAGCTTTTACCGCTGTTAGAAGATAGGGTCGTATTCACAAATGGCTTAGAAAATGTCTGCGTAAATGTTTATAATGAAGGCAGGTTTGTGCTCTACAGTATACAGTGCTAAACCGATGTAGTGATTGAAACCTACTGCATGTTGGCTCCGTGTGTAGTTACGGGAGGCACAATGAGTATTTATCTTTATGTTTGAAAATCTAAAATGTTATAGTTTTCATCAGACGTCTCACATTTTAAACGAACGTCCATTTGTCTTATATTAATTTATTACAGCAGTGTTACCCGGATTACATTAAGCCCTTAAAACCAATAATATCCCATATGTTTGTGTTATATTATCATGTACGGTAGAAGGTTTGTAGGTTTTATATTGGAGATACTGTATTGATAGTCGTGCAGTAAAGCCACTGACTGGTCCAAAACTCGGTGCTGCCCGATTCACTGCGGTACCATTTCACATTAAAATACTGCCGTTAAAGCGTTCAAATACGACCTTATCATTAGCGTCGTTGTGGAGAAGATAACACAAATTACCAAGACAAATCACCTTCCATAATTTAGTATTATGTATTTTTACAGAGTATTATATATAATTGTGCGTCGTTCTTGGACACACCATATCTGGTGTATTCGGTAAGGTCCTTGCCTATGAACATCTGGCAGTTTTCCAGCAATACTCTTTGGTTCTTTCGGTAAAGTCACGTAGGTATAAAAAATAAAACAAATTGTATACTTATTACGTGACTTTACCGAAAGAACCAAAGAGTTATGGATCCCTGCAGTCACGAAAACTTCAAATCTAGATTTCCAGCAAATATTTGAGGCAAGCTTGACTGCTGATGATACACCGAATGTCGAACTCGGTCCAGAGTTTCCTTGGCTTGAATCAATGCCGCTGAAACGTCGCTTCCGAGTGACCGATAGAACGTGTAACAAAAAAAACAACACATTTTTATTACGGCTATGGGAATGGGGCAAATCTTCTGGGCGTTTGCGTTGTCACGACCGCGCGTGCACGGAGAACGTTGCTCGGCACCACGCCAGTGAAGAGCGGCAGGAACCAACAAGATCGCGTCGCGCTCTGTAAGGCAAGAGGAAGTTTTTTTTTGTTGTTGCTGCATACAGGTGGTATTTTCCCCGGCCAGGTGAACGCCTACATATTTGTACAAACCCCCACTCCAACACACACACACGCCTCTTTCTTTTGTCCCCTCTCTCTCTCTCGAGTGCTCTCTTCCCATTTCTTCACCGTTGTTATATGTGAACAAGAGTTTTAAAGATTCATACGCAGTTGCCTCTGCGACTACGCAGGCTTGGTTGCTTGGTCCCCCCCCCCTCCCACCACGTTCCCTACCACCCTCTCCCCGCGGCTTTGGCAAGCGCACGCCGGGCGTGAGCGCTTGTGCCAGGCATGCAGGCAATCAAGTGTGTGGTGGTCGGGGATGGGTACGTCTTCTCACCGTCTCACACCTATCTCTCTCTCGCTGTGCGTGCGTGTGTAGGTCGACTCAGCCTCTGTCTAATGCTGTCCTTAAAGTGTGTAACCAACCGTCGGTGTATACTTGAGTGAAGTTGAAGGTCGTAATGGGTGGTGCTGTCGGTACTATGTGTCTATGATGTGCGTCAATGTTGAACTTCTTTCGCGACTCACGTCGTCAACCGTGCTTATGGGAGGTGCGCGGGGCACGACGACAAACTGAAAGATGAAAAGCAGTTCTAATGAAATGCGTTTTCAATTTAGAAGATGGTATTCCAGCGTACGTAGTTTTAAAAAAAATGCATGCGAGTGTGTCGCCGCATTCGTACGGTTCGCTGACGGCACTTGCCCCAAACGTCTGTGACGGCTGTATGTAGTGGGGAGGGGAATCTTTCTTCCTTTGTACGGTTCCGCGTAGCGGAGAAGTCGCTCGGCACAAAGTGGAGCGAAGAGCTGATGCGTTAAAACCGCTTGCGCTGAGCGCGTAACGCCCGGGTCGGCTGCTACGTTTCGTCTACAAGATATTCAAAGTGTGAATGGAAAGATATTCAAAGTGTGAATGGAAAGATATACAAAGTGTGAATGGAAAGATATTCAAAGTGTGAATGGAAAGATATTCAAAGTGTGAATGGAGGAAAGGTGGCGGCGAGTTTGAAAGTCTCGGACGGGCGCTCGCGTCGGGCCGAGTGGCCTCTTCCACCCTTTCGAGAAATCCACACGGGGTGGAGCACGGACAGCTCTGTTCTGTGTCTGTCTTCGCTTACACATCATAACGCTCTTTGGGGCTTCTTACTACAGTTGCAGATTCCCGTGTGGGATCTCAGAGCCACCCGCAATTCGTTTCAGGTCCCATAGCTTTAAGCACGAGATTACATGTCAAAGTGATTATATATGTGACAATTTTTCAGAAATGTTTCACATTTTGTGAACTGAATCCGTTGCATACATTGTGTAGTCCCGCGTATGCTGTCATGGTGCATTGGTAACGGATCGTCATTGTAGAGGCTTCATTAGATATTTCAAAAAGATACATGTTCATACCTGCTCTGTTCTCCTTATCGCTGTAGCGACCTGGAGACAAAGGTCGCAAATCGCATCTACCCCATGGAGTGACAGACCTTGTGGTAACCATGTACTGACCACAGCGTGCTATTAATTGGACATCTGAAACTTACATATGTGTGGCACAGGCAAATCACTCCAAAACCTCATCTGTCACTCCGAAGCCAATCTAGCCGAAGGATATTACAGAGGAATTCAGGGTAAAGCAATGTTTCCGCTTTCAACGTCAGTTCGTGCCGGCTGGGTACAGCTCACACATCACTTGCTGCTAAAGCGTGCATTTCTTGTTTATACGCATACTGTAGCGGTGGTCTTTGTTCAAAGCCAGGTTACAATGCGTTTGGAATTTACTTATGACCAGTGAATAGACGCTTGATGGAACAAGAATGAGGAAGAAAGCTAATTTTAAAACGTATCCACGAAAAAGTATATATTTTTTTACCTTGATCGGCTTCTTAAAATAACTGTTGTGCTGCACATATGTACGCCATGTAAATATAGTGACACGCCATTTCATAATGGGGAATTGTGACCATCCCTACAAGCTCATACTTGGAGAAAATCACTTCAAAGGCAGGGAATTTGAGGGTAATGGACCTCGTGGTCGAAGGACTGCTAGTTGCACTTAGAACAGTGCATTTGACACAAGGCAAGAGAATAGGGAGCAAAGACGTATCTATGCCAGGCACACAGACGATAACAAATTACTCATGTTCAGTCAAGCCGCACTGCCATTTTACAGCAAGATTGGCATCATGATCACAACACGAGTTCCATTTTAAGTTTTTTTTTGGCTTCTCATTAGGTCTGCGTATGTGCTAGTTCATACAGTGAGGGAAAAAAGTATTTTATCCCCTGCTGATTTTGTACGTTTGCCCACTGACAAAAAAAATGATCAGTCTATAATTTTAATGGTAGGTTTATTTGAACAGTGAGAGACAGAATAACAACAACAAAATCCAGAAAAACGCATGTCAAAACTGTTATAAATTGATTTGCATTTTAATTAGGGAAATAAGTATTTGACCCCTCTGCAAAACATGACTTAGTACTTGGTGGCAAAACGTTGTTGGCAATCACAGAGGTCAGACGTTTCTTGTAGTTGGCCACTAGGTTTGCACACATCTCAGGAGGGATTTTGTCCCACACCTCTTTGCAGATGTTCTCCAAGTCATTAAGGTTTTGAGGCTGACGTTTGGCAACTCGAACCTTCAGCTCCCTCCACAGATTTTCAATGGGATTAAGGTCTGGAGGCTGGCTAAATTAATGTGCTTCTTCTTGAGCCACTCCTTTGTTGCCTTGGCCGTGTGTTATGGGTCATTGTCATGCTGGAATACCCATCCACGACCCATTTTCAATGCTCTGGCTGAGGGAAGGAGGTTCTCACCCAAGATTTGACGGTACATGGCCCCGTCCATCGTCCCTTTGATGCGGTGAAGTTGTCCTGTCCCCTTAGCAGAAAAACACCCCCAAAGCATAATGTTTCCACCTCCATGTTTGACGGTGGGGATGGTGTTCTTGGGATCATAGGCAGCATTCCTCCTCCAAACACGGCGAGTTGAGTTGATGCAAAAGAGCTCCATTTTGGTCTCATCTGACCATAACACATTCACCCAGTTGTCCTCTGAATCATACAGATGTTCATTGGCAAACTTCAGACGGACATGTATATGTGCTTTCTTGAGCAGGGGGACCTTGCGGGCGCTGCAGGATTTCAGTCCTTCACGGCGTAGTGTGTTACCAATTGTTTTCTTGGTGACTATGGTCCCAGCTGCCTTGAGATTATTGACAAGATCCTCCCGTGTAGTTCTGGGCTGATTCTTCACCATTCTCATGATCATTGCAACTCCACGAGGTGAGATCTTGCATGGAGCCCCATGCCGAGGAAGATTGACAGTTATTTTGTGTTTCTTCCATTTGCGAATAATCGCACCAACTGTTGTCACCTTCTCACCAAGCTGCTTGGAAATGATCTTGTAGCCTATTCCAGCCTTGTGTAGTTCTACAATCTTGTCCCTGACATCCTTGGAGAGCTCTTTGGTCTTGGCCATGGTGGAGAATTTGGAATCTGATTGTTTCTGTGGACAGGTGTCTTTTATACAGGTAACAAGCTGAGATTAGAAGCACTCCCTTTAAGAGTGCGCCCCTAATCTCAGCTCGTTACCTGTATAAAAGACACCTGGGAGCCAGAAATCTTTCTGATTGAGAGGGGGTCAAACACTTATTTCCCTCATCTTGGCCATGGTGGAGAGTTTGGAATCTGATTGATTGATTGCTTCTGTGGACAGGTGTCTTTTATACAGGTAACAAGCTGAGATTAGAAGCACTCCCTTTAAGAGTGCGCTCCTAATCTCAGCTCGTTACCTTATAAAAGACACCTGGGAGCCAGAAATCTTTCTGATTGAGAGGGGGTCAAATACTTATTTTCCTCATTAAAATGCAAATCAATTTATAACATTTTTGACATGCGTTTTTCAGGATATTTTGTTGTCATTCTGTCTCTCACTGTTCAAATAGACCTACCATTAAATTACAGACTGATCATTTCTTTGTCAGTGGGCAAACGTGCAAAATCAGCAGGGGATCAAATACTTTTTTCCCTCACTGTATGTAAGACGATGTCTTCATGTGTTATTTCCAAGTTTTGTCAGGATGCTTTGGCAACAGCTTTGCTGTTCAGTTGTGTCTGGGAAAAGGCGTTCGCGTGACATCGAAGGAGCTCATTTCAACGGCTGCACTGATTTAAGCTGAGGAATTGTAGCAAAACCAATTTGTGCTGCATATTACAGACCATAGCGCGTAACGACTGTACTTGAAGTCTTATTTTTCAAACTAATGTTGTCCTGTACACAGCAGTTCGGTTTAACAGTGGAAATCGACTATGAAGTATATCTGGGTGGGAAAACAAATGGCAATGTTTCTTCAAAGACAACGAACTAACATGCGTTATATGCAGGGCCGACATGTTCGTAGACCAGGACTTCTAAAGTGCATTGACAATTTGTCTGACAATGTTAAATTTCAATAGCTTTACACAGATCCTAAGAGGTGTACAGAGAAAAAGCAAATACATTTAAATGCAATTTTCTTGATTCAATTAAATAAGATAATTTCTTTAAAAACATATTTTTGAAGATGGGTACATTGTCATATTTACAATAACAAACAAGAGGCTGGTCCCTCTCATTATCTCGGTTCACCATATGTGGCGTAATGTGGAAAACCTTTGGATTGTTGCATTCCCTCATGCTTTCAGCTGACCTTCATCAGAGGTCCTGGCAGTTTGAATTGATTTCATGTCAAGTCAACCGAGCAGAGTATGGAGGCATGGGAGCCGATTGAATCGTGGGTGTAGGAGGCTGCTCGTGGTCGTGGAAGCGTGGATCCACCAGGATGGAAATGGAACGTGCAGTTCATTAACAATTATGCGAGAGCTCACAAGTAAACATCTACAGAGGAGTTGACGGTGGTGTTTGTGCACTTTGTGTCAGTGCGGTGGGAAAGACGTGCATGCTGATCAGCTTCAGCAACAACACCTTCCCCGGGGAGTACATTCCGACAGTGTGAGTTATCCCTTTGTTGCCAATGGCAGCAAAAAAATATTTAAAACACCTTTTACATGTAAACGTTTTGTTTCTGTGGAAGTAGGCGTTATTGCAGAGCAAAATGTGAAGAAAATGCATTGTCTACATTATTGATACTGTTCGCCGTGTTTTATTATACATTGAGAATAAGTTTACCACCACCTGTCCTGCTAATCCCAGGTTCATCCTCTCTATTTGGGGTAGTTGTCCTGAGAAATTTGTAAATTTCCCGGAACATTAAATGGGCTGCTTATTTGTCATTTGTGTAATAATTCACCACTTAAGGCAACACATTTACCCACAGTTCTCGCTTCTTTTGGTATGATGAGACATTCTTCCCCCCATGATATCCTGTTTTTGTGTACCTCAGGCGGCAGTGCTCCTTGAGTCCAATGCCAATTCGTGAAGCATGGCTGTTTCGCGTAAAAATAATGTACACACTTGCGTGTTGTGTAACATGCTCGACATGCCAAAGTACATGGCATTCTTTCGTAAATAAAGGAGGCGCGTGAGTGAGAGACTGCATCCCCATGCTGTACACTCGGTAGAAGTGAGGTTGTGTGTACATGTGGCGTGCTTGCATCAAACAGGTTCGACAACTACGCCGTCAATCTTATGGTTGATGGAAAATACGTGAACCTGGGGCTCTGGGACACTGCAGGGCAGGAAGACTACGATCGGCTGAGGCCGCTCTCTTACCCACAGACGGTACGGTGTCCACGTCCACACCCGTGGATACATCCTCACCCATGTTCTTGTACACACGCTTATGTAAGGATTGTTTACATCCGTGTAAATCTGTCTCCCTGCTGTGACACGTCGTGACTTGGCACTCGCCTCCATGCGCAGCAATCAGCCAATGCTGGCAATGACACATCCCATAGCAGGCACCACTGGTCTCTGGATATATGGTTTCTGAGGCAGTGGTTATGATTGTATTAGCTCTAGAGAGATGATGACAGATTTGAACTTGCAGCCTGCCACATATACGTCGAATGCTCTGATCACATTGCTCCCAAGCTGGCTTACATCAGTATCGATGCATATATGTACAGTGTTGGGAATACTTTTACCTGTGTACTGAAGAGAGACAAACAACGAGCTCTCCCAGTGTTATTCTAAGCTTGCTATCAGCTTCATTACATGAGACAAAGTGTCAATTCAGAACTCTTGTAGTGAAAGTCATCACCCAATTTGTTAGAGAATGGTTTGTGGAAGGGATATCAGAGCTACAGTAGTGAGATTCTTTCAAGTGACCGATTTCATCCATACTCGTAGGCACTGGCACTTGTCCACACACCATGCACAGAGAAATCTATGTTGCATGGCAGTCCAACCAATATATTTTATTATTTATAAAAGCTGTAATGTAGCCACATTAAGTGAAAACCCTAATTTATTATTGTGATGGAATTTTTTTCGCGCATTGATAACCACGAAGAGACCCATCAACTCTCTGCACTTTAGAACACAGTTTAATCACCCAGATTCAAAGCCAGGATTCTTTGGTGCCGGCTCATTGGTCTCAATCTTGACCCACCCAGCCACCTCCGTGGCTCCTTGTGTATTCTTTCTTACATCATCAGAGTGAGAAATGAGACTTGACCTATAGGCAAAGGTCGCCTTATGGGTGATACGCTGTGTTTGAAAAGGTGTACTTTTTCTATTTGCCGTACATTTATAAAGGTCTCCTAGATGACCTGGACACCGAGCATATGGCATTCACTACAAAAAATATATTACATTTGCCTCTATATATCATACATATTTTTCACTGTGGATACGCTTAAGCATTGAAATGTTAATTAAGTGTACTGTTTCGTTGTAGTATATGCATTTTTGCACTTGCTGACACAAGTAAGTATTATTATTTGATCGGTAAAACTATGCAGCTAACTCTCTCTTTGCTTCTTTAGGACATTTTTCTCATTTGCTTCTCGGTGGTGAGCCCATCTTCCTATGACAACGTACGCGTAAAGGTATGGCAACAGTACGTGTTTATATATTTAATTTTTGGAATTTTTTTTATCCCAAATGTTATCCAAATTGTGCGTTTGGTGTCATATGAGATGAAAACTCCATTCGCATCTCTCTTGGAACAGTTCAACTCTTCAATTTTGAAAGTTAAGTTAATGATTTATCCAGGAAGTCACACTGTGTAATAGGACTTTTTTCAGGAGGATTCTGCATTGGCATTAAAATTTTAGATATTTTCACCCAGTTAATACGTGTTCATACATGAAATTGGCAACTCATGGAATAAGATGTCAGAAATACGTCTGATATCCCATACAGTGACCTCCATGTGGCCCACGCGGTAGAAGGGATCACTTCCCTATCTGCTCTGCTTACGGGGCAATGTTTGTCACTTTGCTGCAGATTTTTTAAACATTGCACAATGCTGTATTTAAGTGTTCTGGATGCGGTAGCTTTGATTTTTACATTTATCTTGCTTTTCGCTATTACATTACAATCGTTTGAAAACGACGTCATCAATCTTACGGTTGATGGTAAACATGTGAACATGGGGATGTGGGACATGGCTGGGCAGGTAAGATTATGATCGGCTGAGGCCACTCTCATACCCACAGACAGTACGGTGTACATGTCTACACACGTGTGTTCATCCTCACATATAAGTATCCACATCATGAAATAAAGAGATGTCCATTCACAACATGCAGAAAGCAGTGTACCACCCCCAACCTATAATATTACCTCTGGAAGGTGATATGATAAACATACTTCTAAGACCCCTTTTTCTCTGATCCAAGTGGTGACGCACCTTTTGACATCCGGTGCTTCATCGATCCCGACTGTGAATCTCCTGCCAACTACATTTGTCTGTAAAACATAGCACCTTTGTGATAGCTTTGCACTATGATAATGGTGCAAGTACCAATTGGTTTAATGTATTATATGCCTTGCAATTTTGTGCACAAACCAAGAATAGATGAGTATTTTTCTCACCTACATAACTCTGTTTATTTGCATCAATTAACAGGCACTTTGCTTATAACCTAAAAGACATAAGTTGCAGACAAATAATTTCATTATTACAGTGTTACAATTCTTCCATGCAACATGCGATATTGTTTCAATCATTACATACACAAAATCACAACAAAGCAAAGCAGAGAATATCCTGCGCATCCCTCAAATGTATCCCCATGTCCATATACAGCCTTCATTCTATGAAGTTCACCAAGTGTTTCCGGTTTAATCTGTGTGCCTAGGATGCGGTATGATTAATGTGTGTGCAGAAATATATCTGGCGCACCCTGATTCGGCATTGGAACAGCATCAGTTACAAGAATCCTCAGGCAAAATACAGGAACGAGCAACTGAATACAGACGCAAGTGCTAACATGCTTACCCATAACCGCTAAGCTTAGCAAACAAATGTTTCTGTTTTACGAGTTTTCCTGCTTCATTAAAAAAAACACAATACAACAGAAAATTGGATATACAATATATGGCGACCAAATGTGACTGTATTTAAAGACGCTATACAGAAACAGATGTACAGCACTTTTCTGTAGTTCGTGACCATACTTCACCACATTCGTCAGTGCGGGCTGGCGAATGCGTAGAGCACAGACGTGGGGACATTGTCAAATTATTTTTCTGCATCGTCCTATGCTGCTAACAACATAGCCCAAGTGGCACTATATAAGCAGTTGACATTTATTTTAACACCAGCAGCAGCAGTCAGTCAGTCACAGGCAGAGGAAAGTTAAAATGGTAAACGTTCGGCTGTTGACTGTGTACCCAGTGGTTCAAGGAAGTGCGGCACCACTGCCCAGAGACCCCCATCATCCTGGTGGGTACCAAGCAGGACCAGCGTGAAGACAAGGACATTCTCAAGCACCTCGAGGAGAAAAGCATGCAGCCTGTGACCAATGCTCAGGGACTGAGTCTAGCCAAGGAGATAGGTGAGCAATGCGAAAGGATATCCGCACCCACTTCTTAACGTGGTCCAATCCGAAAAAATGAATTGTGGATCACATGTATACTTTGTTACTATGAGCCATAGTACGTACAGTATTCCCTCATTATTGACGGGGGATACGTTCTAGAGATTCTCGTGAATAGCACATTTCACGGGTAATGATTTCGCCTTCGAAAAACCTATCTTTTTAACGAATTACCATAAGTCAATACATAAATAAGCTATTAAATGCATACAAATTATCATAACACAGCACAATTCGTGGTAATATACATAAATGAAAAATAAATATAAAAAAAATTGTTTGCCTCCTATCTCCCCCACCATCCAGTTCCAATGTGTTTTTAAATAACTTGAGTTAGCTGCCACTTCACTTTGGCCAATAGCTAGATTTCTCCTGGAAAATGTTCTTCTTGAGTTGGCCAGAATTCCCCGTGTCAGAAGTTAGGCCAAGCAGAAATATAAAGACCTCTCCAGCTTTCGTGAATAACTCCCGAAATCATAGAAATGTAACTTTTTCATTAACTTGAGTTTATCATCAACTTGATATTTGGGAGAATTGAGGTCAACTCACATTCACACGAGTTGAGTTGAGTTGGCTGTTCATGGAAACAAGGTATTTCATACCTCCGATTGAATTGTTGGCTATGTACGGTGCGAAAGAACTTCAACATACATACATTACACTAACTACACCAGCCAAGTAATTATCCACCCCCTGAACAACCTGTACCTCATCATTGCCACAATTAAGGAGCCATCGTTTTATTCAAGAATGGTTAATTTTTGTTTCATCTGTATAATTTCGTGTGTGCCCATTTTTTCTGTTCCATTTGCAAAAACTGGCCTTCCCATTCCATCGCCACCCTCCCGGTCCTGCAATCTCACGTGAACAGATCCTATCGTCCCATTGCCACGGTGGTCGCACCCTCTGATGTATTCTCTCCTTTGGCTGCCATTCTATCACTGTCCTCATCCATTGGCCATCAACCCTTTTCATCAAGCTGTGTCCTGCCCAAGCCCACTTTTTTAGCATTCGATTGGTCATCTCTATGTCTTATTCGTTTTTTATCATCCCCCTTTGATCTATGATATATATATTTAGTGATTCACGGCATCTTGTTTACTTTTTTAAAAGGTGCTTTATAAATATAATTCATTATTATGAATCCATGTGTTCAAGTTCCTGTCACCCCGTGTAATTCCAAGCATGCACATCTGCACGCTTCTCTGCACACGCTTCATTGATCGTTTTTTGCACTATACAGATCACATTTGTAAACCGCACTGCTTCACAGGCTTCTTGTGGTTGTCGGTACAGTGGAGGAATTCACTTGTTTGTTCATTCAGGTGCAATCAAGTACTTGGAGTGCTCAGCCCTGACGCAGCGTGGCCTCAAGAATGTGTTTGATGAAACAGTTCGGGCTGTCATCTCTCCAGAACCAAAGATAGAGAGGAAGAAAAAGAGTTGTGCTCTTTTATAACACCTAAGGCTTGCGTACGATGGACATCTCTTGCACTCTGCCAAGCAAGCCTCCACAACCAATGTGGGATCCAAACCCCGAAAATGCATTTTGTCAACAGTGTCAACAATGTATCATATTTAATTTCCTACAAAATAACAAGTTAAATGCAGTTGATGCTTGTAAAAATGCACACAGAGTACACGACAATAACTGTATATGTATAAGCCTCTGTCTTCATACTATTTTGGAAATGTGGGATTTTTAATCATTACTGTATAGCCATGTATTTACGAGCAGTCGTGCAAGTGACATGCTCATCCGCTTGCTGTTTACAGTTTCTGTCGCTTGGCCCATTCTGTCTAAGCTACTGCACTTGGGCAAACAAAATTGGGAACAATTCAGTATTCTCCACATTTATACAGCATTGTGCCCTTGTTGAATGTATTCTGCACTTGCATAAAATGTCTATTTTGTATTCAGATCTGTTTATTTTTTAATAATCCTTTGGTTAAAAATAGTGATGTGCTTATTTTGAACACTACAGGGATTACTCAAATACGTTACTTGCATTTATCTTAGAATGTTCCATCCTATTACTCTCACACTGTTGTCAATAGTTGAGCTTTTATTCTATTTTTTGTAATGCTTGCATGCGCCGTTTTTTATAAAATATAAAAAAATAACCTTGCAAATAAACTCAATGGGACGGACTGCATTCAGGGCTTTTGCCCGTGGTTGTGCCACGCATTAAAAATAGGGCACGAGGTGGCTGGATGGTTCAGGGAGCCCGTGTCATTGTACCGAGATTCCACGTGCGTTTCGTTTGATGGTTTAACAGAATGTCTCGATTTTATTTTCTTTCTCATTTACTGGATCCACATGGATCTATTGGAAAATATATAAATACTTCATGTATCAATGTTTATTTTGGTTGTGGTTTTTTAAGAGGACACTATTTTGCCCATCTGAACAATATTGCAAACTGTCTTACTGAATAGACAGCACATACAGTATTCAGACGAACCACAACATATACATGATTACGTGGCCACCCGTGCCGATAAGCAGTTGGTTACGTACGGAGCGAAAGAAGTTCAACATACATACGTCAAAATCGCAATTATTTTATTTTTGGCGACTCCGTCCCACCGCTCACATCGACCCACCTGGCGGGGATCATTCTGTTGTCACGTCATGTCTAAGCACAACAGCGAGGACGAATGCGCAGAAGAGCTGAACAAGCGAATGTACTCCATGCTCGGGTATGGGCAGGATCATAATACGTCTTATCCAAAGCTGCTAAAACTGCCTACACGACTTAAGTCCTTTATTTATCATAACGGTATGCATAATACAGTGAAACTGCTCTCTTCATTATTATTATTTGTGACCTACCAATGTCTGCAGCCAGGATCAATCGTTGACAATCCTATTACCTGCATATATTTAGCAGATGAGATGCGTTGCACCGTTAATTCCTCCTGTTTGATAATACTTCTCTTATCCGTATGCATCTGTGTAGATAGGTTTTTACTGGTAGGAAACGTAGTGGACTGGAAGCCCAACCGGGATTCACAGGAGGCAGGGGATTAATTGTGGATATCTGTGGATGTCTGTCCACGTGGGAGGGGTGGGGCTGGGTGGAGAGGGGAGGGTGGGGCTGGGTGGAGAGGGGAGGGTAGGGAGGGGCTGGGTGGGGTGGGGTGGGGCGGGGTGGGGAGGGGCTGGTCACCCCGTGGTGCCCTTATATGGACTGGAAGCCCAACCGGGATTAATTCACAGGAGGCAGGGGATTAATTTATTGTGTATGTCTGTGGATGTCTGTCCACGTGTATCCGGACACCCGGATATATAACAAATGCACTCCTAGTGGGCATTACTGGTAGGAAACGTAGTGGATTGGAAGCCCAGCCGGGATTAATTCTGGCAGCAGGCAGGGGATGAATTGTGGATGTCTGTCCACATGTATCCGGACATTCGGATATTAAAAAAATGGGAGGGGTGGGGCTGGGGCTGGGTGGAGAAGGGAGGGTAGGGAGGGGCTGGGTGGGGAGGGGCTGGGTGGGGAGGGTGGGGAGGGGCTGGGTGGGGAGAGTGGGGCTGGGTGGGGGGTGGGAGGGGTGGGGCTGGGTGGGGTGGGGCTGGGTGGGTGGGGAGGGACTGGTCACCCCGTGGTGCCCTTATAAAACTCAACATTTAACCTACTCACGCCGGCTTGTGCCCGCCCTCACAGTCGGGCATATTTGCGGAATACACCACGTGGTGCCGCCGTTGACCCTGGCCACTGACCGAGCAACCAACGTTCCTACCAGCTCCCTCCGCAGGAATGTGTAATGCAGTTAAGCCATCGTCCCCATATACCGCTCGTATCAATGCGGATAAGAGGAGCGGCGACCCACTACTCTGTAGAGTAACATTGGTATAAACGCTTGTTACAATATGAACAGCGCATTGAAAACGCGTACTATTTTATGTACTGTTTGCAAAGTGTGTTCACAAATCGACACTGAGAAACACGATGATTGACTGAGTGGTGTAAATAATTTTTTCGATAGTGTACTTAAAAAGAGGTACTGCAGGTAAATAGTTTTCAGTTTGAAAGGCGTAGTTTAAGAAGACAACACTTGCCACCATCCTTCAAACCAATTGGTGAAAAAGAGCAAAGTTTTTGTTTATATTATAATATAATGCTTAGATTATATATAATATGTTTATTTATGCTAGAGCCGGGGGCTTATGGGACCCCGGGGTCCCGCCATAAGGTTCATATATTGACCAGGCCAATAAAGCAGAGATGTAGGTGCTGTTGACATACAAAACAAAAAGCTACTGTAGTTGGAAACCCAGTTTGTCAAATTTGTGAAGAGAAAAAGCCATCAGAGCAGAATTGGTGGAGGCCTCCCAACAATGAGTTTCAAACAACGTGCGTTTTGCAAAAAAAAAACTATCAGCACTTCCAGAAGAACTACAGTGGTCCTCTCGTCTAAAACCACCACCGCAATGGGAAAATGTGGCCAGTTGACAGCAGCCAGTGATAGACACAATTGTGGACCGGTTTTGTCTTCATTTGAATACGCCAACACGGCAGTTCACCAACGCGCACTGCAGTTGACGACTCTTAATGACGTCAGAGACATTCCGCAGTTTGTGTGAAACCCACTCCTGTTACTTTGCACTCCGATCACGTTTTTGTACTGCTTGTTGTTGTAACGTCCTGACTCGCCCCTACTGGACATCTGTGAAGAAAAAAGAGCTTTGTAGCCGTCGAAATCAAGATTCGGATTCTGAAACCTCCCCCCAACCACACCCCCACGTGGGGCAACGAACCCCCGCCCCCTTGCCCACAAGTCCAGCCCCCTTACCCGAAATCCCGCCCCTTACCCGTAAGTACCGCCCTCTTGTCCACAAGCCCCGCCTCTCCGTGGCGGAACCCACCCCCCGCGTTCCATTGGCCATAATGGCTGTGGACCCCGCCCCTTTGTCGGAGAGGTCACCCCCCTCCCCATGACCGGCCCCAGTTGAATGCCCTCGAATCCGATTGGTGGCGCTTCGCGACTGCTGAACCAATGAGGGGCGACGACACGAGGCGGCTGCAATCAGCTGGGTCGGGTCAAGGGTCGCGACGGCCGCGCCACGTGTGGCGTGGGGGGGAGAGACGTAGCAGGGACGCATCCATACCCCACTACTCCACCCATAGCAAGCTCACCAATCCACACAGTCCACTCATAGCATGCTCACCACTACACAGAGTCCACTCAAAGCAAGCTCACCCCTTCGTGCATAGCATCAGCTCACCACTTCACACAGTCCACTCATAGCCTCAGCTCACCCCCTACACACAGTCACGCATAGCCTCAGCTCACCCCCTACACACAAGTCACGCATAGCCTCAGCTCACCCCCTACACACAAGTCACGCATAGCCTCAGCTCACCACTGCTCGCGGCCGAGCACCACCCCAACTAGGCACACGCCACGCGCGCTATAAAACGCCACACGCTGCAAACTCTGTGGACGAGGCGAAGAGAGACGCTGCGCGCACCACAATCTCACCCGCGCTGCGTAGACCCCGCACGCCGACATCTGGAGAACGTGACGGCCGCTCTTGAGCTTCAAAACTGGAAAAGAAAAACGTAACAAAAAGTGACCCTACGGAAACTGAGAGGTGGGATTATGGTTATGCTCAATAAGAGTGCCACGTGAAATAGTTGGCTAAGGTTGGGGATACTGCAAGCGCCTGGTTCGCACAAGGTTCTGGATATGTGCGAGTATTAGTGTTTGGTAGGCTCGTCTGGGACCAGTACTAGTGGCGAGGTTGGATAGGGGTTAGATTTGGGTCCGTTCGGGCGGTGTTTGGTTGGTTTATCGGGGTCGGTGTGGGTGGACCAATCTTCGTGGCTGGTTAGCAATGTAGTTATGGGTTTTGGTTAGTGGGATATATTACTCGTGACCGATTAGCTAGTTGGTCAAGGATATGATTTAGGTGATCGATCGTACAAGTTGCCGTTTGCATAGTTGGTTCGTGTCAGGTCGAGAGTTTCTAGTGTTGTGTGTGTGTGTCCAGTGCGCTCCGCTATAAAACTGCTCGCGTGTGCCTGCCATATTCACTGTAACCACGTGCGGCCTATTTCATTGTTCGTCCGTGCTTCTCGTTACGTCGGCGGTCACAGGCTGTAAACATCGCAAAGCGGCAAAAACTTAAAACGCTCATTCATCGGGTGGGGGAGGAGGAGGAGGGGGTGGTAGGCAAACCCGTGTTTAGGACGGATCGCGGCTTGGCCAACCAATCTCTGGCCCTCGAACGAGCCAACCAGCCACCGGCAACCATCCAACTCCACTCCCCCCACACCACACACTCACACATATACAGCGCTTCAACCCACAGAGACCATCAATCATCCGTTGTGTTCGCGTTTCACTTGTGGTGGCCATAACGCTACGGCGACTACGTTTCCAGTTCGCTGCCTCCCGAGCCGGGAAGCCTGCCGCCGGCTTCATCTCGCGAGGCCACCATGGTCGGGCTGACGGACGCCGCGGCTTTCGGCCACTTCTACTCGTTCTTCTCGAAGAACATGACGCGCTCGCTGCTGCTGCTCTTCGACCTGGCGTGGAAGTTCCGCCACAGGTTCCCCTACATGTACTTCGTGGCGTCCATGGTGATGAACGTGCGGCTGCAGGTGCGCTGATACAAAAAAAAACATCCTTCCCAGCCTTGTCGTCACCAACCACCCAACACCATTTGCCAGGCCCGCGGTGGCTTTGTTAGGTAAATGCCGTGTGTGTGTGTTGTGTGTTTTTGTGTGTGTGTGTGCTGACATGCCAGTCAAGTGTTACTTGTGTGTGCGCACTTTTGTAATGGTGATGGTCTTGCGTTGATAGTTGTGATTGTGGTGGTGCTTATGATCGCAGTGGTATTCATGATCGTGGTGGTATTCATGATGGTGGATGTTATGCTATTTGTTGCGGATGTGGTAATGTGATGATGTGGTGGTTTGGTGGTACAGTACTGTAAGATGTATCGAACTCGACAACGATGGTGAGGTTGGCTGTGATGACCTCGTGGTGAGGTTATTTCAGCCAGGCCCACATTGCGGTGATGTGTTTAAATCGCGTTGTACACGGCGCGACAAAGCCGCCGTCGCCCGGCGAATCGAGTGATCTGTTATTACGATGAGCTTTTAGATATTTTAGTAATCCGGCAATTTCAGATCGACACTCTTGGAGAGATTTGTATTGGATGAATTAAATTGCTTTAGACAAATCAGTTCAGCCTGATTTTTAGATAAATCTGTTTAGTCAAATCGGTTGGACTTAACCAGGCATTTTTTTCTACCTGTAAAAATTACTAATAAAATTACCTACTCGTCACATCTTGACAAGTGTAAAAATGTGTTTCATTTTTGGCAGCTCCGTCACCAGCAATGGCGATGATCGCCAAGGCAGTACGTTTCAAAATCTAAATATGGCTCAAATCGCTCTAACGTGGCATTTAAAATCACCACATCTGGAGGCTTAAATGTCGCTCGTAATGGCGACTTTTAATCCCACGCATGTAAGAGGTGAAGTGCTGACTGACAAACTCTTTATGGCATAGGTGCTGCAGTACTCTAGATTTCCTCTTGTTGACAAAACAGACTGGAGTTTAAATAATGTCTATTGTAAGTACCACAAGGTCATCATAGTTGTGCTGTATATTGCTGATTGGCCGTGTCGGGTGGTGGAGGGTTACGACACATTTATAAATAAACGCGATCTAACCCAAAAACCTTTATTATGAAGGTCATTATGTTAGGCTGTATGCAACATTTCAGGGTTTCGGTGAACCCACAGAGGATAGGTCGAAACCAGCTGTTGGGGAGGTGCAGCCATATTGACAGGCACGTACATTTTTCAAATGTTATTCATTACACATACGTCCAAATATGCCATTCGCTAGATTGTGTGGGTAGGCAAGGAAAAGGTTTAAACTTTGCGCACTGCACTGATGCCATTTGAAAGAAGAGCTGTACATCGTGTGCCAGAGTTCATCTTTCATTTCACATTGCTGCCCCACATCGCCGTCATTTGTCCCAAAATAAATTAAGGGCCTCTTTGTTTTTCCATGTTTTGTAGTTGCTGTATTAAAACCTAATTCAGCCACGTTTTGCTCAGCTATTTATCCGTAAAAGAAAAGCAGGCCTTCTCTTTATATATGCCTCTGTTGCCCTTAATATCATCACCACTTCTTCTCTGCATTACTGTACATTGACTCGTGACTTAGGCGTTTTAGAATTACAAATGCCCATAATGTGCTTTTAACCAAAGCTTAGCAGCACAGCTAAGTACGCCATAATATTGCACTTTAAATAATAATTTAGCTTCTATACGTGTTCATGATTGTCTAGCTTCCAATTAAATTTTAATTGTCATACATCAGAGCTCTTTTGCCAACACTTTGCCATTGCACCCTGCAGGTACAATTAGTGTAATGTTAAGCAAATATATTAAGTTGAAATGGACAACTGAGGTTATTGCATTATTGGTGTCTGGAAGAAGTATATTGTGTCTAAACTAATAAACAATGGGTCTATGCTGCTAGAATAATTCATTATTGATTTTCTTGTGCCACAGTAACTCATGCCATATGGTTACTTACACTTGGCCTCCCATGGTACCTGGTATGGGACGGATACTGAATATATTACAGCAATATATACAAACAGTGCTATAAGGACTGCGTCGCCCGGGTAAATCTCTGCAACGGTCAGTAGAATGGATAACGGAGACCAGTCGCAAATGTCTAGAGCTCGCAAATCTTAATTATTTAAGTAATTGAGAGTATTAAACCAAATATCGGTTTGATTAATCGGCGAATCTGATGCAATTAAAGTAATTGCGAAAAAAAGTATCCTCTATTCCCACGTGTGCCTGTGGATGGGAGGTGATGAGCAGGATTTGGTGACATTGATATCTTCAACGTGTCACGCTGGGTGTTGCTTGTTGGGGGTTTCCTTCAGTAGACGTGATGTAGAGGCCACCACCGTTTTGAAAGTGGCCGAGTAATCATATGCAAAATAAGTAACCAGTTAAATGTTTTTGATTCATCTACTTAATAGAGCCGTAATTTTAAATAAGTCATCCTTCGATGAATTTGGGACATAGTGTCGTTTGACCTTGAAAATAAATACGTTTTTCTAATGCAAACTACAGCATGTATTGGTATGGCTAAAGTCCATAACCCAATTGTTGTAACTATATGCTGACATTTGAATGGTAAATAATCAAGGGTTCAGTAATAATTCAAATATAATATTATGGCCGAGTGGTTATAACCATTTGAATACGTTTTAGTTTGTGATTTATTTGTACCTTTGTCAATCCACTGCTGAACAAAGGCTTCCCCATAGATGGTGTAGAGGTGGAACAAGACTGGTAAGTTTGTGATTAGAATAAATAAAGTGTCTACATTTCACTTTTGTGCATTGTTTTTGCTTTTATAATGCCTTGTAAATTAACCTAAAATGTTTGTTCTTGTGGGGTTTTACATTTTGTATGACAGTTTAACAATGTTGTGTGGTTCTGTCATTGTGAATCATGTTGTATTTTCTCTGCTTGCAGGTACACATTGAAATCAACCCACATTAAAGAAAACCTTGGAGTTGAAGATGTTTTATGTAAACTGGACAAAAACACTCGTCATAAGATGCTCCGTTTTGGATTTAGTTCAGGACCTTCATAGGCAAGACGTTTGATATAAGAAGAATTACCTACAGTGCAATCTGTTCTGCAAACAATGCAATTGCAAAAACAGTCATATTTAGAACAATTATTGTACCGAACCAACTGTTATAAGCTATGACTGGTTTGATTTTTGCATATCAAATATAAATAAACTGTTTACACTCAACAGCAGGGCAGTTATTATTATTTGGAGCCTTGAATTGCTCACAAAATGCATTTGTGCCCAAATTGGTATGCGAAGGAGTTTTTTTGGCACGCAATCTTTCGTGATTTTTTTAAACTTAAGACACTGCTGTTGCTGTCATCAGAACCTGCCTCATCTTAGTATATTGAGAAATTATTGGATTTCTCGGTAAAGAAATTGGTAACATGTTACACTGTTTACGTTTCACACCAGTAAAACATTGAGGTATGTGGTCTTCTCTGTAAGTTGACCCATTCAGGGTAGCATATTTTATGTGTAGGATAAGTTAAGTTGTGTAATGTCTGTGTAAAGTGAATGCACTTGTACAAAAGGACATTTTATGGAATAGAATGATGGTGCTACTGCATTGTTGCATTTATTGCTAAAGGTGTTATAGAGATGCTAAATAATGGTTATTTATAGGAATATAAATAACCATTATTTAGCATCTCTCTTGTCCATTGTGTCCTTCAACATTTGGATTATAATCAACATTACATTGCCTGACATACACACTTAAAATGTTTTGTTCAGCATTTCGCAAAACACCTGTTTTAAATTCTGGAAAGCAAGCCTTATTTTGACTTGTACTTAGAAAATTTCGAAACGTCTGTCAGAGTTTAGATTTTTCATGTGCTACAGCACGCCCCTTGTGCATTAAAAATGAGGAATGTCTTTTTTCAAAAATGTTTTATTGGTATTGAATAACCACCTTACTGTGGTTTGTATAAAAAAAACGCATTTCAATTGGTGGTTGAAGTTCAAAGTGGACTGTGGCCCTCAAAGGAATAGCGCCACCCCCGTGATCACCCCCGTGATATGTGGATCAAAGAAACTACTCTCGACGCTGGTATGGCAGCAAGAAAAGTTTATGCGAATGCTGTGTGCAAGAGGTCACACATTTGGCCCAACGGTCTTGCGCTGATGCATGATGAATGAACGTGATTTATAAAAGTAAAAACATTGCATTGTTTTGAAACGTGTTGATATGAGTCGCGTGATAAACACAATTTTGTAAGATAAAATGTAATGTCTGCAGTGTTTACGGCCTTTAAATTAATTGCCTGTGTTATAGACTATGTACGGTGTAACAAAATCTAGAATGTATAATGCATATTTATGACTTAAAGCTCAAAGTAGCTTTGGCTTAGACCAACAATGTAAGTAATGATTAATTATAGCTGCTGTGATTTGGAAGGTACTGGAAAATTATATTGGGGATGTTTGTGACGTCTCAGAAATATTAAGTCGGCCAGTGTTATATTGTCATCATTCTCTTTGGTTCTTTCGCTTAAGTCACATAGAAAATTAATAGATCACGACGTATCGATCGCAACACGAGCAATCGTCATCAGGTGAGGCAGTTCTGCTGTTTGGAAAGCTTCATATCAAGATTGTCATTATTGCATGCGAAATGGTCTTCCCATGCCATCTCATTTTCTTGTACATAAGGAACATAAAAATGTGCATATGTACGTGAACATTTAAAAAGTCCAACTGCTTGCACTCTTGTTTTCTGTTATATTTTTTGTACACATTTTTCAGTCGCTTTATTTTGCAGTATTGTGATTAATGCTATTTTTGGCTACTTGTAACAACTCGGCCAAGTTGTTCTATGACTTGTTAATTGAATACAATTACAAACATTAGATATAATTAATTGATAATTAATTTCAATGCTTTGTCAAGCCACTGCTGGACGATGGGCTCTCCATCTCGTGTCGGTTGTTTTGGTCATACTTCACAGGTCGGTCCAGGTTGGTGACATGGTAGCTGTGGCTGAGAAGTTAAATCCAGTTGCTGGGTCAGTTGTGGAATGTGCTGACCACAGTGCCATGATTACTCTCAACAATAATGCACTGATGCATTTGGTAACTGCTTTGGTCCTGGAATAGATTTGGGCCACTTTTATTCCCATAGAGCACGGTCATCTTTTAGCACAGTAGGTGATATCAAGATATGTATTTTAAACCAATGTAAGCCAACTCATTTGTACAACAGCACAAGTTATACATGACACGAACTTTTTTTAAATGTCTGCCTTAATATTAACTTGTGTACATTTAATTTCACAAATGTACACATCCCTGGTCTCCATCTCGATACGATTGTGTTGAGCTGATGTATTCGATGGCTATCAACTTGGCAGATTGATACTGCACCTCAACTGAACTTTTTTTTTTTTACAACTGAAGGGCATTTGGTGAAGTTGATCCTTCATGAGCTATGATAATCAGCTTGAGCGTTAAGCTCCGTAGCAAAGTAGATACATGTGTCTCTTTGATATTGTAGGAGTGGATAAAACGTAAGCTTTTTTTGGAGGTGGTTCCACCTCAAATATTTATCCGCAAAATATAGTCTGCGTTTGTATTTTGTTTGTAATTGTCCATTATTAAAATATTCGTCTGCATAATCCATCAAGATGGAACATTTCATTTGTAAGCATGTCAAGTGATGACTGCTTGCATGAATATTGAGATTTTGATGTATATGGATTTAGTAGCAAATACAAATCATGGGAATGTTAAAGAAAACCAATTTATGCACGTGTTATCTTGAAATGTTTGCTTTTTCAGAGTTATTTTACAGAGCTCTGAACTTGACTGGATTATAAACGTGTGTTTTACGTAAGAACCTATGTGGTGGTACGGTACTAAGGGATATTCATGGAGATGAATGGTCCATCTGGTTTCCCAACAGCTTGCTGCTCCTGGTTGGTTAATTCTGCTAAACCTAAAGTGATGAAGTGTGTTGGTGTATATATGTTTCCCTCACGATACATTGGGCGACTAGCACTTGTTTGACTTAAATGAAAAGTAAACTAATTACATTGCAGGGGAAAACATTTGAAATGGCTTTTTGTTTTGTAAGCTATATATGATATGTTTGGTTTAGTGTTTTGTACGATAGTATTACTGTGTTTGAAAACAAGTTAGAGCTTCATAAAATTGAGCTAGCTCATGTTGTATAAGACTTCTGATCACCTGCTCTCCATGGTTAAATTGTATTGCGTGCTGAGAAAATAAAACTTCTAACTTCACTGTATCAAAAGTAGTGGCATAAATGATAATGTATTTTTTTATACTTGTCAATTTCAGCTACCTACTAGTAATATCTGTACCTCGTGAGCTATGTACTGTTAACCATGAATGTAGAGGGTTTTTTAAGTCTTGCCTTACTGGCTGCAACATGTAGTGACTGCAAATGTCATGTTTGTCATCGTGGCATTGAATTGTCAATAAAGCCTCCAATAAGCCCCATGAAGTTTTCGTAAATGTAGACTTACATCTTCGAATGCATTACATAATGAGCATCTATTATGGGAAATTACTAGGAATCTTTATTAATTAATAATTAGACTCGAGCATATGGACATATTGTCCGATTGCAGATAATTCTAGAGCCAGTTAAATATCAAGGTTTAATAATGACTTGTCAACTTATTAAATTACTTTTGGGATATGAGTACATTATTATTTAAATACCAAATTTCTGTGTAAAAAAATCGCACTGTAAACTTAAGAAAGCATGACAGTCAAATGGTTTAGATTATTCAGTGGAAACCGCCACAGTGGCGTTCCCAGCAAGAGCGTTGGCCTGCAATTGTTCCAGAAAGCCCTGTGTCCTCAGTTGCCCCCTGGTGGAGGTTCTATGTCAAAAGTACATGGTGTGGACAATCCCATTACATTTTCCCCATCATTCAAAAGAAGTGTGGAAGTGTTCACATAAATGGTTTTCAGAGGCAGACTTTGAAGCAATGAGCATTGGTAACTGCTGTGCCGATGGGTCTTCATGATGAAATCGGTCCACAGTTGTCGATCACTGCTTCACCGCTGCTGTTGTCAGTCGGTCACATTTCAAATGTACTCTGATGGTGACTGTATTGGACACGAAGATGCAGTCCTTCAGATACTGCTGATGGTTTTTGCTGAAACGCACAGAGGCTGAACTCTTATTCCGATATGGGATTTTATCGTAAATTACAGATTCATTTGGTCAATAGGGTCGCCGCTATAATTTTTTTGGCGATAGGATAGAAAATATCACGATACGACGATTATCGCGAAATAATTTCCCCATTACGTATTTCACATTATCGACTTGCTTTTTGGTGGTTCACTCAAAAAGCCTTGCCACAAGTCTTCTCATCGCTAATGAATGATTGTTTACTCAGGAAAGCCTCACTCGTTATCATCACTCTTTCAGGAGGGTCCTGCCAAGTTTTCACAGAAGTGGGCGGTGATTGCTCTGTGTACATGTACAGCATTCCAATGAATACATTTGCGGGTAATGAATGGGCAATGGTTCTCTTTCTTGTACTATTAGAATCAGAGTCTTTATTTATCCTGAAGGATTTTGACGAGCACACATGTCCAGTCGGGGTGGGTCATCGAGTTACAACAACAAACAATACAAAATAACTATAGAAGTGCTATATAAAGAGAATATAAGCAAGTCACTAAAATTAATTGAATAAAAACCAAGAAGGTATACAATTACTAATTGTATAATCAACGATATCCATATGAATAGTTTTTGAATGTATTTTGTAATGGAGTGGTGTCCTAAATGGCGTTTTCTGACATGCAGAGAGGCATGTCTACGATTAATATTTAAGCTTCGGGTAACAGGTGCAGGCTTTATGACACTAACAATATCATGTAACTATATAATATTGCAGACTGGAAGAAGTGAAATTGTTTTAAAAAGTATAGGAGTGTGTTGTGTGTGTAATGGATGTGACTGAGTTTCATGGTGTGAGTGAGAATGGGGTAAAACACAGACCAGAATTACTGTTATGAGAGTGCTGTATTGTGACTTCATATTTTGTCCGGAAAACAAATTGTATATGCCAAAAACAAATGAAACGAGCTGCGATAATCACGATATTCGCAAAAAGGACGAAACGATGATCGTATCGTACGATATATCACAGTGTTTCCTATGGACAAAAACAATTATGACTTTCCACAAAGTACTGTAACACAAACGATAGGAGTGCAAAATACAGAAAAGATAAGCAAGTCATTAAACGTAAATGAATAAAAACAAATCAGGTATATAAGTACACATTGTATAATGGGACCAGGATTGGTTTCAACACCCGTCCGAGATGTTAACTACCCTCGCCTGTAATGAAGGAGGTTGTGGGTTCGATCCCGACCCTGACGCCTGCTGTATATTTGGGAGTTTGTGGTGTCTCTCCCCGTGGTCGCGTGGATTTTTCTGCGGGTCCTCTGGCTTTTCCCCTACACATTTAGAATCAACACCACTCGTTTCCAGTCTTCCTTGAGAACGTCATCCGCGACGCCGTCACCTGCACGGAGCACGCCAAGCGCAAGACCGTCATCGCCACGGACGTGGTCTACGGCTTCGGAGGCTGGGTGCCCATCTCTCGCGCAAACTAAACCAACCCAAAGGCTCTTCTTTAGAGCCACCCACCTCTTCTAAACTGCTTGCGCGCCAGTGTTACCAAACCGTTCACGAAAGAAACACTTTCTAAATGGAGCACGTGTCCTGGTTTGTTGCGCGTCAATTCCTCGTGAGCGTGGACCGTGGCTTTTCTCGTGGACGCGCGGTGGAGGCTCGAGGTGCAGTCTGCTGCTGTCGCTCTGCGCTAGGTTAAGATGTTTTTTCTTTTCGATTTAAAGCTTTCGTGACTGCAAGGATTAATCTTCTTTGGTTCTTTCGGTAAAGTCACGTAGAATGAGAATAAAATAATAAATTGATAAAATAAAACAACAATAATATTCTCACGACGTTTCGGCTACAACACAAGCGGCCTTCATCAGGTGAAGGGACGAGACTGTCTGGCGCTGTCCTCCAGACAGTCTCGTCTGGCGCTGTCTTCCAGACAGTCTCGTCCCTTCACCTGATGAAGGCCGCTTGTGTTGTGGCCGAAACGTTGTGAGAATATTATTGTGTTATTTTATCAATTTATTATTTTATTCTCATTCTACGTGACTTTACCGAAAGAACAAAAGAAGATGTTTTTCTTGTTCATGTTTTTTTTGTTTGTTGCGGTTGCACCCGATTCAAGAGGCGAATGGCTCACAGGGCTATACCAAATAAATGAAACTGAAACAGTGTTTTTGCTACTGATATAAATGTCCACATGACGGTAAGCCACTTTGTTGAACTATCCTTTCTGGTCAGGTCGCTTCTGAGAAAGAGTCACATCGCTAGCTCAGTTGGCCTTACCTGGTAAAATAACAAAAATATGAAAAATAAGAATAGGTTTGAACCTTTTCAGGCAATAGAACAGCTGTTCAGATGTTAAAACACCAAATTCTGTAGATACCTTTTGTAAGGAATCATGTCTGCATTAACCACACGTACTGGTGAACATGCAAACAAACATGCTCTGATAGAATATGCATTGTCTTTGAAACTGGCCTACACCAATACATATCTGTCAACCCCTTATCAGTGCCGACCTTATCACAGACATTCAGACCTTATTGGTCATCACGTGCCCTTATAAAATTCAACGTTCATCCTACAAAGTCCCATCACAAAGGAGAAACAAATAAATACCGAAACATTTGTTTTGCCCGTATTGAAACGGCTGTACGCCGTATGGAGCTAACAACTAAATTTCCCAGTACATGATGGATACGGGTAAACCGTATGGGTTGACAGATATTCCAATGCATTGTCCTTGAGTTTCAAAGACAATGTCATAAAGAGCATGTTTGTTTGCATGTTCACCACAAGTACCGCGTGTGGTTAATACAGTATTTGATGCCTTGCAAAAGAGGATCTATTTGGTGTTTGAACATCTTAACGCCTGTTTTATTGCCCAGAAATTATTAAAAAAAATACTCTTATTTTTCATACTTTGAAACTGGCAAAAAGGTACCGCGATCAAGTAAATAAATAGTTTATAGACTCGTAAGGCGACAATATGTTCTGTTTAACACGTAGGCTTTCGCGACCAATATCATCCATAATACAGGTTTTTTGGGGTGGTTAGATCGCGTTAATATATGAATGTGTCGTTAAACCCACCACCACCCGACACAGCCAATTAGCAAGGTTTTGTCACGTTAACAAGACATGCAATTTCAATTCTAGATTTGAAGCTTTCGTGACTGCAAGGATCTATACTCTTTGGTTCTATTCGGTAAAGTCACGTAGAACGCGACCTGGGCTTGGCTGTTTTCACTCCAACGCTGTCCTCATGACAGCACGGTCCCTTCACCTGATGAAGGCCACTTGTGTTGTGGCCGAAACGTCGTGATTTTTGTTATTTTATTTTTTACCTACGTGACTTTACCGAATAGAACATGAAATTTCGTTACTAGTACAGCACACAGGTGCGTTGGAGAGTAAATCCACAACATTTACAACGTATCGCGGATAACATTGGTCGCGAAAGCCGGCGTGTTTAACGGAGCTGATCGTTTAAAGTTTGACCGTCATAATGAGGCGGTCGAGCTGTGACGTCAGGGGGAGGGGCGGGGGCTAGCGGGCACGTGACTTCGCTGAGGGGCGGGGGCTGGCGGCCGTCACGTCCCCCCCCCTACCACCTACCCTCCCACTCTCGCGCTGCACGCCGGGAGTTGTCGCTGTGAGGGGGCCGCGCGTCTCGCTCCTGCGGCGGCGGCTGAATCCGAGCGTTCGTGGTGGTTGGGGGTGTCGGAGGGGGGGGAGAGCTCCGCCGCAGCCGTTTCTCGTCGGGCGAACCAACGCGAAGCCAAGATGGGGCGGCGCTCGACGAGCTCCACGAAGAGCGGGAAATTCATGAACCCCACGGACCAAGCGCGTGAGTCCCGCCGAGCGCCGCCGCCGCCTCCCGCCAGGCCTCAATTTCCCCCGAGCTCCCTTCGGCCGCAACGAGCCGCGAGGGCTGCCACCCTCAGCCTTTGATTGGTCCGCGCTCGCGTCACGTGACGCGCGGGCACCAATGGCGCGCTGCGAAAAAATGTTTTTGCAAGCGCGCGCGCTGGAGAGAGGGGGGTGGGGGGCCCGTCAGTTGCACGTGGAAATTTTGGCGTGGATTTGTTTTCGATTTGTGGGCGTCCTCGGTTGTTGTTGTTGTGTGGTTATTTGACACGAGTACCCGGTGCGCTGTGTAGTAAAACATCGCCAGGAGGGAGACAAAGGCGGCCGGACGTGGTTGTCCGCCTCCCCACTGCCTCGTGTGCTGTGCCGGTCTTAATAGGTGCTCGCTAACAGCGCTTGTCCGAACAGTCTGTTTACAATACGGGGGGGGGGATCTTTGTCGTTGTGTGTGAGAACCTCTTGCGCGCCGTACCGTAGCCAACCGTGCTCATTGGAGGTGCCGGGGGAAGCACAACAAACTAAACGCAAAAATAAGTTGTAAAGAAATGAGTTTGTCGGATCTAGATTTAAAAAGTGCGTATAGCTCCCAGTGGCTTCCTGATATCGGAAGGAAGAGCGTTCCAGACGGCCGCAGAAGCGCATCTGAAAGCGGGCGATGCAGTGGCCGTCTGTTTTTCGATGACCAGCTAAAAGCCGCTGCGAGGATGACCGGAGTTTGCGTGATGTTTGATGCTCCTTGAGTTTTGTACAACATTTTTTTGTTTTGTACAACATTGTAATATTTGTGATGCCTTCATGATCAACAATGATACGCAAATCAATGACTGAATTAATAACTTTACTGGCATTGCACTTAAAGTAATAACATTTCGCGGACACACCTTAATTACTGATAAGTAAAGGTTATTAAAACACTAATTAAACCGATGTGAATACATTTTCACCGATTTTAGTAACACTTGGAAATTGCTTTATTAGCACTAACACGATGCTAACATTCACAGCAGTGAGATCAATCTGCTAATAACGTTATTGTCGCATTGATAAATATCGGCGTGAATGGGCTGAGCTAAGCTTGACTCGGACTTAAGCTTGTCATTTCAAAACTGAGAGCCTTGATGCTATTTAAGGTCAATATATCCCAATTGTATACTGTGAATATTTAAAAATGTTGTACAAATGTGGAATTTCTGTGTTTGATATTGCCGTTCTATACCATTCTCCTAAAAATATTTTTTTCTATTCAGGCAAGGAAGCAAGGAAGAGAGAACTTAAAAAGGTATTGAACAATTGCACGACTTTTGCCTTGTAATTGCTTCATTTGTATCGACACTTGGGACGTTGGAAATTGGCAGGACAACACATATAACTGGCATTTTGAAATTTGAGAAAAAAATATTTTCGGGCTTGTTTTAGATCAGGTATTTTCGATGCAAGTTTATATTGTTAGCAGTTTTATAGTTGGATGTTTCTGAATGGCTTTAGAAAAGTGATCTTTTAAAATTATTCACGTTAAAAGTGCGTTGTGTGAATGTGTTAGTATGGCAGCTTATAATTAAATATTTGTAAATGCTTCATCGCAAATTACCTTATTGTGAAATTCTTGTTTACAGAACAAAAAGCAGCGCATGATGGTGCGGACAGCGGTGCTGAAGATGAAAGATCCCAAACAGATATTGAGGGACATGGAGAAACTTGATGAACTTGGTAACAAACTTTTAAATGTAGCTCTGTAGAATTATTTGCTGTTTTTAGAAATCGGACATTTCGTTTTTGTGATCCACCACCAGTATCAGATTTCATGTTCAAGATTTCTTTATACCTGTTCAAGATTGCTTTACACCTTTACACCTGTAAAGCAATCTTGAACATGTGGTAATTTCTGTTGATTTAAACATTCAAAATACAAAGTCACTTGATCAGTCTTGAGTACAGCATGTGCATCTTGACCATACTATTTGTGATAAGTCATGTCATTTATGCAGTTTTATAATTTATTATATACAGTTGCAATTTTAATATGTATAGCATCTAAATGTAGCTTTATAACAAGACACTACAAAAAACGAGACGGGCATCATAAAAAAACTTGACGTTTGTATTGAAGACGTATCTAGGAAAACAGTCACAGGCAGTGGTTGCCATGTGTTACAGATTGGCATCGAAACATGCAAGAATATCAAAAATGATCACGTCTTCATGCATTTGAGGCCATTATGATATATTATTTTAATATACATTATAAGATGCGAACACATTGTGTGAATAGGAGTAGTGGATGTGCTTGCTTCAAAGCTTAAAATGCGAATTGGAATTGTTTTCTTAGGAGTGTATGTTTAAGTGAAGTTTTTTTTTTACATGGGAGTATATTTTTTGAGTAAAAATGTGGAATGTTTGTTGCAGAATTTAGTGCCATACAGACACCCATCTTGAATGAAAAGGTTTTGAGAGACAAGCGTAAGAAACTTCAGGAGACGCTGGACCGAATCCTTCACCTTTATGAGAAAGACAACCCCGAGCAGTACAAGGACCTACGCTCCGCTGAGATTGAGTACAATCAGAAGCGCCTGCAGATGTGCAATTACTACGAAGCTGTCAAGGTGGGCTCCAGTAAAGCCACTCGGTTTATACTCATAAATTTAATACTTCCGAGTTTACACACGTTGAAAAATAGCTTAAAATCCATGCTTGATTTTCTTGTTTATGATTGCTGGGTAAATGCAAGTGTGGTTAATAGTGAGTAGTCTAGATTTTATTGGAAGTTGCAATATTTTATTTAAATATATGGGTTTTCAGTCCTGTTAAAATATACGTTTTTCTAAACTGATTAGTACCATATTGCTGCTGCCTGGTTACATAATTGCATGATTGCATGTAACTTGCAAAGTACACGGTAAAAAATGTCTGATTGAATCTGTTACTCCTTAATCACCGATTACATGCTCCACATGCCACTTGTGCAGATAAATAACAGATACATATTTTTATATAAAATTATAATTATAGTTAATCAATATCGTTAATTGCCTAATCTTGGAATTAATGATCAACTTCTGATAAAAAATATATAAAAAAGTATTTGCACTACCTTCAGAAGGATATGTCAGCTTGCAGACTTGTGAGTCAGACCAACGTTTATGTTGCTAAGTGGTATATTTTCTCTTTACTTTAGAATGCCCAACACGTGGAGATAGAGAGTATCCCACTGCCAGAGATGCCGCACGCGCCCTCCAACATCACATCCATCCAAGACATCCCCCTGCCAGGCGCGCAGCCACCCTCCATCCTCAAGAAGCCTTCCGCCTTCAGGTGTGCATACCATGGCATCCAGTGATGTATGGGGCTTCTCATGGAGACTTTAAATGTATGAACAACTTTGATGATGAACGTAATTAAGGTTACTCTTTGGTTCTTTCGGTAAAGTCACGTAGGTAGAAAAATAAGAGATCACGACGTTTCGATCGCAACACAAGCAATCGTCATCAGGTGGGACAACCACAGCAAGAAAAAATGCTGTAAATTGTCTATTTTGGTTTATAGAGTACATTGGATTTAAACACTGACTTGTAACACATTAAAATGATGAGATGCAAGTGGCCATGATATCATTACCATAAATAGATTGCTTAGCTATCTTTACAGATCCTTGAGTTTTATTTATTCTTATCTTTTGGTTTTATGTGATTACGCCAGTTTCTCAAAAATACTCAAATACTCCATTATGGTTTAGACAAACATCACAAATCAGACCCTCCTCAATTCACAGTGTGATTTTATTGGATTAAATAAACATGCATTGAGATTATTGAGATGAATTTTCTGCTATAAATGTAAAAATGGCAAGCCACTTTGTCGTGCTATCATTTGTTGCTTCTGAAAAATAAGTTAATACTTCAATGGGCTTTGCCTGATAGTATGGGGATGGTTTAGTTTTATTTGTATGTTTGGGTGATTTGTTTACCTTGTACTTTGTACTACTATCAAGTTTTTGTATTGTTGTAACGGTCTTACCCACCTCTACTGGACATCTGTGAAAAATAGCTTTATAGCTCATCAGATTCCTCATGTATAAATAAATATTCTGTTTCTGAACTTCGAGCAGTGGTTGAAGCACTGCACTATAATCCTAGTTCGATTCTGGACTATGTCATATCAGTGGTGAGTGATAAATAAACTGGTCTTAAGCCCCCTACAAATCCACACATGAAGTAAAGTGAAGTAATGTTAAACAACTCTCATGCTTGACATGGCAAAGGAAGACCATCCTGCAGTAGATAGACATATGGCTGTAAAATAATGTACTGGATGCTATATACAGCACACTTAATAATTTTGCATTGATACTACTGTTTTAAGTTTTTTGTGTTTGTTCTTTATAGCACTCCGATGTGTTTTCAGGTAGTACCTCTTATAATTTTGCATAATCTCCGATGCTTCGCTCCATATGCTGCAAGCTAATTCATAAACTAAGATTCATACATATCGAAGATCAGTTCTTAAAGTTAGGTTCCTGAATAAACTCCGAGCATGTGGACCAAAGCATGAGATATTCCGAACAACACAGTGTACTACCAGAAAATGCATTGGAGAATTATCTTCTCGTTGACTTGGATTTGCGCCCTCTGTTGGTCACGTGTGACAGTGCGACCAAGGTGGGCCCTGGCGCAGGTGTGATTCGGCTCCCACTGGGCAGGAGGCCCCCAGGACCTCCCCCTGGGCCACCGCCTCCCCAGGTTCTAATGCAAGCAGGCCTGCTGTCTGGGCCTCGTGCAGCCCCTGTGCAGCCAGCTGCTCCCTCGCAGGAAAATGAGGATGATGAGGAAGACGACGATGAGGAGATATACGATCCTGAGGCTGGTAAGCGATCACTGAAATGTCGCTGTTTGCTATGAATTAATATTAAATGTTAGCCCATATTACTGACCGTGGGTGTAATAGTTTACAATGACTGTGATTCTGAAGCGTGTCATGTCCGTAGGAATGATTTATCTGTTTGCCATGAGTCGGGCTTACATTTGTCGCCCCTGCGTGCGCCGGAGCAGCCGTTCCAGAGCTGGACGATGAGGACCTCAAGGACCCAAACCTGCATGAGGGGCTGGACGCAGACGGCAGCGAGGACACGGACAACGACTCGAGCGACGACGACGACGATGACGACGACGACGATGATGACGATGATGACGTGGATGAGAAGCGCAAAGAAAAGGATGAAGAAGAACATGACAAAATGTTGCACCAGGACAAAACATCACACCAGGACAAAACATCACACCAGGACACCGCCGAGCGGTCCGGTGAGCCCTTTCCGCCAGAAACTTCTCAGTGGCACCCCTCGTTATAGTTCTCTCGTGCCAGCTCAGCACTTATTCTTCTACGTGTGCGTGCAATGTGTTCTTAAAATAATGTGAGTGGATGTATCGTGTCTCTGCACATATTACATTGTATGTGGAATCCCGAAAAATTGGAAAATAAATCAAAATTGCACTCGCGCTGATTTGTTCTTAGCTCCTTTTCCACACTGAAATCGCCAGCCAGTCTCAGTTTAGTCCTGTCCTGTATAGTAACAACTAGCATTGGATTATGCATCCCAGAATCGGGTTGTAATTTTCATGATTTTAAGTGCTAATTTGACGTTTCTGTCAATAGTTATTACAATACAGTTATATAATGTGTATAAATAAAAAGCAATATTAAAAAATGACCAGCTGTAAATGGCCAAAATTTGGTCTTCATGGAATTTACAGGGTTTTGTGTAGCAGCTATTTTCTGGAAATTCGCCTGGTATATCGATGACATTGTATTTTGCCAAGTGAGATCACAGCATGTGTGTTGGGTATAACATAATGATTACTGGGGAATACGTTTTTGTAAAAATACAATGTGCTTCGTAATTGTTCTGTTACAAATACAAAGTACTGTATGGAGACACATCTAAACAAATACAGCCATGCACTATCAAAAGCATGATATATGGCAGCCTGGACATGGTTTGTAAAAATGTGCACTTATTTTTTTAGCCATTGTGAGTGATTTCTATCTTGGACAAGCCATGAAATGTAATTTAGAAGTAATTAAATATTCCTACAGTCTTTGCACAATGCATGACATTGTGTAGTTATAACCTTATTTACTTAACATCTAATAATAACGTTGATTTATTAAACCTCTAAATATAAAAGGTATTGCAAGACATTGTAAAGAGCTTTAATAAAACAAATCTCCCAGACGATACATTAATAACATGTAAAAAAACTATTTAAATACATTGCGATTAAAATAAAATGGCAGTGGGTATGAAGCAGAAGATAGCTCGTGGAAACAGGCCAAAACCGCGTCCAGTTTAATCTCAACATTTCTTTCTCAGGGCGGTCGGTGCGCTTCGCCGATGCTCCAGAGGAGCCTCCAAAACCCATCGTCAAGAAGAAGAAAAAGACTAAAGAGGGCCTCACTCCGTTGCAGGCCATGATGTTAAGGATGGCTGGTAAGGCTTCCTTATAATAAACGTTGCTACACACATTCAAAATTTAAAGATATATTACAATACACAAGATACTTGTGACATTTTCTAGTTCATAGTTCCTATAGGTGTGTATTAAAAATATATAATTTTCACAAGCTGTCAATGCTAGCTGATGTCATTGGTGGAAATGAATGGTCAAGTCCATTGTTAGGGAATGCAATATATGCCCATATTTCAGCAATGCAGATTCCACATTTATATTGTGCAGTTCGATGTCACCACTGCTTTGCATATTACACTAATACAGAGTTGGATAATGCTTCCAGATTTAGATCAAGGCAAGATCTGCTATTAGCTCAATTAAACTGTTAGTCATGGTGTTACTTAACAAATGTGGGATTTAACTAAACTACAGGGGTTGGTGGTGGAGTGGTTCGCACACTGCTATGAACTCGGAATCCTGAATTAGATTCCAAGCCATGGATGGGCCCCATCTTCACCAACCGGCACTGACCAGTGTGGTGAATAATAATTAATCAACCCCCATGTTGAGGTATTCATCTAACAGTGGATTAACAAAATGGCTGAGAAGTAAAGTTGAAGTATACTGATATTCCACTGACCATATTAAAACCAAGATGTAATATTGACGTAATGTACATTTTCTCCGTTACAGGTCAAGAGGTGCCAGGCATCGAAGAGGAAGAAGATGACGATGATAATGATGATGATGAAGACATGGAGGCTGAGCAAGAGGAGAAAAAGAAAGACACGGATGACAGGATGGGCAGGGAGCAGCTAAAGACAGGGCCGATGCCTCCACCTCCTCCACCGGGCATTGGGACGAAACATCCCTCAGCTCCCCCACAGATGCCACATGGACGCATGCTGCCTCCGCCTTCCCAGCAGCCACAACCACCTCCCCACATGATGATGCACCCTCAGGGACCCCCACCGCTCGTGCCCCCTGGCCCACCTCTAATGAGGCCCCCTGGGCCCCCCTCTGGCCCTCCACCTGGGCCGCCTCCAGGTACACGTGTGAATGTTATGAATGCTCTTTTTACTGTTCGCTTGAAATAGCCTCTTACAATATATGTACGGTATTGTTGAGATTATAAGACGCACTTTTGTCCTTGAATTTTTAAGAAAAGGTTGAGGGGGGGGGAGTGTCTTATAATTCAGAGAATACTTAGTCTTCTGGAATATTAGGTTTAATCTAGTGGTTAAAGATCACCTCCTGGAAGATAGTTCTCCATAGCAATGTGTTACCACCCAAAAGACTTCACACCAGCCAATCACCATAATCATCCAGAACACATCTCTTTGTTTTAAGCTGCCATGGTGCAATGGTTAACACACAATCCACAAGGCTCGATGCAATCCTCCGACGCGATATTTGAAACAATGGGTAAGATTCGTAAATCTCCCTTCCTCTTTCCACCCAGCCGTCTAAATGGGTACACAACAGTCAATCAGCAGGATGCATGTGGTCGAGTAAATTGTGGGTATTCCTACTTCTTTCGACCTCTAGCCAGCGTGTGGATATTAGGTCTTCTCGAGGGTTTCTCTTGAACCCTGTCCAGTGGAGGCCCTTCTGTCAGCAGTGGCATGAGCAAGGAATTGCATAGCTGCATCTTTACATATATATTTTTTAGGGATGAGTTTTGAATTGAAAGGTTTTCCCATTTTTAAGGATGATTTAGGGTTTTTCTGGATCATACATTGAAATAATTTAACTTCTCTTTGTGCTAACAAAAGTGACACCATGTGACACCACTTTTGTCAATAAGAGATAGAAGTCATGTTCCAGTGGTGTCTCACTTTCTCATCAATCAGCAACTCAAGAAAATTTTGGATCCAAAATTTCCTATTGAGGCTCAACGTTTGTATTTGAGAATCTCAAACACGTCCCTAGCATTCTATTTTAATTTGTTCTGCAATCAGAATTCAGAATGCATCGTGCGTACAACACAGCTGTTAATGACTTATGGATATTTTACACAAGCAAAAACCTTTAGATGTTTCAATCTGGTTATTAATAATTCATGTTGGTCTGTTGTCGTCGTTCAGGTTGCATTGACGAAGCACCATTTGTTCACCGTGGATTTGTTGTTTGTTTTCCCAGGTGCTCCTCCATTCATGCGTCCGCCAGGGATGCCTGGCATGCGAGGGCCTCTTCCCCCTCGCATGCTTCCACCAGGACCTCCGCCCGGCCGCCCTCCAGGGCCACCCCCTGGTCTGCCTCCCGGTCCCCCTCCCCGCGGACCCCCACCCCGCCTCATGCCACCTGCAATCCCAGGTATTGACACCTCTCACTTGACTTCTGAATTAATTATGTTAAGTCTTTCCAACTAAGGTTAAAAGCATTTATGCATTAGGCTGCCGATTGGTTAGTAGCAGAAGGTGACGATATATGTCATAAAACTGATTCAATACAAATTTACATTTCGTGTAAACATGCATTGCTATAATACCTTATAGAATACTGGCCGAATTGGTTGATTGGTTGCCTAAAACTTGGTGATAAAAATCAGTGTAAAGGAGATCACCCTTTCCTGCCAAGATGATTGTCACAAACTGTACGCACCTCACCTCACCATGATGTCATCATGTGACTTGACACATGTGATGTATGACAGCATCTTTTGAGAATTGTAAGATAATGTTATTATCAGTATTAATAAAATACTTATGAGAATAAGCACATGTTAAAATGTGATCGAGAATTCGTGCATATGCATGGTTTTTCTTATTGGTGGGATAGAATGACTAGGCCATCTTCACACCACCTAAAGTTATTATACTTGTGCTGAATACAATTGATCTTGATGCTGTGGAGTTAACCTATGTTACCCAACCGTGAACAGCAATGTAATTGGCCACCTTAACTATTTAAGACTCGGACATCGGAGCGCTGCTGAGCTGGCACCTCTGATATCCTGAGTTCAAATCCAGGTAAACACTTGTGATGAAGATTGGGTTCTCAAGTGGAGTGAGTTGATGGTCCCAGCCTGGCCACCAAAGACTGCACGAAAAATTATTCACTTAAAATTTGGTTAACTAAATTTCGATAATTTCCTGCTCTGGGAATGAAATATATCTGTTTAATTGTGATGCAATAAACATTACTGTCAGTGGAAGATCAGGTGGGAAATTGCTGCCCCTAATTGGTAGAAGGTCACTTGAAAGGACTTTCAGAGGTAGCCTTACATCTGGTAGAGATCAGCTGATAAATGAGTTGCTTGTGTGTTTAGGGATGCTTCCTCCACGCCCGGGTATGATGCGCCCACTGTCCATGGCCCCCCCGCTGGGGCCTCCTGGAGTTTTCCCCCCTCCTGGTCAGCCAGGCGGTCTTCCCAATCCTGGAGTGCTCAGTGCCCCTCCGAGCCTCATTCAGCGGCCAAAACCAGATGAGTCGGGTGGCCCTGGAGTGCCCAGTATAGCGGTGCAGCAGCAGCAGCAACAGCAACAAAGTCAACAGCAAAAGCAGCAGCAGCCACTCGCTGGTGCCACCATCGAGAAGAAAGCGACAGCGGGCGCTACAATCAGCGCCAAGCCACAGATCACCAACCCCAAAGCGGACGTGACCCGGTTCATGCCCACTTCGCTGCGCGTCAAGCGAGAGGCCAAGGGCAGGGGCGCCCAGCGGCGGGCGGATGAGGACATAGCCCAGCGGCCCCTGCAGAAATCCAGCGTGGCCTCCGTATCTACAGCCACCATGGCCACTAAGGATGACATGTACGAGTCTTTCATGAAGGAAATGGAGGGCCTGCTGTAGAAAATGCGTTTTTGTATGTTATTTTGTTTAAAAAAAAAAAAATCTGTTTTAACATAAGCTCCACTCGAGAGGAAAGCAGCCCCACTGAATTACATTTTGCGTTGTGTGGTATGTAAAATTGACTGTTTTTTGGCCATTAAACAATTCCTTTTGAAGTATTTCCATGCATTATTTTCCACTTTCGTGATAAAACTGCCTTTGTCAGTGTGGTAAACTAAACATCGCACACAAATCCACTTCAAGATAAAATTGGGTTATATCAAGCAGGAATACAACCACCGGGCAATGTGTGCAGAGGTTCGCATTGTGTTAAATCATGTTTCCAATTTCTTATCGATTATTTCAATTGATATAAAATTGTGAAAATAATTGCATAATTTTAGTATTTTACATGCCTAAATTGAACATTCCTTCATAACAGTTATTGCCTTCAGGAAACAATTTCGAAGTGTACAAGCAGAGGTTACTTTTTGTGCTTTCGAAAGGCAGATGCACACGAGTTGTGGTTCACATGTTGGCAAAGCAATATTTAGGTCTAGCAGAACACTCTCCCTTGGCAGAGCCAACGCAACAACCCATAGAGAACTTCGCCAGTCTTACGTGGCCTTTTTCCAACATGAATCATGCTCGTGATATTGGAGGGTTATAATAGGGCCATGGTTGGGTGTCTTATTTTCATTTCATATTTAATGGCAGACGAGCAGTTATGTTTTTTTAATTTACAAAGGAATTGGTGACCTTGCATTTTGACTTTTAAATTCTACATCAGGGGTCGGCAACCAAAATGACAATGGGCCTTTTTTTCTAATTCATTATCAAACTATTTGAAGAACTGTAAATGCGTGTGAATACGACATGGTGGTCCTTATTAATAAAGTCAGGAAGTAGTCCTTACAGGGACCCATGTGGCTCTGGAGCCGCAGGTTGCGAACCCTGTCCTCGATAGTGTACTTTTTTAAATTGAAACATGCTTGCATTTGACATGTCCAAAGTGAAGTTTGCATTCTCAGTTGAGCATGGGTGGTGCTCTCCATTGGCAGCCTTGAGCCAGTGGTCGAAATTACACATTCCTGTATTGGGGAAAAATCTGAACATATACTCCGTAAACATTGGCGTTCCTTTGGTGATACAGTACAATTAAATGGTGCATGTGCAGGAGCAGTATTTAATCATTTTAATGGTCACTAGAAAGCATTTCTTGGTAATGCTAAACCTACCCACTAATCAAATTAGTTATGCTGCAAAAATAACGCAAATCCCTGCAAGTTTTCGTGTACAAGGTATCAAGTTAATGTTATGGTTGAAGAAAATATCGTGAAGTTGGGTTTGAAAAATTACATGGCTCAGCCATCCAGACGTTGAGGCAATAAACAATTGACTCTTGTGCATGTGGCTGCTGTGATGTCTGTTTAAAAGGATCTAGCATTGTTTTCATTATAGATGCTTGGCATTGGAACAGCTCATCTAATTTATTTCTATTTTCATTGACTCTTTGTACGTCCATTTAAAGGCATCATATTGCCATCCATCTTGCATATGGCAGTTATGCCTGTCAATCCAGATACTTCATGACAATTTTTTAAAATGGTGTTTGCGTTTTTTTTACGTCAACGCTTCGTTACATAGAAGTCCTTGTACATTTTCTCACAACGTAGAACGTTGCAGAAAATACATGCTTTTGTAATAGGGAGTCTCTTGACAGTTATTACACCCAAAAATTTGTTTTTTAAGAAGACTAATGTCTGGCCTAAAACTGAAATATATATTTTTTGGGTCTTTCGGTAAAGTCACGTAGATAGGTTAAAATTAATAAAAAATAAAATAAACAAAAACCACGACGTTTTTATCACAACACAAGTGATCGTCATCAGGAGGAAAAAGGAGGGGGAAAGCTGCTGAGGCAGACTGTTTTAAAGGTTTAAAATGGGTGTAGCCCAAGTGTCATAAAAGAAGTGGGTGGGGCTAGTGATGTTAATGTGAGAAATTTGCATGTTAATGTAAGATCGGAGAGCCGCCGCAACGTCGAGGTTGACGCGGGGAGGTGGCTATGTTGGTGTGAACAAATTTTAACCTGTTAATGTAAAATCGGAGAGCCGAAGCCACGGGGAAAAAAAAAAACACTAACATCGGAAGGTGGCAGGATGGGAACATGTTTAAAACAGCCTGCCTCAGCAGCTTTCACCCTCTTTTTTTCCTCCTGATGACGATCGCTTGTGTTGTGATCGAAACGTGGTTTTTGTTTATTTTATTTTTATTAATTTGAACCTATCTACGTGACTTTACCAAAAGACCCAAAGAATATGAATTCCTGCAGTCACGAAAGCTTTTAAGTCAAGATTGAAATATATATGTACAGTGAGGGAAAAAAGTATTTTATCCCCTGCTGATTTTGTACGTTTGCCCACTGACAAATAAATGATCAGTCTATAATTTTAATGGTAGGTTTATTTGAACAGTGAGAGACAGAATAACAACAAAAATCCAGATAAACGCATGTCAAAAATGTTATAAATTGATTTGCATTTTAATTAGGGAAATAAGTGTTTGACCCCCTCTCAATCAGAAAGATTTCTGGCTCCCAGGTGTCTTTTATACAGGTAACGAGCTGAGATTAGGAGCACACTCTTAATGGGAGTGCTCCTAATCTCAGCTTGTTACCTGTATAAAAGACACCTATCCACAGAAGCAATCAATCAGATTCCAAACTCTCCACCATGGTCAAGACCAAAGAGCTCTCCCAGGATGTCAGGGACAAGATTGTAGACCTACACAAGGCTGGAATGGGCTACAACACCATTGCCAAGCAGCTTGGTGAGAAGGTGACAACAGTTGGTGCGATTATTCGCAAATGGAAGAAACACAAAAGAACTGTCAATCTCCCTCGGCCTGGGGCTCCATGCAAGATCTCACCTCGTGGAGTTGCAATGATCATGAGAACGGTGAGGAATCAGCCCAGAACTTCACGGGAGGATCTTGTCAATGATCTCAAGGCAGCTGGAACCATAGTCACCAAGAAAACAATTGTTAACACACTACGCTGTGAAGGACTGAAATCCTGCAGCGCCCGCAAGGTCCCTCTGCTCAAGAAAGCACATACATGCCCGTCTGAAGTTTGCCAATGAACATCTGAATGATTCGGAGGACAACTGGGTGAAAGTGTTGTGGTCAGATGAGACCAAAATGGAGCTCTTTGGCATCAACTCAACTCGCCGTGTTTGGAGGAGGAGGAATGCTGCCTATGACCTCAAGAACACCATCCCCACCGTCAAACATGGAGGTGGAAACATGCTTTGGGGGTGTTTTTCTGCTAAGCGGACAGGACAACTTCACCGCATCAAAGGGACGATAGACGGGGCCATGTACCGTCAAATCTTGGGTGAGAACCTCCTTACAACAGCCAGGGCATTGAAAATGGGTCGTGGATGGGTATTCCAGCATGACAATGACCCAAAACACACGGCCAAGGCAACAAAGGAGTGGCTCAAGAAGAAGCACATTATGGTCCTGGAGTGGCCTCGCCAGTCTCCAGACCTTAATCCCATAGAAAATCTGTGGAGGGAGCTGAAGGTTCGAGTTGCCAAACGTCAGCCTCGAAACCTTAATGACTTGGAGAAGATCTGCAAAGAGGAGTGGGACAAAATCCCTCCGAGATGTGTGCAAACCTGGTGGCCAACTACAAGAAACGTCTGACCTCTGTGATTGCCAACAAGGGTTTTGCCCCCAAGTACTAAGTCATGTTTTGCAGAGGGGTCAAATACTTATTTCCCTCATTAAAATGCAAATAAATGTATAACATTTTTGACATGCGTTTTTCTGGATTTTGTTGTTCTTATTCTGTCTCTCAATGTTCAAATTAACCTACCATTAAAATTATCGACTGATCATGTATTTGTCAGTGGGCAAGCGTACAAAATCAGCAGGGGATAAAATACTTTTTTCCCTCACTCTATCCAACAATTTGTGAATGTGCATTCAAATTGCATTTTAATATGCTTTCACATGAATTTTTTTACTTTGCAAATGGTGAGTATTTTACAAATATTAAATGATACTTGTGAATGCCTGTCTCTACAATAATAGTTATTTCATTCTCCAAACTTAGAAAACTATGGTAGTAAACAAGTGTGTTGTCATCAAGCTTGTGGAGAATAAATACATTTTAAAATGTGACATTTGTTATCTGAAGCAATCACTTTGGCTGCGCAATATTTTATATATCAGCCATGTTGCATGGGAATTTGTATGCAGCCCACGATGTGCTTTAAAGACCTCGAGCATTTATATTGATAACCAGCAATTTTATATTTTAAATGTGACATTTTACATTTCGATTAGGCACATCATGTACCTTCTAATCCATTGAACTGATGAAGCCGTCCTGCCATGCCTCATGAGTGAAGTTGTTAACCTGGAAAGCCACTCTAAATCCCATAACCGTGATGTGACTAATGATTTCCATAAATTCCTGCTAAAGCCTTTCAGATTTGAAACTGTTCAGAAATTGGATTCCACCTTCACCTAAAGGGACTGATAATATGAAACAAATTGCAAACGATTCATCTAATTATTTATATCATGGGACTTCCTTTGCCAGTACCAAAATATAATATTCGGGTTTCTGGTATGGTCGTCTCTGGTGTGGACCAATCAGTTTCAAGGACAATGCATATATTATCAGTGTTTTTTTGTTTGTATTTTCACCACAAGTATTGTGGTTAATGCACACATGATTCCTTTATATTCTTGGTTCTTCCGGTAAAGTCACGTAGAAGGGAAACAATAAAATAATAAAAATATAAAACAATAAAATTCACACGACGTTTCGACTGCAACACAAGCAATCATCATCAGGTGTGAAAACCACAGCAAGAAAATTTGAAAAAAGTGGCGGGTTGTTTTTAACGTTAGCACCACGGATAGCGATTTGGTTTGGTTTCAGTTTTGTTGCCAGAAAAAAAGAGGAAAAACCCTAATATAGGTGTTAAGATGTTAAGATCCCCCACTCTTTTTGTGTGATATACCCTCTATGCACACCATTTCAAATTAGCAATATGTATATAATACCGATAAACGGATGGGTACGGTTTTTAATGTTTGTATTGAGACTAATTTAAGTTTTAGATTGCACCTTACATATTTCACGAGCATATCCTAGTTGAATATACAGGCTTATGTGTAAATAAATCTTGTTTCACTTATCTCATGCACCGTATAACAAGCATTACCTGCACCTGCGAGGTATTCAGCGCACATTCCTTGCGCATAATGCGTCCCTCGGTATTGGCTTTCAAGAGGTGAAAACTCGTATTGCATGGGATGCAAGGCACAAATTGCATATCTAATTTCGAACGACCTCTCGCAAGAAACTGCAGATCAACCACCACTTGAGCATCAGTATTCAAATACGGCAGCTTCCATTTTGTGAATTTGCAATTAAATAAGAAAACAGCAGCAGGAGTATAGATTACCGCATATGGTGCTGCGCTATGAAAAGGTTACATTCACAGCGCTGGCTAATGAGCAAGATTTAATCTGAAATTAATGAACCTGCATTATAATGTAGGGGGATGATGCATGCAAATTAGTTTAGGGATGCAGAAAATGAATAAAAGTGCATCGTTTGAATTGAAGCTATTTGATTAATATTATCCGTTTGGTCATCAGTGGTTCGTTTTAAAAGCGTGGCATCTCACAGTAGGCCTTTCATGCCCCACTCGTTTATACATACATTAAAATTAAACATTCAGTAACTGCGGCTAATTGGTGTTTATTCAAATATTGTAGAACCTTCACAAAGGCCAACTTAGATGAATGCATGATGATCACTTCATGTGCTTTTAAGAAGCAAATGCGTATTAAGTGTAACAGAGGACATATACAGGTTTATGCACATTTAGTTTTTCGTGCTAAAAATTTTAATGTGCAAAAAACATTGTGATTTTGTGGAACGGGCTTGACCAACAGGGAAAATGTATAGAGGTGGTACCGTTGATTTTGCAAAGACAGCCTCAAACAAAAGTAACCATTGAGTCCTATGATTCAAAATTCTGTGGTTCCTGCAATTCCTCGTAATTGTGGAGAAGTCTATTTGGGTCCAGTATGTTTAACGTTCAAAGTAAAAGTGATTATTATTGGCCAAACGGGCTCTAGATTAATTTAACAATGCATTGATTAATCGATAAATATATTGTTTGCACTCTACATACAATGGTGCGTGTAAGGTTTATTTTATTAATTGTATAACAAAGAAGACTGCAACGTTGTGATCAGTATAAACGAGTTAAACAAGTAATGTACAAAAAGCTCACTAAACAACACACTTGTTTACGCCGCACGACGACAATCTTCTCGACATCAATAAAGTGAGGTCTTAGCAAGCGACATTGATCTGCTGCTGAGCATGGCACCTCCGATTAGCACGGTTGGCTGCGTGCGGCGCGAATTAAGTTCAGCATACATTTTTTTGAACGGACAACTGGAAAAGATATCGGAACATTCTAACCTCAGGAAATTATTTAAGACAGTCGGATCAAATTATGTCTGTATGTTGAACTTCTTTCGCACCGTATGTAGCCAACCGTGCTAATCGGAGGTGCGGGATGAAATGAGGGGTTGGTTTGAGCAGATTGCAGTGCATGTCGCGAAATTGAACTTAAGTATTGAAAGGCAACAATGTGCCTAAAAAAGAAAGTGTTCCACTCTGACACGAATCAAAAACATGAACATTGTACTATAATAAATTGGAACAAAATATCAAACTTACGGAAAGCATGGATAGATGCATGCTTGGAATCACCGTGATAGAAAGAAGAACATGGGTAGGGCAACAAGCGCAAATTCGAGATATGTGGACTGTTCGGAATATTCAGTGGGCATGGGCAGGACACCGCTAGAAGGGACGATGACTGCGACTGGCAATGCAGTAGCAGGCAAAGGGCAGTACATACTATAGAGAATGACCAATGGAGTGGATAAGAAGACAATGTCACCTTCATATATCCGTCTCCACATAAAACACAAGTATTTGTCACGCAACCCATCTCACTGAGATGTACACAACCCCCTGTGGAGCTAGAGTGATAAGGTGAGCTAGATGAGTTGTTACACCATGAGACCACGAGGGGAAGGTTTAACCTGGCAGTGAATAGATCATGGATAATTATTGTGTATGTAATTGCTATACGTAAACCGGTTAGCCACTAGAGGTGCTACATTCACAATGGCAAAACAAATAATTGAATTCAATTTAAACCCTGAAAATGTAACAATCGAATCGCGAAAGGAGTCAATCTCGACACGCTTCGTCAATTGCATTTGTAGGCATCTAGCAAAGAGGAAATAGTGCCCCCTTGTGTGCCTGATGAAGATTTCGCACAGTAAAATGACTGCTTTTATAGCCACATCGATAATATATACTTCGCAGTACATCTAATGGATGCTGATACAGTATATAATACTGTGCATTAGTATTGCATACATTTGTTAACCTGCTGGATGAAGGCATCCCCATGCGCGTGCTGGGCATGTGGGTTGTTGCACCATACTTGGTGATGATAAGGTTGGTGGGTTCAGTGGTGGGAGGGCACCAGTGCTGTGGCCTGTTCAGATGTCACTCAACACTGAGAGCTGCAGCGAAATCGGGTTGCAAAGTTTGTCATTAACGCGGCGCGCCAAACCACACTGCGTCACTGCTCTCGCTTTTGCAAAACAATATTTCTTTAAACTTTCACTGGCATCTCTTAAGAAGTTGATATTAACTCCCCCCCCCCCCCCCCCAAAAAAAAAAGCAGTGAAGGGTGGTCAAGGAATCATGATTGGGAGTGTAAAATGCTATATATGTAACGAATACTTTCTGCTCTTGCCTATCAATTTTGTGTGTGTGCGTTATCAGTGTCTGTTATCATTCTGTGTTACCGTTGTGTCGATCGTTTTATTAATTGTACATTTCCACGTTTTTTTAACCTTCTTTAGTCTGCTGAGTGGGCTTTCACGCATCATTTCCATGACTATAAAACCAGGAGTGATGCAGTATGGATGTCGGTGTATGTAATTAAATATGCTGATATTTAAACTTGTAAACAGCCTTTTAAAAATAATATTTAGGTTTAAATGTTTTTAAAGCACATACAATTATTTAATTATGCATCTGTGGAGCTATTGAGCTATCATGGATGAACATTTGGTCGGAACTCTGGGCTGCTACAGGTGTGGACAACAGGGCTGGAGGGTACAGAGTGGAGCAATCGGTCGTTTCAGAGTGAACAACAAACACATCTGATGATTGCTGAACGTGTATTATTAATGGGCCTTGAGGCCAGGCGTTTGACACGGCAAAATCAAACTGCTTTCGGAATCATTTTATATATTTTTGTTCAGCCCTTTATCACTCCACTGCTAGATGAAGGTCGGTCTCCCTCCTCCCCATGCCGTGTGGGTCGTGGCCAGGTTGTTTAGCCATGGTTCACCACGCTGGTCAGTGTGGTTTGGAGAAGGAGGTGGAGGATTCTATCGGGACCGTTTCATAAATCACTAATCACGGATGCGAGCAGTGACCGTGGGGGCATCGAACTCAAGTGGCTGGGTTCACAGTGTAGTGCGCTAACCAATGTGCCACCACTCCACCCCTCTGTTGTATCGTACACAGGCTTATTTGATTTCTGACAACATTTTAAGTAGATTTTAGATGCACAGTACGCAATTTTCTTGCAGTTATATATGATGATCCAGTTTACCTGGGGTGCGGTGATAGTGAAACGAGCACAATTATGGTTTAGTTCATATTTTGTCCTTCAGTTTTGTTGGACACTTTTGCTGTGAAGTGTGAGTTGTGGAGCGACACTGGGTTTCGTAACGAGGACCCCCTGCACACTGGCACAATGTATTGCGCTAACAAAGAGCTGCGTGAAACGAAACATCACAGATATTTGACTCCCAACGTTTTAAATATTTTAGAAATGGTCTTTAGCTTGTTCTCGACCGCCTTGTTAGAAGATAGTCGTTTGCTATGGGCAAGTCCAAACATTATTTTTAAGGCACACTCAATAATTGAGTCCCATTCTGGTGGCATCTGTGAATAACATCAAATCCACTGCAGTAGGAATCGAGAGTCGATCCTAGAAGGGAATCTATTCTCAATATCGTTAATATTGAGTTTGGTTTTAATCAAATCCAAAAATCACGGAATCGGCCATCCCTACCAAATAGTATTAATCATTTATAAGCAGGAGGATCCGACCTATGCTGTTGTGAAACTCCCACATAGTGTGGGTACCTCTTTTGCATAATCCCTAAATTTAGAGAGGTAATAACAATCAAATGGTGTTGTTTAAAAAAAAAATCAACAACTGCATGCTTGTTTAACACGTAGGCTTTCGCGTCCAATATCATCCATAATACAGGTTTCTTGGGTTAGATCGCGTAAATAACATGCAGTTTGCCCGTGGCAACTGCATGTTTGTGGAGAACTGCATGTTTGCCACAGGACGCACATAGCACGGCCGCCAAACAAGTTAGCCACCACTGTGGGTGGTAATAACTTTCTAAAGCATTCCCATTGTTTTATGTCACAAGCACACGATATGAGCATTCGCCTCAACACGCCAGCGGCGCTCAAGCTAGCTTCACGACGCTACTGCGTTATTACTTACTCCTCAGAAGCTTCATCATCTGTCGCCTAAAGTCGTGCGTGGGACTGACTGGAGGCCGTGCCGATTGATGGGCGCGTGGTAGCCAGAGGAGTGTGTCGGCAGCCTGCCTGGGAACACGCGGCCCACCGCGATCCCATGTGGTCACTGATTAATGCCCCCTCTCAGTCAGCCACATAAAAGTGGTCAGACTTTGTGCCACTTATAGATGGATGACCTCCCCGCCGCTCTCCTCCCCCATGCACCTCGGCTTGCAGCAGGGAGAGACCCATTGTCCCCCGTGTTTGTTTATTTCCCACTACCCCACATCTGCCGCACTAATTTTTTGGGGTAGCTCTCCCCTGCTCTCGGAATAGCGATTGATGAGCCCGAAGAGCACCGGAGAATTGTTAACGCAGAGGGGAGTGCTGGGCATTACAGGCAGCGGCGTTTGCATTAAGCGTGGCTGTGCAATTAATGCGAGCCCTCTTTGACCCTGACTGCTAATTTGTGATGTGCTTATATGATTTTGTATTGCACACAATTGTTTTGTTGAAAATATTTTCTCGTTGAATTAAGTTCAAATATTTCCCTCCTTACATAACTGGATAATATCTATACGGGACATTGTATAAAATATATAGCTTTTATATTGTACTGTGGAGTAAAGGTCACAAATGGTAATCACTGTATTGCTGTTTATATGCTGTTAGTAACAGATGGGAAAATTGCTGTGTCCTTAGCGACCCTTGTCGGCCACTGATGAGTTTTGTGAAATGTGTAACTCTTGCTCTCACTTGTGGATTACCATACTGTGTATGTAATGAAGAATCTATGACCACAGTAATTTTCATGGGACAAATTATTCACTGCCGCTCCAAATTCGTGAATATGGTATTGTATTTGAATGAAGAAATATATTGCACTCAATGATTTTGCGGTCATATTGAGTTTCCTTTCTCGTCTTATGATAAACCATTACTCCCTCTTTTATTGTGGACATCGGGAAAAATAAATCCCACTTCACATTGGTACTACGTTCAGTGGATATGGTTAATATATTTGGGTATTGAAACAACATTTATATATTTTAGAAATTACCTACTTGTGTTTAGAATGTCCATCGATGCACAATTTATTCACTGTCGCTGCCCTCTCTGCCTGTGAGGTCTGGAATAGATTGATGAATGGGAAGGCTGATTGTTGTGTCACGGAGCAATCAGGCGGCTTGTAGTTTGGGTCCTTCGTGGGGGTTCGGCCAAACCTACATTGTTTCCGCTTGTGCGATTCTATCCATCATTAATTAAAACTGAAAAGCCCACGTATCTGATTCTATTTTAAATTGCACTATCAACATATAAATTCAAATAAATTTAAAAGGACAAGAGAGTCATAGATACCCATTGCAAGTTAAGGCCAACTAAACCAAATATGCCAAATTGTGCACTCTAAAAACATTTGTCATTATGCTAAAGCAACGAAACGAAACAAGTCGTGCATGATTCACAAAAATCGCCAATATTGTAATTTCTCAGCATGTCTGTGTGAAGGAATCATAGACAGTGGCAATGATGTCTAGCAATATCTGACTCTGAAACGCAGGCCAGAGTGCACAGTAACAATCACCATTACAGAACTCTAATTGGGAATCCATTGCGCTGGAGCTTTTTGAGTTAATATACCTCAACATTTCAATCTCCAGAGGAGATCTATTTTACATTTAAATGCTGGCCGATAAGCCCACTTATGCAGCCACCGTTACATGCTACATATACTTTACAGTAATAGTTAATACCTTTACATTGTGGGTAGCACAAGACAGTGCTGCCCACAATCAATCTATGCTCTCCACCTTCACCAACCGGTACTGACCAGGGTGTTGAAGTTCTGTATTGTCAAATAAAGCCCTATGACGCACACGGTGCGGGGAGGCCCTCATCTAGCAGTGGATTGATAAAAAAGGACCATATATGCCCATTAATACGATATGCATGAGGATATGTAATATGCTTTGCAATTGAATGTGATGTGCCGTGTAAAAGGATAGAGTACAAAACTTTCATCACACAGCTTCTTGACAATGACATCTGTTGCTGAGGGCAAGTGCGGAATATGATTATGACTTTGCTGATTTTTAAATGCACGATCTGCTATTTCACCGGCACGATCACTGACGGTACATCGTTTGAAACCCTGAGTGACAAAAGAGAAACAACCTGGCAGGGAGCGGCTCGGAAATGAGACACTGCATGGCCCCCCACCCTGCCCCGGGTTGGTTCATTTAACTTCTCAAACCTGCCCCTAGCAGGTGTCGTCCAGCTGCGGAAGATAATTATAATCGTCTGTGCCTCTGCACCTCTTGTGTTAGCTCGAGAACAGAATGTGTTAAAATAAAAATAAAAAATCAAGGTAAGCGTTGTGGGGTTTTCTTGTTGTTGTTGCTGTTTGTGAACGTTGATATCTGGGCCCGAGACCATCTGCCTTGGTGCTCATGAGAACGATTTTCTTCCTTCAAGTGGAACTCGGGCACAGCCACGTGGCCACTGCGAGCGAATTGAGAGCATGTTTCTTATAGGGGTTTGTCTCGGTTATATTGCATCCATGTACCTACCCTGTGCACGTACAGGACTGCACAATGTCCGGCACAGGGGTTTAAAAGGCTATTGGAGACTTGGTCAGGTTTTCAACAAGTTTGACATTCGCATGAATAAAATTTTTTCGTTCACGAGTAATTCATGACCCAGGGATTTTAGTTATTAAAACTAACAACATTGAAGGGATACAGTATATACCACAAGTATATATTTTGTACAATTATACTGTCGTGTCAAAAAATACAGTTTTGTTTCAGATATAATTTGCCACTCATGATGGTCGTGGCCGGGAATATAACTCAGAGATAGATGGGTTCACAGCGCAGTGCCACTCCCATTGTTCATTTGTAAAATATTTCATACATATTAGATATACAGTACGCACAGTACATTATTTTAATTGTGAGCAACATAACGGAGTGCTGCTTCCCATTACTGTAAAATAAAAAGCAGCATTCTAGTCAAGAAGAGGGGTGTGTGAGCATGGTTTCACGATTATTATTATTATTATTCACCCTGTACCAAATTAGCGCATTAATAGTTAACAAGGATCCATCTCTACGGGATTCTAATTCTAATGTTAATAGGATACATATGTTCCTGCCTTCCCAGGGTTCTTGTTCAATACACAGAGGATTTGCTAGCGCATAAAAAGGTCGCTCTGATCCATTCATCCTCTATGGGAAGGCTAAACGATTCTCTGGTTACGCTTTGACCCAACAGTAAAAGGTCAATCCTCCTTAGAGCGCACGGTCCCCAATGATCACTGCTCTGTTGCAGCTGGTTGTGTGCAGCAGTTAGTGATCACGAGTGCAGTGCTCTATACGGCCACAATTTTTCAGTCAAAGGATATGAATGTGTGTGTATTCGGCACATGTCTTTAACCACCCATCAACGCTGTGCAGATATCACCAGCACCCATGTGTGAATGTCATCGGCCTTATAATATAGAAACATCGAATAGGCTGAAGTTTTAGCTCTCCATGGAAGGCCCTTTGCTCTAAAAGTCAGATTTTTATTATTTGTTTTATTGTTTTTGACATTATTTTGTGACCTCCCCTTATAAGTGCAATGTAATAATGAATTTAGTGAGGGTTCTTGTGTACTATGTATTTTCATTTGACAGATTATTAGCAATTGATAGACTAGTTTGGTTTGCACATGTTTCGTGTGCTCTTGTGTCTATTCTCATCATGGGACTTTGTGATCTTTGTCACTTGATATTGACAACAATGAATCCGAAACAAAGTGACAGTTCTCATGAAAATATGCTAATGACGTGTCCGCTATATTTACAAGCAAAATATGCGTTATCTTTCAGCTTTGAAGAAAGTAATTACGAGACATTCACAGTATGGCATATTCTTTGGGTCTTTCGGTAACGCCACGTAGATAGAAACATAATAAAATAAAAAATAATAACAATATCACGACGTTTCGATCACAACAATCGTCACCAGGTGAAAAATATAGCGGGACAGCTGCTGAGGCAGGAAAAAAATATATACACATATATTGTTATGATTTAATTTTATTATTTTTCTATCTACGTGGCTTAAAGCTTTCGTGCAGTCACGAAAGCTTTAAGTCAAGTATGGCATTCATTGTACGACTCAGAATAATATCAGCATTGATTTATTTCAACGAATTGTCTTTATTATAAACAGTGCATAATGCTCTTTGAGGTTCCCTCCTCCCTCCCCAGTAATGCAAAATATTTTTCATTTTATGGAGTGAACAAGTGCCAAATACTTTAGTCGCGTTATATGTGCACTTTCAACTGGCTGGCATTTGAATGCGTAATAAGGCCATCCGTGGATGACCTAAAACTGTGGGGGGCAGCGTGGAAGTGGGAAATTAAAACAGCAATACCCAGGAATGTAAAGCGTTTTTGTTCAAATACCATACATCGCCGTGCACTTCTTCTATCGTATGGATTATTAACAGCGGATTAAATATGTAATTTTAGATTATTTTTTTATCCACTCAATTGTTTATTCAGAAGCAGAGTGGATTATGTCCATTCCTCCTTTAAAGGAGTGAAGAGAGCAGCTGTTTACAACACGTGATGGTCGATGGTGTGGGATTCGTGGCCGCACTCGCAGGCCACCGAATCTTTGATGCGTCATTTTGTGCATCAGGTGGCCGTATGGGCCATGGCCGGTGCTGATTCGGTTGATGGTCGAACATTGGCGGTGTGGAAGGTTGAAACCGGGAGGTTCGACGGTATGGCTTTGCAGTACAAGACGCTGGGTACAGGCACACCCCTTGTGAGCAAGGCCACCTGTGTTTATATGCGAAGTGTCCACCACCGGTGTAAAATAAGCAGATATTGCTTATATCAGAACTGTGCTTATATAAGATGCGTGTATATACAGCTTCCGCTGTTATTATGAGTGTGTTTATTTGCTATTGTTATGATTGCAGACGGTATGCTGCACTTCGCATGAGTGCGATGGAAGGTCATTGCTTGATTTGCTCTCCAGTCGTCGCGGTGCTTGTGAATGTGAGTGTATAGTGCACAAGCATCATTAACGCCACCAGACAAGAGTGATTGATTGATTGTACATTAAGTTACAATGTTGAACGTAGATGACAGATGGGTGAAAAAAAAACATCCACAGAGATGCATTATCTCCCGAGTCCTTTTAATAATTTTAGCCAACGGTCCTGGACTTCATTTCGAGAGTTCATTTCCTTTTCCCCTGTCACCCGTTATCCTCCGATACCCTTCCCTTACACACAAAGTTTTGATGGCCACGGTAAATACGTGGGGTTATGCATTGCTTTTTTTTAATGTTTTCTCTCGAGTGATTTTTGCATAGCGTGCGTGACAGCTCACAGCTGCCAGCTGCTCTTTACCTGGTCAACAGTCTGCATGACGCAACAACAACAAAAGAGGGCAAACAATGAGCTACCAAAAAAAAATCGTTACCATTGCTGAATCTGTGCCTCCTTCGCACGTGTCCCATGTGTGTGTGTTTGTGTGTGTGTGCTCTCCTTGGACCGGAAATGAAATTTATGTGTACGAATTTATTGTTCCATTGTTTATTTATTTTAACAGGAAAGGGTCCTTTTTTTTTAGGTAACGGTAAAAAAAAAGAAATTCAACCCGCGCACAATGGCGTCACCTGCAAAAGCGGGCTTTTGTGTTGCTGCCAATGATTCTGGGACGTTTAAAACGAGACGCGCTTCTCGCTGCTCTCTAATGTCGCGATTGTGAGGCAACGGTTGGTCACAAGCACCGTCTGCCAATTCAACCGCAGAAACAGCAGGTATTCGTGCAGCAGCTTGTATCTTCGGAGCAAAGTGGTTTTGTTGTAAACACGTATGAACCCGGCAGCACGAACGGGAATTTGCTCGGCTAAATGCGTGTGAAAACGCGGCAACAAGCACTGTCTCCTGCTGTCGCAGAAAAGTCGAGATGTCAGTGGAACGCATTTCACATTCAATTTAACGTTACCCTGAAATGACCCTTGTCACATGAGACGCTTTAGAAACTGAAAGGGGAGCAACGTGGTTTTTTTTACAAGGGATTTTTTTTATCTTAAAAAATTCGGGATTTTTTAATGACATTTTTTGAGGTGAATATGAATATGCATTTTTGTTGTTGTTGTTGTATTAACTGTGGAGACATTTTATGTTGCGTCGTTAAATGAAACACGTGTGGAACGTGTATGTAATTACTTCGGACGTTACACAAAAGAACACGTGGTCCATAATTTGATTCCTTTCGTAGTTGATTTTTTTTAAAGTCATGTTTTGTTGTAAATCTGCAGTGGGTAACTGTTCTGTGATATGAACGTTCAATTTCCACCTTTAGCTCAGCGCTGGCTTTCGCTCAAAACACGAGCCACCGTCCCCTGCTCATTCATTTGAGCGACTCGGCGGTGGGGGGGGGGGGAGGACGAGGTGGGGGGGGGGTTAAATCGATGTGGGAGAATTGGAATGGGAGGTGAAGTGTGCCACCAAGCAAGGAGGAGGCAAGAGAGCAAAATGCCACTTGCGTGCGAGCTTCCCCCCCCCTAGGGCAAGCGACTGTGCCCTCCAGGTGGCGAGCGTGGAGTGCACGGGCAGCGTCTCTCCTCGGCAGCACGCGGCACCTTGTGGCGGCCGCGCTGATCGGAGCGCTCTCACCAACTCTGCACACTTGACAATAACGCTGCCACACGCAGAACAACACGGGACAGTATGCTGTGTAAAGTAGGCGATGTTTCTATGAAGAAGAGCAAGGGCAATTGCCCCCCACGTCACCTATTGTATACTTATGTTATTCCTCTTACGGCAGTGATATTGGCGAATGTTGTTGAGATTTTGCTGTTTGTGCTTATGCACCACTGCCGAAGCCGTATTTAATGATAATAATGAAAGGATTCTTGCCAAGGTCCAGGGTCACTTCGCACCTCCGATTAGTACGGTTGCCTACGTGCGGTGCGAAAGAAGTTCAACATACACACCTCGGGAAAATAAAATATCTGTCTCACCCCACCGCACCCCCACCCCGCCCCCAACGCTGTTGCTTTCATTGATCACGCAATTACCAGTCACCTTAAGCAAAGATCATGATCACCCATAGCCAAGTTGCACTCTGTTTACATGTTCCTCGGTAACACACGGGTTAACCCGAAATGATAGTGGGACGGTTGTACATTCTGCGTCAGCCGGCACGTGTTCTTTTGCTGTGACACGCACATACGGGAGGTTGAGTGGCAACGCGATGATCAACACTCTGCGTTTTGCAACTCGCAAACCTGAGTTTTATTCCCAGGCACAGCTGGCATCAGTAGCAAGTGATGTCTAAGTTGGTCCTGGGGCCCCCTTCACGAATATGGTGAAGTATGGCATAACAACCCCCATGACTGACAGCATTGGGAGTCCTTCGTCAGCGGATTGCCAAAGTGCTGTCAATTGTTTTTAATAATTGCTAGGAACGTGCACGTCCTATTCTATTCTATTTAGTATTTATTATATTTAGTCCTTTTGACGTGAACGTCTGTCAGTCCCTACAGCCAGCCAGCAAACACTTCTGGAAAACATTGTGTATGTACATATGACAGCATATCAGTCCATGTATATATTGGTGCTATACACCATTGCCACCATCATTTGCAAATGTTCAATTGACTCATTGGAAAATGCCTCCGAAGTTTGTTTAGGATATTAGATATTGTATACATGATAGGAGTCCTTTTTGACATAAAACAATCTATTTTGTCAAATATAAGCTTTGCACAGCCCGTCGGAGCTTTAGTCTCATGCATCTCTACACTCGGGATGTGTTCCTGATTTTTGAATTATTCCAAATAAAAGATAAAGGTCAGGCTTTGATACGAAATTTGTGTGATATGAGGAATAAAAAAATGTTTCAGATCGTTCCGAAAGCGTGATGTCACATGCAGGTGACGTCACTTCTATGCTCGCCTAAAGTGCTGTGACGTGGGGTCATTTGGACGATACGTTATGTCACTTTTTCTTCAATGATTAAAATCTAAAAATGTGTTCTTTTAAATTATTTTTACTCGTGGTGCGTTACGCTTAATATTGAAAAATCATTATTAACATTTAAAATTATTTCAATAATTACATTTGTTGTGTAAAGCATGAAATGTATAAGAATGTACAGGTACCCCTCGATTTACGAACGTTCGGTTTACGAAATTTCTCGTTCACGCAATTGACAAATTACGGAACATTTTTTGATGAGCTTAATCGAATTTACGCTTTAACGAAATTTCACACGGCACGCGCCATGAAATCAAACAAAAAGCACCCCGGGAGGATGCCGTCATTCATCTGCGGCAGCGTCAAGGTATCCCTACAGTGTAACGGCAAAGCCTCCACGTCACCTTTACAGTCATTCCAACAGCAATATCTTTTAGTGAGTTGCCTGCATATTTTAATTGTTTCTTTAAAATTAATGATCAATCCATTTAATATTTACGTTCTTTATTTTTTCTGGAAAGTGATACAGGTGTGTATTTTTAGGTTAGGAGTAGAGTTGGAATGACTGTCCGAAACACATCCCGAATTCTTTGTATTAAAATAATGGGAAAATCCATTCCAATTTACGAAATTTAATTTCACGCGTGTTTTTTTGAAGAACCAATCTCTTTGTAAATCGAGGGATACCTGTAATACATTTGATCCGAAAATACGAAATGAAATCTGCAATAGACCTTAACAAAAAAAATCGCATATTACGAAAAAATAAAATCCCAAAATTATTCCTGCGATAAATAAACGATGATAATGATGATCTAGTAACAGGTGTCTGCAACTAACAAATCCCTAAACAAACGCGTTTTTCAAATGGCTTAGGTAGGCTCATCTGGGCATGAGATGTACCGTTTTCTACAAGTGCTGCTTCCTTTGGGACTCTATTAGGCATGTAAAGGTTGCGTGCACGTTAACCAGTTCACCCACGGTACATCTGTCATGTTGGCGCTGCCAGCTGTCTTTGCTTATCCAGCGAGCGGTGAAAATTGACATTTGTAAGCCCATAATACCACATCGCTGTACAGTGCTATTTGTATTTCTTAAGAACAGAGGGAGCAGCGAAGGGTGACGTTTAATTGCTCTCGAGTCAAAGTGTCTCCCTGCTTAAATGGGAAGTGGAGCTTTTCTTTTTTTGGCGTCACCGAACCAGTGGTGGAAATTCCTCACTCCCAAGGTGAGGCTGTTAGGAGAAGTAAGCAGGATTGGACAGGGCATGTTGCTATGAAGGATGATGGCCGGTGGTCGAGACTAATCAGAGTGGCAGCCAAAGGTAGATAATTTGCAAATTGAGTAATGAAAACAGCTCGTACGCAGAAGTTTTATGGATTGTAACAACCGGAGATTGGCAGAGATGGGGACGGCTTGGGGAGGCCTTCATCCAGCAGAGGTTAGATCATGGTTGATGATAATAATAGCGACACCTGCCTCGCCATAAGATGATCACTGTTGACTTTCCACAAATCAATTTCAAGTGTACAGTTGACACAAAACAGTTCATTGACGCATCGATTAAAATATGTTCGTATGCTCGTGATACATACATATACAGTAGGTTTGTGTGAGAATCAATCATTTACGCGTTATGAAAATTACATGCAGATGATATGCTTATATTGCGTGTAGACTAATGGAGTGGACAAAATAGTACCAACGAGACAGAACAAAATTGTGAAATAATAGAAACGAGATGTAAATTAATCGAATCGTGACCCCAAATGGTGACCAATTTGAATCACAAGGGTGGGTGAGAATCATTACCTATGCCCCATGTCTCCATAGACACCTTGCAAGATACTTTCTGGGATGAGTTTTTGTAGTCCCCCACTACCTCTAGAGGAACTGCTGATTTGATATAAAACGCATTAACACGTGCTCTACTTATACTGGACCACACTGGGCTGCATCCTTTTCAGAAACGTTTGGGAACATGATCGACCTACATAAATACAATATGTTTTGTGATGCTGCATTGGCAGTGGTGCATAGGCACAATAAAACAACTCAACAGATGTATCAATAACACTGCCCTAAAAGAGAGATATTTCTTCTATGAATAAGGGTCATTGCCCAAAACGTCACCTTTTACAGATACATTATATGTCTTTTTAGGACAGTGTTATTGACAAATGTGTTGAGTTTTTGTTATCCACGAGTACATGACACCATTTGCTGAATCCTCAGTGCCCGACCATAAGGGTTACATTTCATCCATGTGATGTCATGCCCAGAAATGCATTTAACAAGTGCCTTTGACCTGCCCGCCCCACCCCGAATCAAAAAGTGCGTTTAAAAAAAAGAGAAAATGTCAGATATAATTCATGCTCCTTCGCTTGGTCATTGTTCCGGCTGAGGCCATGCGCGGCGTATGAGCTTGGAGCTGGCTTTTGTGTGGGTTGACTCGGTTAAATCTATTAGCCGCAGCTGACACGGAGAACCCACGCTGATGTGTTTGCTCTACACGGTGGCATTTAAAATAAGCCCTGTAGCAGAATGGAGCGATGAAGCAGATCAACTCGAGAGCTTCGCAGCCACCGCATCAATCACCTTGGCTGTCTGCGGTAATCAGTAAAAACACAGCAGGCCAGTTACCATCAAGTAGTGCTCTTTGTAAAGCAGAAAAAAAGCAATTTATTTATTTCCGCTTTTACACTCATTGTCAATGCATCAATCATCAGTGAAATGAATCAGAAAGGTCATATAGTGCTTCTTGCATTGTAATTAAATAAAATTCAGAGATACAAAAAATATATGTTCAGAATTTTAGAATTGTGTTCTGGTTTTGATCAGTCGGCTAAATACCGAATGTACGTATGTATGTGCATTCTTGATAACACCGGTGGATGATGGCCTCCTCGAGCCGTGTTAATTATCATAGTTGTTTGACCATACTTCACCACGGCTGGTTAGTGCGGGTTGGTGACAGGGTGGTCAAGGACTCATTCAGATATCACTTTCCACTGGGGTTCGCAGTGGCCAGGAATTGAACCCAGGTAGCTAGGCTTGTAACACAGAATGCTAACCACGACGTGACACTTGATCAATTAAAAACCCAGAGGCATTGTTAAATATTTAATCAGAACCCCCGACTTGTTAACCTGTTCAGTGCGGGCATGTTTAACCAGCGTGGCATTGATCACCCACAAAAACAAAATGAACGAAAAAAATGATCGATTAAAATGTGTTTGCTCAGACTTATCGATCGCCTGAGTGTCAGGGATAAATGTTTCTCTAAAAGGTCTGGACCTTCACACTGGCCCTGGTGAGCACTTATTTTTTTTTGCTGCTGCTTTGCTGCTGCCACCCTCCCCAACAGCAGCTTCCTCCGACCGTCCCGGAGTTGTGCGTGCCGCATGTCCCCCTTGTTGTGAAGCACTCGGTGGGGGAGCTTCGTGTTTGCCGCACGTTGGCGTTCTCAACTGCACCCCCCCCCCACGTCCGTAGCTCTCATACCAAACAACTATTCTCCTTTTTAAAAGAAAAAAAAATGTCCTACATTTGCTATTTGCATTGTCGCTCACGTCAAAAGTCTGGACGAGTTTCCCTTTTTTTGGTCATGAAAAGAGAGAGAGGGGTGGGAGGGGAGGAGGGGGAGTGTGAAAGAGGGGAAAAGAGGCAGGGTTGGGGTATGGGGCGAAGTAAGTGAGTGGCTACAGAGGGACAAAGGCAGAGGGAGAGAGACAGTTCTGTTTTAATAGCCAGCAGGTTAAGAATTGGCCATGAGCCAAAACGAGTGTATAGAGATTGACAGAGGCTGCAACACAAATAAGCAATCGGGTAACCAAGTAATCGTGCTAAGGCACGATTCTAGAATTTGGAGAGAGTGTTGTCCGCCCTGCGTTTTATTGGTACGTGTGCCAGGTGCGGCTAATAAAACTCTGGTGGAACACATTCGTTCACATTTACTCTTCAGTCACCTCAAATACCTTACTCCCACACGCCCCATGATCGATAAGACATTGTTTTCGAAAGTGAAGAAAACTGCAAATGTAAAAAAAAGGCTGTAACATTTTTTTTAAAAGAGAAGGGCAGCATTCTAGGCTAATGTCTTGTACGTTATCAGATAGCAAACTGACAGTAGACCCCCAATTGAACAAACATTGGCCCAATGCAGCAAGTCCACTCGGTTATCAGTGATTGATTAATTCACACATTGCAGAGAGTTGAAGGGCTTGCTTGTAATTAAGTTTTATGCAGCTCAGTGTACAGCCCTGTGTCAATCCACTTCTTCTGAGGTCGATGTAGAGCAACAACTGTAATTTTAATTTTGATTTGAAGCTTTCGTGACTGCAGGAATCCATACTCTTTGGGTCTTTATTTTATTTTATACCCACGTGACTTTACCGAAAGAACCAAAGAGCAACTATAATTTTGGTTTAACACGTCGGCTTTCGCGACCAATATTATCCAAAATAAAGTGGTGGTGGTGGGTTGGGTTTGGTTAGATCGCGTAAATACTTTACACTGTGGGGCAGTGCGGGTTGGTGACGGACACCCAGGATCGATGCAGCTATCACTCATCACTGATCAGCTATGCCTGGGAATCGAATTCCTGTGGTTGGGTTTTGAGCATCGTGCACTTACCACCACGCAATCGCTGCACGGCCCTATAGAATGTGATGGGCGGCTAAATACAATAATTAAGATGTGTCTGTCGTTATAATAAACCACTCGGCGGGCATTGCAAACTTTTGGAGGTGACTCGTGAGCGTTGACTCGCACACGAGAGCACTCGGGATTAATCGTCTCATTTTTTGTCGTGATGATCCGGTGTTTCTCAAAAAGGGCCCCCCCCCCCTGCTCTTCACAGCTTGAAATGATGTTTCCCTAATACCAGTCTGAGACGCGTGATATGCGCCTCCGCCTGATTAATTAGCGGAGGGTTACGGCAGTCTTTTAGCGCCACTGTGCCATTGTTGGATTACGAAGGATTTTACACGGAACCATAATGTAATTTTACGTTACTTGAACGGCATGGGTAGGAAGACACCTGCGGTCATTCCAAACGCAGTGACGGGTTTCCAGTTCAGCTGGCTGATTGAAAAGCAAACGGCCTTTTCTAGGTCGTCACAACATCATTGTCAGCCGTGATCTATCCACCGCTGGATGAAAGCCTCCCTAAGCCGTCGCCATCCCTCACAGTCCGTCAATGCAGTAATCAATCCACCTCACAGGCTGGGTAAACGCAGTGAATGGTGGAAATAGGGGATGGTAACAGTGGATGGTAACGTTTAAAAGTGAAGTGGTTCGTGCAATGCAATAACCTAATTGGGAATTTAGGGAGGTTATTAGCAACAGCTTTTATTGAAGTCTTCACAATGAGAGCATATTTGTGCTATATGGAGGAAGTTATTACTGTATTTTTCAATCCTAGTTATAAGAAGGATTAGTCCCTACATTGTTGCTTTCATAGACTATTTATGGAATTCTTGACAGCTGCCTACAAATCCTTTTTTTCAGTTGCAGGTTCCAGTGTTTGCCCCATAATACCTTGGCAAGGGAATGCAATAATTGTCCTGTTGTCGAGTTATAAATGACATTGATTTCATTGTAAGCAGTGGCAGTTTTCAAACAATTACCTTTTGTTATTCGTTATTACGACCGAGTTAATTTATACAAGATATATTCCCCCCTCCCCCCCCCACAATTTCCCCACTGCTAAGTGCCTCTTTCGTACGTAACAACCAAACAAAGTTAATCGTAGAGGGCGGTTGCGTTCATGAAACATAAAACCACTATCCGAAATGCAAACCCCTTAGACTCACTTGTCAATCTTCCCAAAATTACTTTAACTACTTACGCAAAACTTAATAAGCCCTCCCCACCCCCACCTACCTCCCCCTTCTTTTTAATGTCCATGGCATCCCCATAAACGCTCGTTGCTACGAACAAAACGGGGGACAAACAGCGCCCGCCGTGTCACGAATACCAGCTCACTTAGCGGGTGACGCACGCGCGTGCGTGCCAATGCGTTTGTTTGCGGCCTTTCTCCGCCTATTTCATACCCCGACAACGGCACCTTTTATGTCACTTCTGCGATTAGGAACTGTGGGTGGGACCAAGCCGCCGCGTCTGTTTGCTTTGCTAACAGATTTCACGTGAAGGGGGAGGTGGTGGTGACTGTGATGGCACGCCGTCCTGGGGTAGGAGATGCAAGCTCCGCTGTGCCACCTTTGTGGCCAGACAAGCCCGAGCATGCAGCGATGCCCCACGTCACCTCATAGCTGCTGCCGCTGCTGCCGCTGCGAAGGGGGCGACTCAGGTATGCTCGGCTCGTGAGGCGTTGGCAGCCTGGCTAACCATGAGCCTGCTCAGAGTGCTGATTTTACAAACTGACACGGTGTGATAACGGCAATAATTATAATAATTTACGTTTATTTACCCTGCAAAGCCTCCCTGATTATGAAGACTTTTTTTTCGTGACAGTTGGGGTGTTTGGCCAATTTCATTAATGAGACCTCCCTTGGCAGTATCAAAATATGAGAATAGGTTTGACCTTTTCTGGCATAAAAGTTTTTGTTAAGATGTTAAAACACCAAACATAAACCTTTTGCAAGGAATCAAGTCTACATTAACCACACATACTTGTGGTGAACATGCAAACAAAAACATGCTCTGATAATTTACATTATGAGACCTCCTTTGCCAGTAACAAGATAGAGTAATAAGTTATACCCTTTTAACTGGCACAAAAACTGACACCTTTATTCAAGGCATCATGTTTGCAATAACCACAACACAAGCAGTCAAAATGCAAACAAAAGAGAACTCTGATTTGAGTTGTACGCCTTTTGGCGTCTTCTGGTCCAACACCAGTGGAGACTAGGCTCTAAAAAAAGCTGTCTCGGGTGTGGACCAATCAAATTCAAGGACAGTGCATATTATTGTCAGAGTTCTCTTTTGTTTGCATTTTGACTGCTTGTGTTGTGGTTATTGCAAACATGATGCCTTGAATAAAGGTGTCAGTTTTTGTGCCAGTTAAAAGGGTAAAACCTATTACTATGCTCTGATAATATATGCATTGTCTTTGAAACTGATTGGTCCACACCAGAGACAGCTTTCTTTCTAGCCTAGTCTCAAACCGGTGTCAGACCAGAGGACGCCAAAGGCGAACAGCACAAAGACAATGCCACTAGCAGGGTACTATCAGGGTACCCCGAGCTATAAATGCCCTGATAGTGGCATTGTCTTTGTGCTGTTCGCCTTCTGGCGTCCTCTGGTCTGACACTGTTTGAGACTAGGCGCTAAAGAAAGCTGTCTCTGGTGTGGACCAATCAGTTTGTGTGGTTAACGCACACGTGATTCCTTGCAAAAATTTTGTGTTTGGTGTTTTAACATCTTAACACAAACTGTTTCATTGCCAGAAAGGGTAAAACCTATTGTTATATTTATTCATAAGTGTTTACTATGTATGAGGAACCTGGAGTATGCGTGAGAAAAGTCATGCATTTAAGGAGCATAACATTCAAAGCTCCACACAGATGTAATTGATTCATGACTGTACTGCCGACTCGTGGCCACCTTGTAACCCAATCCTACAACACCGAGAATTCCCCGGTAGTCACCTCTTAAAGTTACTCGCCAAGTTCCACTCTGCTTCGATTCCCAGATCTGACAAGATTGGGTGCGTTCAGGATGATTTGCTCGTAGGCGGTTGTACATTGTAGGATGTCCAATTTGCATGCTCATTCTAAACCCCGTTCACCCATGCCCCTTATAACCCTTTGGTTCCTCCCCTCGCTCCAGCATCCCAGCTCTCTGCGCTGCCACTCCCCCTCCCCTTTGCCCGAATTGTATTCCCACACTTTGCCCTACCCTTCAATGGACAAGAAACTCCATTTGCATAGTGTTTCCCGAAAACCAGAGCTGTATATATGTCAATTCAGAACTCTGCTGTTCAGAAAAGTAGATTTATCTTATTGTGATTTACTTTTACATCTGCATTTCTTTACTTAGTACACAGTCTGTTCCGTGTCGCTGACACATTGGGCAGCCCAACTGCCTCCACTTGTCACAGTCTTGTGCCATCAGTCAGTGCCTCGTGGATATAAATACAGATTTGGGATGCATGAATGGATTGTGCGATGGTTAGAGTGCTCGACTCACAATCGGAGGGTTGTAAGTTTGAATCCTGATCAGGAGTCAAATCAGCCTATCGTCCATCTGGAGTCGTTAAAATAAATAACACTTCGAAGGAAATGAATAGCAGTTGTTCTATGGTGAATAGGGCCCCCACCAATGGAATGTGGAGTTTACAAAACTTATTCAGGGCCGCCAAAGGACCACTGCTCTACCCTCAATAAATACCAATTCGTTACCCGGGAACGCTTCACTGAGTCTCACGACTCGTTCACAGGAGGATCCTGCATTGGGATTGTTTGGTCTTTTTCCATGAATGAGAGTGTAGGGAGAATCCAGAGCATGAGGGGATAACATTCAAAGCTCTGCCGCAAGTATATTTAATCCAAGGACTCAATTCAGTGAGTGGATCAAATCTATCTGTGGACCCCACCCATGGCTGTACTGCCTCCTCCTGTCACCTCGCAACCCTCTTAACCCTCTGCCTACATCCGTTAGTTTGCACCGGTGGTCACCCATCCAAGCATGAACCATGCTCAGTCCAGCTAAGCCCCTAAGGCACAGTTTGGGTGATTGCGATGTCGGAAGACAATGATATTGTTTTGTTTCACATGGATGTATGTAGTCATTTTCCACGTAAATAGCAGTAATCACAGAAATTGAATTTCCTTGTGGAAGCAATTTGACACTATAGGAGCATTCTGTATGCCATTCGTAAAAATCTTGAGAGACTATATTTCGTGAAGAATGTATCACCGTACCTCAACTCACGTCACAGTACACCTCATCAGCAGGGTGCACTTCGTCACCATGGACCGCCTCTTCACCACAGAGTGCCTCATCACCAGAGTGCATCTCGTTACCACAATCTACCTCTTTACCACAAGTGCACCTCATCGCCACAGTAGTACACATCGCCAGCCCAGTGCACCTCATCCTCCACAGTAGTACACATCGCCAGCCCAGTGCACCTCATCCTCCACAGTAGTACACGTCGCCAGCCCAGTGCACCTCATCCTCCACAGTAGTACACGTCGCCAGCCCAGTGCACCTCATCGCGCTGCGTCTGAACGATTTTACTTTCTGCGGGATTTTCTGCTTGGTTAATGTTAATTAGAGCGGCTGCCCCGGGCGCGCGCTCGGTATGCGCCAGCGACGCTCCGAGGGGTGAGCGCGGCACCGCATGCGTCACCCGCTGCCCGCGGGGGGCCTTGGCCACGACGCAGATTTGCAGCCCCGGGTAACCGCAGCTCCATGCCCTCGGCGGCGTGTGGGGAGGGGTGGCGATTTTTTTTTTTAAACCAACTTCGAGAGCTAGTTGGTGCAACTTTGTTGACTTGAACGGTGGAAATGTGGTGTTTGCACCCAGCAAATTGGGTGTCGCAAACAGTTTCTGCAGTGGTGAGTTTGGCTGGCTGCATTCTGCATGAATGTCCCAGTAATTCGACATTACCGGGCATTTATTGATATGTTTGTAGTAATGTGTGAAACAAAAGTATATATTTTGATGTTCCGTATCATTTACACTCAGGGTGGAGTGGTGACGCAGTGGTTAACTCACTGCGCTATGAACACAATGATGACCTGAGTTTGTTTCTAAGACAATATCACTGGCGAGTGACATTTGATATCTGAAGCTGTTCTGTGCGCCCTCTCCTTCACCAGCCCACACTGACCAGCATGGTGACGTATGGCCAATATAATGTCCATGTCCGATACAGCATTGGAAGGCCTTCATCCAGCAGTAGATTGACAAGGGCTGAAAATTGTTCATTTTAGTATTGCCACTGATAACATTTGAAGGCCGATCTCGAATGCACTTCATACGAGAGGTTGAAACGTAGAATTTGGTGCTATTGTTCTATTGTGAGTTTAAATTTATGACTACACCTTTGTGACTACACTTCTGCTCTTGCAAGCCTCAGTCCAATTGACGTTTCACTGGTTTTTGTCTTCCCTTAATCATGAACGTTGCAATCCACTCTGGAAATAAATAACCTTTATAAATTGAGCACAATGCAAACTGGAATTTATAATAAAACAAGGCAATTGATTACACAGGGAAATGTAAAATTGGCTTCACAAAACAGAGTTAAATTCCGTGTTTTAACGGCTGTTAAAAGTGATTTAAATAACATTGCAAAGGGTGCTCAGTATTTTGAAGAATATATATTTTTAGAATGTATTCATGAAAGGCGACGATTACATTATTTTGAAGAAAACTTTTTATTTTTTTGTCATATTTCGCTGGATCTATTTATATGTATTTACTTATATTAATTGATATAATGTTACTCTTTATTTATATATTAATTGATAGAATATTACTCTTTATTTATATATTAATTGACATTATATTACTCTTTATTTATATATTAATTGAATTGTTAGATTATGTATAATTTTTTTCATAATTTGCTTTTGAAAATGCAAACTTCATTACATGTTCATCCCATTCTCATTTGAATAACTTTAAACACTCATTAGGCAATGTTAATGCGGAATAAGGGCAAATAATTGCTGTTCAGTTACCAAAGCGCGTTTCCTCTAATCACCTTGGTCGTAAAACTGTATTCAGTGATGTCAACCTCCTCCGATGGTTTATTTCCCTTTCCAAGATTGCGTACCTGAAAGCTTGTACCTTGGCCTGAGCGAGAAGCCATGTTTAATCTCGGCCCACGCATGCTTTATAACTTGGCCCACTGCACATGATGAGAATACATGTCCAAAAGTGAGCATTATTTTCGAAAAGAGTATTCATGGAGAAGAGACTGATTCCCAAGCCCAATTCCATTACATGTAACAACATCCTGGTGGTGCTGGAAGTCCCAGGGCGAATGTTCAGTTAACATTTGCACCCGCCTCGAATGTGCGATATTCAATGAATTTATAATGGATAAGGATATTTCAGGGTGGAGCGGCTAACATCAGTGGCGAGTGATATTTCGTTGCCTCTCACCGCACCAACCCGCGCTGACCAGCGGAGTAAACAAAAAGTCAGTTAACTAATGTTCATTTATTCAGGATATTTACATGAAGACATTTTTGTTTTTTTTCCCATTAAACAGGTGATGGCATGGCATGACAAACTTTATGTGCTTCGATAGCGTTTGTACCGTATCGGCCTTCATAGGTGCTCAATAACCGCACTTGCCCCGAACAGTCTGTGAAAGGCTGTATGGAGGATCGTGTTGTATGTTTGTTGGAATACATTTAAGTATGTGCTGTATTTAGCATGGCGATTAAATGTGTAACAATTTGATTTTCTTTTTACCTTATTCAGGTCACATCGGAAGATGCACGTTATAATAACTCACCGTAGAGATAAATTGATAATAGGTTGCCCTAATTGGGGTTAATCAACGTGGTGCAAATGGCAGCGCCTCTTGTGGCTGCAGCTGTGACGCGAACCCACCGCACAACAATCGATACAAATTCTAAATATTGATTCTTGCACACGTGATTCGATGCATGTATTATGAACTTAAGAACCGATGTAGATTGATGAATCGATGTGTCAGCGTGTAAATGCATATGATGTGTGTTTTAAGCAGTGTCTGTGTACATGCGTAAATGGTTCACATCTATTATAGGCAGCTGTATGATGGACAGTTTATAGCAAACTGGTTTCTGAAAATGTGTTTCCACCACTGTCCACACATATACGATCAATCAGATCCTACAAAAGACAAATGAATTTCAGATACCATTATATCTGGCTTTTTCACATATCGATACAAGTTGTACAATATGAAACATATACAGAAATGATCAAAACCATTTATAGAGGTGCAACAGCTCCGCCAAGACTGCATGGAAAAGGTAGCTGAGTACAAATTGCGCTCTCACCAAGCCTATGACAAATATTCTGGAAACAGGGCTGGAGAAATACAGGCATGCAGAGAAAGGATTTAACATCTCAGGCCTGCTGCCAACATACTCCGAACAATAACCAATGGAAATGTACTGCAGGATATTATGAAAGTCGTATTCAAGTTTGGCAAAGAAAAATGCATTACAACGATGTGCGTAGATCATACTCTATGTAGGGTTAACACGTGCTCTGTCCTTACATAAACGTTTGAGTCCGTATATTATTGTCTAGATTTTTAATAACTGCGTCTGCAAATTTCTTCGGTAAAGGCGTGGCCCTGTAATTGCTCTGCACACACCACTGCTGGCAGAAGAGCCTCCACGAAGCGGTAGTTCTTAGAGAGCCCCTCTCGGTGATGTTTGTGGACTATTCTAGATTTAAAGCTTTCGTGACTGCAAGGATCCATACTCTTTGGTTCTATTGGGTAAAGTCACGTAAAGTCACGTTACTCCAGCGCTGTCCTCCAGACAGTCTCGTCCCTTCACCTGATGAAGGCCGCTTGTGTTGTGGCCGAAACGTCGTGATTTTTGTTATTTTATTTTTTTACCTACGTGACTTTACCCAATAGAACCAAAGAGTTTGTGGACTATTCTTTCACACCGGCCAGACAACTTGGAAGAGGCCAGAGTACTTGCACATTACCCCACCACACGTGACCTACCGATCGGCTAACTGTGCACATTTGTTATCTATATATGAAAAAAGCCACATATTTACACGCGTTTTGCATACGAGTCGGCTTTGCATTTTTTTTCTCAGCACATAAAAGTGTAACGCGTGCTCTTGATCACATGCGCACATATACAATGTACGTGCTCACGTGTACTTTCGTCTGTGTGTGTGTGTGCAGCCTTTACTCCTGTGGTGGGTTTGTTTTAGTGGTATATATATTTTATCATTAATAATTTTTACTCTTGGTCAGTAAATGTGAGAGCTTCACAGTGTCACTGAAAAGTAATAAAACGCTAATGCAAGTGCACAGCGTGTAACGTTCCTGATCCCGTGGTTAGAGCCCTCCTCACATTTCCGGTAGCCCACATTGCGTTTTACTGTTGCTTTTTATTGCTGTGGAAATGAACTTCTGGTCATACATTACCGCATGTTAAAATACAACACAGTTATGTCACGACTGCAGAGGGCAGTACAGCAACAACAAAAATAATCCGTTGTTGTACTGCACCACACTCCAACATCTTTGCTCCCCGCATTCACCAAAGCACGCTGACCAGCATGGTGAAGTATGGTCAAATAACCTGCATGGCGTGGGGAAGTGGATTGACACGAGGGATGTGTATGTACACGACCGATGTTGGTTCATACGGGAGCAGATTCACCTGACCTAATGTGGGATTTTGGACAGGAATTGTCACCAATAATATCCAAAACAAACGAGGGCAGGAGCATTTGTTGACTCAGAGGTGGTTCCATTTGATATGTGACCGTAGCTGAAGCGAGCACCATTCTCACAGCCATGCCTGTGACCACATGTTCATGCTCAGGAATATTGTAGGGGTGTGTACATGTACAGTACTGCCCTTTTGGCAATCCAACGCTGGATGAGGGCCTCCCTACACCGTGCAGATCCTGGGGTTATTTAATCATACATCGTCATGCTGGCCAGTAGGTTGTGAAGGAGTGAGGGAGGCAAAGACATTGGAAAATAGTACAGTAACAATTATTTATTCGTCGTGAGAATTTTGTGTAATTTTATTTTATTATTTTATTCTCATTCTACGTGACTTTACCGAAAGAACCAAAGAAGAAGAAAATTATTTATTCCACACTGTCCTACTCTATAGCCCACCACGAAGCCTCCCAGGAGCCTAATGCATGATGGTTACCAACTCAATCACCATCCAGATTGAACCCTGCTTAGATTCTGAGATCTGATGAGATCGGGCTTATTCCGGGTGATTTGGTCATAGGTGAAAGTGAATTCCGACTTCTCTTGGATCCACTTCGTTTACAGATATGGCAGCATGCACCTGTAGTCAAGCACTTAGTCCTGCACAAGAGACGTCCCATTGACAGGGCAGCAATGTGGCCAATATATAGGAGTACAGAGAATATGCTTTAATCTATCTGCATATATTTAATAATCTGTGGGTACTCTACTGTTTACCCTATACAGGCTAAATACCCAAGAAGAAAAATAGCTGAACATCCCAATACAAACCTTCCTGAGAGAGGCTCTGTGCGGCTTTAGTGGATAAAGGACATTGTAATTACTAAACTGGTAGGTTTAATTTTACAGAGCCTCTTTATTGGTTTCAAAAAGGAAAAGAGGCCACGATAATAATCGGTCACGATTTTTATTTTTAAAAGTGCGACTTTTTTTTTCAGACAGAACTTGTTGCGAGTAAAATAATTATATGATTTAACCTTGAAAAACACCATCATGAGTTTGGGTGGAGAGGGGGGGGAAGGCATAAGGATCCTGGGTGACTCAGGGGTGCAATGCACTGTGTCAGGGCACTGAGGAATCGCCTCTGTGAACCCGAGGTTGACTGCTGGGGCAAACAAGAAAAAAAAAGCAAAAGTGCTGTCCCAACGATGCAGAAGGGTTCTCATGTGTAGTGAGTTGAATCGTCTCAGCCCAGTCACCGATGATTGTGCTAACAAAAGAAAAACACTGTTTCCAAAAAAAGAGTGGCTGTTTGTGCTTGATTCCCAAAATACTCATCTCAGAGACGACACAAACGCCAAGAGATGCGCCGAAGAAAAGTGCCGGGCAACGCAGCAGGAGAAGATCCATTCATGCTGCAAGGCTTGCTTAATTAAAGAGTGCACTGATGTGGCAGTAGAGTCCCTGTCATGCCTATCGCCTTTGAGGTGAGCCCGTAAGCTCCGTAACTCTGCTGCTAGGCATTTAAAAAAAAATAAACCACACCTCCTCTGTATTATTCCCAGAGGTCATTGAGTTAATGATATGCAGCAAGAGAGACGTTCTAACCATGCGCAGCTTGGCCCCGTCTCTCACACGGGATCACGTTTATTCGGGTCTCTGGCTGCCCTCGTGTATAGTAACCCAAGCCGCAAGTCCAGGTCACAGCAGCACAGACAGATGTCGCAAAATAAACCAACGTAGAGGCAGAATTAAGCACCCGCCGTAATTGCCAAACCTCACCGTACATTTATGAGCAGGTATCGATTTGTAAAGCCAACGAACAAATCACCTGGAATGTGCACGATCTTGAGAAACTAAACAGGGTTTAGGATGGATCGTGCATGGGTGGGTGACCACCATGCACAAAAGGTTGTTATAGGTTGCTGGGTTACGCGGTGGGCAGCAGAGGGCAGTGCAGAGAAATTCGTTGCTGCACTGAACTTCTATGCTTCTCCTTCACCAACCCCCAATGACGACCGTGAAGTATGGGCAAATATCTATCATCCGGCAGTGTATTGACAAAAGGGTTGAGCAATGCATGTGCATGCATTGATTTGTAACAGCAACGTGAGGGTATACAGCCTTCAAACGTCCCTCAATAAGGCAATCCCATTGCTGTGTAGTATAGACATATTCCTATAGCAACCTAGCACAAGCCACGAATGATAGACTGTTGTTTTGCCCTATTGAACTACAGGTGTTTATTGATGTGTGTGTGTGTTTACATTTGTTGTATTTTCTGTAATAATTAGCATAACGTATCGTATGTTTGTGATGATAATTCTAATTTCACATTGGCTGATAACGTAAGTACCGTTTGATGGGGAAGTGAAGAATTGCTGTCCCGTAGTTGATGAAGCAGCGAGATGGTGAGCGTTTTTTTTACTACGGTATATTAGATCTACAACGGAGGTGGCCGGGTGACTCACGGGTCAGAGTTCTGAGCCCGAGCCGCTGAGAACCACTCAGATTAAACTAGGATGTCAAGTCTCGTAAAGTTGACGGTCTTAGCGCTGTTATGAATAACTACACACACACACAAAATAACTAACATTTCTATTCGGGTTTTCACTTCATTTAGCTCTGGCTCTGAATATATGTTTTCGTGTTTGATTGAGATTTAAAAAAACACGCTTTCCAGTGTATTCATAGGGTTCACCTCGTGTGGATTGGATTATTTAAATTGATTCCATGAAGAGCTAGCTGCACAGAGAGAGTGGAATGTTTTCACCTTGTGACATTATACTCATAGCGCAATTGGAATATAATTGAGATACAAGCAAAAACCTACATGACAAAAATTGTAGCAAATTAAACGCAACATGCACAAATGGTGGCGGCAGATACCGATATGGGTAAAGGCAGCTTAGTGAGTGTCACGTAAAAATACTCTTCTCTACGCATGCGTGCTTGTGTGATATTGTATACTCATGATGCACGCACATGGAAGAGCGTACATCAGTTGAATACAACCCAGTGACCGAAGCATAGAATAGATTGCACCTTCTCACCTAACGCTCGGTCAAGTGGGCTTCTCAGCGGGTATTTTTCAATCTTCCATCATCCCCAGGCGTTCATTCCATTTATCCTCACGCATGGCTGGCAGTTCAAGCTACTAGGACAGTAGTGCTGGTGTGTTTAATTTTTTTTTTGGATTAAAAGCCACTTTGCGGCGAGCGAGTCGACGCGCTCAGAAAGAGTGTTATTGTGCCTCTCTAGACCTGTCCCTGAGTAACCTTGCGTTGCCTCCAAACGTACACTTTTATTTTAGGTGAATGATTGAAAGGTTGTCCATCTTTGGCCTGTCAGAACATCGGGCCCGCGTTTGCTCAAGCGTCCGTGCGTTTGCGATGTCAACGCTCTCCCCGTGGTTCAGAATCAGAATATGTATTTATACTGGAGGAATCCGATGAGCTATGACGTTCTTTAATCACTGATGTCCAGTTGGGGGCAGATCAGAACGTTACAACAAACAATTCCAAAACACGATACAAGTTGCAAAGGTTGATGCCAACGCCGGAAAACCGTATGTGTGCCTGCGTTGTGTGAAGGTGCTCAACAAAACCTACAAAAAAATGTCTAAATGCATTGGTCTAACATCCTAAGCATAATCCATGTGAATAACGAGTCTTGAGACTTGGTAAGGCTTTCCTTGGTAATAATAATCATCATGACGATAACTGTTAATGCTTGAATACTTCATGAGTCTCAATGCACAAGCGCATGGGTCAGCGTGTAATGTGTGTTATCCTCTGACTCACAGCACACTTGGTCGCCTATTCAGTTTCCATGTGCAAAATAAACCACAACACTACTCATAGCTTGGCAGAGGCCCTGTGTGCAACTCACTCCTGCTTTGTACAATGTCTTTTCAGTTGCGAACGACCATTTATAACTTCTCGTGCCATTGAACTAGAATGTTCATGCTCACAATGCATTTTGGTTCCACTTTCTCAAGGGTAAAGCTCAACATGTTGATAATGTATTCTGCACGTCCTCCACGCACTTGCCCTGACAAATGAATGCACAGAGATGTGGTGGTGAGGTGGCGCATTGGTTAGTGCACTGGACTCTGAGCCCCTTACCTAAGTTCGATTCCCGGTCACGGTCAACATCAGCCGTGAGTGATATCTGATCCGGACCTGAAGTCCCCCCACCGCCCTGTTCACAACCCACACTGACCAGCGAAGGGAAGTATGGTCAAGCAACCTCCACGAAATACACAGTGTGTCCTTTCATCTAGCAGTGGATTGACAAAGGGCTGTGAGAGAAGTGTTTAAATGTTCTCGGCGGACCAGCTTTGTGATTTGAACGGTTGTGATTGTTTCGAGTTCTCCAGTTAACTTTAGGCCCTCCCGTGGCACGTTTGAAAGCGAAGTTTAAAACTCACAGACTCGAACAAAGGAAACAACGCGAGGCACTCGCAGCTTAGAACTCAGTTGTCTGGGGACAAGGCGAGGCGGGGAGGCTTGTGACTGCCCCGGCCAATCTGAAACGAGGGACGTTTTTTTTGTTAATTCCCCTGTGGGTCCCAGGTAATGAAGGGTCGTGACAGCTTGCGCTGTTTGAAGTATCCATCTACCAATGGTGGGTTTTCTTGTTGTTATTGTTGTTTGTTAGATGTATTTGTGTACCGCAAAAAGATAATATTATTTCATTTTTATTAGTTGCCGAATAACAAATTCGCATGACGCTAATAAATCTGTACAATTTTGTATTTTGCACTTTTACTTCAGACATTACAATTATTTTTTTTTACCAGCACGACTGGTTAAGGATTAGTTATTCTTTGAGTGTTACTGGCTAAGCCAGTCCACCCCTATGAGTGACAAATCAAAACATTTTGTCTGGATGTGACAAAATGTGGACCGAACATTTGTTAACTGGTCTTAAGCATTTCAATGTAAAAACAGTGAAGTATTGGCATTGTGAATTTACGCATACGATTCCTATTTAATGTTTAGGCCTGGAATTTGGTTACGAATGAAAAGTATGTAACATCATATAGAATACATGGAGAGGGGGTGGGGAGCGGTGGCAACGTGGTTAACACACCGCAATATGAGTTCAATTTCCAGTAATAGCTGGCATCAGTGACGAATGCTACGTGATCTTCTCTTCACAAACCCTCACTGACGAATGACAAAGTATGGTTAAACGACCCTACCATGACCGACATTACGTAGGAAGGCCTTCATCCAGCAATGGACTGACAAAGGGCTAGCATTTTAAGTGATAGCATTACATCCGTGTAAGCACGTACGAATATACACATGTAAGGTTTTTTTTGGAAACGGGGAGTAACTGGTATGGATTTGATTAACTTAGAATCCATCACGGTTGTTGCAAATGTTGTTGACCTATTTGGAGAACACAAAGGACACAAGGCCAGAAGGAAAACAAAGATGAAAGGCCGAGGTGAATCAGAGACATCCCTTCCTCTCCGTCTCTCTTCGGCGGCCGCATTATGTGCGCACGGTAACATTTTCAGAGCGGATTTGGCGGGAGAGATCAAATAGAGTGGAATCCCACAAAACCGTGGGATCCATCAAGGGGCCCTCAGCACCCCCTCCACGCCTCCAGGCTCCCGGCAAATATTGATTCCCTCCTCCCCAAGCGAGTCGCTCCGGTGGCTCCTGGGGGCGGTTGGGGAGCCGACCGACCGACCAAGGGGATGGGGGTAGGGGAGGGTTGCGTGTGTGGGATGGGGGTGGCAGAGGTTTAGCTAGAGGTTGGGGTGGTGGTGGGTTGAGTATTAGGCAGGGATGATGGGAGCTCTCATCAGCTCTTGGCCGAACGAGTGCTCAGCTGTGACGAGTCCTGGGAGGTGCAGCCGTGTGTAATTGTTTGTGTCTTTCCGTCATCTCAGCTCCTCGAGCGCGTTTGCTTTCTCTCTCATAACATTTCGGTCTTGCATTGGCAAAGAGCACAGGTGCAGGGAGATGTGATCGAGGTTAACAATGCTTTCGCCGTCCCTACACTCACCCTCCAAGAGCTAACCTGTCAGTTGGCGGCAGCTGACTGAACAGAGGTTATGACAGGAACACATCTTGGTTTTGCCGGTTCATGAAGGAAAGACAGAGCAAAGGGCAGGCCGGGTCAAAGTATTATTTTCGTGATGTAGTCAGCTTCGAAGCAAAACATGCATCTACAAGTAGCATATGCAGTGTAATCCTTTGTCAGCTGCGAATATTTTGTGCGCATGTACAGTTTTTGTCTACAAAAAACGCTGCTTTAGGTAGATTACATGTGCACTGTGAAGAGCTTTTCTTTATTCTATCACAGCTTGTAAATCCTTCAAAGCTAATAGCTCATCTCATGTCTCCACCACTGGAACTTCATTATAAATAATATAAAGTTTGAAGTGTGATTGCCCTGTCGTGAAAAATGCCATCGAAATACACACCAAAGTAGTTGTATACAGCATTAAGATGTAAAGGCGTCTGTGGATATTTTAGGACAATAATAACAGCAGTATTGTTCAGCAGAGTCTCAAGACTCTTCATTCATGAAGGTCCTGCTTGGGCATGTTTCTCAGTTCCCTAAACATGCACTTTATGTGTGTGGAAGAAAAAAAAACAACGTGCGCTGTAAGAACTATTTCAAAAATAAAAAAAAATCTACAAACTTTTTTTTATTTTACTAGGAAAGGCCCACTGAGCTATGAAGCTCTTTTTCAGAAGTGACCTGGCCACAAATGATAGATCAACAAAGTGGTTCACCATGTGGATATATATAGCAGCCAAATACTCAAAACGCATGTTTCTAAATGTGGGGTGGGGGGGGGGGGAAACCGGAGGACCCAGAGAAAAATCCACGCGAACACGAGGAGAACATGCAAACTCCAAATATGCAGACGTCATTGTCGGGATAGAACCCACAACCTCCTGATCACCAAGTGATGGAGTTAAAATCTCACACTCGCGGTGCTCAAATGCCACTCACACAGGGGTGACACTCACAATATCCACAGATAGGTCAACAACCTACTTTCTGCACTGCCATCATGCAGGTGTGATTATCACAGACTTGATAATGTCTGTAAGATTCACTAACACTACCTCCTCATTGTTGCTTGCAGGAAATACATTCAGAAATACTTCTCCTTGCACAAACCAAGCATAGAGTGGTGCTTATCTCAATTACATATGATGGTAGAGCCCAATCAAAAACCTAAGGATGGGTAAGACAATTTAGCAACACAGAAGTCAGTTTAACACGTAGGCTTTCGCGACCAATATCATCCATAATAGAGGTTTTTGGGCTAGATCGCGTAAATATATAAATGTGTCATTGAACCCGCCACCACCCGACGCAGCCAACTAGTAAGGGTTGTGGCTTGGCTCTCCAACACACCGGTGTACTGTACTAGTGAAGAATTGCATGTTATGTTTACTCGACAACCCTTACTAGTTGGCTGTGTCGGGTAGTGGCGGGGTTTAACGACACATTTATGTATTTACGCGATTGAACCCAACAACCTATATTATGGACAACACAGAATTATTAAAAAATAATGGGATAATAACGATTGTAACTGTTTTTAATCAGATAGAGGAATGTGGCCTAAACTATGGACGTGCAGTTCGAGGGTCACAGGGCCCTTGGGAAATTCAAAGGCAGAAGGGCAAGAGGAAGGCAAAGATGGAGGCGGTAATAGGATGATAACATCAAGGAGTAGACCTAGCTCACAGATTGAACATCACGAGAGCTTGTGCCGAGAGGAAATGCTGGCATGACTCTCGACCTCCAAACCCGGAGATACCACCGCTAGATGGAAACTGAATAACATAGTGCCATTTCAATTTATTGTGTAGAAGAGGTCAAAATTGCGTGATAAAAAATGATTATACCTCTCTCGAAAGCAACAGTCCAGGGCCCTTTGATTTATACAATAAGCCAAGCATGTCAACAGTCCTTGTGCGTTATATACACAGCATAGTCACTTGGCCTGGGCCCTTACAGTCTGCTTGGAGCATCCCCACTCTAACACCGCACCACACCTACGAAGGCCCAAGGCCTGCATGCCTTTTGAAGTGCCACTGTTTTCATAGTGGATTCCCCTTCATGTCCCATCGAGTAAAATACTATAAAGGCATTAGTTCAGGCAGTAGGCACAACCGGATAAAGATTAGGGCGCGCAATTGTCTGGCTCCTTTTCTGTCTGTTATTTTACTAAGCCTACAAAAGCTAATTTATTCGTTAAAAAAGAGCATATTTTACGACACATATATGAAGCTATCAATTTGGTGTCATTGTATTAATCAGAATGGTTATGCAAAACTGTGCACCAAAATGAGACGAAATAATAAACAACAATTGTTTAATATATTTAGGCTCGAATATGTCTGAAGTAAAACAATTATATTGAATAATGACAATCATCCTCGTCATAGCCATACTGTTCATAGCGCTTCGATTTTAACGTTGCTTGCCACATTCACAAATGGAGAGATAGTTGCAAATGAAGTAAATTAACATAGTCTCACCTGATGATTAGACACCTACAGGGTGCCATATACTAACAATGACAATATAGTTACACTTTAAAGTGTATTTAAACATACATCATATCACTTTTCTGGGACGGTAAGAGGTTCGCGAAGTCTAACACGCTCAAGGTTAATTAAGTAGACAAAGTAAATATCCATTAACTGTAGAAAAAAAAACAGTATACAGAATTGGAAGTGAGAGCCGAGGGCTGTATGGAGTGGAATGTAAGCTGTTCCAGGGGTTGTGGTGCTTGGTCGTGACGGTTTGGGTTAGAGGGTTTACACAAGCTTCGGAGGGATAAGCCTCTCTGAGCAAACACACAGCCCAGCTCTTACACAAAGTAGACAAGGAACCACTAGAGGAGGAGTTCAAACGCCGCATCTGCCTGTGATGCCTGGTCCTGTGATGCACATTGCCATCACACGGTGCTTTTCAATAAGAAAAGAATACCACTAATGGACACGCATCACAGTCCAATTGGCATCGACGAATGAGACAGTCACGGACATCGGAAAATGAAAATGCATTCGGTTCGTCGCGGTGTTGGGAATTCGATTTTGCTCAGTTCCATGAAAAGATAATGGTGCAGCCATGCAATCGTGTGTTCCCACCACTGCTGATGGAAGGGCCTCCATCGGAGGGAGCTCAAGAGAGCCCCTCGAGAGGACACCTTTACCTACTGTCTTCCATGCTGGCCAGATATATTGCAAAAAGGTGGGAGTAACTCACACTTTACCCCACCACGTGCGAATGCCGATCAACTGTGGTGTTGCCCATTTACACTACTGGGTCTACAGAGGCAGATAATACGTAAGGTGAGCCCCCCCAATTGCGACACATTGGGGTAAATTAAATATTCGGCAGCTTGCACGTTAAAATGTGGTCGGGTAACTTAGCACAGAATACAGTGTGTTGCTTTTAGATCACGAGGCAAAGCTTATTGGAGTACGTTTGAGTCACATCAGCGAGTGCTTACTCGGGGTGTAAATTCGGCCAGGTGGCACAGCGGAAGAGCAAGCAGCTCGTATTCGGAAGGTTTCCACATTAAATTCTGGTTTGGGGGTTAATTCAGCCCATCATCTCTTTCGGGGTCGATAAAACGAGTACTGCATTGTGGGGAATTCAGCAGTGTTTGACCTGTGGACACACTTTCCCCCATCATAGGAATGCAGAATTTCTACCAATGGTTAAGGGCTGTAAAGAGGAGAGGAGCGGCGCATCAGAAATCAACCCCCTCGTTGATTCAATGAATTGCCCCGATTTCAGGTTACAATTAAATAAAAAAATTTAAACACTATGGTGGTTACAGAGTACCTGTGAATCCATTAAGTGCGGCGTAAACAATTTTAAAAACATCGATTGTTTCACCCGGGATTTGATGCATGCATCGTGAGTTTATAGAATCGAAATTAATCAATGAATCAATGCATACAGCCCTATTGCTTACCTTTGCTTGCAATAAAGTTTGCCACAATCCATCTTGCTTCTGTTTATCAGCTGATCCTCCGTGGTGGTCATCTTCTCGGGCGTGTTGCCTCCTTTTGGCTGACATTCTCACAACATTTCCTGTAATTCATTCTGCCCAGCAAATGTGTCCTGTCCAAAACCACTTAATTTTGTTTCCATGTAATGTCTCTAATTTGTTGTGTTCTCTGATTCATGTGTTTCTTTTCCTGTCCCTCAGTGTAATTCCCAGCATGCATCTCTCTATGTATCTTTGCTTACCATTCGTCTTCTTGGTCCACGTGCATATTTGTTGTTTTCTATTTGTCTTGGCAGTTCAGTTTTCCAAAAGCACCCCAATATGCTTTGGGTTTTAAAAAATATATCATTAATGAGCGTTTATATAAGTGGCATGAAACCGGAGCACCCGGGAAAAAGATCACACATCCCCGTATAGATGGAAACACATGGCAATTAGGCCACTTGCTGTACTGCGTTCTCCTGGCGAGCAAGGGTTATGGCACCTCGACAGCCACGGGAGGGGAGTTTCACAACATTTATGCGGTGATGCGCCAACCCTCACTGAATCCACAGTGCTGGATAACAGGCCACGTGCATGGCCACCACCACCCAGCAGTAAGTTAATGTTAATTAGATATAAGCTACATGCAATGGATTCCATCCAATGACAGAAAGTTATAATCAGGAACAAACAAAAAGACAACGACACGGTGCGAGCGGTAGCCATGAAAGAGAAATAATTACGTATTGGAAATCAGTGAAGTTACTCGTCTTGGCCAAAATCATTTTGATTATAATAATCAGCGTTATTTATTATGTTTGCTAATGAAAACCCAGTGAGTGGTTGTGAAAATAACCCCAAATTGACAGATTTCTCACCCTTACAGGCATCCGTATCTGCATGCAGAAGGGACACCTCATTATGAATCATGATCATTATCAAACCTGTCAGCTGCTGGATCTACTCAAGGCAATGTGCCATGTGTAAGCATCTAGCATCACGGTATTCGAGCATAAATATATACCCACGTGTAGTGGCAGGTTACGAATGTCATTATGTTTATATTTTTGTCCTTTTAAAATCAATTATTTACTTTATTTCTTGCTTGCACAATCTGATGTTTGAATTATGTAAAAGTATACACCAGTTTCCTACATTATTTTTTTTCCCAGGTCTGCCGTACAAAGGAGACGTACTGTATTTTACCTTGCTACTTAAATGAAATTACTGCCACTAATACAGATATTTTTGCAATCGTGCAGTGACTGATTTCATTTACCACCCTTTGTTAATGCACTTCTGTATGAAGGTACCCCACGCCAAGTTGATAATAGGGGCTGTTTGACTACATTTCACATCGATCAGTGCGGGTTGGTGAAGGGGGTGTGTGATGGCCCAGGGCAGATTCAGATATCACTCAACAAACAAACTCAGGTCGCCAAGCTCATAGTGCAGTGAAATAATCACTCTGCCACCACTATTCGACCCCCCGCTTTGAGCAAAGGATGCCATTGCTGCTTTTAATGCTGTAAGGTATGATGAAAAACAAAAATCGACTTTGAATGTCTTGTTTAAAAGAATAATTATATAAACAAGAATGTTTGTTTTGGCTGTATTCGATTTCGGTATCAAGTATCACTGCGAACACAGTGTTGTTTCTGCATAGCTTTAATATTGTAGGGTAAGATAACATTACCAAGGAACTTGCACTGGCATAACAATTGGAGATACTGGAATGGTATTTAGATAAATTTATATATTACGGAGCCTATGGCCAAATTACCTGGAATTCCGATCTCATCAGAAGCCAAGCAGAATTGAGCCTCGACAATGGCATGGATGGGAGACCACCATGTGTATAGCAGGTGTTGTAGGCTGCTTTGGGGCTACAATTTTAGCAGAGTGCAGTGCTGGAAATTGTATTGTTGTTCTCAGTTATGCTCCAACATCTATGTTGCTCACCTTTACCAACCTAAATTGACCTGCACCGTGAATAACTGAAATAACCTGCATGACATAAGGAAGCCCTTGTTCAGCAGTGGATTGCACAAATATATATGACAACAAGCTTTGCAGACATAAAGCATTCGATATGACATTACCCCAAAACATACCTGATCTGGATGGAGTCTCTTCTGAAGGCCGTCAAACACTGCCATCAGTCTAAAGACTGAAAGGGGAGCTCCCATGCAATGTTTAGCTCACCGTTTGCGTGTGAATGTAAGTGGAGTGGTGCAGTGATTATTGCAGTGCACTACACAATTCCTGAGTTGGACAGCCTGCCATGGCTAATGTCAACCATCAGACATGGGAAGACTAATACAATTTGGCAAGGTGCTGGCCATACCAGCCCACCCCCACACACTAAATAGGTGCCTAGTAACAGGTGTTTAGCGAGTAGTGGTGGAGCATCGGTTGTGCACTGTGCTATGATCACGGTTTCCTCGGTTCGATTTCCCAGTCATGAATATCTATAGACAGTTGTATCTCAACCTGTTGTGGCCCTCTGCTGTGTAGACTCAGCCTTAAACTGTTATCTGGTGCAGTGTGGAGACAGTTGGCTGGGATTTCGTGCTGGTCACACCACCCTCTTCTGTGCTGCGTTGGCCTTAGGTCCTTCCCTGACAGCACTTGCCTCTACAGTCTGTTCGGGGAAATGAGGGATATTTTATATTAAAATGCATTATCACCAATGTGTATGCTGATCTGAAACCCCACACAAGTTAAATATGTTAACAGAGATGCCGAGATGTTGAAGACAACTGGATGGATTGCTAAGAGTGCTCGAGAACCGATGCTGGTGTTTTTTTTTGTAGAAAGGTCAATCTTATCGGCTGATTGCATATTCTGTGTGAATGTCACTCCACATTACATTGAGTCATAGAGTGATGTACTTCAGTTTTGCGGAGGAATTGACTTAGTTTACTTACAGTTTATATCAACAAAATGTAAATAGTATACAACACTTATTTTGAACAAAATATGTTTTTTTTATCTACCTTTAATTAGATTTTGTATCGTTCAGATTATTAACAAAATAATCACAATGTTTGTATTATACTCTTTGGGTAAGTATTCATAATACTTAAAAGCAGATGACTGAAGGCCTTTAGAAAAATATATGAATAGCATTTTGAGAGTGGCCTATGGATCTGTAGCAAACCCACAACGCAAGATTCAGTGGCCTATGATCCATCTCACTGTCGTGGCCATGTTTCATTCCCCTGATACTATACCACGTGGAACAATCACAAACGAGTTTGGTTCTCTAGATGACACCTGTTGTCCGCTAATCTGTAAGCATTAAGATCCGAATTCAGTGTCATATTAGAATCGTATTTAAAATAGCAGTCATAGTAGTACGGCCTTTGTCATGAAGGTAATGCGATGACCATTTTCTAAATACGCAAACAAAATATTTTCTCGGTCTGGCTGAGAGTGCAATAACCTTTAGTGTAAATTGCTTATGAAATATTTTTCTTCCGTACAAAAAAACAGAAAAGATATAAATTAAAAAAAACCCGGACCACTCAATTGATTGGTTTACTTTGGGAAAACAAATGTAAGACGTGTTAAATGTCCAGCAGATGCGTATTGATTTCCGCGTGTTTATTTCCGCTTGGGCGCAGACGCTGCCGGGCTCCTTTGCGCCCGCTGCCCCTGTTTATCGCACGGCGGCGCATCCCACGTGCGAGCAATTAGGCGGGCCCCGCAATCGACGGCGCGGCAGAGCCTCACAACATGTCACATGGGCTTTAATTGGGGGACATTAATTAGCGTGCAAAAAAAACCGGGGAACCGTGCTGGGGAGCATGCGCAGAAGAGCTGGAACGGCGCGTTCTCTGGAGCCTTGCGGGAGAGTTAATTACCGCACTGTATGGAGCACCCCCCCACCCACCACGCCGGCTGAATACGGCCGTGTGTGCAGATGAGTGGCCTCATTAGGATTGGCTCAGCTCGGTTAAAAAAAAACCCCGAGGTGTTGTGGGGTGGAGCAAACGCGGCACCGTGGCTCGGAGGGACCTTCTGGCTCAAGTGATGCTCGCAAAATCCACGGCCACCTTCTTCCACACCCCCCGTCCTCCTGGGCCCTCTGCTCCGTTCTGCCAGTCATGCGCGAGCTCGCAGGGGAATTGGTGACCCACCCCCCTCTGTCTCTGCGTTCTGTCTCACTTAAGCGCCGCCTGCCACTTTCCCATTTAATGTACACAAAGTGTGCTTTTATCGCTCTACACTTTTCCCGTTCTTCGAACGCATAGGAATATTGTAGTGAGGGAGGGGGGTGTTCCTTATTGAGTATTTTTGTAAAGTAATAACAGATAAAAGTGTTAAGGCAGAAATATACTTTATCATTATAATTTCGAGAGCAATGCCAATGTAACCACTGTTTCTCCATAGGGTTGTTACAATATGACTGAATATGATCACATTTTCATTCAGACTCGTAAAGCGACAACAATGTGCTATGTTTAACACGTAGGCTGTCGCGACTAATATCCATAATACAGTTTTTTGGGGGTTTGATCGCATAAATATAAATGTGTCGTTCAACTCGCAACCACCCGAAACAGCCAATCAGTAAGGTTTGTCACGTAAACCGAACATGCCAATTCGTTACTAGTACAGCACACTGGTGTGTTGGAGAGCAAATCCACAACATTTACCATCTCAGTAGCGAATTAACATGTTCTGTTTACGTGACAACCCCCTTACTAATTGGCTGTGTCGCGTGGTGGCGGGTCTAACGACACATTTATATTTACGCGATATAACACCCAAAAAAAACCAGTATTATGGATAACAATGTGCTCTTCCAAACCGTATATTCGCTGCAGATTCCTCCCCAACCCCCAATTTCATCCACTTTTACCGTAAAAGCCACGGTGGACGTGTCGTGTATGGGATGACAACACCCGTGTTATAATACCGCGTAGGGGAGCCAACCTTTACACGGGGATCGTGTCGGGGTCGTTCCCTCGTTATTTTGTTTTGCCCACCCACCCGCAGTGCAGGTGATGTATTTTACCTGTTACTCGCACGGTCACACCACCTCCCCAACCTCCTCTCACACATCTGACTGGCGAGCCTCACATCTTGAATTTTTATTTTCTATCTACGTGACTTTACCGAAAGAACCAAAAATATGAATTCCTGCAGTCACCAAAGTTTTAAGTCAAAATTTACCTTCGGTCGTGTTCCCTGTCACTGTGCAAGGAAGGGCATGCGGTTTGTACGCGCATGCAGCCCGCTTATAATTACACGGTGTATAGTACATAATATACTGGCACGCGCAGCTGTGGGATTTTCACATTGGGGAAAGCGTTTGGCTGTGAGAGCTTTGTCCAGGTGCGATCCTGCGGCCCTTTTGCATATCAGAGGCAAGCCCCATAACGTATACAGTATGAGTATGCATGGATTGTGTTTTTTTTGGTATGCAGTGCATGCAGCTCACACACTTTTGGGGGAAAAGGGGTTATGCGTTGGTTTATTAATGCTTGGGCACATGAATATTGATTATCTGTGTCAGTCTTGCCAAATAAATAGCATGACGTATTCTTGAGTTTTTTTTTCTTTCTCAAAACTGCTATATTCTACAGTTTGTGTTTATATGGTGTCTAAATGCAACTGCAACTCAAGACGCCGTCTAAATATTGAGCCATGCGTATCATGGGGACGAATTGGAGGGATACTTTTTAAAAGTTAGGTGTCATTGAAAACACGTACCTAAACAAGTTGACCATTTATAGAAACCCCTACTAAAATAATAGGGAGGCATTGGACAATCACAGGCTGTGATTGATTGCTGTGAAGAATTGCAACCTGTACACACGTAATACATTCTCCAAAGTTGTTACAGCTTTGGCTCTGTGTTTCGTTACATCATTAATTGAAAGCGGGGTTATTTGCAGTGACGCACCCCAAAATGTGTGTGTGTGTGTCACAGGTCCGCGAATCTCCTCCATCTGTGCTGCCTCCTTGCTGCTCCACTTGGCTGTAAGATGTGGGAGCCATCGCTTACACAATATTTCAATCAGCCCCTTGGAGAAGAAAATAAGAGATCATTAGAAGTCCTTGGAGTATCTTTAAATGGATCCCCTTCTTCGTGGGAAAACATAGTAGAGACATTCTATCGGTGGGAAGAATGTTGAATAATACTGCAGGTAATTCTTCTCAGACTCAAGGCAGCTTCAATAAAACATGAGTCATATTTCTTGTAATACATATTGTGATTGGACAGGGTCGGTTGGACAAAGCGTAAGTTATGAAACGGATTATTGTTCGATAAATATTCATGATTAAAGCATACTTGTACACGCACATTACAACACGCAACAATCGATACTACTGACCACCAAGGGATGGTCAAATCACCATAATGTGTCAAACTACATGTGCTCAAAAGTTTATTGGCATAGCGATAGTTGGCTGGCAGGAGATCTATGGACAAACCATTGCGTTGCGGTTTTTCTTGATGGAGTAGTCAGCGTCGACACCCATTTGAGCCGCATGTGTTTCTTGCCAGTAGAATTAGATCAGTAGCACAGTGGTTATAAGCACGGTGCCCTCAGTGTAATTGCCTGGCGACCAGTTCCGGCTTCTCCCCCCCGCCTACCATCCTTTACCAACCCGCACTGACCATGCATGGTGAAGTACTGTGAAACAACCCCCCCATTAATGACTCCGTCTGTGGAGGCTTTCATATAGCAGTGCATTAACATAGGGCTGAACACTTTCATTTTATTATTAAAGGAGAGTAGAAGAGAGATGCACCGTATGTGTGTACTGTATGTATGTGTAACTTCTTTTGCACCGTACTTAGACAACCGCGCTAAACGGACGCGCGTGGGAAGGCAAACAAATTAAAAACAAAAATCAGTTAAAAAGAAGTTACATTTCTATCCACATTTAAATTTCATATCTCCAGTGGCTTCCTAATATCGGAAGGAAGAGCGTCACAGACGCCCGCAGAAGTGCATCTGAATGCACGTGATGTAGTGACCATCTTTGTTCGATGGCTAGCTAAAAGCTGCGAGGGTGACCGGAGTTCACATGATGGTTTATGCTGCATGACGAGATCAGCAAGGTAGAATATTTATGCATGCGTATTGCACGCATGTATAGAAGACCCCCCCATATAGGCTGAACAGATTTTTGGGCAAGGGCTGTTCGCGAGCACTTATGAAGGCAGGCACAGCACACTAGACGGTGGGTGGCCAGCACCATGCCCAGTCGCCTTTGTCTCCCGAGTGATGATAATGTTTACACACCGCACCAGGTACTTATTTGAGGCTGAGTCAACCTAGATGATGGGCAGGACCGGTTCAGATAATCATCACTGTTGGCAATGAGCGGGAATCAAACTCGACTCTCCATGTTCGTAGTGCAATGCGCTAACCGCTACGATACCATGCATACTAACAATCACAGTAAAATACATCCTGATTATAATTCAAACATTTGCATTTGTATTACTCTATACAATTTACATGTGCACACACTGAAATGTATAGCATACAGAATGCTTGTGGTCAAATATATATATATTTTTCAATGTAGTATCTTGTGTACATTGCAGAAAAGTTAAGTGTTCCAATTTTGTGGCTCTTTCGGTAAGACACGTTCCTGCTGAGAGTGAAGTTAGAGGATGCAAAGGGCGCAGATTGTCAGACAAATCATGATGGCTGTGAACTTCCTGGTGTGCCCTCATTCTTTTGTAGCCAGCCAGTCTTTCTATTCGCCATCCAGTAACTGTTTAAGAAGGATCCCTCTATTGATTCTACACATACACACGCCCGCGCACAAACACACACACACACAAACGAATATCCTTATGGCCTTTGTAGACCGTTGGAGCAAGTTCTATTTGTGAGCACATATTAATGCAGGTCACCTTTGTCTCTCCAATGCTGAAGTTTACGCAGCACATCAGCTACTCATTCAAGGGTGAGTCCACTGGTTTTGAAGGGGAGGCCCAGAGCTGGTTCAGATACTGGCGTTAGCCTTGGCCAGGAATGAAACTCGGGTTGCCGGGTTCGTGGCATCGTCGCTCAACCCACACACAAACCAGACAAGAAACATCCACTCACAGTCCACACATTTCAAACGTACACAACAAAGTGCATCAATGGAATAAATGATGTGGAAGTGTGCATTTGCACACACAATGCGCGTGTTCTTAAAAGCACAACGGGCAGGTCCGAGGTGAGGGAACAAAGGGGTCTGAGTACGCAGTAAGCACGCAGCACACGCTCATGCACACAAAGAGCACGTGCAAGTACATCCAGTCAGCACACAAAGACATACAAAGATCCCCCGTATAGCCTTCACCGACTGTTGGGGCAGGTGCTGTTGGCGTGCACCTATGAAGGCCGGCAAGGCACACAAGGGGGTGGGTGTCCAGCACCACACCTGGCCGCCTTTGTCTCCCGATTGGCGATATTTACACACCACGCCAGGTACTCGTTTTTGGGGCTGAGTTGACCTTGTGGATGCTCGGTTCATAAAATCGTCACCGGTGTTGGCCGTGAGCGGAAATCGAATCCACCTGGGTCGCTGGGTTCAGAGCGCAGCGTGCTAACCGTTGCACTATCGCTCCACGCACACACAGAGACAAAGACACACACACACGTGCAAACGCGGCGTGGCTCATAATACCACAGTGACTGCATAATGTAGGTATTGGCGGATTAATCACCCAGCGCACGCACACTCTGTGAGCACAGCACACGTGCACAAGGACTTGCATTTGCACCTGACTAAGACCACCTGGGGTTTTAAGTCAAACATTAAGTGATCGTGGTTCCCGGTGTGGAAAATTGAGAGATAGACATGTATACGTGATTTAGAATGCATTGTTACGTATCACAGCGCTCTGCGCGCGTGGAAAAAAAGGTAGGAATTAACAAAAACGTGCTTTCTTGTTGGAATTGAAGCAGTGGGTGAATGAGAGTAGGCTTACAGATGCTTTCTTAGGCAAACTCCTACAGGACACGTCATGGCATAAGGACACGTGTCAGGGCATAAGAGCACTTGGGAAGGCAGCCAACCACGTCCTCCGCATGCTGCTGGTGCTTATTATATCCATCATTCAAGTTTTGGAAGCTTGTACGAAACTTTTAATAATTTTTGTTTCACGCAAGGTTTCCAACATTTGATAAGCTGCGAGTGTTGTGTTTTTCTTTTGCTACACCTTCCACATCCTGACGTTTAATACACACATACATGAACATTGTCGGCGACACGCGGTAAGGTCGGATTTAAAAAGTGAATTGAATGCGCTTTGCAACCGCCTTCACAGCTGCGGATCACAGTTTGGATCATGATTTCCGTGAGCTCGCCAGCTGCCACCACTCACCTTAGCACTTGAGCTAAATGAACACCAGCTGCTTGCGAGACGAAAGCGGTGGAGGGAAGTCCTTTAGTTGGCTGACCACCTGCTCAATGGAAGAGACAACTGTCTGGTCTTGTTGTTGAGTAGAAGACTCTCACGTGAATTTGTATTCCACCGATGCTGTTGCTTGGCAGAAGAGTCATGTTTTGACAGTTTGTGTTTTTTTTGCGTGCAAGGCAGTGTTATATTTAATTCCCAGTGTAAATTATGATTGCACAGTTGAATGATTCCCAAACCATTGTAAGGTAAGCTTAAGTCCGAGGTTCATTGATTGTGATGTTTTTGTTTAATTGCCTCACTGGTGGTATTTGTATACATACATGTGAACTAATATCGCAATAAAACACACATTTTTAAAGGGCATCCTGAAAGAAAATCTTCTTCGATGTGTTTTTGGGAATCATGACGTTCCATGGTTCGCTCCACGTGTGCTCTGAATTGATTCGTCTTGCCAAACAATATACGGTACAACCTTAAAATAAATCGGAGAGCGATACAGCACAACCCGCGAAAACTTACGCAGTCGTGGTATTTAAAACCAGGAACCTTCATATGGACGTAACTACAATTTTATTTATTTTAAACGGCATTTAAAAAAGATTGCAAGAGATGTGGTCCGATTGCTCGGTTGGTTAATGGTTCATGTGAAGGCATAGCCTGGCGGTTGTGGCTCACGCCTCTAATCCAGCGATGTGGAGCCTACAATTGTTGCCAAACTCCCTTCTCGTAAGCATCGAGGTTTTCCAGGAGAAGGCAGCACAGCATAATGTCCACTCCATTTGTTCCATCTGTGGGTTTGCACCGGGAGCTCCAGTGTCCTTCTGCATGTAAACATCCATTAATTGGCCGATAACACTTTACTATGTACAGAACCGCAGAGATAGGAGGGGAATTTGACGCCGTTGGCTGCCTTTCACCCTTGGCTGTGGTTCCTTGCATCTCTGATTTATGATCTCTCTTCATGAGTCAGCGAATAGTGTGTGCTTACAAGTTGACATTGTTGTTGTTATTATTGTTGCACTGCTATATCTGAGATATTGCAGCCAGTCCCCCCAAGGGTGGACAACAGAAACATGAATGTCGTCTTCCCAACATGGCAGGATCTTTAGGTGCAGTAAGTTGGATGGTCTAAGCTTTCCTATTGCGTTGGTTTTCACGGTTTTGTGCTTTATATCTCTCCGATGCATCTTCAGGTTTTTCAGCATGATGTCCAGTGTTTGGCTCCACATGCGGCGCTCTTCGCGTGATTGTGGGTTGAAATGTCACACACACACCAAACGGCACGCGGTTCAACCCCGAAAAACAAATCCGAGGGCCCAATGTTTGTTTCTGACGGCTGTGATGAAAAACTATTTAAAAATATAGTGGCTGACACGGTCTTAAAATACGTGTTTTCATTATTCTGATTTAGTAAGCGCTAAGTACACAATCGGTGAATATTATCAGCTGCTCAATCAGGAAGTGCACCTTAGAGAATTTCTGAAAGAGCCGCGTTAATTAGACGTGAGGAAATATATTGTTTTCACCTGCGGCTTGCTCTTGACGAAGTGATGCACTCTGTGCAACGAATGGAAAGCTCCAGTGAAGGAAAATGTATAACTGAAACTGGCCCCATTACGCTTCCATAAAAAAAACGAAAAATAAACAATTATATTCATAATAAAACGTGCTTACAGTTACATACTGATCAGATACTGTCCATTAATAGGCGTTGTAAAGTACCTAATTATGGAGAGATAATTCTTATCCTTTATAGACATGATCCCATTTATGCACCATGTTGAAATGTTTTATTTTTCTTTTGTCATTTTATTTGTTTCACTCTGGCTTGATATGACTTCATTTCGAAATGGACTATGGATAATTTCCTGAAACATGTTGGGGAGTCACAGATTGTTTTCTGGGGATTCCATTCTCATAGTTCCGTTTGACCTTCAGTAATAGCAAAGCTTTGAGTACAGATAGCCATCATAAATCAGCTGGGAAAAACATACTTTCCTGCTTTGAAATGAAAGTGGTCTTTATATAAATCCTGCCTGTAATTCATTTGAAAAAAAGCATTGGGATTGATGCGGAGTGGATAATAACGTGATATAATTATGGTGACAAAAGATGTTTTCATGGTAATTTCAGAGTGTTGCAATGGCTCTTCAATTCCATCCTGATCGTTTCATATATATATCCAAATGTCTTTTTCCATACAGAAGCCCTCTCTGCGAGTACATTCCTCTCCCTAGCACCCTTCTTTCACAAAGAAAAGATCCTCTTTTAACAGCATCTTGGGATGTGGGTTGCATATAGATGCTTTATAAATGTGTAGTGGGTCCAACTGAGTCACAGACGTTGTTCCTTTTAGAGGCAACACTTTTATTTGTAACACTGTAACACCGTAACACAAAGGGGTAACTGCCCCTTTACCAGACTACAGCGAGTTACTGCTACGAAGGGTCGATCCCTCACTCGGTCTGCGACCACGTGGTTGCCTCGTAGGACCGAGAGCTTCAGCTTGAGACGTAGAGATTCCCACTTGTAGGTGTTGAGCTTCCCGCTTGTAGATGTTGAGATTCCCGTTTGTAGGTGTTGAGATGCCAGCTTGTAGATGTTGAGATTCCAGCTTGTAGGTGTTGAGCTTCCCGTTTGTAGATGTTGAGCTTCCCGTTTGTAGATGTTGAGCTTCCCGCTTGTAGATGTTGAGCTTCCCGCTTGTAGGTGTTGAGCTTCTAGCTTGTAGACGTTGAGCTTCCAGCTTGTAGGTGTTGAGCTTCCAGCTTGTAGGTGTTGAGCTTCCCACTTGTAGATGTCGAGCTTCCAGCTTGTAAATGTTGAGCTTCCAGCTTGTAGATGTTGAGCTTCCCGCTTGTAGATGTTGAGCTTCCAGCTTGTAGGTGTTGAGCTTCCCGCTTGTAAATGTTGAGCTTCCAGCTTGTAGATGTTGAGCTTCCAGCTTGTAGGTGTTGAGCTTCCAGCTTGTAGATGTTGAGTTTCCCGCTTGTAGATGTTGAGCTTCCAGCTTGTAGATGTTGAGCTTCCAGCTTGTAGGTGTTGAGATGCCAGCTTGTAGATGTTGAGATTCCCACTTGTAGGTGTTGAGCTTCCCGCTTGTAAATGTTGAGCTTCCAGCTTGTAGATATTGAGCTTCCCACTTGTAGATGTTGAGATTCCAGCTTGTAGATGTTGAGCTTCCCGCTTGTAGGTGTTGAGATTCCAGCTTGTAGATGTTGAGCTTCCCACTTGTAGATGTTGAGCTTCCCACTTGTAGATGTTGAGATTCCAGCTTGTAGATGTTGAGCTTCCAGCTTGTAGATGTTGAGCTTCCAGCTTGTAGATGTTGAGCTTCCCGCTTGTAGATGTTGAGCTTCCAGCTTGTAGATGTTGAGCTTCCCACTTGTAGATGTTGAGATTCCAGCTTGTAGATGTTGAGCTTCCCGCTTGTAGATGTTGAGCTTCCAGCTTGTAGATGTTGAGCTTGCAGCTTGTAGATATTGAGCTTCCCACTTGTAGGTGTTGAGATTCCAGCTTGTAGATGTTGAGCTTCCCACTTGTAGGTGTTGAGATTCCCGCTTGTAGATATTGAGCTTCCCGCTTGTAGATATTGAGCTTCCCACTTGTAGATGTTGAGCTTCCCACTTGTAGATGTTGGTCTCCCCGCTTGTAGATGTTGAGATTCCAGCTTGTAGATGTTGAGCTTGTAGATGTTGAGCTTCCCGCTTGTAGGTGTTGAGCTTCCCGCTTGTAGGTGTTGAGCTTCCCACTTGTAGATGTTGAGCTTCCAGCTTGTAGATGTTGAGCTTCCAGCTTGTAGATGTTGAGCTTCCAGCTTGTAGGTGTTGAGCTTCCAGCTTGTAGATGTTGAGCTCCCAGCTTGTAGATGTTGAGCTTCCCGCTTGTAGATGTTGAGCTTCCAGCTTGTAGGTGTTGAGCTTCCCGCTTGTAGGTGTTGAGCTTCCCGCTTGTAGGTGTTGAGCTTCCCACTTGTAGATGTTGAGCTTCCAGCTTGTAGATGTTGAGATTCCAGCTTGTAGATGTTGAGCTTCCAGCTTGTAGATGTTGAGCTTCCAGCTTGTAGATGTTGAGCTTCCAGCTTGTAAATGTTGAGATTCCCGCTTGTAGAATGCAGCAACCCCGGTCCCTCTCAGGGACCCGGCTTATATCCCTCTCCGGTCGGGGCCGCTCCGCCCTCGGCCACGCCCCGCCTTCCCGAACATTCTCGTTCCCTCTCGATCCTTCTCAAGAGCTCTCTCTCTGGACACGTGATCACCCCCAAGGCCCCCACACCTGGGGCCCCCTGTATGGGGATTCCGGATCACGTGTCTACGGGGTCAACCAGAGTGCCACGGCCCGGGGCAACCCTGCCCCTGGGCTGACACTCACCCCCTCCCCCTCGGGGGAGCCCCCACCACACGCTGTGCGTGGTGCCCGCACTATCCCAGTGCTCGCCAAGCCCCGCTAGGGCTGGTACTACACACAGCCACCCACACAGTGCTGTCCACGCTAGGGCTGGTGTCACACACAGCCACCCACACGGTGCTGTCCACGCTAGGGCTGGTGTCACACACAGCCACCCACACGGCGCTGTCCACGCTAGGGCTGGTGTTACACACAGCCACCCTCACGGTGCTGTCCACGCTAGGGCTGGAGTTACACACAGCCACCCACACGGTGCTGTCCACGCTAGGGCTGGTGTTACACACAGCCACCCTCACGGTGCTGTCCACGCTAGGGCTGGTGTTACACACAGCCACCCACACGGTGCTGTCCACGCTAGGGCTGGTGTTACACACAGCCACCCACACGGTGCTGTCCACGCTAGGGCTGGTGTTACACACAGCCACCCACACGGTGCTGTCCACGCTAGGGCTGGTGTTACACACAGCCACCTACACGGTGCTGTCCACGCTAGGGCTGGTGTTACACACAGCCACCCACACGGTGCTGTCCACGCTAGGGCTGGTTTTACACACAGCCACCCACACGGTGCTGTCCACGCTAGGGCTGGTGCTATACACAGCCACCCTCACGGTGCTGTCCACGCTAGGGCTGGTGCTACACACAGCCACCCTCACGGTGCTGTCCACGCTAGGGCTGGTGTTACACACAGCCACCCTCACGGTGCTGTCCACGCTAGGGCTGGTGTTACACACAGCCACCCACACGGTGCTGTCCACGCTAGGGCTGGTACTACACACAGCCACCCACACGGTGCTGTCCACGCTAGGGCTGGTGTTACACACAGCCACCCACACGGTGCTGTCCACGCTAGGGCTGGTGCTACACACAGCCACCCTCACGGTGCTGTCCACGATGTAGGAACATCGAACGGCCACGACCCTTCCGGGTCGGCACCATACAGTGACATCCCCAATGTCACTACAAATGCAAATGGGTGAATGGTGAAGTGGTTTAGAATTCTGAGCTATGAACCAGGCGACCCGAGTTCTATTCCTGGCCAGACCGGCGTGGCGAAGTATGGCCAAACAGTCTCCATGCCTGACACGGCAGGGGGATGCTTTCATCCAGCAGCGGATTCACAAAGGGCCGTAAACTTGAATTAAAATAATTATTGTATTGTCAACGGTGACTCGGTAAATACCCCCTCAGTAAACTGTTGATTGCTGAAGCAACAAATGCATCTGGAAGAGGCGTCGATGGGTACAGGCAAGGAGGGTGAATGCGGAGAGTTCATCTTGGTTGGGCGATTTACAGCCGTCGGTTGCAAGTGACGCTGCCTGAGCTCTGAGCGCTCATTAATCATCTAAGCGCGAAGGGAGCTGGCTGGTTTTACGGGATGGCCGTGTGTGCCCAGTTGGCAGCGGTTATCCTGGAGGGGACGTGTGGGGTCCGTTGAATGTGTGTGGAGCGTCTGGGTGGGTGGCACGAGGGAGCGAGGGAGGGAGGGAATGAGGCAGCGAGAGTGGGGTGGTGACCGGTGGAGTGGGGGGTGGTGAGAGTTCTGATGTTATAAGGGTCTGACGAGGCTTTGGCCGTTTCAGCAAATGCGAGCCGAATATAAACGACCCAGTTCTGGGAAGCTTCTCGGCAGAGCCCATCGCTGCAGAAGCGCCTTTGAAATGCGCAACATAAAATAGATATAAATGTATCGTTCTTACATCTAAGTGTTCCATTGCCTGTGCCAAATGCTTAATTATTTCACTTTAAATGTAACTGTAAATACATAAATAAGGGTCTAAGCCTTTTCATTTAAGTGCTTATTGTGGGGGGGGGGGGGGGGGGGGGGGTTTGTTGAGATTTTTTTTACACTTTCCACATCTCATGTTTATGTAATTAAGAGGGGGATTGAAGTTGCTTGACAACCCTACTAATGAATATTCATTTAAACGTTTTGACTGCGGAGTGTAAAATAATGTGATGCATTGACCCCTTGGTGCACATTTTTTCCTGGATAATTGATTTTCAGTGATTGCTTGCCTGCTTGCAATTCTCAACATGTGTTCTGAATTAATTTCTATAAAACTAAAAACTGTTTTTATTTTACCAGATAGGGCCCACTGATCTATACAGATGTTCTTTCAAAAGCGACGTGGCCACAAATGATCGCTTAACGAAGTGGCTTATCACGTGGAAATTTATAGCAGCCAAATACTCTAAACGCTCGTTTCTGTCACCATCATCATCAGCCATTATATACAGTGGCCCCAAAGTGATTTTCTCAACATTGATACACTTATGCATTTGCATTCTATTTTTAGTCACATCAAAATAACATCGTAATTATTTGTTTGCATCATCATTATTAACGTCAACAACATTCATTAAATAAAATGTCAAGGCACATTTTTCTCGAAGGGAAGAAAAGTAGGACAACTTTTTCAATAGTTTGCCTTCGTTGTTTACACACATTTGACCAGGATCGACCACACAGTGACAGATTGCTCTACATAGCTCAGTATTTATAACAAAGTAATGAAAACTGTCATTCAATCAAGGTCGTGAAAAGTATTAAAACTATGAACACGATTGTCTTTTTTTGCTTAGAATAAGTTACACTTTACCTCAATAAATTCGCTTTCGAGCCACATGATATATGCAAACCTTGCTGCTGGCTTGAAATCACAGTCTCTGATCCTGTGCAATGATAATTCATCTGCAGTCGCTTGCTGTGGACACAAACGTCTCTGAACATCCGGTGTTTGTCCATCAGGATCAAGTTATTATCTATTTGAGCTCTGTCATATCCCTGTTGTAGACTCTTTGTGTAAAGGTGTCCGTTACCTTCATTTCCCTGCTGGCTCTGAACTCTTATAGATGCGCTCTATCTCTTGTTCCTCACTTCAATGCCAAACTTACAAATCCTCCTCCCCCCATTTCTGTTTATTTTACCTACCTTTGCACTATTGTCACCCCAGGATGATTTTAACTTGTGTCAGGCCCTTATTTAAAGTTCCTATCCAACGTATGTTAATTGTCCCTGAAGATTTTCCAAAACGGAACAATGAGCAAAACTGGAATTAGAAAGAGGGTTTCTACCAAAATCAGTTTTTTTTTCTAGATACGTGGAATTAGAGTTAGATCCTAGAGAAGACATATTAATATCAAATGCCATGAGGCCTGATTTAATAGACTCATTACGATCATCATCACACACACTCTATCCACTACTGGCTGAAGGCATCCTAAAACCATCACCATCCCACACCATCTCGTGATGCAACAATGTAACTCCTGCACATCAGCTGATTTTTGTCCACCTTGGTGGTGACGTTTCTCGTTTGTCGTGTTCCCTCCTAGTGGACATGTGTGAAAAAGAGCTTTATAGCTCATCGGATTCCTCCAGTATAAATAAATATCCTGATTCTGATAATTTGGTTGTCACAAGTAAAAAAAAGATCTAATTATAGATTCTTAGCCTTTGTAGACTGCTGTATTAAAAATAATTTGATATTCAGCAGAGACATGCAATCATCGAAGCTATTGCAAAGCAATGCTTTAATACAATGTATATAGAGAATGTATTACACTCATTCATAGAGGTTGAACAGCGGCACTGACAGTGCATGAAGAAAATAACAAATAAAAAAAAGGAGTCAGAATAGGATATGCACTCTCAAGAAATATATTCTGAAAATTTGAATTGGCGAATTGACGGCATAAAAGCAATTGAAAAAATATTAATAATTGAATTTTTTTCTGATGGGATTATCATTACAGCATCCAATGGCAATGCAGTCCCAGGAAATAATTAAATAACTTCCAAAGAAGGCGAATAAGTTCAACAATAAAATGGAATTATTTGATGGATACAATTGAAAAAAATATACGACAGAATAGGCATGCCTAAGAAAATTATTGAAGGCAGACCCAGATGAGAATGGGGGTAATAAAACGGTTAGTGTAAGACGATTGAAGTGCTTTTGGAACATTGGATTTGATCATGAAAAGCAATGATCCAATGTTCCCAACTAAGAATGTTTTCAATCAGTGTATGATAACTGCTATGACATTGTTTATAAACATGGAAACCCACAAAATGCCACAAAAGCTGGAAAGTGTGTAATGAAGTAGAGTATCGGGAAATACATCTTGGAATTATACTTAACGTCTGACAAAGGAACCTTTGCACCAGGGAACAAATGTAAATTAGAGACGTAATAATGACTGTTAAGAAGAGTTGGCAGGATGCATTGCTACAGGAGAAGATGGCCGATGGACAAGACTGGTGATTGATTGCTGCCAAAGGATAGAAGCAATGCCCAGGAAGACTGACCACTGTGAAGGTGGAGTGATGAGATCAGCAAATGGACAGGAGCGACATAGACTGCAGCATTGCAAGACGATAATGAGCGGTGGTGACATTTCCAGCAGTGGATAGGTGACATATCCAGCAGTGGATCGGTCACGGCTGATGCATATTTCGTCACGGTTTCTGTTGAATGAGCGTACGAGGAGTTCTGTTATAGAATCGTAAGTGAAGTTGTAAACGTGACTTCTGGTTCACACATCGCATTACTCCCAAGGTTTAATTAAACCATGACAGTGTACGGCTCAGTCACTATTTTATTTCTTTAATGTTTTTACTTAAGTGCCTCGGCTAAGACAAATGCCATGAAATGTGTGAATCCTCCCTGATGAGACACAAAGGTCCTGTTTTCACTCATCTGTGCCAGGGATTAATCCCAGCCTCTTTCACACATTACGGCTCCTTTCTGAAAAGGGCAAATTAGTCCATAAGCCACCCTGCCACCTGACATAGCTAATTGCTTCACGTTTATGTTTTCTATAATCTGCAGTGTTATGCCTCAACTATGTGTGAAGTTATGCTTTGTATTTGTGTGTGTGTGTGTGTGCTTTGCTTCTGACAATGTTAGCTTCGTTTTCCTTTATTCAATTTGACCGTTGTTTAAAAAAATGCTGCATTAAAATTGACATTTAAAAAATATTTCGTATGAGTCCTCCATCGAAATGAATGACGCATCTGTAATTTATATGGAGTATGTATGTGTTGTCTATGTACCTGTAAACACTTATATTTAATGCACAGTGCAATGGGTCGCTCATCATAGAACGGTTCATTTTATGAGTAGAAATGTTGTGAATTCGAGTTTTACTTTGCCAGACTTTTTTAAATCTAAAATACTAATAAGACTAATTTTATAAATGGAATAGAGGAATAACAACAACCTTGTGACATTTATTATCCTATCATAGATTTTAAATGTATTCACCACAAATGTACCTTATTTCTTCTGTCAATCACCAATTATAACTAACTCATGGAACATCTTACCAGTTATTTAACTTATTTTCCTGCGTTTTTTAAATACTTTGTACCTTATATTCATGTTTATCATTGAGGGGTGGCATCGTGGTTTGTGCAACGCTCTATGAGACCCGGTGACTGGAGTTCAAATCCCAGCCATTGCTAAAATCAGTGGATAATTGATGTACAAACCACACCTGGATACCTTCTTCTTACCAACCTGCAATGACCGTGATGGTGAAGTATGGTCCATCAACCCCTATAACCAATATGGCATGGAAAGGCCTTTATCTGGAAGTGGATTGACAAAGATCTGAGAATTATATGAATATTTAGAATATATATAATACACCACTATGAAATCTAGAATACACCACTAATATATCAGCATCAAACAGGGAATAACCTCTGTGCATGTTTTACAAACCCCCTTTACACATTTCCACACTTGTTGATGTTCATAGTTTTGACCTCAGGAAACAAATTGGTGTCATCCACTGAAACGGAATTCCATTGTCAGTGTGTATATGTGTGTGTGTGTGTTTGTAGACATATATAATCCTGTTAATAATACATTTCAGAAAAAAGCACTGGACCTAGCTCTGACCTCGGCAGAACTCCACGAAACAGCTCTTACTCATTGCAGTAGCGTTTGTAAAAACCAGCCTTTGCTTTCTATCATTTTAACAATTCTCAAGTCAATATGCTTCTTTATCACTGGTGCTGTGATGCTTCAATCATTCCAATGTCTTACCATAAGGTTCTTTATAAATAAATAAAATGAATTAGACATTAATAAATGCCGGAGTGAGCCTTTATATATATATCATGAGAGGCTGCTGCTTCACTGGTGATAAATAGATTGATCATAATTGAATCATAATACATTCCATGTTTAAAAAAATGCATATGGACTGCAAAAAACATAGGCTTGTACTCTTATAAAATTAAGTACTATAAATGTTAAATATGTGCAAAAAAGGGTAAACAATTAAACTTGTATTTTTAGGTCAACTCAGTCATTTGAGGTCATGAGAAACTTATCCTAATATTTGGGAGGGAAGTTCGTAAAGGCTCAACACACACTCGATACTAGGGTCTACCAAATTGAGTGCGCATGCATACAGCAGGTAAATGAAAAACACGCACAAACACACTTGGCAAGACACTTTAGCGCTAAGTTATCATGCGATACAATTGCTCGTTCTAGAATCGTCTAGATTGCATAATGTTACAATAACCCATTATAGTGTAAACAAAAAAAATATCGATGTTTGCGCCAAAGCTAAAAGAGTTAGGAGAAAAATAATAAGCAGGCAATATGCCCTCTTGCCACACAAACTCTGGGCCGGTTTTCAGATTCAACGTCTCATGAGCAGAGCCACACCTGGTTAAACCAATGCTGATGAACTGCCTGATATTCAGATCAATTTATCTGCCAACGCATTGACGTTCTTACTTTCGTTATTGCAAGAGTTGGGGCGTTGTAAACGTGTGTTGATAACCATTCTGCATGCAGTGTGGTTAAAGAATACCTATTTGATTCGAACATTGTAGTGTACAAAATCGTTGGCCATCTTCAGCAGCAGCAATGCTAAATGGTTCCCCAATGTCTCGCCATCCCTCACAGTCTCGTCATGCCCAAATCCATATACATGCACTGATCTCATTGTTCCATATCCACAGTGGCTATGCCCTTGGGCATCGTCTCTCCTTGGCTGCTACTCCATTGTCAGTTTCATCCATCAGCCATTAGGCCTTCTGGCAATGTGTCCTGCACAATCCCACTTGTTTTTTTATCAGTCACTACGATGTCTTCGATATTCGTTTGTTCCCCGATGAATGTGTTCCTCTGTCTGTCTCTCACTGCAATCATGGGCAAGCAGATCTTTATGCTTCTTTTGCACTTTTCTGATTTTCTTCCATTGATGTCGATGTTTTTGATCCGTATGTCAGAGCAAGTAATATTCATTGATTTAACATGTTCTTATGTAGGCGGATTGGTATGTTGCTTTTCATTCCACTATGTAACACAATTTATATTCCCGTGTAGTAAGCGTTAATTCGTAATTGTTTATGACTAAAAAGTACAGACAATGGCTAAAACGGGCGAATTTGTGTCTTTTCGTTGACATAAAATCAGAAAAAAAAACATATGGATCAAAATTCACATGTATTTATACGAAAGTAATACAAAAATGACTACTAATTATTTAGAAGTGAGTTGTTTTTCGAGATTGTTCCTCACCACAGAGAACTCGGCCCGCTTTGGCCAGTCATTTTTGTATTACTTTAGTATTAATACATGTTTATTTGGATTCACATGTTGTTTTTTCTGACTTTATGTGAACGAAAAGACACAAATTCGCCCGTTTTCTCATTGGAAATCGGTAAATTTCAAAATATCAATGTCCTGGTCACAAAAGCAAAGTTTATGGGGAATAATAGCCATTTTCTATACTTTTGAGGCATACGCAATTATGAAATAACACTTACTACCGAGGAACAAAACAAAAATTGTTACACAGTGTTATCTTTACAACCCTTCATTTTGATTCCAGTCTCCTTTCAATAATTGTGTTGGGTATAAATACTCTGATGCGTTTTCCAATGTTGCCCCTCCTACAATGAATCTATTTTGTTTAGCAATACTACTAACATATAGCCTGAAATACAAGTAAAGTAGCACATGAACTAGATAGCATATATATTACTGGTAGGAACCTCCTGGTTGCACCAGCCCACAGGGGATTATTGTGTCCGTCCGTCGTGCATCCACAAATGGGAGGGGTGGGGCTGGGTGGAGAGAGGAGGGTGGGGAGGGGAGGGTGGGGAGGGTGGGGCTGGGTGGGGAGGGTGGGGAGGGGCTGGGTGGGGAGGGTGGGGAGGGGCTGGGTGGGGAGGGGCTGGGTGGGGGGTGGGACGGGTGGGGCTTCGTGGGGAGGGGCTGGTCACCCAGTGGTGCCCTTATAAAACTCAACATCTAACCTACTCACGCCAGCTTGTGCCCGCCCTCACAGTCGGGCATATTTGCGGAATACACCACGTGGTGCCACCGTTGACCCTGGCCATTGACCGAGCAACCCAACGTTCCTACCAGCTCCCTCCGCAGGAATGTGTTTACTGGAGATCATTGGTATGTGGCAGATTAAATTTGCACTACCTGGTAAGTAACCACTTGGTGTGAATTTAACGATGATCATCCTAGTGATAGACAGTCCCAGTCATATGAATGTGGAAGTTTCACCACTGGCATCTATTGCCAACATGAGTATGGTGCTATTGCTTGCTTTAGTAGAGACACATTGTATTGCTCTCAAGCACCTACACATACACTCTGGTGTGCGATCGGAGTCGCCCAGAACAGACCATGGAACGTACAACGCCTCAATACCTGATTCACAAGTACGAAGGATACATCGCCACAGCGATAAACTCCGCTTTTCCTGACAAAATCATCTGGCTCAACCAGCTCAATGTAAAATTATAGTTGTTACTCGACATCAACATAAGCCACGCGAAGAGAAAGACACACAAACAGCTTTAGTTTTTTTCAAACATGCTCATCGGCTTCATAGAAATTAAATATACCATTCCTCCTTATAAAGCTGTATGTGAATTGTATTTAAGCAGCAGAACGTGGATCAAAAGGTATTACAGCTAGCAGCCTCTTAAAATAAATGGCACATGCATTTGGATAGTTAGCATCCGTTCTACGTGTATTATAAAATGCTACAAATGTTATTGTAACATAATTGGAACGTTTGAAATTGTTAAAATTTGGTCAGTGAATTTTCATTAACCATCGTCACCATCATTGTCAGCGGTGGTGAATCCACTGCTGGATGGTCTCCCCAAGCCGCTGCCACATCCGATGATCCTGCAACGAAACAATCCACCCAGGGCATGCACACAAACTGATTTTAGAACTCCCATCACCTAATTTGGATTTACTCTCGGACACATTCCATCGCTCGGCTGCCACTCCATTATAATGTTTGACCATCGTCCATCATCTCTTCGAACAACATGTCCACTTTACATATGTTTATTAGGCATAATGAATACTGGAAATGGATTATCATAAAAAAACCCAGATGTAGTCGCTAAAACACTTATTAAGGGTCCAACAGGACGGATAACATTATTTTTGGCATTCTTTTTTTATTTTATGGAGCGTATTTAAATATTAATGATAACAACAACAAAAATAAGGGTACCTTCCAGAATTCACAAAGTCTACTCAATCTAATGAAATAAATAATAAAGTGAGCACAAAAGGTGTGTGTTGATAGTATGTTCTTTTGTGATGTTGTTCCCGCACACCGACTGAACAAACGGTTCTGAGCTGAAAGCTTTTTGGCTGTAAGAAGCGGGTGAACGTGAAAACGCTAAGTAAACGTGTGGGGATATTTTTTTTCCCTCGTCGAGGGGATGGAAGGATATCGAGCAATCCCGAGCACTGCTCCACAGCTGGATATCTGACTATACTAACATCTTTTCTCGCGTCTGTGTCAACACAAATAAAACTCATGTACGTGTGTATAATAAACAACAATGTGTGCACTATTTATGAATACATAACGCATGTATTTTTTTATTGTCCACAGATGCAGTATATATGTATATATGTGGAGGGAGTGGTGATGCAGTGGGCAACACCCTGTGCTCTGCACCCAGTGACCTGCGTTCAATTCCTGGCCATGGCTCACGGTGAGGAATGATATCTGAAGCAGTCCTGGGCTTCAACCCCACGCAGTCATACACTGACCAGTGTTGTGAAGTATGGCTAAACAACCCCCCATGGCAGATGCATCATGGGGAGGCCTTTATTCAGCAGTAGATTGACTTAAAATTTTATATGATTTATTTGTATTAGTATATATACATAATGTGAGTATTTAGAGACATGGCAGATGTCACTTTGCATCATCCATCCGTGAGATGTCTGCATCTGGTAAGCATATGAGAAGGGACACTATAATTATATTGTGCTTGTGGTCAAAGATTGAAGAAGTAATTTTGAAGCCCAATAACACAATTATTTATGGGGTTCTTGATGGTCTGAAACAAATTTGTGAGTATTTGCACAAATATATATTACTTTACGGCATGCATGCATGCCATATCTAGAAACATGAAAAATACATTATGCGCCCTGTGATAGGATATAATTAAGGTGAAGTGTCTGATGCCTCCAAACCCCCTTATCAACAGAGCCCTCCCGTAGAGGTTCGGGTCTCTGAGTCTCTACCACTATGGGTAGAGGTAACAGTGCAGCCCTGCCATCTCTTACTATACCACTGCTGGTGGAAGGACTGTATGTAGAGAGCCCCTGTCGACGGTATTTTTACCTCCTCTTCCATTCTGACCAGAAATCTTGGAATAGGCGGAAGTACCCACAACTTGTTTTATGCTGCCAGCCGTGACCTGTCATATGGCGGTCATTGACTGCTGGTCAGTCACCTCCTTATCACTCTTCTCGTCGCTACTACCAAGGTTACGGTTCCCGTTAACCTGACACATTTATGTATCTACTCCTGTGGAGCACTCGCTCTACCAGAAGTACTGATTCATGTCATCCACGCTGTGTTTAACCACCACATTGCAGGTCACAACACCGCTCTGTCTGCTTCTCCCCTCGCAGTGTTCGACGTTGGAATTCCCCTCCTGTTGTATATTTCCCCAAGTTATTACAACTTTGCTCATATTAATAAGTATATTATTTTAATATGTTAACTTAAATAGTGCTGAAAGCTGGCTGTTTGGTCTTTCGATTATTTGGGCCTGTTCTTAGCAATTGTGATATTATTTTAAGTAAAAATAATGTATAACTTAGACTGAACATTTCTAGTAGGCGTTGTGTTTATGTAGCCGGTAAATTATATGTGTACATTACTAATTTTACAATATAGGCATTATTTGTTGAAAGTTCTAATTGATTTGTAGGAGATTTATTTAAAATTAGGTGGCATTACAGGATTTAGTTTGCGCTAAACGGAAATGAAAATTACGGTGTGTAAAATGTAAGTAAATAATAAAATAAACTATAAGTCCCTCTTTAAGCTGATAGGGCTTCATGCCTTGTATTTTTGCAAACTATAAAAACAGTCCATTGTTAACCGTTTGTCCTGAGGCTGATTTTAAATAAGCCATCAAAGGTCAGAGACAACTCTGCCAGCACATGTGCAATGGCTATACAATCTTTCTCTTATCTTAACGGATGGTCCTAGGAAGTCCTTTAACAATAATAAAGAACCTTTATCACAGCATCCGGCCTAGCCGGCAGCCTTGCATTTTAAGTAAAAATGGGGAAATAAAAACACCGTCTTTCAGTGTGTGTGTGTATATCAATTCTATTACATGCAATCATTATTATTTATGTAAAAATAAGAATAGTTTTTACCTTTTCTGGCAATAAAACATGGGTTAAGATGTTGGAACATCAAATAGATACCCTTTTGCAAGGCATTAACCACAGGTACTTGTGACAAAACATGGAAAATTTGACCATGCTACTTAGGGTATGTGTCATTTATTCATTCATATAAATTGCTTTCTTGATATAGAGTTAATATATATATTTTTAGAAGTCGCATGAAGCATAGTTATTGACTTATTTCTTCAGTGAACGGGAAGTTTTATGGCCATTTTCTAACAAGCAAAGTTCATTCATCTCTCACTTCTCCACGTCTGACGCAGACTATCATACCCCTTTTCACACCTTAGAATAGACTCAGGTGTCAACAACAGGTGAGACAAGGATTTAAAAAAAACATAGGTGTTATATCACTACACGACCTCTGGGAAGAGATATATGAAATTGTACAATTATTTTTTGCAGCACACTTCCCTAAAAAGTAGCTGCTTCATCTGCACATTTACCAGTGTTAGAAAAATGCATCAGATGTTGTGCAAGCCACCTTAATGTGTTAATAATACTACGATTAATCTCCCATAAGAGCCAGGCTTTGTCCTTTAAAAGAGAAGCTGGGAGAGAAGCAACAAGCAGTATTTATACCAAAATGTGACTGGTCATGATCAGGGGTTAGGCAACCAAAACAACAAGAAGAGACATTGTTATTCAAATTCGGGAAAAAAACCCCCTCAATATTTCAACAGCCGCAATGCATGTGAATACGAGACAGTGTTCCTTAATAAATGACGTTGCAAAACAGTCCTTGAAGAGCCGCATGTGGCTCCAGAGCCGCAGGTTGCCGACCCCTGGTCATGATGAACAACGGTTTGAATCGATACATTGAGATAGCAATGGTGTGTTTGAAATGGTGCGTGTTTTTCAGCTAACTTTTTTTGTGACTTTTGTTTCACGTAACTTAAGTACAGGGTGTCCATGCAGTTATCATCAATTGAAACATTATTATACTGTAATTACACAGCAGTTTGATATGCGTGTTCAAAGTTGGCAAACTCTTCCTTTTGGGCTTATGCTTTTTTATATATATAAAACTGAAAATCTTGAATGGTCTTTAACAGCGTGTAACAGAAGCATTTGAACAATCACAGCTGAGATGTTGGCGAATACCTGGGACGCCCTCAAGTCTCAATAGGACGATATCGCCTTGGGGGTTATGTGCATGATTTGGGGGATGAAACTCACAATGTAGAATATTCATGATTTGAAGCTTTAGTGACTGCAGGAATTACTCTTTGGTTCTTTCGGTAAAGTCACGTAGAAATTAAATAAATTAAATAATAGAGTACGACGTTTCGATTGCAACACAAGCAACCGTCATCAGGTAGAACTAAATATGAGAGACAAAACACAGACACGGAGACACACAGACAGACACACAAGCAGAGAGAGACAACACAGAGACACAGAGCACAACATAGTCACACATAGGCGTTTGTGTGTCTCCGTGTCTGTGTTTTGTCTCTCTCTCAAATTTAATTATAATAATAGTTCTACCTGATGACGGTTGCTTGTGTTGCTATCGAAACGTCGTACTCTATTATTTAAATTATTTCCTTTCTACGTAACTTCACCGAAAAAAACAAAGAGTAGAATATTCATAATTCAAGCTGTGTGCGGTTGTAGTTTTATCCCCGTAGCCTATACTGCTATCGAGAGTAATCACAACTCTTTATTAATGGATGCTATCTTTATACAGTATTTCACAAAAACATGTTGTCATATATTTAAATTATTATATGTGCTGTGCTTTAAACTATGACATTTGTCATGCTTAACCAATTTATATAAATGTTGATGCACCTTTACATTGGTATATAGAATTATTATTGTATCCTAAAATACACACTGTATCATAACAATGTAAATGATATATTTACATTCACCAAAAAAGTATGAATACGAATGATAATTTTATAGAATGTGTTAATTTATTGTACATATGGATGAAACTGTCTTAATAAACAAAGCAAACATTTCTGAGCCCCAAAAAACACCTTTGTATTTATAATTAGCTTCTGAAGTCATCCTTCAACCCAGAGATTGGGAGTCTCTCCAGGGTAATATATGCTTATGCAAAGAATGTTCATACATTCTTCTGCCAATAATGATCATGTGTATTCCCTTTATGGCTTATATAATTCTACCCATCAATTCCTGCTGTAAAAAAAAAACATTCTTAAAAGCCTCTTGCTTTACGTGTTTCCTCTGTTTATATTGCGTTTTTAGATGTAGTCGGATCTCGATGTTTTGTAAATCCAAATTGTGGGTTCAGCCCGCATCAGGTCCTTCTAACTTGAAACACGAACCTGGTGAGGCCAGCCTTATGTAAGCTTGGCATGAAGTACACCAATTTGGTCATTTAATGTAACTACTGTAGACTATCCATTATTCGCGGTAATGAAGGGGACGGCCGCGGATAATTCAAAATCGCGGATATTTCGAAAAAAATAATTTTCCACTGATCTCTATGTCGAAAACCACATTTGCCCATGCAGAAGACTCTGCCCACTAAGTGGACAGCAGAGCCATGCCAATCAAAGTCAATCAAACTCTGCCCACTGTTGTAAAAATATGCAGCTACTGTATTGTAGTGGCGATCACGTGGATTTCGGATTAACCAGAGCACATATTTGTTCGGTTGAAGCACGTGACTTGTAGTAAACATTGACAAGAATAACAATATATAATTAATTTGGGCTTAGGGGAAAATCCATGATTTATTAACTTATGTCAAAATCTCAGGTGCGCAGTTACTCCACAAATCATAATAATCCGCACGCGGATAATTATGATTACAATCAAGAGTCTACTATAGTTGTCCTATGGGTGTAGCTGTGGAATTCCATTTTGGCAGCTTACTGCACTTGTTTGAAGCACTCCTCTATATGCAGATTTGGGTTTTCCCACCCACCTTTCCCCTCTTTAGGCCCCGCACCTTCCTCTTTAGGCTCCACCCTCTTTATATTGAGGCCCGCCCCTTATCAGCTAGGCCACGCCACTCTTATGTATAATTCGCCCCTTGCAAATGTATGCTCCACCCCTTCCCTGATTTGAGTGAGAAACAACGCGAGTGGGTATTGGGTGGTTGTGGAAGTGGTGGGGGGGGGGGGAGTGCTCACACAAACAGAAGTATGAATGGGCGGACACAGCACGGGATTGGAGGTAGTTCGGCTTCAGGATGACAAACACAATCCATTTCGAGAAGTATAATAATAGATGCTAATAACAAGAGAGAAATAACAACATTACATCGAAGAAAACTCTAACCAAAATGTTGTGCTCGATGGCCAACCATGTAGTGTATTTGTCATGCAAGTTAAGTACATCGTATTGGCTGTTAATAAAAAATAGCATGACATGTTACTTGACAGGATGATGTCCAATGCTCGAGACTCATGACAGAGTGGGGGCTTACGGGGGGAATGCACCCGAGAGGACATTCACCGCATAGTTTTAGCAATGCAAACACTTTGTGTGCAGGTAATACATGAACTAATGCGTCTTAAGACCATGAGAGATGGTGATTGGTTGGGTAAGGCCTTCATCCAGCAGTGAAAAGATCATGGCTAATGATAATATGTAGCCAACATTGATCTCTAAATGTTTTAGGTGTTTACTGCAGTCACGTAGTATGACACCACATTCTCTACAAAAATAATTGTTGAGTGAGTGTCCACCTCATAGCATTAGGACCAGGGGTTTCATTTATCTTTGAAGAGTACGTGAATACACTTCCCCATCTGGCTCACAAGTCAATTTGCATATGTAGCTCAAGCATTGAAACCCCGTCAAAAAGTAAATGAAACAACACGAATTTCCATATTTATTAGTCACACATTTGTAAGAGATGTTAACTACGGTACCTCACCTGGTATACAGAAAATCGTGGGTTGCATCCCGACCCTGATGCCTGTATATTTGGAGTTTGCATGTTTTCCCCATGGTGGTGTGGATTTTTCTCCGTCCATATTTAGATTATTTGGCTGCTATACATTTCCACATGATAAACCACTTTGTTGAACTATCATTTGTGGCCAGGTCACTTCTGAAAAGAGCTCTATAGCTCAGTTGGCTTTACGTGGTCAAAGACAAAATAGTTTATAGTTTTATAAGTCACATTCCAATATTTATATTACTCAAAATTACAAACATTACCGGCAAAATCACATTATAACTCTTCCTTTGTAAATTAGAACAGGATATTCAAATCCAATGTTGTGTCAATCCATTAAAGTAGCATACTTCACAGGTCAGTGGCCTCAGTTCAGACTTGAATCTGCATACAAAGAGGAGCCTTTGAAGACAGCCCCATTGGTGAGTCGATGTACTCAATGGGCCCTGTTACAAAAAGGGGAAGTTAGCCCCTTCAGACGTCTTTAACAAATCATCACTGCACTGTACCCGAATGGAATGAACCTAGACCCTTCATCTTAACCCACCGAGCTCCCAAAATAAGAAGGCCCCATGGGTGGTACCGGATTCCCTGGTGTCGGCAGCCACGAAGGCTGGGATTAGGGAATGTCAATTGATCTGCACACTCTCCTGACCGCCTTGGCAAAGTGAGGGCTCCCTTCCTTCGGGGCTCTGTTGCACTTGATATACTTTAACAGTCCTCCAGCGTGGAATGCACGGACCCCATTCCTCCCTGGCCTGAGACAGAATGCAGGATTTAAGAAGGGGCCAGCAATGGACTCTGACAGTGGGTGCTGGGATTTGAGCCCATTGAGCCACTGAGCCGTTTGCCCATGAGCATGAAGTGTCTGCGTGAGACCGTGCGCCTCATTGGCTTAAACAGTTCATCTGCAATTCTCAACACACAGGCTTCCTATGAAGTTGTGACGAGGTGGCTTTGCCCGTAGCTTGCTGAAACAAAATCTTTGCAGTCGGGCTGAGCATGCTCATGGACAGGAGGTTAGGTGGGGGGGGTGTGAGAAAGTTGTCGCGAGCGCTTGGTTTTCAATTACAAATGCACCTCTGTGTGCACTTTAGGGGTTCCATTATGTTGTGTGTATACCCTATAGTATACAGTGTACCCTATACAGGGGCACTGCGATGGCGGGATGTTAACTCCCTCGCCTGATATGCAGAATCTCGTGGGTTCGATACCGACCTCGACGACTGTTGTGTATTTGGAGTTTGCATGTTCTCCCCGTGGACGTGTCGATTTTTATCCTCCGGTTTTTCTCCCCACATTTAGAAACATGCATTGAGAGTATTTGGTTGCTATACATTTCTACGTGATAAGCCATTTCGTTGAGCTATCATTTGTGGCCAGGTCACTCCTGTAAAAGAGCTATCTAGCTACAACATTTTGAGTCAGAATTTGTAAATTAGCTGAAATTATTGAAGCAAATATGAGTATAAACACAAGCGTTATGTCTGGAGTGAGTGTACGTGTGGGTGTCACAAGTGGAACCGTTGGTGTGGTTGTGTGAATGCAGCATTGGAGCAGATATACCGTGTCCCATATAAATTGCCATCCGATGCCAAATCGAACTCTCAGCATTTATTTTATAAAAATGTTGCACATCAGTTTTGGTATCTGCCCCTTTTAGGATCCAGATTGAGATCCTTGTCATACTGGTGGCTGTACCTTACAATTTGTGAACACACAAAAACAACAATTGACAGTAGTTGAAATTCATTTTCATGTAGGCTTTAAAAAATATGTCAAACCATGTTGTAAGTGCATTATGCTTTTATTTTTCCAATTCAAATGTTGGTACTCTGAGATCCATTGCTGAAGGGCCCCTTATAAATCTAGATTGTTATTATTATAAATATGGTAAATGGTGAAAGTACGAGCCATCTATTTTCTGATGACATAGTAATTATAACTGCCAATGATAATAAACTACATTAAATGACTGAACAAATTGTACAATGGGGCTAAATATAAATAGGAACAAAATAAAAGGAATCATTGTTGGATTGACACAACTGGAAAACACAACACGTTATGTATTAAGTTATCGTTACAGACTGACCAGGATCAAAATGATTAAATAAATAGCTGAGTGAGAGCAGGATTGAGTGTTTATTGGAAAATTAGATTTCGTAGTAAAAAGCAATATACCAATGTGCCTACAAAATAAAGTTCCTAACAACCTTCTATGACATAGCGAAGTATGCAAGGAAAGATGGAGAAGTACATGCTGGAAACTACACTGAGAGACAGAAATAGGAACACATGGATCAAAGAAAAATGCTAATTGGAGACATTATGTTGACTGCTCAGAAAAGCACAGGGACACATCACGAGAAGGGATGAGAGCACATGCACAAGACTGATGATGGGTCGTAGCCATAGGAGGGAACACTCCCAAGAGGATGACCACCACGGCGATGGAGCGATGAGAGCGGCTCATGCACAGGAGCAAGATGGATAGTGCCATTGGAGTGCCGAGAGGGATGGTCACGACGTGGGAAGGCCTTCGTGCAGAAGTGATGGTGATGATAATGTACGTGGTGAGGTTAGAGGCAGGAAACGATTAGATGAATAATCCATCTTTTCAATATGATCTTGTCATGCCTGCCAAGTGAGCATGCCCCCACAATGATCTTTATTGTCTGGAATGGTCTCAGTTTTACTTTTGGAGCCAGATATAATAATAATTTAATAAATGTACGTTGAGCCTTATGAGCAGCATAATATAAAATGTTTGTAATTAATGCCGCATTTACACCGAGTTGTATTTTTCATTTAAAAATAGTTCTTACTATATTTTGTCAATCCACTGCTTTATGAAGGCCTCCCCACGCTGTCAGTTTTTTTTTTGCCATACTTCACCACAGTGGTCAGTTTCCAGCCGTGGCTGGCGATCGAACCCAAGACATCCGAGTTCACAGTGCAGCGCGTGAGCTACTTTGCTGCTGCTCCACCCAAGGCACAGCAGACGAATGGCTTAATCTCATACCACGATTTTGAAGATGAAGAATGCCCCATGAAGTGGAGTTTTAAAAGCAGCCAAGAGCAAATAAAAGAAAATATTCCGATTTTTGCCAAGTTGGTGCTGAGGTCATGGGGGGTGGCATTTGTTGTCATTCTTATGAGGAGTTGGTGTGATGTGTGTGTGCCATCCAGCCATTCTCCCCCACAGCTCATGGAATAATTCAGTAGGGCTCTCTCAGTGGCAGTGGCAGGGCCCCGAGCCAGCTGAATGTAAGCCCTGTTTTAAAAATGTATTTTATATATTTTTAATATGTCCCGTTATTTATTTATTTTAAAACGCTGGCCCAAATCACTACCACAGACTAAAGCTGCTTTAATGAAGAAGAAGAAAAAAACGGCTGCACTATCCAAGCAAACAATGTCAGAGGGAGGCTGGCTGGGCTTGAGAGAGAGAGGGTGTGAAAGCTGTTGAAACAAAGGCCTCCTCTATTTCTAGATGAACACAGACGCTTCATAAGCAGTTCAGCGCATGGAAGATTGTGTCTGTGAATAAAACAGCTTTTCACCGCATTGCCTCTTTCCCGAAGCTCAAATCCCACTTTTGAGGATCTCACCCTTGCCAACTGCGTATTAATAGGAGGACGACTGACGGCTGCCCAAACCGCCACGCTGGGAAAAAAAAACAAATTGTGTACAGAGATGCCAGATGGCTTCAACTGTTGTTGCTCTTGCATCTTAATCATAACACTTACCGTAAGCAAAACTTGTTTTTTTTAAATATATATAAATAATACAATTACACATAAATGTTTTACAACCCTATCAAGGACATTATTTACCAGAGTGTGTATGACGTATTACATGGAGTTCATTCATGTGGGGTTTGCTTTATTTTAATGCCACTATCACGCAGTGTAATGCGCAACCAAAATAGAACACGGGAAACTAAAAAACAGGCCAAAGTCGTAACCCTCTACTCGTGTTAAAAACCCTTAACGCAATCTGATTACTCACCATGTCATCGATAATTGCCATTACATGTCGCAACGTAAGCCCAGCATTACTTTGCTCCCACTTACCACGCTGACCCCCTCTCACTCTCCTTCGCATCCCAACCGCAGTGCTCTGTGCACTCTGCCTTGCTTACCTCCTGTATATGTCAAGCAAAGACAAAGATCCCCCATGTAGCCATTAACACAGTTCGGGCAAGTGCTGTTGTTGGGTGGCCAGCACCACGCCCGACCGCCTTTGTCTCCCCAGTGACGATGTTTACACACCAGATACTCATTTGAGGCTGAGTGGACCTGGGGGAGGCCCAGGACTGGTTCAGATATTCGTCACCGATGTTAGAATCGAACTCGGGTTTGGAGCGCAGTGAGAGCTCCCCACACGCACAATAATAGTTACGAACCACAATTTCTATAGCGCTGTAACATAGCGACTCATTATAAGGGCGCTGAAAACAATTCTACAAATGCATTTGCTGTTCCTTCATGGCTCTCGTAATATATTGTTCTGTTCACCTTGTGCCTTTGCAGTATCCGTTGACACATTTGTATTTTTCCACCACGTAATGCCACTTCATATTGAACACTAACAAACGATGGGTTTTAATATGTAATGTTAAATTAGGTAGCTATTTAAACGATACTGCCGTAATTTCTCATGAAAATGTTATTTATGTGGTGCACAATTCTCATGAACTAGTTTGAAGACATTTTATTAAAACCTACTGTATATGATATGGTGCTTGTTCCTGAATAAAATGAACCTATGGAAAACGTAAATAAGTTAACAAATACCGTATTGATATTGCCAAAAGCATTTGAAGAAGAGCCGTCAGTTTAATAAAGCGTCACGACACACATTTAAATTAAATATAAAATGTGTCGCAGAGTAAAAACACAGACGAAAGATACCCGCAGACGGCAAACATAATCATAAATAATACTAACAAAAAATAATTGGGAAGGCAGCGCACAATTAACGACATTAAACAAAAACTCGATAGCTGTTTGTGAAGAATCCATTCACGAGCAATGACGACTCCCGAGATGAATTCTTTTTGAGTGCTCCTGTGTGACGTCAGAACGGGAGTATATAGGTTTTGTTACAAATGCCTATAGGACTATTTATGGTCCAACAGCACCAAATTACTTGCTTGAATTCACTTTATACGTCAATTGTGTGCCTGTTGTAAGAGGGGGGTGGGTGGAGGGGGGTCAGCATCTCCTTCAAGTTCAAATGCGGGCACGCTAAGTGACGTTTTGCTTTGTTGTCACGTGAACGCTTACAGTAGACATCTGTGCTGACGATGGCCCTGTCCAAGTTCATGCTCAAGACCTTTCTTCTTTCCTTCTTGCCTATGACCGGCTGCCTTTTTTGCTCTATAAAATAATGAAATGCCCACACTCTTCACACTTTCTCTTGACATGTGGGGGCATTTAAATTATTTAAACAAAATTGTGTCGTGTAAATGCATTGTATACATGCAGTGTGGTGTGAACATTGCACAGCAATTGTGCAGTTACCCAAAGAACAATTGAGGGGTTTTTAATCCATTTATGAATTCGTCGTCCGAGACAGCTGTAAAGAAACCGGAGAGATTTATTTAATCTCCGTTGCATTTAGCGCTACGATAAATGTGGCCCCAAAGACGAAACGCCTGCGTGTTTGTGTCCGATGCCTTTGATGATTTATAAACCGCAAAGGTTAAGCTGTCGTAATTAATGCACATGGAAGATGAGAAGTTGCTGGTGTCATGTCAATGCATGTGTCCCATAATTAATACAACATTCTTAGCGCTGTGCTTCTCTTGTGCAGCGACTGTAGCGACTGATTTGCTAAATATAAATGAATGTGACCTCTTAATATGAATTCTACAACATAGAGTATTTGTTGCGACACTGCAAATTATAAACTGACAAATTAATAATACAGTGTAATCAATACATCATAAAAGAGATCACTTACTTTCTAAATACATCACTTGATTTTAATGGAACAATGACATTAATTGAGCAAATTAATATTTAAAAAGTGCCTATACTATAATTAATATGTACATTTATTTGTTGACTGCATTTTCTATCTTAATCCCAGTTTTATTCCAATTGTACTATAGGCATCGTCATGAGATGCGAATCTATTTGGATCTCTCGCTGTGCAGTGCATCGCCCCATGATAAAAACCCAGGCAATGGAATGAGATATCAGAACTAAGTCTAAAACCTCAGATGACCTCTTATCCACACTAGAAGTAGGGCACTTTTTAACAAGCCCTTCAAATAATATTTGTCGTATGGCAGACAGATCATATATTTTTTTTTAACTCACAGGACTGTAATTAGGACAAGATGAGTGTCAAATCAGATTTAGTTTTGTGTGTTTGTGTGCGGTGATTGGTGACTGGGCTGAGACATCAACCTACCGCACTTGAAAACTGGGGTCAATGATGGGTTACGACTCAGATTTGAGCGCAGGATCTCAGTGGTGTCGGCTCAAGACTTTCACCCCTGAACTACGCAGCCACTTAACTTTTTTATAGTGAACTCAATTAAAAAATGTACTCCTCTGTGCTGATGCCATATTTATCAGTAATTGAATGGAGCTGTAGTCCATCTCAGTCCTTCACTTAATTCCACATTGGCTGTTCCTTGGAACTCTTCACTTTCCCAGTGCCTGGTTTTAATAATCAGAGTTGTGGGAGTTCACTTTAACTCCTGTCATGACTTGCTTTCTGTTGAGTCTTGCTGGTTGGGGCTCTTGTATGATGCCGGTATTTAAGTTGAACGTAAAAAAAGAGCACAGAATGGTTATATTAATTAGTTGCATTTTATAAAAAAATATTTCGTTGCTTAAAAACACAACTGAATGCTTATATTAGTTTAATGATGACTCCTAATTAATTATAATTGCTGTCTCTGTTACATGCAACTTTCACTAGTAATTGAACAAAATTCAGGCCCCTTCTAATAGTCTCATATGTAACGAGTATTGTAAACTAAAATATTTCTTTAAATATTTAGATCTACTAACCAAATTATTTATTTACATGTTTTTACCTTTGCTGATGGCATGACCCACGGTAATAAAGAAAATGTTCAGTGCCAAATCTTTTCCTCACCAAATAATTTAAATTGCTTTCAGTTGGTAGCAGTATTTCCCACACGGAATGTAAAATATGCCAACTCCAGAAAAGCTTTCCAAACACGAAGGTATTTTGTCAGTTTTTTTTTATCAAATATAGTGGGTAATGTGATGTTTATTCTTTTCACAATAAGTGAAAATAAAATCCTCAGTTTGAATTATTAGTCGAACACAAAACATAGCTTATACCATCTTAATGATATCTATCCGAAAATGCATTATTATTTTTTTGCACAAAAAACGACAACAATAAATTAGATATTGTGAAATTGTCTCACCACGTACAGCTTGTATGTTGATGTAAGAATAGAAAGGGACAGTCCTGCAATTCCCTGCTCACGCCACTGCTGATGAATGGGCCTCCACGAGAGAAAGCTTCATTGAGCCACTCCAGAGGAAATTTGGCCTACTCTTCCACACTGGACAGACATCTCAGAAAATGTGGGAGTACCCATATTGTATCGGGGATTACCCACATTTTACCACCCCATGTATGACCTGCAGACCAACGACCTGTGAAGTACCTATGTATACTGCTGGGTAAACAGAGGTGGGGAAGGATTTAAGAAAATTGCCCATTGATGCAACTGCCGCACCAGAGATCCAACGGATTGAAAGGACAGTGCACTAACCATTGCACGAATGCAGCATCCCTATACTTTGATGTATGGTTCGTCAATGTTATGGATCTCCTTTAAAATGTGGTCTCTCAAAGTGGGCTTTTCTTCTCTTGCAATGATTTATATGTCCTAAATTTGACGGTTAAACAAGACAAAGCTATGCTTAATTGGTGTCATTTCAGTTAATCCCCTCTAAAATGTGCATCTGTATTTAAATGAGCTATGGCAACAGAATTACAAATGTTTTGCTATTCAGAAAATAATTGTTTTCCTTGGCTGTTGGTGAATCCTTGTCTCGTTCACCACCAAATTCTCCATCGATGTCACTTCTACTCAAAATGGACATGGGTATGTTCTTTAACAAAGCGCCTAAAAGTCTTCAACTTAATCTAATTCTGGTTTCACTCCGAACGTTACTTTGGAAGGGGTTGTTCCCATCCACGAGTCCCTTCAACTGAGATTTTACGAGAAATTCCTGCAGTTGGGATGGCGGTTAGTGCTCGCTGAAAAGGTACAATAAGGCAATGTATCAATCAAGGGCTGCGGACGTGCTTTCAGTCGGGTTTCAATCCCCGGGAGTCCAAGGGGAGAAGAGAAAAAAACAAATCGTTTACTCCATCGCCTCCACAAAGAGGCCTATGGTCCTGGTGTGGTGGCTATAATGTGCCCAGCGTTATTGTTCCCAGTGGCCATTGAGTTTATTTAGGAATGCACAGATGCAGAAGCTTGGATTGGACACTTGGATAATCTAGCGTTACCAGAACGCCGGAGCAGTCTCCCCAAACCACACCGTACGGCACTGCTACCACCGCAGCCGCCCCCACCCGTTTGCCACCACCACCACCACCCTCTCACACCCAGGCTTTCTTTTTTTTTCTCCCACTAGTTTATGGGTTGATAATGGGAGCAGTGTCTGAGTTGTGTTTGCGAGGAAGGCTCCGTCTCCCCAGCAACCCAGCGCTGAGATGCGGAATCCCGCTAGCCGGCGATGTGCCCGGTCCCCGCGCGGCCCCAACAAACGGGGGCGGCGCTGCCTGCTGCCTGCTGCTGCTGCTGTGTTGGTTGGTTGGTGGCGGCGGTGGTGAGATTCTGAGCGAGCTGGGCCCAACGCCCTGTGGCACGGACGGCTTTGTGAGCGCCACCACCACCACCACCTTGTAACGGCCACGAGAGTTATGGCGTGCCTTATTGCCGGACCAAAAAAACAACCTTGCCCCGCGTTCTCTCTCTCGCTCTGTGTGTGTGTAAGTGTGCTTTCTCTTTCCAGCCGACAGCGATTGCCTCCTTCTTACTCCCTGAGTTCTAACGTGGTGGCGTGGTTTTTTTAAAAATAAAGATTTATAGCTTATTATTTGTTAATTTCGGAAGACAAGTTGATAAGACTATGTAACACTATTTTGTCCCTGGGTCGTACTTGTTATTTTTTAATTGCTTATGCCTAAAAAGTATAGAAAATGGATAATATTCCCCACAAACTTTGCTTTTGTGACCAGGACTTTACGTGAAGGAATGACACAAATGCACACCACGATTTCTCATTGAAAATAGGTAAAGTTCAAAATATCGCTGTCCTTTCGATTTAAAGCTTTCGTGACTGCAGGGATTCATCTTCTTGGTTCTTTCGGTAAAGTCACGTAGAATGGAAATAAAATAATAAAAATAAAACACAATAAAATAAATAATAAATACAATTTTCTTCTATTATTATTTTATTTCCATTCTACGTGACTTTACCGAAAGAACCAAGGAGATATCGCTGTCCTGGTCACGAAAGCAAAGTTTGTGGGGAATACTAGCCATTTTCTGTACTTTTGAGGCATAAGCAATTAGGAAATAACACTTACTACCCACGGACAATTATTTTTGTTACGCAGTGTAATTGCCGTTATTTTAACATGCACGTGCTCACTATGAAACCTATTTCCTGAAAAATAATACATTTGTTAAGAAGCAACCGAATAAGGAATGTTTAACACGTTGGCTTTCGTGACCAATATCATCCACATCTCTCCCTCGAAACGAAACGTGAGGATTTCTCCACAAATCTGGCTGTTGCCTGATGAAGCTAGTTGTAATTACTGGCAAAACGTCGTACTCAGATTGTAAATGTTGTGGCTTGGCTCTCCAACACACCGGTGTGCTGTACTAGTAACGCGATCTAACCCAAAAAACTATTATGGACGAATAAGGAATATTATTTTTTATACCTACGTGACTTTACCGAAAGAACCAAAGATAATGGATCCCTGCAGTCACGAAAGCTTCAAATCAAGATAAAGGAATATTAGTTACATTTTTGTTTTAATAAAATAGAAATAATGCAATACTATTTACAGCCATTTGTCAATCCATTGCTGGATGCTGCTGCAATTATGTTTAGTTATGCGTATAGTGTTAAACATTTTTTATTGAATTTATTTATTTTTCTATTGTGTTAAAAAGTGATGTCACAACAAAAACTAAATTGCTCTTTTGCTGAGGTGTAAGTGGAGTTATTTTTGATTCCCAGTGATGTCCATTTTTCACAAGTCACTTCACAAGTGCTGATTGAAAAGAAAAGTAAATTATGGTAAACACTGATTGATTGATAGTTGTACTTTCTTTTGAAGCTTAAAAGCATGCCTCTGATAAATTGATGGCTTAAAATAAAACGCACAATAATTTTTTCCCTTATTTTTGTTTGCCTTTTTCAGCCAGACAGAGTAAGAATGGGTATTAAAAGGTAGGTAAAAAAATAAATATGCATGCGTGCGATGTGCATGCGCGACCATAGCACGGTCTTTTAACATAACCTCTCTACCAGCCCCAATCCACACTCCAAGCTTAGCTCTGCTCTTAAAACCTTTACCCAGCGCCCAGCACTCATCCCACACTCTCTCTCTCTCCTCCCACCACCAGCCCACCCTTGAGGCCTCACAGAGTCCATGCAATTAATAGTGTCCCATTCGTCTGTGCAAGCGGAGGAGTGGTTTTCGTTGTAAGTGGCCTTGTGGGATTTGCGGTTGCCCAGTGCACAATGAAGCCCACCTCAACCTGTGGATGGCATTAATGTATTACCACAGTGTACAATACACATTGCGTGTTTTTTGTTATGCTTTTTCAAATGTATACACGTATATAAATTCGATGTGCTTTTAAATACCTAGACATCCTGAGACTGAGTTCACTGCAGCTTTGATCTTGTGACAGTGAAGGAAAGGTACATCATATATTTTTTATACTTCACATTGCAGTGCTAGAATCGAAATGTTGCACTGTTCAGCATAGTACTGCGTACCTCATGCAGACTGAAAGGCAATTACGTTATTATCGTGTCTATTATTGCAAATGGCAGGTCTTGTTAAATGCACAGAATTTCCAATGTTACTTTGGAACATTTATTTTAATTTTAAGACCATCTTTTCGCTCATACTTCACAGTTTAAATATCTTGCTTGTCAGTTTGCAACCACTCAGGGCTAAAAGACAAATGATATGATAGTAATGGCCCTCTGGGTCAGACCAACCAAACCAGGCTTCACTGACAGCTCCGGGTGCCGAAGTGCTTGAATAAGAACAAAGGTTGCTTAGGGGAGCGGTGGGGTGGCGGTTAGCGCACTGCACTAGGAACGCAGAAATGTAAGTTAAATTTCCGGCCGTGGCTAATTCCAGTGGCGAGTGACATCTGAACTGGTCTCAGCCACCCCCATTTAAAACCCCCCAGTGAGCAGCGTGATGAAGCATGGTCAAACAACCCACATGACAGACACGCCATGAGAAGAAGGCCTTCGTCCAGCAGTGTTGGCAAAGTTCTGTAAACAATAATTATTAATAATAATCAAGTAAATTATTTGGTGAGATGAAATGTACAGGTAGCTATTAGTGATCCTTAAATGGATAATTTGTACGATTGGAGACACAGTTGATGTTGATAGTCATGACTAAATCACATCACTAATATTGCACATGTGATGCATTGAATTTGGTTTCCTTCTGTTGCTTGGGCAATGTGTAGTGTCGCGTGTCATTGCGTGTATCTGATGTATTCCAGTTGCTTCATGGAGGAGTGCATGCGCTGCTGTCAAACCCATCCCAGAAGACACCGACTCACAAGTGGTGTGTCTCTCTCTCTCTCATCTTCCACATCCCACTACCCCCCCAACCACCCCATTTTTATTTCAATTTGAGGTTCATGCAGGCCTTACTTTGGCTTAGATTGACGTGCCCTGAAACTGTTGCTGTGGCTCTGGAGGCATGCAGGTAATTATTGTTCCCAAGCACGGCACTCATTCCTTTCTGCAGCTTTTAACCCAAATTTGTGGCTTCACATTATAGGGCTGCTGAGAAAGAAACTGGAACTATTTGGACACATATGTGGCATGGACAACATCAGGAAAATTAAAAGTGTGTTGTACGGAGAAATGGAAGGAACCCGGAAGAGAGGAAGACCTAAAGGGGAATGGCTTGATGACATAAGAGATTAGTGCCAGAAAGATGTACACTACTTGAGCATATTGGGACAGTGGAAACGGATGACGAAATGTGCAGTGGACACCTACGGACTATCTGGCCACGGATCGTGCTGATGATGCCAGTGTAAGACCAGTCCGCAAAATACACGCGTGTTTTCGTTGAAGTGGGCAGTGCCGATATAAAGACACCATTAAAAGTGAAAAACCTCAGACACGTCACCATCATCTTTCCAGACCCCTCATCAACAAGTTTCGTATGATAAAAATGACCCACTTTGAAGCCATTAGGTTTACCTTTGGACCGAATTAATGCGTTGCCATTCACGTTATTATTGCCTGCTCCCGACACCAACACACACGCTGCGTTTACTGTAATCTCTGCTGTGGGAAAGCCCATGGAAATGCTAAATAGAACTGGCGTTAAACTGAAACGCAATTGTTGTTTGCATAATTTCAACCGTTGCTTTTACAAAAAAAAAGAAGAAAAGAGGGTAGGGAAATAAAACCCAGTGAAGCAATGTTGAATAAAGTTGGGTCTTTTGTGTCCGTCGTGCTTGTATCTGGCCGGTGGGTGGGTGGGCGAGTGCCAGCTGTGTTGGTCTATTTCTAAACAAATGGGTAAACAGTGCAAATGTATGTGTCTAAAGGGCCTTTTGATTGTAGTCAATAGGTGTTTGCAAAGGTTTTGAAATAACAGTTTGCATGGAGTATATGAACGAAAAAAAGACTCCCAGCATTCTGTAACAGGCAGCTCAAGGGCGATAAGCCGCAGTGCATGTTTTTGAACGTTGAAGGGCTGAAATGCAAATAGTTTATCTCACCGGTATGTCCTCATTGTCGGTGTTGTGTAAATGGGTCAATGTCACAGGACGGAGATGTGCTTTTGTTTTTTTTAGTATTTGGTGCTGAGTGAGCATTAATTGGTGCAGTTTGTTTAACAAGCGCCTGAATTCATGTTTTCTGTCGAATGTGGTTTTTTTTATCTTGCATTAGCTATGAGCGCCAAAATAAATTAACATGCAAATGTATTCATTAAATGATTAACGACATACATAAATAACAATTTGTATTAGCGGCATATGTTTAATCAGCTGCCTAAATCGATTCACAAGTGATGCATTTGGAATAAGTAACTGACATTAATTTATTCTTTTTTGTTTACTGGAAAGTGCGCAGAGAAACAGGGAGAGATGCACGCTTAGAATTACGTTGAGAGGCAGGGGACGGATAAGGAAAACATGCCGAGGTAAATTAAATTTTTTAAACTGTTAAGTATGTGGGCTTGGGCAGAACATGAAGGGACGATGGCCGATGGTCAAAAATAGTGTCGGAGTGGCAGCCAAGAAAAGGAACGTGTCCGAGAGGTGGTTCCCCTTGGAGATGGAGCAATCAATTCAGTTCGTATTTCGTCGCTGGGTGGATTGTTACATTGCGGGATCTCGAGAGATGGCGATGGCTTTGGAGGCCTTCATCCAGCAGTGGATTAACATGGCTGATAATGAACCTTTCGCAGTGCTAGTTTGACAGAGGCAGGAGAAGTTCCAATTGTTCCAGAACCCAGTTCCATCAGGGACCTGGCAGGATTGAATCCGGGCGATTAAGTTGGCACTGAGAGGTTCCCAGGCTTGAGATGTCATGTGTGGTACATGTACTTTGGAAAGTTGGTAGATAAGTAAGTTAAAGAAATACTTTAATGAGTCATAGAACTGGACTGTCCGATGATTTATGTGTTTCATGACCAATTATTGGTTTCACTGTTGAAGTGCATGAAATAATTATCCGGTGTTTGGTGTGCATGCAAGGGCATGTATAGGTTGAGTGTTAATGTTCTTGCATCGCAGGGGGCACAGGGAGAGGTGCACTTGGGTGGCACATTTATAGCACAGCAGACATTGTTTTAATAGCGCCGCTTTTGTTTCACTATAAGCCCACCTCGTAAGCATTTGCAAATCTGCAAAGGACTCTGGCGGTTGTGCTTGCCGGTCTAGATCTGCAGGATCCCGTTTAATACGACGAATTCCACCCTCGTGTTTTATTTAATTACGACGAAATGAGCTGTGGTGGGGGGCGGTGAGAGCAATTTTGCAAAAGTCGCAGCAGTTATATAAGCCTCTGTGTAAAGACGTGACTGTGAAGGGTCCTGAGAGATGCCTGCGCATGCGCGCACGAGGCGTCTCCTCCTCACGAGAGGGAGCTGGGTGCCTCTCGTGAGAAGTCCCCACCACTAGCGAGGCCTCTGTGTGTGTGTGTGAGACTTACTTTCCTGGGACCATTACCTTTTCCCTCGCTGCGCCAGGGACACCTGAGTGAGGGAGGCGTGCGTGTGACTCGAAGCTCAGAATGATTAGACGAAGCGGGAAGAGTTTCCCTATCACGAACCTGTGAATTGACTGCTTGCTTTTTCATGAAAATAATTTTAAACTGCGTCCGTCTAAAATTATATTCATAATTTGTGCATTGTCGGAAGTGGGAGTTGGTTGACTACTTCGCTATTCTATTCACCGTGGGTTTGACGAGAAAGGGGCCAGGACCGATGCAGATATCAGTCACAAGAAAGAGGTCGAAACGTGGCAGGAAGGGACGGTATGCTATACCGGTGCTTGTCAGACCGATCCCTATCTTCCAATACGACAACGATTCCGCAGAGGGGAAATTGCATTGGACATGGGCTACAGGACAAATAACTTTCATACCGGCACTTCTACTTTCCTATTTTGAGTCACCACTGACTTCAGACATAGCGAGTATTGAACTCGGTATGTCAGGTTCGTACCATAGTATGCTAAGCAGCGTGCTATTACTCCATTCCCAAAATTACATCAATTCGATTTTTTTTTTACATAGCATATCATTATGGGGCTATCATGACATGGTAACAGAAAGGATGCAGCACTGTATATTGAATCACAGCCTACTGGGGCGAGCACTCTCACACCAAGCATTACTCAATGCCTCATGAGAAATGATTTAGTAGCAGCCTTCGAGAACATTGGGGGGGGATTTTTTCATTAATTAAAGTTGTGCAGTGTGCAAAATTTGACAAATATCTTCAGCTCAACATTTATGCTTAATGAGTTACAAAATTGAATGTGTAGTGTCATGAATAAATAATGTGTGCTCTTGCGCGAAGACTTTCTCATCCAACACAGCTGGCTTCTAGACAAGTAATATTCCTCATGACTTAAGGTGGAATGTGTGCCGTGTCTCGTGCCACGATGCATCTAGGTCTCACCACCTGTACACACTCATCGGGGCCCTCCACTCCACCAGGCTTCAGGCCATGCAATCCCACGTGGTAAATGTGTCCCTACGTTCAAATAGGGTGGATGCTGCCGCGGTGTAATGATCAGCACGCTGGACGACAGTCGATGGTTTGAATCGACCTGTCCGCGCGACTGTTGAACCAATGGGGCAATTTTCAGAAATTCCATCCCTCCCGGTTCTTTGTCCACCGTGCAGTATAAATGTGGTCAACTGCACTTGTATATCGGCAGGTCGCGTGTGGTGGGATGAAGTGTGGGTACTCCCACCTCTTCTGAGATGTCTGGCCTAGGCATAGACGAGTAGGCCAGCTATTCTGTAGTGGGCTGCCTTGCACCAGCATTGGCATGAGCAAGATTACAGAACGAAACAGGAGGATTTCTGCACAAATCTGGCTGTCGTCTGATGATGCTAGTTGTAATTACTGGCGAAACGTCGTACTCAGATTGTAAATGTTGTGACTTTGCTCTCCAACACACCGGTGTGCTGTACTAGTAACGAATTGTCATGTTCTGTTACATGACAAACCTTACTATTTGGCTGTGTCAGGTAGTGGCGGGTTTAACGACACACATATATTTACGCCATCTAACCCAAAACAACGTATTATGGATGATGTTGGTCGCAAAGGGCCTACTATGTATTGAACCAAGATAAAGCAGGCCTGCAACTTTCCTTTTAAATTTAAAGTGCATATGAAATAAATTAATAAATGCACTTGATGTGGATAAATGTATGTATTTGATGGAATTACGTAAATGTCCTATACCATTATGGGCAAATTAAAAATGTACATTTATTTCTCGATGAAGTTACTTTCAAAGAAAATTGATGCCAACATGTATTTGTAATGGTTAATAATAAAACAATACTATTAAAGTGTACATATGGATGTTTTTTTGTATCACAAACTGAAGTAAATGGCAAATAATCTGTATTTTTGTCTTATGTTGTGGCTGGTGAATCTGTTTACGCTGTGTGGTTGGGCGGTACTTCACCGTGTAATTTCATTACGTGTGGAACACGCACTGGCCTGGCCTACCCTGGGCAGGTCTGAACAGGCATCATTATAATGGTCGCTATTTACAAGCTGTGAAATAGTGCCATGACATATTAAAACAAACACACCTGCAAAGTCTCCAGTCTTTGTTTAACCTCTTGGTGGGCTATGGGTTTATTAAGCTCAGCGATGTCTATCGTCATTATGCAATTCCATCTCGGTGTGTGTGAAGCAGTCGTATTTAATTTGTTAACAAATGTGAAATATCAGCGCATAGTCACTGTATTCCATTGCTCTGTCGTTCAAGTGCTCCAAAATCGTTATTTTATTGATTGGAAATCAGCTTCTCACGAGGGGAAGACCTTTCAAATGGTAATCAGTACGTAAACATTGTTGACCAAAGTATCCACAATAACAACGGAATCCGCGTTTAACACCAGCACGGGGCGAAAAAAGAAGAATAAGTTTTACCCTTTCTGGCAATAAAACAGGTGTTAAGATGTTCAAACACCAAATATAAACTTTTTGCAAGGAATCAAGTCTGCATTAACCACACGTACTTGTGGTGAACATGAACACAAAAAACATGCTCTGATACTAGAATAGGTCCCATGTAGCAGCAAGGAGCGTTCCCCGTCTCCCCTAATTCCCACAAAGCTTTGCTAGGCCACCGCGTTCACGGTGTCGATGACGGATGTCTGTGCCTCATCCGAAGAAGCGTGGAAGTCAATGCGCATTGAGCGAGAGAACATTGTTGCTGTGCCATTGTGAAGGTGATGTTAGCAAAATGTGATAGGGCAGATGTCTGGCCGTGTCAAGAGCGGTTATGGTTAAAATGTGGCTTACTGAAGCCAACCACAGACTTTGCCTTGGAGCAAATACTCAACCATACAATGCGACTCAATTTTAATGAACAGAATTTCCATGCGCACCAAACAAATTGGGCGGACGTGAACATTTCGGGAACTTGGAAGAGGGGAGGGATTTGTTTTTTTTAAAGATGTTGCTGGGAAAGCGAGACAGCGAGTGAAGGAAGGCAATAGTGTTGGTAAAGATACAGACGGTGAAGACTCTTTGTGGAGGGGATAGAGTCCGTAAAGAGGCAGAAGAGGAGTTGGGTCACGATGCCGCAATTCAACAGGGGAACGTTCTCTGCAGTGTGGAGTATTGAAGCCATTTCTTTCGTTCCAGAAAATACTGCACTGTAATGGGAACATTAAATCCGAGAAGAGTGCCGTGACAAATGTGATGCTCAACATTAAAATCGACAAACTAAAATACCATTCGCCTTACACGTGTGTGATGTCGCGAGATTTCCAAAAAGTTGCAAAGATGCGAACAGCAATTAAACGCAGCCACAACCCATTGCACAGCTTTTTCATTACACCCAATATAATCCGCTGTACTTTGCATTTCCACACACGTGAAGGCATGTGCCTGATAATATGAGCTTTGGTGAAGTGAATACCTTAGCTGCCTGGGATCGTAAAGCATGGTGCGTAATCTTTGCACACTGTTGATAACAACAATAAACACATAGTAGCAAACTGTAATCAGAATTACAACCCAAAACAGGTGTTCTATATTGTCATCATGCGGCATTCCTTGAAACAATATTTGGCTTTTGCCTCCTGGCATGGCGTGCAGTTTGTTTTTCAGCATTTACTCTTTAATGTCCTGATAACCACATCGTGCAGGGTAGAACGCTGACCCCGGAATTCTAGCGAGTACCATTTGTGATCGGATTGGCCGTGGGACTCCCCCCCCCCCCTCCTTGACAGAACTGGAAGACGTGAAACCGATGCCGATGGGGTGTTTCCATCCGCTGTGGAAGCAGCACTTTCTTGCTTGTCAACCAGCTCAGTTTGCGACAAACGCCTCTTCCGTCCGTCCGTGCTGTCGGCTACCTGCCCCTGCTCAAGTCAAGGCTCAAGATATTCCTTTTCTTATTCTGCCTGTAACTAAAAACTCGTCACGTTCGCCTGTAACTTGCTGCCTCTCTACAAATAGATATATTTAAAAAATGCCAACTGGTTCTGTACAGCATCGTAAGATGCCCGTCGCATTTCGACGCAATTCCACATCGCATTGCGTTGTTATCAATTCGCCACAGCCATTCTGCAGTGAATGTTGTTGTTGTATGATGTTGTCTGTTGAAGACCGCAGGCATCTCCTAAAACACACATACATATGTATATCCTGCGTTTATTAAGACACGGCACTGCAGATAATTTACATTCACACGTAGAGTGGAGGGTGAAAAGCCTTGCAGTTTGAGCGGTTGCCACTGAAGCAACAGATTGCAAGGCTGAATTGGGTTGAATTTCTCCCCCAACCCATAGAGCTTTGGGTTGTTATTTAAGCCATGATACCTGCTGTATGGAGGGGATTACAGATCCAGCCATCATTTTCAATTGCATGTTTCCATGGTGTAACATAGTCATTGTCAAATGTATATTAAAAATATATTAGCAATCACTGGACTATACTGTATTTAAACAAATAAGTTCCCACATTGACAGATACCGAGTCTCCCGTGCAAAAGAGCTATTACATCTCAACACTGCTGAGACGTTGCCCCTTCACTTACGTGGGTTTTCTCTGGGTACTCCGGTTTCCTCCCACATGTAAACGGGCATTCATTGGCCGATAACACCTTAATATAGAGAGGATCGCGAAGCTTGGGCAATCGTTGGCACCGTCTCATCACTTTACTGCCTTCCAGCTTGTCTGTGGTTCGTCCTCGTGCCTCTGATTCATTGTCTTTGAGAGTGAGCAAATACTGTGCGCCTTTCAAGTTGAAATTCGTATTAACATTCACATACATTAGAGGTTATTGCTGATGTGCTTGACCGTTTGCTTCATGCCTGTGTGTAAAGTGTCTCGACATCAAAATTTAACACGTGCTTGTCAATCCACCGCTCGTTTAGAGTTTCCCCACACACCGTGCGGGTGTTGGCGTGTTATTTTACCATACCTCACCCCGCCTCGGCAGCGCAGGTTAATGTTGGTGTATGCGGTGAGCCTTGAAGCATAGTGCAGTGCTACAATGGATTTTGCTGCACTGTCCCTCTGCTGACAACGGAGCACCGCAGCATCCTGCAGCGCCTGTATAATGCATGGCGAGCACCCATGCGAGCACTCTCCATGCTCAGCTCTGCTTAGGCTCCGAAATCTAACGAGATTTTGTGCATTTCGGGTGAATTAGTCGAAAGCGTAATTGAACATGGGACACTTAATTGCATGATAGACGTTTCACGTCTTCTTCTTTTTTTCCAACTACAACTCTAAAAACGAACATATGGTTAGACACAATTATACTTGCAAAAGTAATGCATCACTTAAAGCTCAATCCTGGTTCATAACATTGCTCATTATAAACCGCTAGCTCTCCCTCTCCTTGTCTTTGTTACAACCTGAGAGCTTTTGAGAGGCCCAGACGAAGGGGTGAGAGATCCAATTCGCGTGGCACCGCCGCACGAAATCGTCACGCCAGCGCCCCAATCGCCTCCTCATTTGGTGAGAATTCCATCCTGAGAGGAGGTGGAAATAGAAGTCTCCATCTGGTTACCCAGCCAGATTGATCACGTTGCAGAATGGAGGCATCATTATGCACCCACCACCTGGTACAGCACCATGATTGCTCGCATCGCCAATCTGTCACATTTACCATGAGCCAACTGTATTGAAGAAAACTTCGGAGTGCAGCGCATCAATGCTGACTGCGCCATTAAATATCCGAAATTAGTTTGGAGCGCATTTTCAGAATATTTTACGTGCAGCAGCAGCTTAACGAGCAGGGGCATATAGCGATAATTTCAAGGGCTTAACGCACAATGGAGTTTAACAAGCACACAGCATTTTTTTTTCAGAAAAAGAACTCTTTGAGAATGAACACACATACTCTTTATAATCACCGTGACTCCTATTGTGTTCAGCTGGATTTATCAATGTCTTTATTTGTTCACTTTACCAACCAAAGACATGCAGGTATAGCCACCAAGTCAGCGATGTTTAAATGGTAAATCAGTTTCGCTTTTTCTTTACGAATGACAAAGGTGTATGAAATGAATTAACTATGTCATGTTTGGATGGCCATTAATAATAATAAGATCATCAGTTTTTGATTCGTGAGATAATGGAAATTTCTAAAAATATAAATGGCGCTATGTTAATTTACCTTAGTTATACATATGGTCAATGGCACGAGCTTAACCTCTCTTATAAAAAAAATCTGAAATACATTAATCTTAACACATTCATTTTAGCTTACAAAGACAATGCCTCTTGGACAATAAAAACAGATTTTATTTTATGATTACAAAACAATGAATTTTATTTTGGATGGCAAATCACCATTGATTGCACATTGTTAGTGATTTTCCTGCAGTATAGGGTTCAATGGTATTTTATGCTATTTACCATCTCCGTTTATGTAATCTGAATAATTGATCTTAGCATAGAGATGTATGAAGATGGTAATAGTTTTTGTTCTAATTTGTACGACAGGTATTCAAAGGACAGCAAATGAATTGCCCCTCGTTAAAAGCCCAGCCTGCTGATGACAGCACGTGTATTCCCATGAGCACTCCCCTGCATTCACATTCATATATCTCTGGTGGGCATATTCGAAGACCTCGTGGTAAATGTGTTTGCCACTGGGATAAGAAAATCTAAGAGCTTGGAGGTCGAAGGGCAGTTATGCCCCGCAATGCCAGATGAATCGCCAAATGTACTGTGAAGCAGCAGATGCCGCTCTCTCCGCATGGTAATGACTCTGTGATGGAACACACACGAGTAGATCACTTCTCGCCATGTCATGACCCAAATGCTTTCAACTTGCAGTGGCTAATTTGTAAGTAAAAGCTTCCCCAGTAGAGACTGAGCACTCCCATAAAACATATTGGTATTAGCATGGCTTCAACGAGCCAAACAAAGTCTATTTTACCAATGTCACTGATTCAACCGCTGTGTGAAAATGCTTGCCATCTACTGTATAATAAGCAAATGTATGTTTATTTTCTGTGTACGTGGCATAGAGCTGACATTTATATCATTGAAATATGGTGTGGTAAATATGAGCATGCATATTTTAGAGGCGAGATGTTGTCTCCCTTGCATGGTATACAGGAGGCCGTGGGTTCGATACTGACCCTGTGGTCGTGTTGATTTTTCTCCGGGTTCTCGGCTTTTCCCATCAATATTTAGAAACATGCGTTTAGAGTATTTGGTTGGTATAAACGTCCACACGATAAGTAACTTCATTGAGCTATCATTTGTGACCAGGTCGCTTCTGAAAAAGAGCTACAGTATATAGCTCAGTGGACCTTAACTGGTCAAATAAAAGAGTTTAGTTTTAGTTAAAAAAATTGTTTCAATACATGCCAGCCATTTCATTCTTAATTCATCAACTTGAAGAATTCCTTCCCACATCATGTTGGGCATGAGAGTTGTTTGACCATACATCACTACGTTTGTCAGTGTGGGTCGGTGGAGCGGAGAGGACGACAAGACCAGTTCCGATAACATTTGCAATTGATGTCAACTGTGGCTGGGAATTGAACTTGGGTATTCAGGTTCATAGTGCAGTGCATGAACCACTGCACCACAGCTCCACACTTTGGCGGATTGCCTCACGTACTGAATTTCAAATCGAAACGGTGGGCACGTGCGGTGTGCACTATGAGCAGTGCCTCTGGTAAGTCACGGTGATGTAGCAGATTATTATAACTTCATCCTAAGTGGTCAATATTGGGATAATTTTTCGGACTCATTCAGTGGCTGCTCTGTTGCTTTTGTACTGTTAAAGTTGTCTTAGTGGCTTTAAGCTTTTATCCCGGGCTTTAACAAAAAAACTTATCCTCCACTACCCTCCACATCCTACATCCTACTCGCAGAAAAACACAAACGGAACCGGCGTTTTAGGTGAATGCACAATGTGCGCGTGCCTGTGGTGCGTGCACAAAGCCAAGGTTGTTTGGACGCCTCGGCTCTTTGTATCGATTGCTCTTCCGTTCGTTTTTTTATGCTTCTTGAAGTGTGGAAGGGAAAGGGGAAGGCGGTGGTGGGGGAAGCAGGGGGCATGGCTAGTGGGGGGCTCGGGTGGGCGTTGGCGGCTCGTGGGGGTGGGGGGGGTTGGTTGTGGGGGGTACACGACATGTCTGGACAAGCAGGAGCGGCGTTGCTCAATCGCTCGCGTGCTCGCACCCGCGCGCACGCATCCAGCTGCTGCGCACGGGATCAAAGTGTGGACGAGCGTGCTTCATGCGCGTGTGTACCGTGCCTGACATTTACACGACCTTTGCCTGAAGAGAAGGAAGGAGTTGTGCGGCGACCGCCGCCGCCGGACAAACTCGTGGGCAGCCTCTTTCCTCCTCCTCCTTTGCGTGCAGTGCGCCGCGGTGTTTTGCGCGTCTCTGGCACGCACCATGGTGAAGTTCATGTCCACGCTTCATATGGAATGGGACATCCGTTGGATGTTTTTACATTGTACATGCGTGGAACGCATGTACAATGAATATTTCATAAACGTGACTGCACTATAGCTGTAATCCCATGGATGTGTTAAATGAACAAAAAGAGAATTGTTCCTAATGTTCTGCTATAAGGAGTATTATTGTAACGATATATATTTTTTTATAATTGTAAATGAGGAATAGTGTGTTTAATTGGGATAATAAAATGTAATTTGCATTGAAGCTCAGACGCCTGCACAGGTGTCTGTGTGTGTGTGTGTTTTATGTGTGCGCTTGTGTGCACGTGTTTGACGGCTGAATTGTGCAAGATTAGTTTTACAATAGCTTCATTTTGAGACGTCACGTTCTTTCTTGTCATCTTGTTCTATGGATCTAAAGATCATGTGCCTCTTTTACTCCATCGACCATTATAGGCCTGTGCACATTTGCTTTTCACCAAGCAGCTTTATAGATGGCACACTTTAGTAGAGTAAAAAAAAAGGACGGACTGTGACTTTATCACTTTCATATCTTTGCCACTGCGTTCGAAGTCGTTCATCACACTCTGGCGGACGTAATATTCACACCTGTCGTTGAGAAACCGAAGAAGTGGCAGCTTGCGACTAAAGGCACTTTCATTCCCTATTTATGTGCTCGCAGGATTTCCAACCATTGTGCCAAACCTCTTTGCACCTAGCGGGGTGGTTTGCCGTTTCCTTGGAGACTCTACGAATGAGGGTTTCAAAGCCCAGTTGTCCGATGGTATGCATTCAGGTATGGCAGGAGTGTTCTTGTGGCTTGGAGCCGTTTTGTGGGGTATTTGTATGGATTTTTAAAGCAAGTACCCATTCCTTCTTCAACTATTAACACATGTCTGTGTCTCCGTTAAGGGACCCCTTGTATCGGCCAAGTTGTGAATACTAAAAACGGCTCCACTTCGCGTGTTGCACAAGTTATACTGGCGGTTGGAATATTTTTAATTGTATCATGCTCAATTTTAAAGGCCTTAAATAGCTATGGCAAAAGAGCTTTCGTCTGAGTAAGTCTGAAGAAGAAAAATAACTTTAAAACAGCCGCGTATGCAATTATGGAATTCGGCCAACAACCAATTAGTGATCCTGGCATAGTAATTTTCATTCAATTTATTTGACAACTAATTTGTTTAAAGATATTCATGCAGTGAGCATCGTATAAATACAGTTGTTGATCTAATTTGTGGGTGTTATATTATACAAGAGGTGAAGTAAAGAATACGTGATACTGATTTAAATGATATATTCATATACTGAATGATACGCTAATATATTCAATGGTACACTGATATATTTAAATTGAGGACGGCAGGAGCATAGTTGGCAGCCCAACAAAGCAAAGAGAGTGCTTCTACTTTATCTTTGGTCACAATTTCACCCGTTTCTAAGTGATAAATGTTTATTCCGCAGTAATTCGCTTAATTATCATCAAGCATCATGCATAATCAAGAGAGTTGACACTGAGATCTCTACCTCCTGTCCCTTGTTTCTTGTAACGTGCCACACTTTCTCTGTGCTCGTGAACCGAACCATTTCGGTGTGTTGCCTGGACACTCGCGTCTTTGTCTCCCTTTAGATCTCTCGTCCTCACTTGTTTCAGTGATGGACAAGCTCCCCGATGCCTGGTCGTCTCATCACACATCCCAGTAATGTTGTTGCCTTCCTTATTGCGATGATCTTCACGAGTAGATGACTTTGATTTGTGCTTTTTAAATAAGCACTTCTTCATTTGTTATTCTTTCAACTTAGAAGTCCAAATTTGATTTGTGTGAAAAAGTTTTACTGCACATGAAATGAACGAAATAAGGCACTTAGTGTAATATTAGGGCTTGCCTGCCAACATTTGATGAATTGTCACAATTCATCGTTGTGATTTGATTCATATTCTTCTGTTGACGATCCAGTGCTGTTAACATCTACCCCACCGCTGCACATGAACTGATCTCATAGCTACATCTCGGTGTTGGTCTTCCTCTTGTGCGTGTTCTCTTGGACAAGGAAGACATTGAAAATAATGAGTTAATACACTCTGAATTTAATGTGCAAGCAAAAGTTTGAATTGCAATCAACAAATCGCATCACTAAACCCGTTTTCAGTACAGTGTTGTGGTCATCATCACCGTAAGGACTCAGCTAAGCATGTCCATGGTCAGTTTAACACGGGGACTTTCGCGTCCACTATTATCCATAAATATTTACATAAATATTTACGCGATCTAACAAGAAAAAAAAATATTCATGGTCGCTCCTCTTGATGCAAAAATCAGACACAGACCACGTTCTCGTGATGCTGCCATTGCGGAAAGATCGAAACATTGCTGCCGAAAATTGTGTGCCAATTCATTTGTGATGCTACACTGTGAGAATGCATTATCTGGGGAATGAGTCACATTTTGTAGAAGACATTTGGTTAACTGTGACAATGCATTTAACACTGACGTCCTTAATCCAATATTGAGCAGTTATCTTAATAGGGAGCCTTTATCCTAGTAGGGAGTCCGAGTTCATATCATAATAATAGGCTAATTTACTGATTTCTAATAATTCTACACATCCCCAGAGATATATTTTAAAGCACATTAAGTTGTCATAATCCATTGTGAAATGTTTCATAAGTCAACGTTTAAAAATAATTGCTATTCAATTGCATAACACTATGTAACACAATTTTTGTTCCTGGGTAGCAAGTGTTATTTCGTAATTGCTTATGCCTAAAAAGTATAGAAAATGGCTATGCTTCCCCACAAACTTTGCTTTGTGACGAGGACAGTCATATTTTTAAATGTACCTATTTTCAATGAGAAAACAGGCAAATTTGTGTCCATTCGTTGACATAAACTCAGAAAAAAAACATGTGAATCAAACATCATTAGACCTCCTTTGCCAGTACCAAAATGTAATAATAGGGTTTTTCCCCTTTTTTCTGGCAACAAAACTGAAACCTTTTTTTTACAAGGATTCATGTCTGCATTAACCACAATACCTGCAGTTAAAATGCAAACAAAAAAATACTATGATAATATATGATAATATATGCATTGTCCTTGAAACTGATTGGTCCACACCAAGGGACGGCTTTCTTTTGAGCATCGACCCAAATGGTGCTCGACCAGATGACGCCAAACGGCTGTACGCCAATCAGTTTCAAGGACAATGCATATATTATCATAGTATGTTTTTGTTTGCATTTTGACTGCATTGGAGACCCATCAGGAATGCCACCATTTTGAAGTCTTCGATGACCTCCCAGCCATACTCATCATACTTCAAGACGTCCAGCAAGGTCTTGATGCTGTTGTAATCCTCTTTGAGGTGCACCGAGTGAGCCAGGGAAAGAGACGGGTACTTATTACCATTATGGAGCAGCACAGCTTGGAGGCTCCTGGATGAGCTGTCAATGAAGAGGCGCCACTCATTCTGGTTACAGGCGATTCCGATTGCCTCAAACAGACTGGTCACATTGTGGCAGAAGCAGAGCCCATCTTGACGGGTGAAGAAGCTGCAAAAATGTTGATGACGCTTCCTCTGATCTGCACACTTTTATCCAACAAGTTCCACTGCTTGAGCCTAGACGTCAGAAGCTCGGCATTGGACTTGGTGAGACCAAGATCTCTGATCAAGTCGTTGAGGTCTTTTTGGTTGGGGTAGTACTGTATGGGTTTCTTTTCTCAGCTCCACCTCTGAAATTGTCATCTGGATCTACAACGTCTTCCTCCCTCTCTGACTTGCAGCTCTCTTCTAAAGACGGCTGCTCTCTCTCCGGAGGAGTGGATACAGGGAGCTCATGTCAGTGTGGCACCGGGGCGATGGATGAAGGAAGGTCCGGATACGTGATAGCAGGTGCATTCTTGCCAGTCCGACGTTTGGAAGGGTCACCATGCAGAAGTAGCAGTTGCTTGAGTGTTCAGTGGGTTCCCGACAAATTCTTGGGATAGCGAACTTCATGGCTCTCTTTCCCCCTCTGTACCATCCTACAAAATAAATTTATTTCACCCATGACTAATGTGTAAGAGATTCTAGCAACATTTTTCATCTATAATATATTTTTTTAATAACATTGAAAATTGTAAAACATTCTAAAATTAAAAGCTTTTACAATTTAAAATTTTAAAACAAATTTTATAACAAAATTCCGAGCAAAAATTGGCCATCATATCTTCCAGAGTTTTTTTTTGTATTGCTCGCAGGTGAAATGAGGTGCCCAGGGTTTGTCTTCCACAGAGTACTTTTTCACTCTTGTCTTGATAAATTGGCCGCAGACATAGCAAAATGCGTCTGCCAGATGCTTGCAGCCTCTTGATGCCATCTCAGAAAAATGCAGATATGTATCCACTTAGGCAGCTGGAACTAAACTGAATTGCGGGGCTTAAGGCCCCTGTATTTATGCTACTATTGATATTACTGGAAAGTTCTAGAATGTTCTAGAAGTTACTCCAAGTTTACTCAGCACTGCATCGATCTGGAATGTTCTGGAAAATAGGTACATTTCTACATAGTACTGTCCTGGTCACAAAAGCAAAGTTTGTGGAGAATACTAGCCATTTTCTGTACTTTTGAGGCATAAGCAATTCGGAAATAACACTTATTACCCAGGAACAAAAACATTGTTACACAGTGTAATCATTCATTCAGTGCAGCTCTACATCTGTATACAACACGGTAAATACAAATAAAAATGAAGAAACAATACTCAACCTTAAGCAGTGCTTGCCATTTAAGCATTCTTCTTGGCGTTTCTTGGTTACTCACCCTAGTCTGATATATAAAAAACATTTCATGTTTGTTTGAAATTTGTAAAGCTACATAGACATTAGAATAATGATCTGTTGGTGCCCCTGTACTGTATCTGTGCCTGTATATCAATTTATGTCGGCCTCTAGTCGGATCATTATTGTTTATATTATTGTGATAGCGATTTGACATTTCAGTGTCTATTTTTTATTTCACAATCTCGTCTACTAGACTTTGTGTAGAAAAATCTCATCCAATATCATAAAGACAACTGGGAATGTTTACTCCATGGTACAATAGAAAAGTATTTTCATTTTAACACAGAATATTACTTTAAAATAACATATTGCGTCAATGCATGGAGAACTTCTTTCGTACGTAGCCAGCTGCGCTAATCAGAGGTGCGGGGGAAAGACAACAAACTAAACACGAAAAGCAGTTCTAAAGAAAGAAAATTCAATTTATAATTAACGATTAAATGTTTTCCCTCTCAACAAAAGGCAGGACAGCATCTATCCATCGTGTTTATTGCACACTTCTGCAGTAAGACTTGTTTTCAATAGGTTGAGCGGGAAGCTTAATGCTTATGAACATCCTTCTTTTTTTAAGAATGTCAAAATCATTTGCATTGCCTTTTGATACGATAATCGACGCGGTTTCTTTTTGTTTTGTGCGAGCAAGCAAGCCCAGGGTAAATAAGCAACCAAGCACGCGAGTGACTCATATTCCCGTAAAAGAACCAAAAGAGTGGCCCGGAAACGTGAAGAATGCGGCCAAGCGATGACTCTCCCGGGCTCCTCGATGCGCACCTCTTGAGCGCAGCGACTCCGATCCGTGACCCCCCCCCCACACACACACACAACGAGAAGAAACATTGCAACTGCGCAAACACGAACGACGCTCGCTCGCTGGGCTCCAGTGATTAAATAGTTACGGGCACCGCTTTGTAGCGTCTGTCTTCTTTTTTTCTTCCACCGGGGATAGGAGAGGGCATGTAGGGGGCACACCGAGGGGAGGGGTGGTGGGCTGGGGGGAGGCTGGTGGCATGCGAGGCTGGTGGGAAGGGTGAGAGCGAGGAATGGGGAGGCATTGTGGAAGCGCTTTGGCATTAATTGCCGCGTGCCGGTGTCACCGAGCCCAGGAGCATCATGAAAACGTTTGTGAAATGTGTGATCAAATGCGCGAATGGTCTTTAAGCGGGTGGCTTTGACCGAATGGTCGGTTGTGGTGGAGATGGGAAGACAGCGGTTGTGTGTAAGCTGAATGTGATTAATTACAGCACATACAGTTTTATAAGAACATCCAATAGCACCCCCCCCCCCTCTTTTTTTTAAAGGGAAGCTGCCTGCTGGCAATATAAATGCCAGAGACAGGGATCTATTCAAATTCACAAGGTTTATGGGCACATATGTAATTGGGATTTTTTTTTTGCACAGGACGCATGACGTTTTAATGCTGAAGCTAACAGTCGTATTTTATCTCGTAACTTGGCTGTGAATTGGCGATGCGGGGCATTTTCTGCTGCCGTAAAGTAGCGCGTTTTCGCAAATGTTTGTTTTGTTTGTTAGAGCGCGGTTATGCAACCGGTGCGAGTCCGCGAGTCGGTGACTTCCACCCGCATCCAAAGGGCTCCCGCGGGGCAAGACCACTGCTTGCGGGCCTAAGGAGCAGGGACCAGGCACACACGGATTGCCAAGTGATGGAGCTACAATCAGAATCCTTATTTACACTGGAGGAATCCGATGAACTATAAAGCTCTGTTTCACAGCTGTCCAATGGGGGTGGGTCAGAACGTTTCAACAACAACAAAACAATACAATACAAACACACGATAAGAGTGCAAATTATCAGGTGTAGTGTTATCATTTGCAGACACACTGTTAGGAGGCAACAACTTTTATTCAGCACCAAATCAAGTTTGAACTTTTATTCACACAATGCTACACCGTTACACACGAGACTATGTCACCTAACTCACTTCGGACGGGGTTACGTACACCTATCCTCTTCGCGCGCGCAGGATAACTACATCTCTGGCCAGAGCAGCCCTCGTGCCTTTGACCCACGATGCCGAAGAGCGCGGCCCTAAGCGATGAGCAGGATTATCCACCGAACAGCCTCGAACCTCGCTTGAGGCTTGCCTTATATCCTCTATCTCCTGCTGCCCCTGCTCCTCCCTCGGCCGCCCCTCCCCTCGGCCCATCCGGCCAATTCCAGTTCCCTTCCACCTGTTCGCCCATCCTGTCACGTGCTTAACCCGAGCCGGGGTAACTTGTCCTCGCGTACCCCTATACCTCACCCCGGCCCGTCACATGCATGGTACTGTACCCCGCTAGTTGTCTCCACAACACACACAGTGCAAAGCGCCGTAGTGATCCGTATAACATTACTCCCCCCCCTTTGTAAAAGTCAGCCGTCCCGGCTGACCCTTCATCCGTGCACAACCGGTCAGTGCCCCAATCATCCAACCAGGCCCCACCTGCCATTTGCAAAACAGCAATGCGCAACGCTTCAACCAACAAACCGGCCTCCGTAACGACAAGGACACCAATTCAACAACAACAACACAACAAAAGAAACCCATTTTGCAACGTTCAACAACACCCCCCCCTTAAATATGGACACACATGACACGAACTGGCCCGCCACAGCCCACGAGCCCAGGAAGGACTCAGTTCACCCGGCAATGCAGCCAGGCTCGCGGCTACGGCCTCCTTCCGGCGGTGTCAGAATAAATAAGCGTCCTGGGCAATCATCAAAATCGCACAGGATTGGATCGGGTCTCGCCGCTGGGCCCTCGGCCGGGACCGGAATGACCACACCGGGGTCCCCAGGAACGATTGAAGGTCGCCCAACCGGGTGTAGCCCCTCCGGGACAGAAGGTGTAGGGGAAGGAGAAGCGGACGCTGGCCACTCCTTCTCTGCTTGCAGGCTCTTCTACGGTGTAACGGGTGGCTCCGTGGTCGTCATGGGGCAGATCCCTGTGGGCGGAGGAATAGACAATCACTGAGGCAGCAATTGAAAGTCCGCATGCCCAGGCTCGTCAGGCACATCAACCACCCAACCTCGGGGAAGTGGAGATGATACATCGTGACAAGGTGGATAGAACGGTTTCAATCACGATGGGAGGACATACCAGTGCCGGCGACCGACCTGAATCCGAACACATTGGGGTTTCCTAACCTCTATCACCTCGACCAGGCCCTGCCATGGTCTATGCAACTTGGGTGACGTGCCCAAGGGCACCTGAGGGCAATGCAACCAAGCCCTCTCCCCAACTTTCCATGGTTTCCCCGACTCCCGAAGCCTCGCCAATTTTTCATTAGACGCTTGCCGCCTAGACATATTCTGACAGGATGCTTCTCGTGCCACCGCCAACCGAGTGAGCGTGCGGCACATGAGCTCCGGCACAGTGTTTTCTTTGGCACCCACCCTCAAATTCAACTGGGCTTCTATAGGGGGGTCACATTCTCGCCCGTACATTAAAAAGAACGGGGAGAACCTGGTAGAGGCGTGAGGAGCTATGCGATAGGCCGCGAGTATGCCCGGAATGTGTAAGTCCCAATCCGATTGAGTCTCATTGACCTGATGGCACAACATGGCCATAAGCGTTCTATGCAGCCGTTCAACCATCCCACCTCCTTCAACAATTTGGGGGACAAATTTCGGCCTTGGTCCATGAGGAGATGTTCCAGGGCCCCTTTGTCTACAACATATCCATTAACAAAAGCATCAGCGATAGATGCAGCCGACTGATCCTGCAAGGGCCATGCAACTGGCCATCGCAATAAGTATTACACCCCTACGAGCAGGAATTTGTTTCCCCGCTACGTGACGGGAAACGGCCCGAGGACGTCTAGAGCAACCAGCTCATTCATGCGCAACACCTCAATAGAGTGCAAGGGTGGACGTGCCGGCCTTAACAGGGGCTTCCGTTGCGCGCACTCCACACATCCTTGCAGGATGTTGTGGACGTCTGCGGATATCCCGGGCCAAAAGAAGTCGTGCTTCAAAGAAGACAACGTCTTCTGCACACCTCGGTGCATTTGACGTAAGTGGGCAGCCCTCACGACTTTACCCAGAAGGGCAGTCGGCACAATGATGCATTGGCGTCGCACCTCACCATCCCACCGCATGAGCAGACCATCCCGTAGGGACATCAGGGACATATTCCCCGGCCCTTGCCTGTGACTCGCGGTGCCCATGCGGCGCCGCATCCTTCAAAGGGAAGCGTCCTTCACTTGGAGGCGCCCCAATTCCTCGAGCGCAAGACCGAATGTGCTGAAGCGTGCGACTGTCACCGCCGGTGGCATGTCATCCACCGCAGCCACTATGGCGCAAAGTACCCCATCACCGATCGGTTAGCAACAGCCGGCCCCAGTCAAACACGCGCACTGGCCTTTCGGCGGCAGTCACGACAAAGCGTCCGCATTACAGTGGCGTAAACCCCTTCTATAGGTGCCCGTGAAGGAGTAATCCTGCAGCACCTCTAACCAGCGCGAGAGTTGTCCCGATGGTTGATCAACTCGAAGCGCATACTGCAACGCCGCATGGTCCATGCACACCACAAAATGCCTACCATATAGGTATGGATGGTATTGACAATAGCCAGCAGCTCGTGGCACGTGACACAATAACGTTGCTCCGCGGGAGACAGTACCCGTTCTCTACCCCGTTTTCGACCTGCAACAACACGGCACCTATGCCAGCGGCCCCGCGGTTTCCCGTGCTCGGAATTTGGCAGTTGCCGGCGGGTTGGCTTCCCGCTCTCCCCGTGATGCCGTCTCCCCCTCCGGTTCGTCCATCGCCATCTCCACCACCAGTGCCACCGCGGCGGACAATAGATCGGCGAGGCGCGTACTCCGGGGCTGGTGTCCCACTTCAGGTGGCTGCAGGGCAGACATGCCTTCCGCCACGCTCTGCTCCACGGGCAGCATCTCTGCGGGACTTTCCTCCAGGCTCCCGCCCCCCAGGGCTGTCAGCGGGATCACCTCTTCTTCGTCTTCATCGTCCGTTGATCCAAGGGTGAGTTGTAATCGTGACATTATAACTAACTAACTAACTTTCCTAACTAGGAATTAAGTTCAGGTTTTACACTTCTGACACCAAATTAAGTGTTATCATTTGCAGACACACGGTTAGGAGGCAACAGCTTTTATTCACACAATGCTACACCATTATACATGGGAGTATATCACCTAACTCACTTCTGACGGGGCTACGTACACCTATCTTCTCCGCACAGGATAACTATATATCTGGTCAGAGCAGCCACGTACTGTTGACCTACTTCGGATGGAATAACTATCTCTGGTGAGAGTAGCCCTCGTGCTATTGACCCACGATGTCAAAGAGGGCGGCCCCAGGCGACGAGTAGGATTCTTCCATCCACCGAACAGCCTCGAACCTCGCTCGAGGCTTGCCTTATATCCTCTATCCCCCGCTGCTCCCGCTCCTCCCTCGGCCGCCCCTCCCCTCGGCCCGTCTGGCCAATTCCAGTTCTCTTGCACCTGTTCGCCCATCTTGTCACGTGCTTAACCCGAGCAGGGGTGACTTGTCCTCACGTGCACCTATACCTCACCCCGGCCCGTCACGTGCATGGTACTGTACCCCGCTAGTTATCTCCACAACACACACAGCGCAAAGCGCCGTAGTGATCCATATAACGTCACTACGCAGGTAAAGCCTACTGACCTATTAGCTTATTTTTCAGAAGCAAACTGGCCACAAATGATAGCTCAACGAAGTGGCTTATCTTGTGGACACTTACAGCAGCTAAATACTCTAAATAATCAAAACGTGGTCATGCACACTTCTCTTGGAATTTACACAGAAAGACCAAAAGAGGAACAACACAACATGGATTACAAACTTCGCAGATTAGAGAAATAAGGTTGACTCTTATAATTAAAGTAAGCGGGTTGGGTTGAACACGCGTCGCTGGAAGAGACGATGGTTGGTGGGCGAGACGAACGACAGAGTGACTCTAATGTAGTCAGACTTCCAATTAAAATGATGAGTCAATCAGAGGGAGCTCAGGTTCTATCGTTTTGAATATAATAAGTGAAATACTTATCATTTTGTTCTTATTAGCCTTAAGTCCTCGGTATCAGCTTGTCGGCTGCAAGATCTTTTTAATAAAGCACATTCCAGCAAATTGTCAGTGATGACAATGGTGTGGGAGTGGGTAGACAATGGTTGATGATCAAGGTGAATTAACTATTTGAAGCAAGATGTGTGAATATGGAAATTAATAGATAAAGCAATGGAAATGTTTAAGATACAAATGATAGTTTCAAAGTAAATAATTTTATATGGTGACTATAATATTTCATCCAGAGACCAATACTTGTTTGCATCTAGTTTGTGGATAGATTACACAATTTTGAAGTGTAAACTTTCCATTGTTGGATGGAGTCCTCCCCAGGTTGTCACTATCCTTCACAACCCTGTGATGCCACAATCCATCATGCTCTTGTGCATGAGCTGATCTCATTGCGCTGTCTCAGCAGTAGTGTGTGGGCTCTCCTTTGGTTTAGAGGCCGACCGAAATTCGGTTTCGGTTTCGGCACCGAAAGTTAGCAAATGGCCTCTTTTGGCATAATTCCGGTTTTGGCCGAAAGGCAATTTTTAACTTTCAGTCTGGTTTTGGTTTCGGCCGAAACTGACATTGACTTTCGGTTGTCACTCGTCAACCGAAGATCTGTTTTTAGAATATAATGCTAGTGCTACGTCTATCACTCTGCCTATCGGCCGGTCAGTCGGCGCGAGGCAATCCTATGCGATAGGCTGCAAACAGACACACATGTCAGCAGCAGCTTGGGAGCGAGGTTACTGCCACAACCATGGTCTGCTAATATATATATACAACCGGTCAACAGACGGCAGCCTGCATCTCCATCCGTGGGTGGAGTCTCTTTGGCAGGACGACAACAAAGTGCCTCTGTTGTCTGTTCCCAGCGGCCTGCCCGCCTTGGCTTATGTGTTGCGTTCGCTTCAGTCTACACGCGTGTTGATGTGTTGCGCTCGCTTCAGTCTACACGCGTGTTGATACCGAGATTCGAAGTCTGACAATTAGAGGCCGACCGAAATTTGGTTTTGGTGCCGAAAGTTGGCAAATGGCCTCTTTCGGCATTGTTTCTGTTTCGGCCAAAGCCAAAAAGTTAACTTTCGGTTTACTTTGGGTTTTGGCCGAAAGTACATTTTTTACTTTCGGTTTCAGCCGAAACCAGAAATTCAGTTTCGGTCGGCCTCTACTTTGATTACCATTCTGTCACCAGTCTCATTCATTTGCTATAATCTCTTCTCATGATGTGTCCTGTGCAAGCCCACTTCCTTTTCTTTACAGTCAAAACATGTCTGTTGTGTCAGTTTAATTCCCGGAATGCATATCTCCATGCGTCTTTGCAAACCTTTCAGCCTTTGTCCCACGTTCTTTGTCTATGTTTGATCCATGTGTCATGCAAGTGATACGCACTGATTACAAACGTTCTTAAGGTGCATTCGTATGTTCATTTAAATTACCTACAGTATAATTTTATGTCAAAAGCACTCCTTCCTGCACCCACTCACCTCCTTATATAAACATTTTATCCCATACTCTTTGGTTCTTTCGGTAAAGTCATGTAGATAGGTTAAAAGAGAATAACAAAAAACTACGACGTTTCGATCGCAACACAAGCGGTCGTCATCAGGAAAGGGGGATTCACTTCTAATGGGAAACTGTTTATAAAGGTTTGAAATGGGCAGCATTGGCGGGGCAGCTAATGTTAATGTAAGTGGTGGGCGGCGACCGCGACGGTGGTGGGTTTTCCACCAATTGAAGGGCTGCCAGGTAAAAATTAGCATGTTAATGTAAGATAGGTGAGCGGCCTCCACAGCGAGCGCGCTGAGGTGGCTATGCTAATGTGAGAGATTAGCATGTTAATGTGAGAGATTAGCATGTTACTGTAAGATCGGTGAGCAGCCTCCACGGCGAGCGGGCTGAGGTGGCTATGTTAATGTGAGAGATTAGCATGTTAATGTGAGAGATTAGCATGTTAATGGCGGATCGCAGAGCCATAAGCTCTAGGTCGGCGCGCAAAGGTGGTTGTGTGTGAGAAATTCTACCTGTTAATGTGAAATCGGAGAGCCGAAAATAACAACTAACATTGGAAGGTGGTAGGATGGGAACATTGGAAGGTGGTAGGATGGGAACAAAATTTTCTTGTTGTGGTTTTCACACCTGCTGATTGCTTGTGTTGCAGTCGAAACGTCGTGAGAATTTTATTGTTTTATATTTTTATTATTTTATTGTTTCCCTTCTACGTGACTTTACCAAAAGAACCAAGAATATTAATCCCTGCAGTCACGAAAGCTTTAAATCAAAACATCACAGCCAATTATGACTTAAACTGGTTGATAACGCCCTTCCAATGATTGCTCAGTTTGTACCCATCTTCTCAGTTGCAATTGTGTCTGTGTCTTAAAAAATGGATGGCTTCATTAACGAATCTTTGTTGATAGCCAGTCGGTTTTCAAAGTACCTACGTCTTAGAGAAATCAATTTCGTGTGAGCCCACCGCATTAAAACAATGATCAGCCACAGCCGAGGTATTGGTCCTACCGTGTTTCAGATCTGCCTTATGTTCACGAACACGGGCCGAGACCGTGTTCGTCCACCTTTAACAATCACTCTATTATAGTTCAATATTATCAGTTGTATTTTATGATTGTGTCCCTTCCAAAATGAATATCTGTTCAGTGAAGTTGCGGTACATACATTTTTTTCTCTCACGTTTATCTTTAGGCACACTTTGCGGCCATCCTATCTGTAAATAACTTAAGTGTAATATGCACTTCACTGCAAAAAATTTAATTTTATTTCCAGATACATTTTACAGTTGAGAATTATTTAATGACGTTTTGACCTCCAGTTGTTTAAGCATTTCATTTTCAACTGGCAACTCTGCGTGAAGGGAAGCGGAGATGGCATGTTTTTAAAAATTAAATTTAAACCACTCCCATGACTTTGAAAAATGATCTAGTTGCATGCCTGGGGGGAAATCAAAATACCCCACTCTCTTTTAAGTTGCTGCCCACCATAAATGGGAAACAATATTACGTGCGTGTTTAGTATGCGAGATGTGAGTACATCCCGCATGCTAAAACAATGTAAGTGACCTTATACCCTAATTATAGTTTGGCTCCTTTTGGAATATTTGGAGAGCAGAGCATAGTAAATGGCATTGGGAGGTACTTGGAGGTGGTGGCATATACACAAGTCTGTATCTTAAGATGAATTTGACCTTGGGCTGCACCAAATTTATGTTATTGTACAGCAGTGAACATGGACTTCAGTCCGAATGAAATCACAAACATGAAAATGTTGTAAGTCCACTATTTAACCAATTTTCCCAATTAGAGTACAATATCTAATTCACCATCAACTTACCACTTGTAGTAGAGATGAGACAATACTGTATGCACAATATAGGGTTGCCGTAATATAATTTTCACGAATTGATACCAAATTTCACAATGACATCACGATAGCACTTTCCCATAAGTTTTTTTTTATTCTATTCCACATATGTATTGTACTGCGTTTGTGCTTTGCTGTACTTTTAATGTGAATGAATATTTCTTACAAAAAATCTACTTAAGTTCAATTAACAATCATTACTTTCATATTGCACATGCTGTCAGTTACACACGAAATTATTAAATAGAATGAACTACAGAAATTGAGGTCGTTTGAAAGTACAATGTTTAAATTATTTCAACCGGTACTAGGCGAATCCTGTTAATCGGTGGTGCCATCAATTACTGCAAAAACGTGCTTTCAAAGTGCTAATTTAATTCATATAAATAATGTATTTACAACTTTCATTCATGCTTTTGTTATTCCATACATATTGTCAGGAATTTTTTTTAAGAATACAAATTTGGATTAATTATCACGATCTCACAAACGGACAATACAAGTATATCTTACGATATATCAGTGTCGCCAAATCTCAGCAACCATAATACAATCCATATACAGTCTTTGATTCCCAGTTAAGGTGGTTGACTGCAAATGCATTAAATCGACGACTGCTTCCGTGAACCCAACATTGAAAAGGGTACAACATGCTGAAGGGGGTTTACAGATCCGTTGTGGTGGGATAATGTATTTTCAAATGCATTCTGCCAGGGTGGTAAGAAAGCTCTGTGCTTTTCAAAATGTGGAGGCTGTACACCTGCAGCGGTGTGTGTGCTGTGAGTGCAGGTGAGAAGGTCACATCATTATATGGATTGCTTGCACAGGATACTCGGAGGGTTGTGACGACTGTGAAGAATTATGAGGCATAGATCAACTAAATAAAACGTTGAATTTCCTTAATAAATCTTGGGATGGGCATTAGGGGCTGTTTTTGTGAGAAATGTCACACTAAAATAGTCACATGGTCAAATTTCATGATTCTCAAAAAACAAACCACACAATTAAAATATACCTTCTGCTTGGCATTACAAACTGAACATGTCCAACAACTGCGTTGTTCCTGCCACCTGAAGCCATGATTTTAAAAAACCCATTTTGTCCAGGCCAAATATAAATTGAATTACAATGGGCTTTTTTCTGGGCAATGAGGATATCTTCTAATCAATCATTGAGAATCATCAATCATATCCATATCCAGGCATTTGCTGGGTGTATTGGTGGATAATAACTCTTCATGCATTTTCACGGAGGTGTTATTCTCTTTAGTCCTGTATTCTATTTTTCAATGCCTTTTCCTCATGTTTTTCCATCCATACTTGGTACATTCTGCATGACTGACACAAAGAGAAACCCAGTGCCTACACTTCTCAATCTTGTACCATCACTTTCAGATTTTCCCATATAACACTGGTAGATACTGCCTCCATCTGTGTTGTTTGATTCCATCTCACCAGTGTTCATCCATGTCTTTGTGAACCATTTTCCAGGATCCAGATGAAGGCTGATGGCATGGCCCAGCCAGTTCAGGTGGAATTTCTCCATCCACCTTTTTTGTACTATACCACTTCAGTCTTGGCTCTTCCATCCTTTCAATTTATTCTATACGAGCTTTACTACCCGGCTTCGCCCGAGACTTGGATTCTTGTCTTGGATTAATACGCGGCCGAGGGTGGGATGGGTTGCGTGACGTCAATAGGCACACTGCGTGACGCTGCCGCATGCGGGTGACATCACAGATGTGACGTCACCGCTCACTTGCCGTGCATTGTGTACAGTCTGGAAGCTACCCACATGCCAAATTTCAAGTTTGTTGCATGTCGGGAAGTATGCTAAACATTTCTAACAGACACACATATTCACAAATTTCCCAATTATATATGTATTATTGAGAATGATGGATATTGATGATTCAGGCTGTCTACCGACAATACAAATGTGCGATTTCAAGCATGGGTTCACGGCTGCCGGTGGAGTACCCCACTAATCGACTTTGAGCATGGATACACTTTGAATAATTATGGTGGTTCTTACGAGATAATGAGAATTATTTATGATGATGACGATGATGATGTTTTAGTGCAGTTACTGAATACATATTCAGACCAGTGATGAAGAAATTAAATTGGCAACAAGTGAAAACTCTTTTCCATCACTTTTTATTACCTTTCCTTTTTATTCCATGGAAAGTGAACAGCAAACATGCCTCATATGACTCAGCCATGTAACTCTCTACTTTAATAATTCTCAGCACTCAGGCATGACAGCACAATCCGTTTCCACACCATGGATTCCATCAGCATATTAGAAAAATTATCTTTTCACTCTCTCCATAGAACTCTGTATAGTGTTTTTTTTTACATATATATCATCCAAAAGTTTGTCTTCAATAAATGACTGTTCCAGTAAATACCGAAGATGTTGGGGGTCTTTTCTCCATGTCTTTTGGACAGACTGTCTTATATTTAGGAATCATTATTGTAATCTTTTGTTGTAATAACAGCCATCCAGATCAATTGCGATGACTATAAAATTACAATCCAGTAAAACAATGTGAAAAAAGAGAATATCTTACAATCATTGTTGCATTGTCACCATTACTTTAAAACTATTTCACAGTGACCAATGTTTGAGCCACTTCAGGATATAAAATTAACAGTATATGTGACCCAATATCAGCATAGTATATTTTTGACAATATTAGCTTACATATCCACACCTTTTTATATATATATTTTACATTTTGTTATAGGCTAACACAACGGCCCTTCCTTGTTTCCAGATTCTTATTACGTAATTACGTCTACAGGTTTGTCCCCAGGTTGGATTGCTACAGTTTGGTACAACAGCAAATTACCCACAATCTTCCGTTCATTCTTCATAACATCAGCAGACCCACCACAACCATTCCCTTATACACAATATGCATTGTCTGCTACTGATTTCCAGTCCTCCAGGATATTGCATCCTACAGCTGAAAACACCAAAACCCAATGAAGAAACCTACTGCCCTTTCCCAAGTGCCTCTTAAAATTCTGGCGACCGCCATTCGGTTAGTAATGCTCATGGAATGCATAAATGAGTTACAGTGCAAAAGACTGTTAGCAATATGGTCATTTAAAAAAAAAGTCAAAATTGTTATACAATAGTATAATACGCTCTACTAAAATCCGTTACATTTGCATCTTATTTCATTGTTTATAAAGAAAATTGAAGAGAAATAAAAATGCAACTAAAATCACAATGTAATTAAACAATGTAATTAAAACAATACAAATCTTCAGTTCAAATGTAGGCACACCTCTTTCCCAAGAAAACAATTATATTAAAAATAAGCATCATGCATTCAAACAAGTTTTCTGTTATCAAAATACTGCAAAACAAGAGAGTAGTGTCTTAGATCTCATTTAGTGTATATGCGTGTGTTTAAGTCTGCAGAAAGTTTTATGTTTAAGAGTTCACATTGTATGTTGTTTTTTTAAATAAAAAAACCACCAGAAGGACTACATCACAGCAGGGCTTCTGGCCTGTCCCACAGTGAGGCATGTCCTGGGAAGCTCGCAAAATCAAAAACCTCGTCGAAACTGACTGTCGTTGTCAGGAACTCCTCGGCGTCTTCCTCCCAAGGGTGGCGAAGAGAGCTGATCGCGAGTGACAGCTCCTCGTCAAACGTAGGAGCGTGAGCCCTCAGGTCGACCTGCTCCAGGGCGTGCTGGCACCACTCGGGCGGCGGGTTGATGTGCCGACCGTGCACCGTCAGGTCGATGTCGGCGTGCGCAAACGACGCCTCGAACTCTCCCGCTGCGTAGGCGTCTCCGCTGTCACCGCTGTCGCCGCTGCCTGAGCCAAATACGTCGTGCAGCACCGACTGCCAGTCGAAGCTGCCCTTTAGCGAGCCAAGGTCCTTTTGCTCCTCCTGTGCCAAAAACTGCCGATTGCTTAGTGCCACCTCTGGCCTATTCTTGCGCTCGCTGTGAAAGTGCTGGAAGGAGGCGGCGGCATCGCCATTGTGGCAGTCCTGGTGGGCGTGCAGATCTGAGGGCGAACGGCTTTCTAACGATGCCTGCGGGAGGCCGTATGGGCCTGGTTTGTTGGCCGAGATGGGGTTGTTGGCCCAGCGCGCCGTGCTTATTCGCCGCCTCCTCAGCAGCCCGTTGGCCACCACATCCGCATACTGGGGGTTGATGCTCCAGAAGCCCCCTTTTCCAGGTTCGTCCTTCTGCCGTGGAACCTTGGAGAAGCACTTGTTCAGCGAGAGGTTGTGGCGAATGGAATTCTAAATATGGGTGACAAAAAAACACACGTCAACAATCAAGTGTGAGGTTTTTTTGTAACACGTAGTGTATGCAGCCAACAGTGAATTCTTGCAACAATTTTTAAGTGCAAAATAAATGCTGAAAAGCGAACGTCCTTCAGATATCACGCTGCTATTGCCAAAGCTGAGCTGTCAAGTGCTGTTAGTGGGCACTTGATTAGGCTCTGTTTGGCAAACGAGAGCATGCATGGGCAGCCCAAAAAATGCCTGGACACCCTTAGAAATGAAGTGACAAATACTTATCCGAATAAACATTTGCATACATTAAAGAACTGTTTTTATAGGGGTGCAGAGAAAAAATAAAAAAATCAATAACGGACCATCGGGACTTTTAAATACCAAAACACCAGAGGGCTTGGTGCTGAATAACAAAAAAACAGAACCCTTTCTTAAAATATCATTTTTCCCTGAAAGTTGACAGACCTAACGATGCATTCATTGTTATTATTTTACAATGCTGGAATAAAAGCTTATGTTATTGGTTTGAATGAGCCTTAAGCGTACTGGAATGACCCTAAAACATACTGCCGTTAGAGCTGGTAACAGCCATATTAAATGAACAAAGCTTTTATAATAGAAACAAAAGGCAAGGGAAAGTGCTTGTGTTAAGTGTGTCTGTGTCTCAGACTTAGCAGATTAAGACTGGTCTTTCAGCAACATGTCTCGTGTTCAAGAGTGCCAACAGAAATAGAACGGCATCTTGAAATACCAAAGATGGTAAACATCGCTGCCTGTGTAGAATATGCTTTTAACAATTTACCACTTCTCTTGTTCGTTAAACCACATCCCAAACATAAGAATTTTAAATAAATCTTATTTGCAAAAGGCCATTCTCGGCTTCTGAAAATTTCTTTCTAGTAGATAATGTTCGAACAAAAAAGTTATATTTTGTTAAATTTAATGTATTTTTGGCTTGCACAGCATTTAGATTTGGGTGGAATGGACATTTAAATGATCGAGGTTAGAGGCATGCCTTTTGTACATACATTACATACAATTAGTTTCTTTGCAGTAGTGGGAATGTTTTTGCAGGAAGTAGTTTTGGTTAAATTCTGCAGCTTCTGAAATTTTGTTCATCCTCCTCACCAGTCATCGTTTAATGGGGGAGGTTTATGTAAACAAATCATTTAGTTGCGTTTTATGGTAAGGTTTCCTCACGTGTAATTAATCAATTGTGCCACCCTCGCCAGTTGTTGGGTAAAGTTATATTATATCATCGTAAATGTTAAATTGTAGTTGTTGTTCTGCATCTACATCATCCATACGAAAGAAGAAGGTAAAATCCCAATTGTCAGCGGATTATGATCAATTAACAGGGATTCAATGGAGGGAATAACACAGGGGTAGCGTGGGCCATGGAGATGGAGGAGAAATCAGCTTGTGTGACGATAAAGTATCCTGATGGCTCGAGGAGGCCTTAATCCAGGAGTCTATAGATCATGGTGAAAATGATGACGGTGAATGGGGAGTGGTTCTGGGAAGTATTAATGGTTGCACAGGTGGGGCAGGGGGTAACATATTTTCCCCCATTGAGAGACCAGGGGAGTAAGAGATATCCTTAGAGTTTGATATGGAAAAACTGCATACATACACTTTGTTTTCTGGGCTTTTGTGTGAAGTCATTTGGGGCCTGGGTGAGATATTAACACCTGTTATACATCATGCTTCATGAAGCCAGGAGAAAACACAGCAATTCAGCTTAGATGGACATGTAACAAATCACCCCGTATGGCTATTTAATGAATTCTGACAATTTGGAGTCACGATTCGATTCAAAAATCCATTGTTTTTCATATTCAGTCTGTTTGTTCTGTTTCTCGTTTGCTCTGTCTGGTTTGCACAATTGTATTCACTCCATGAGCCAAAATGTAACATTTGCATTTCATTTACACACCTTTTTTTAATTACACGCACAATTTAATGCATGAATCGTGTGTATTATTTGATTCTAACTGCTGAATGAATGCATACGTAATACTCCCTCAGCATCTGGACATGGCCATTAGATCTCAAATCCAATACAATAACAATTTAGGTTTGCATCACGTGAATCCTCTTGTACCATACTGTGTTCATCAATTGTCTTTAGATGCGTTTAGACTAACACAATTTCCAACGAATGTAAGTCTAACACTCAACCAGTGCTTTTGCTGAATGGAAACAAACTGGTACGGACAGAAGCAAATTGTTGGCCAAAATTAACGCTCTCAAAGCTCTGAGCAAAAAGCTGCACGGCTAATGCACTCATACATACACGCTCGTGTGTCTGTATGTATGTTGAATTTAGTTCGCACCGTATGCAGCAAACCGTGATAATCGGAGGTGCTGTAAGACCATAACATTGTACACTTTCAAAGGTGATAGACTTACACGATACAAGACTGACAGCCGAGTAACTTTTTTAAACATTTTTGTGAAGGAGATGCGTTATGTTCAGATCTAAGTGATAGCCGTTCCAAACTTTATTTAATTTGTTTATTTCCATTTAACGCGGCATTCAGAACCAGACACATTCTAACCTAACCAACATGACTTCTTACGTAAATATCACGCAAAATGTTTCACTATTTGAGATATTACCTATCGTCAATCAGTCGTAAGTATGTTAACATTTATTTGTTTTTATTGACTGATACATTAAATTTTTTTTTCAAATACAGTTCGTGTTTGTACACACAAACGTCATATTAGCACGGTGTATGTGAATTAAATAAATACCAAAAAATATCACGAATTGTCTTTGTCTCTGACAAAGGTAAATGTCAAAAAAATCAAGTCGTACAAATGTAATATTAATAGGTGATTATGGGACAATAAGAGAGTTAACACGTTTAAAGTAAAAAAAATGGTAAAAACGGTACAGCGTGCTATATTTAAGAACAAAGTGCATGTGGCTCTTGGGCATAATGTAAATAAAAACACCCCTATTTCCTTTGGGAAATGGTACATTCCACAATTAAAATGTTCTGCACCTGTACAAACGACACTGGCAATAGCTTCTGTAATAAACACAAACATATGCCATAACTACAGTGGTTTGTTTATGTCTCTGTTCTTAAAAAAAACTATGTTTTAGAACTCACTGCACATTTTGCAAATTATCTATCGTTATTTACAGTATGCATGCAATATAAATAAATATGAATGCTGTACTTAAAATACTGCTACAATAATAATTAGTCATTGTTATGGGAATGTACAACATGCCCTGTACGCTTTAAAAAAAAAAAAACCTTTCGAAAGGTTTTCGTTCTAATTTGAAAAGAAACTGCTGCTGCAATTAACATTTACCGTATTAATAGGGTAACGGTGAGGTTTGTGTTCTAGTATTTCAAGAAAATTGTGGTGGCTGTATTAATAAGTGAGTTTTCAACGTTCTCTTCGCATTCAGAAAAGTTATACCTTGGGCAAATCGCCAGTACCAAGGCTGAACAATGTGTTTGCCTCTGCAGAATAAATAATTTTAAGCTGTAATTTAGCTCCATTGTAAGAACATGGTTCATTCTATTTGCAACGTGAGTAATGTTGGATTGGGCAATAAATGCATGTAGTAACATGCAACAGATTAGCACTGAGGCAGGCCATTGTGAAAATTACAAAAGCCACCATCACCAAAGTCATTCTCTCCAGCCCTTAATTGCTTTCATTATTCAGGTCTAACCTTACAATACGCTCTGATATCAATTATTTGCGCTGTTCTCGAGAATTTCCAAACACTGATCTCACGTTTGGTTCATTTTACAGCACAATTACGTAAAACATCTCATTCCTGTGATCGTATTCGGTCGAGGATGTGCCCCAGCCCTGAGTATATTTCCGTAGGGCACATTTGGAACTCATACGTACGTACACACACACACACAGCCCCATCGTCTGCGCTGGGCTCACCCCAACCAGCCACAGAGGGGCCTCGAACCCCCCACAACGCCACCCGCATTCCACATCCCTAACAACATCCATTTAATCACTCTCTATAGCCCCCCCCCCACTGCTGGACCCATGCCCAGGCAATAAACAGTGCAATACCTAATCGCAGTTCTCACTGCTGTTTGGCGATAGTGGTCATAAATATAGCAGTGTCTATCGCGCTTTTATGAAATAAATACATTCGTAAATGGTGTCTTTGATGTGGGAAAACACTGCATATGGCAGGCACAGCAGTATAAATTGCTATTCAAGCCAAATTTAATGCGTGCTTATTTGAACATCTGTCCCCAAACCACAAGGGGTTTTTTTTTTCCTTCATATCGGTAACATTTTTGGGTTTTAAAATAGTTAGAAAAATACGCTTTTCTCTTGGACTCAGCCGGCACCGCCGTGCATTGCTTGTGTGCAGTGTTATGAGGTGGAACCAGTGACAAATAAAGAGGCACCTGTGGAGGACGATAAGCACCAGCTGAAGGCTGCGTCCCACGAGATAGGATGCGTGGAGGGTGCATTGTAAGCTTTTTTTTGTTATTGTTGGTGTGTACAATGCCCTCCGTTTTTTTTTACTAATAAAAGAGATGTCATGCATCGCAATCACAATGAGGAGGGGCATTTGAACTATTGGATTCTGGTAATGAGCTTCAGTCAAAACGTTGCAATAAGTCATCGGCAATGAAACAAACGTCGGCGTGCGTGGTATGTCTTGATCTTGTTGGTGGCTTTTCACAGCACGTAAGTGTGTGTTGTAACCCGTTAATTTTAAAAAAAGTGTGTATATAAACGATACAGAAAAAGGAATGTATGTCTGAGTTTAACAGATACTGTATGTCCGTAAAGTATTATATTTAGAGCCGTCAAGATTATTTTATGTAATTTATACGTATAGTGTATGCGGGATTAACATTGCCACGTTTATTTTCTGCGGTTTTGCGACATCAAATACATAAATTATAATTGGAAATATTTCATTGTCCTATATTGTGAGATTGTTTCGACACTTGGCTATTATATTGATAGTACAGCATTTTATTTTTCAGCACGTTAAATCATTTGATTGGCGTTTACGCTATGCAATGTATATCTGTTTATACATGCATGTATTTTGAAATACAACAGCACTTTACTTTGTACTGTACCATTATGTATAGGGCGGATGAGAAGTCCCCATTACCCTTTAACCATTGTGAATCGAGTACGGGGACTTCCAAACCAACCTGCGTTAAAGTGACGCCGATGCATAGTATTCAACCCTATTATCCACCATTTATTCGCGGATAAGTGGAATTCCTCATTAAATTGTCATTATCTGCGACCCCCCACCCCCGCAGATAAATGTAGTAGATTCCGGATTAACCCCACGCTACGGATAATAGAAATTCGAGATATCGGTCACCAATGTAAATATTGATAACAGGTGTCCTCCTGCAAATCTCTTTTATAACGTAAGTAGATATGTGGTGCACATTAATAAACATGTACATGTATGTATGCAGTGCACAATACTTACACAATTCAGTAATGTACAATATTATATGCTAAGTAAACTGTACTGCAGTACTGAATCAAAACGTATGTCATCAGACGTGACTAAACTGTATTGTACAGTATTCATGCGCACAGCTCTTGCTGGTTGTTTTCAGCGCATGAGTTGAAGCAGCACTCACTGAATTGCTCCGGGACATTGATGAATGAAAATAAAATCGGGTACTAACTCGAGTGGCAACAAGCTGCTAAATCGAAACGTCTGTCCTCCGACATGACCCAGGGAGGGCACGTGCTGTGTGCACCTGTTGGGCTTTAAACCACCCTGCCTGCCTGCCTGCCTGTTAGCACGACACTTACAAAGGAAACAGGAAGTGTCTTTTGTGTTAGACTTGACAATGGAAAGCAAATAAAAGTTTGCATAAAATGGTTCAAGACTCATTTAGCAACTGGCAGTTTAATTGTTGTTTATATTTGAGAGAAATTTCTTGAACCAGAACGTATTCTGCGCACTTGGGAGTCGAGCACATTGACAGTGGAGCTTTATTAGCTGTGGGAGTAACGTGGTGATTATGCATTCAAGGATTAATGGACGAAAATCGATTATGTATTATCTGGGATTACAGCATTCAGATTTAATGCAAACGATATATGCCAATGGAGAAAACAAAACAAATAATAATGAAAAATATAATCAATACAATTGAGATGGGAAGAATGAGACAAAAGTATTTAATTGTTTTCTGATTACAGTTGTGTAGCCAGCATCATGATATGAATAATCAATTTGGAAATCTCACTAGAGCAGTGCACCCCTTGGCGTCAGGCAATGGCCCACGGATGCGACTTTTTTTTCTCCTGAAAAATCCTTCAATACCCCTTTTCATCCTTTTCATTGTTGGGGTCGCACTTTCCCATACACTTTCCTGTGAAGGGAACCCCGATTTTTAAAATTATCAGATCTGCAATTCTAAACAAGTGAAGTGCAAAACCTAGGTTGATGTGATTTTTTTTACTTTGCAGATTTTTGTCACGAGGTTCTATCAACTCACTGCACTTGAGAACATGGTTTTTAGCATGGATGGCTGCCCTAGATTGTTACCCAGGATCTCAGCAGTGCTGGCTCAGCACTGACCTCTTCGCCCTCCATTCCACTCTAAGTATTGATTCTTGATTAAATCCACAACCTGAATTATGACAAGCTGAGGAGCAATGATTGGGTTCAGACGTGAAAAAATAATGATGCTCCTAATGCGAGGTGGCACCTTGTGACTAAGTGTAACTACTAACTAGTGACACTGCCAAACAGAAAACTGCATCCTTAAAATATACGACCCAAATTACCATGAATGCACCCAGCCTCATTATACTGTCCAGTATTTTGGCAGCTAAGCAAAGCTGAGCCTGGTTAATAAAGAACTTGGGCAGAAGACTGTCTGGGACTACAGTTATTAGGTGTTGTAGGCTTGATGCTAGGTAGCCAGGAGATGAGAGTACAGATATTAATTATTGAATGTAGAGTATATGTGGAGCTTTGAGTGTTGCCTCCTCATATGCGTGGGGTTCTCCAGATATTCCTCCCACAAGTAAAATACTTAATGTAAATGGTCAAATATATCAATGCTTGGCCCTCTGCATTCACTTGCAATTGCTGTGGCAGGGATTGTCACTCAAGGATTGGCCTACTAAGTCATTCTAGGCGCTGCAAAACCTACAGCTGACCTCGTAAGGCGCAAAAAGAATTGTCTCTCGAGACACAAAGGCCTATGATAATTGGCCCTCTTGACAAAGTATTGAGATTCAGTGAGGTATTTCTGGGTAATATATAACAATATAAACTTTGCAAAAGCTACTTTTTGTATGGCTTAGTGTATGTGACGGTTATGAATGTGTATGCAGTGAATTACAGTACATTATATGCAAAAACTATTCACAGTCGAATCATTATTTACGAGATGTACAGTCAACAATAATAAATACTGTACATTTTGCTTTAATACCGTCCAGTGCTTTTCATGCAGATCTTTACAATTAGACTCAAGAATGAGCTTGTAGTGCACAGAGGGACATTTTGTCTAAGCACAATACTTTGCACTTGGCTTCTAGAACAGGTGGACAGGATTCATAGCAGTACTTACTGTATTAGGCAAATGCAGAACAGTGGAATCTACTTGCTCGGGTTTCCCATGCAATTTAAGGCCAAAGTAGGTGCCACTTGAGAAAATGCTGAACTCTAGACACAAACTCTCAAAACCCACTCACCCAACCCATGCACTTCACCACTGCTCCCACTAGAAGACCCTCCTATCCGCCCCCCACTACCCAACACCACCCACCTCTTCAGCCCGTGGAGGAGATGGGCGTGGGTGGGGAGGCGTGGTCGTAAAGATGGTGAGGGTGGTGCTGATGGTGGAAACATGGATGACATTGAGGGTGAATCCAGCGTTTTGTCCCGCAGTTTAGGTTGGCAAATGAAACAAACAGGAAAATAAGTGGAGGAGTGGGATGATTTATGAAGGTGTTTTACGTGGTGATTAATGGACCTGACATATGTAAACACCATTGATGCAGTAGCAAGTGGACGGTAGCCGGGCTGAAGTCCATTTTCATTCAGCCTGATAGCCAAGGAGCTAAAGTATCCTCCAGCCTCGCTTTCACGCTCCTCTAACGACAAATCTAGCACTGTGATGGGTGTCATGCATATAATGAGAAATTATATGTACAGTACTGTATTTAATTTTAGGCATAACATTTATAATTTCAGAAAGGACAGAGTAACTGCAAAAATACAGTTCTGAAATGATTGGGAGACAAACTGAAATGCCTCAAAATTGAATACTGTAAGTTTATCCTTTAAGGTTTATACCTGAAGGCATAATTTAATATAAGAACTGTAAAAATATATATTTAAGTGCAAAACAAACACTTATTGTGTTAATTTCACTATCACGAATGGGTGTATGTGCAGATTTTAATGTTTATAGCATCACAACTACACCCAATTATCACTTGAGTAATCCAGATATTTTTTTAAACCACAGTCCTTGCACCAACACCGCCTAATGCTACATTCATGTCTTCAAGTCAGTGAATGCATGTACGAGATGTTAATACGGTACAGGAATCTATACCACCTGAAGTCCACTCATTACACTGGAGAAGACTTCGTGTTTTAACGATACGCCAAATTACATGTTCATTGAATGAGGCAATGAAAGACACCCAGCTCCGAACCAATCCAATCATTGACTCAAATAAAAAGGCAATTTAACATTTTAACTCAGCACCGTTAAAACAAAGACAAAAAAATATAACCTCGTTCGTTTTACTGCGCAATCTTACAGCCGAGTAGTCACCTGTCACTGCCTTTCTCTCCACCCGGTGTCTGTGCGTCTCCTTACCCTCCAGCAGGGGTCGGCGTGGCGGTAGTAGCAGAAGTTGTCCGTGATCCACTTGTAGATGGTGGCCAGAGTCACCTTGCTCTTCTTGCTGGCCTGCATGGCCATGCAGATGAGCGTGGCGTACGAGTAAGGGGGCTTGGCCGCTCCGTTGGTCCTGTAATCGATCTCCGTCTGCTGCTGCTGCTGCTCCTGTGCCATCACTGCCGCGCTCACGGGTTTGCCCGGCGTGCGGGGCCCCGTGCTGCCGGCCGTGTCCCCCGCCGTCGGCGAGGCAGGTGGGCCGGCTCCCACCCCGAGCAGGTCCCCCCATCCAGGGGCTCCTGCTCCGCCACCGGCAGCGGCCCACGAGCGGCCCTGCTGCTGGCCCGGTGGCCTCGGAAGGTCGGCGTTGGCGATGGAGAAGTTCTGCAGCCACTGCAGGCTGGTGAGGCTGTCGTCCAGGGTGACGGCTCCGGCGTCGTTGTCACGGTCCTCCGGGTGCAGGAGGCGCCAGTTGGCCTTCACCCGGTCGGCGATGGCTGGGCTGGACAGCACCGGCATGGCTCTGGGTCTCAGCTGCTGCTGTCGGCGCAAATGCGTATGGCACCAAACATTGTGGGAAGTCACGCACAGATCCGTTGTCGATTTTGCACGATACAATAATAATGCAATACGTAATGAGCAGTGGAGATTGTCATAACCACTTCACCATTGCTGGACAGTGCGGGTTGGTTAGGGGCAGCGCCGGAACTGGTTGAGATATCACTCGCCGCCGATTGTTAGCCGTGGCCAGGAATATAACTCAGATGGCCAGGTTCGTAACGCGTCTTCTTGTCACGTTGGAGTGAATTGTTACAATGCCAGCGTGGTGGCGCTGTAGTAGAACGCTTGACTCATTCGGAAGGAAGCTCATGAGGTCTCATGTCGAGTCCGAGGCTGTCTCAGCCCGTCATCCCACTGGGGTCGATAACAAAAGTGACCACACGTTGTGGGATATTAATCGTGGTTGTCATATGGGTAGATTCATTGTTTATTGGTCCCTGCCGCATGAATGTGGAATTCTCATCTAAAATTGAAAACTCATTTTTTTAGAACTGCTTTCTGTGCTTAGTTTGTTTTCCTTCCCCCCAGCTCGGTTGGCGACGTGCGGTGCGAAAGAAGTTCAACATAATTCACTGGCTCATGATCAACAATGGAAAGGAATAAGGACCACGTCGTATTGCTTTGAGGCAGACGACAATGAGTTTTAAATGTTACATCATGACACTATTTTAGCTTGGTGGCGGTTTGGATATGTCATCTCAAACGCGTTATAATCAGAGGTGATACACAAATATATCGGCTTCACTAATTTTAGAGGCGAGAATGTGGATGGCATTCAATATCGCGTTCAGCAACCTGTATTACTGCAGGACTGTACAATGTTCCTGTGATCCACCCTGGGGAGGCCAGTTGTCCTTTTTGGATCAGCACCGGACGCCCATGATGATGATTAACATTGCAAATGCACAATTGCTCAAATGAGGTATAAAATAAACAAATAAATGTTCCACACCAAAAAAACTTACACGCATAAGGTAAAATAATTTAAAGATACGATAGTATCAAAAACCTACTGGGGTGTAATCTCTGTTTAGTTACAATAAATGTGATCGAAAAGTTGTGGCATAAGGCAAAATATTAGTATTTCGGACGTTTTTTTAACCATTTATACTGTGCAATTGTTTCGATTACGATATGCCTCTAATTTAAACTTATCCAAAAGGGGGTGTCCAGAGTACGTGCAATCTATGCATACATCTTTTATTTACAACCAAGTGCCCGCTGAGATTACAAGCATATTTTGTAAAGGGAGATCACGGTTAGAAACAAGCAGCAAAGCAAATACGTGCAAAGTAGCATACAAAACAAACGAAAAAGGAATGCTTGCAATCTGCATATATTTTAAGAGCCAATTTGGAATTAAAATTCTCTTTCCTATCCGAGCCCAGTTTCTAACTCTCCCCATTAAGGGAGCCCTGAAAGAGAAGTACAACACAAAAGCAAATACAAAGCACAGCACACACGAAATGTAAATGTACGCAAATGTGCATTTCACATAACTTCAGTTCCCCATGCTGTCTACTGTACTCATGTTGGGCTGTTCTGACTCTCCGATTGGGCTTTAAGAATACAACATGCGCTATGCTATGAATGGACTGGTACTGATGCACTTACCTGCACTAAAGTTTTGTTGCGTTTAATACCGATTGCTTACCTGCACAAATAGCACGGTGCCAAACCACACGCGTGTACATTTTATATATCCAGCATTACCACTTGGCTCATCAAATTGCCCACAATGTGAAATGACAATAAACGTGAACGTATGGATGCCGTGTAGTGCGTCACACGTACACTTACTTACCTCGAATAAATTCTCAGAGGGCAGCAGAATCGAAGCATGAACAACGCAGTTTACAACACGGTATGCAACCGCTACTTGTATCCGAGAAAGATGTACCGGCGGTGGTCTATACGGTGCCTGGCCACAGGCAGGAGCAGGAGGAGCAGTGACGGCTTGGCTCACTGCTTGCGTGAATTGCGGTGTGCGACGGATGGGGCGCTGGGATGGACACAAAACGCACCGGGTAGCCCTGCCCGGCTCTTTAAAACAAGCCTTGCAGCTCACGATTGGTTTCACCGGACTCTCCGTCACCCGTCCCTCGGATTCTAGAATTACTACCTCCCCTTTCCACCCACTTCATGCACTCTACCCCTCCTTCCTACCCCCTCCAGCCCTCTAACCCACCCCCGCAATGTGACATACTTCAACCCCCCTTCACCCCAACACCCACACCAATGTTTAGCACTGAGAGCCCCACTGCCCATTCTCATTCAACCACTTGCTAGAATGTACTACAGGGTTCTGCACGGGACGCTTTTATCAGCGTTGTGTGCATGGAAAATGTTGTTTGTTGAGTTGGATTGTAAAAAAAAAAGGACGTATGTCTATCAGCGATTTTTTTAAATTTCTTTCAGATATAATTTTTTAAAAGATTTATTTCTACAAACCCTACAATTACATTTGAATTTATTTTCAATGGTATAATCTCAAGACTGCAAAATGGCAAATTTGTATATATATATTTTAATGCAAGAAAGCCTCACCGATTATTTTCCAGGAGGGTTCTGCATATAGGTTCTTTCTTGGTCATTCCTATTCCGTTTTGAACGCAAACCAGTGTATGTGGAGGAGGTAACACGCATATGAGAGGATGAGACTCAACATTTTCACACAGATGGATTCAACCATCGCCGTACCGTCATCTCGTGGCGACTACACAGATGAGCGTGCAACATCTTGGGCGGTAGGGATAGAGGGAAGGGGGTTTTTTTTGGGAGGTGATTTTCAGTGGTGAGCTTGGTGCATGAAGCCAAGGGCAAGGGAGGAAGAAGACTACACATTGGACGCTTCACGACGAGGCATTTACTCACAGGCAATGCGCAGTGACGTTCATGTCTAGCGTTGTTGCCTTGCCCACTTGTTTAATGTGCGTCGCATCCGTGCGTGAGAGTCGGGTGGGAGTACTGTGTGGCCCATCCTTGGGGACACTATAGGGGAGAATGTCCTCTCGTGCAGGTATTCCTTATGGGGCCCCTAGGTGCACGTTTCTAAATTGGTAAACTCTGAGCATTCAAAAACCATTTGAACACACACATTACTGTACACACATTATAAGTGTGCGTGTGTGAGACTTTGAGTAGACAGTATATATTATGAATAGTACATACGGTACAGATGCGAGTGTACATTGTGGCATGTGCACATTTTTAAAAGGGCCAGATTGTTATGGTTACCGTACGATCATACTCTCGGAATATTTGTTTTGCAATTGCTGAGTTTTCTAGCCCTGCTAGAACATTATTGTAGTTTAACAAAACAACTCAAAACATTCCTCAATAACATTGCTTCAACAGAAATACATACAGTATTTAAAAAATATTGAATTAGCGATTGCCTGAAACGTCACCAATTTTTGTGTTATTGTGCTTGTGCACGCACCACTGCCAACACAGCATCACCGCGTAATTTATTATCAGAATTGACATCAGTCAAAATCGTCTTTAAGTATTCGATAATCTGTCGCCTTATCACCACATGCCTGTGGCATAAGTCAGTTTGTATGCATTGTATTGTGAATGATAGATATGTAGTGTGATGAGCCTGATAACTGTATCAAGCTTTACGCTTTCTCAATGAGTTCCCTCCTCTGTTCTCGCAGCACCCAAAGCAGCGTGTTGGTACGCTCTGTGTATAAAGCCCAGAGTAACTGAACTTGTGACTATGATTGCTGCATGGGCAAATGATCAATTGAAGTTTAAAGATCCCGTTTTAATCAAGTCCTGTCATACCTTTTACGACCGACTCTCGTAACATGGCTTAGCGACAGTGGGTTTGCCGCGTGTTGTGGAGGTTCACGGTTTGAATCCGCCCGGGTTTATTGCTGCCGATGTATTAACGCGCATTAACGATCCGCAGATTAAAGATTCATTTTGCGTGATTCGACACGACTAGGCCATTTCGTGCCGGAGCCATGCTCGAAATCTACACAAATTCTCAAAATTAACCCCCCCGCAATTAATGAAACTGGGAGCACGCGTAGCAAGCATCGCCTCCTACTGTCAGAGACGAGTTCGTGCCGCGTTTCTGGCCAGATGCCGGGTCACCTTGTGCCCGCAGGGACAGCTGCCACTAGGGGTGCCCTTTCATATGTCTGAGACATACGGCCCAGCAATTAAGAGTCGCTCACCGCGTGTACGGCGTTCCTGAGACGACCCCGGCGTCAAGGAGGGAGCTCTCTTCAAACGCAACAAAAAAAACCCCCATTAACATCGTTACAATAACCCTTGAGAACAGTACACACAGCGCGCCGCATATCACGGTGGTGCCCGCCACCCACCCACCCACCCACCAACCTACCTACCCCCGCCGGAGGAATGTGGAATTGCCATCCTTTGCGTCCGGCGACGAGCGGCGACGAGCTCGTGTTGGGGGGCGGGCAAGGAGGAGGAGCCCCGTCTCCGACGCCTCTCCCAAGACGTTTGTTTGTAAAAGTTCCGCAACTTTGTCGACTTCGTTGTTGGGGGGCCCTAAGAGCCACGCCACGAACCTCCATCAACTGTCACGGTTCAACCCCTTGGTCAATCCTCTGCTGGATGGAGGTCTCTCCATACCGTGTAGATTGTGGGGGGGGGGTATGGGTTGTTTGACCATACTTCACCACGCCAGTCAGTACGTTCACTAGGGGACGGCAGGCGGAGGAGGAGGGTGGCCAGAATGGGTTCAGATAGAACCTCAATGACCGCCAATGGAACTCGGGTCGCCGCCGGGTTAACAGCGCGATAAACACACCGCTGTTAATGTTAAACCATCAATTACAGCACTTTGTCAATCCACTGCTGGATGACGGTGGGGAGTGTGGGTGGGTGGGGGTGGTGTAGTTAGGATACTTTACCACGCCAGTCAATCGACTTTGGGTGACGGGGGAGACCCCGGACGGGTTCAGCCGGTTCCGTGAATCGAACTCGGGTAGGCCAAGGTTCGCAGCGCGGAGAATCTGTGGGCGATTACTCGGCGGTGACACCCTGCGACTCACGTCCACCACTGAGCACCTTGCTGGACGCTGCAGGGATCTTCCCCTGGCGACGAGCTCCCCTCGGGGAACTCTCTCGGCCACCCACGAGGGACCTCCCCTGGCGGGAGGGGAGGGGGGAGGAAATGGCACCGTGCGAGTGACGGTTGTCGATGCCGCCCGTTGTTGACACGTGCGGAGGGAGTGAGTGACACGTGTAGAGGGAGTGAGTGACACGTGCAGAGGGAGTGAGTGACACGTGCGGAGGGAGTGAGTAGCACGTGCAGAGGGAGTGAGTGACACGTGCAGAGGGAGTGAGTGACACGTGCAGAGGGAGTGAGTGACACGTGCAGAGGGAGTGAGTGACACGTGCAGAGGGAGTGAGTGACACGTGCAGAGGGAGTGAGTGACACGTGCAGAGGGAGTGAGTGACACGTGTAGAGGGAGTGAGTGGCACGTGCAGAGGGAGTGAGTGACACGTGCAGAGGGAGTGAGTGACACGTGTAGAGGGAGTGAGTGACACGTGCAGAGGGAGTGAGTGACACGTGTAGAGGGAGTGAGTGACACGTGCAGAGGGAGTGAGTGACACGTGCAGGGAGACCGAGATGAGTGAGTGACACGTGCAGAGGGAGTGAGTGACACGTGCAGAGGGAGTGAGTGACACGCGCAGAGGGAGTGAGTGACACGTGCAGAGGGAGCGAGTTGAGTGAGTGACACGTGCAGAGGGAATGAGTGACACGTGCAGGGAGTCCGAGATGAGTGACACGTGCAGTGAGAGCAAGATCAGTGAGTGACACGTGCAGAAGGAGCGAGATCAGTGAGTGACACGTGCAGGGAGAGCGAGTTGAGTGAGTGACACGTGCAGAGGGAGTGAGTGACACGTGCAGAGGGAGCGAGATGAGTGAGTGACACGTGCAGAGGGAATGAGTGACACGTGCAGGGAGACCGAGATGAGTGAGTGACACGTGCAGAGGGAATGAGTGACACGTGCAGGGAGACCGAGATGAGTGACACGTCCAGAGAGAACGAGATGAGTGAGTGACACGTACAGAGGGAGCGAGATGAGTGAGTGACACGTGCAGAGGGAGTGAGTGACACGTCCAAAGAGATCGAGATCAGTGAGTGACACGTGCAGAGGGAGTGAGTGACACGCGCAGAGGGAGCGAGATCAGTGAGTGACACGTGCGCGTCAAGCAAGAGTAGATTATATTTTATTGGCCCGCGTGGTTGAAGTTATGGTCAATTAAACCCCGCGACCCCACGCGGCGGCTTGGGGAGGGCTTCGTCAAGCGGTGGATTGACGACGAGGCTGCACGTGAACAATAATAATAGTAACACGACGTGCCCGACTCATCCACGAAGTGGAACGAGTGAACGATCGGGTGACGCGCTCATAAGCCTTGCTTTTAAGTGGGATAATTATCGTTTGTATAATCGTTTCCCCCCCCCTCCCCCCGAATATTCGTCAATTACAGCCTCGTCAGCCATGGTCAATCCACTGCTGGATGAAGGCTTCCCCAAAACCATCGTCATCTCTCACGAACCTGATACGTTGTTATTTTTTTGGGGGTAGCATGACTTTTCCAGATCCTTCGAGTTTCGGGACTTGGAAGCGCAGTTGATGAAGTCTTGGCCACGCCGTGCTGCCGCTCAGGTGGACACGACCGAACCCTAGCGGTTGAACTGAGATTGAGGACGTGATGAAGAAGCAACTCATCAACTCGCACCGAGAATTGCGTGGGCACATGCTGACCCGTGGTCTCTGTAGAGGACGGTGAACGTGCGAATCTTCACGTGTACAGCCAGTGGTTGTGGATTCTGTGTGTGTGTGTTAATAGGGGGGAGCGGTAGTGTAGCTGTTAGCGCTACGCTGCGCTATAAACCCGGCGACCAGGGTTCGATTACCCTCGCTCACGGCCAACACCGGTGACGATTATCTGAACCGGTCCCGGGCCTTCCCTAGGTCGACTCAGCCTCAAAATGAGTACCTGGTTAATGCTATACGGGGGATATTTGTCTTTGTGTAAATACCACTGCTAGATGCGGACGTCCCCCAACGCCTTGGCGGGTCGTGGTGAATATGTTGAGCATACTTCACCACGCTTTTTTCCTCTTTGGTTCTTTCGGTAAAGTCACGTAGAATGAGAATAAAATAATAAATTGATAAAATAAAATAACACAATAAAATTCTTACGACGTTTCGGCCACAACACAAGCGGCCTTCATCAGGTGAAGGGACGAGACTGTCTGGAGGACAGCGCTGGAGCGAACAGTCTCGTCCCTTCACCTGATGAAGGCCACTTGTGTTGTGGCCGAAACGTCGTGAGAATTTTATTGTGTTATTTTATTTTATGAATTTATTATGTTATTCTCATTCTACGTGACTTTACCGAAAGAACCAAAGAAGATGAATCCTTGCAGTCACGAAAGCTTTAAATCGAAATTTCACCACGCTTGCCAGTGCTGAGTGTGTTGAAGCTTGTAGAACTATGGACATCGCTGCACTGCCCTCTAGTGCTCACAGCGCCTCCTGCTGAAATCTGTGTCCAGATGGTGGTCGCCCATCCCAGCAATGTCCAGGCTAAGCCCTCTCTCTCTCTGCTTTAGCCTCCAAGATCGGGTGCATTGCGGGAAATTTGGTCGCGGACCAAGTAAACACAAAAAAACATCATTTTGACTGTCTCAAAAAGTAAGTGGGCTTGGGCAGGACACGTGGTGGCCTTGGCTATGATGGATGATGGTTGAGACTCCTGACGGAATCGGAGTGTGTGGCAGGCGCTTGATGACTTGTTGCATCGTAGCACCCGTGAGCGATGGGAACGGCTTTGAGACGCCTTCATCCAGCGGTGGATTGCTTATGGCTGATGGTGAGCTTACCGCCGGCTAAGTGCGTCTGTGTGAGTGTTTGTGCAATTTGCATGCGTGAGTTACGTGTTCCTTTCCATTGTGCTTGTGCGTACAACTGTGTGGCCTTTGTGTTCCGCATGTGTGTGGCTGCACGTGTGTGTTCCTCTTCTTTTTGTCTGTGTGTGCGAGTTCCTTTCCTTTGTGTCTACGACTCGGCGTGTGTGTGTCTGTGCGTACGTGTGTGTGTGTGCTTCATTTGTAATGTGCGTGTTCCTTTCCTTTGTGTCTACATAGCGTGTGAGCTTATTTAGAGGTAGGGGGTGGGGGGTGTTACAGCCCCTTTGTCAATCCACTGCTGGATGAAGGTACCTCCAACGCCGTTGTGGGTAACGGGAGTTGTTTTACCATACTTGACCACTCTGGTCAGTGCAGATTGACGCGTGGGTGTGGGGGGCAGGAGAGATTCAGATATCGCTCAACACACAGATGTTACATCCGTGGTCAAGAATTACACTCGGACCACCGACTTCAATGCACGCTGTACGAACCATGGTTCTGGTTTTCCCGATGATAAACTAAAACTAAACTATTTTTTTATTTTACCAGGTAAGGCCCACTGAGCTATGAAGCTATTTTTTTTAAAAGAAGCAACCTGGCCACAAATGATAGCTCAACAAACTGGCTTATCATGCGGAAATGTATCGCAGCCAAATACTCTAAACGCATATTCGAAATGTGGAGGAAAAACCGGAGGACCCAGAGAATAATCCATGCAAACTCCAAATATACAGGCATGAGGGTCGGGATCAAACTCACGACCTCTTGCATACCAGGCGAGGGAGTTAATATCTCGCCACCGCGGCACGCACACGGTAGTGATGGTGTTCTCGTAGATGTAACGGGCCTACTGATGGTGTTGCCATACTGGTTGTTGTGCATGTCAGGTTGACCTTGTCAATAATGGCCACAGTGTTGCTCGAAATGTGATGGTCTTTTTCTAACGTTGACAATGGTGTTACATGATATTGCTCAAAGGGTAACTGTAATAACCGTGATTTTCTTATAATTATCACGGTGTTCCTATAACGTGAGAGTAATTACGTTCTTATAAAACGGTTACGTGGTTATAATGCCTACGGTGGTGCTATAATTGTGTTCATGTAATTCTAATACGGTATGCTTGTACAAAATATTGTAATAACACTGATTCTTTTTGCTGTAACGGAGACGCAGCATCATCTGCAGTGGAGATGGCACATCCCCAATTGGTGGTGATGCTGCTGCTGCTGGTGGTGGTGTTGCCTCCCTCCCCGCTCACAATTAATTCCCGCTTTGTTCACTGAGCGCGCCACTCTTGCCGCGCTTCTGCACACGGAGCGACGCGAGCCAAAGGTCACGGCGCCTGTAAACGTCGCCAAACATTGGAAAAAAAGGGGGGGGGGGGGGAAACGCAAGGCACACCCGGGACCCTGGCCCTGATGTAATAGCTAATAACTGCACTTTAAAGGGCTCCCCGGTGCTGGCTGTAACCTAAGGAACTTGTGCTCGTGTGCTCCTTTGTGAGCCTGGTCTCTCCCAGTGCCACCTCCCGCTAACCCCCGCGCGTGATTTGTTGTGCCCCTTTTATATTACATCACTTAGCACTCCCTTTCACGGGTTGATAGCCAGGTTTATGGTTTTAATGACCGGCGCGGTCAAACTTGTGCAACCGTGAGATAATCGACTCGGTAGCGACACGCTGAAGTTGCTGTCAGAGAGATCTGTAAACAAAAATAACCTTTAAAAAAAAGCAAAATGCTTTTCTTTTACTCACTGATCAGTAGTGCCAGGTTTTTTTCCCCCCACTTATTGACCATCGTATCTGAATAATAATAAGTCATTACTCATTAACTTTAAATCAAGAATTACTCTGTCACCTATTGGAGCAAAAAAAGCCTGGTATGTGTACCTATAATTCCTCAATGGCAACTTCATTCATTGTGCACAGCTTTAATCGTTATAAGTAATAATTAACTGTCTTACTACATAGTAATATAACTCCTTTAGCCACAAGACGAATGAAATGTTCAACAAACCAAAGTATTTACACCTTTTAACATATTTTTGGAATATTGTAATAGCTTGTGCATAAGCGTGTGTCTTTTTCCTCGATTAATACGCTTGGGCTATACTACCCCTGTTTATCTGTCAAGACAGACCTTGCTCTTTTCAGAAATATATTTCGATCCATTATTATAAAGTGGACAGATCGTGGTCGTAAAATGGATCTTAACTTTATATGCCTATAAGATCCTTTATGTGGTGGACAGGCATTTGCAGTGTGATTACAATGCTCCTACCACGAATAGGGGGCGTGCCCACAGAATTTCATTTAGAGGGCAGCCATGGGAGTAGGACTAATGTTGGGGAGGTACCCACTCTCTGGAACAGTGAGCATTGTATCTCAAAATCCACAACAAATTGGATGAGCAACATTCATTTTCAAGGAGGCAGTTGCATTAACCAAAGTTAAAGTTCATTATCCATTAGAAATCATGTTATTACGTGTAATGCCAAATTCGTAATTTGCAGAAACTTATCGTTTGAGTACATCCCTCAGTTTTACCCACAAACTAGGTTTTAATGCCTGAAAGTTCTGGGGTTGATGGTCATAATTTTACTGTTTTCACAACACTTTGATTATTGCTGGATTTCTCACTAAAAAAAACCGCTGTACGTGTCAAATGTTGAAAAACAGGTTTAAAGCCAGCAGGAAAACAAGGCCTGAATAGGGATTTTTCAACAAAAGAGCGCACCCTAGTGGTGAAAGAGCGCCCCCTGGCGGTTGAGTGGTAAACATATTTTTGTTAATGATAATCTTACAAAAGCTATTCTTGTCTCTTTCATCCCATTCCGTCTTTCTCCTTGTCCCTTCAGGTCTCTTGCCAGCTTGTCCGTTGTGGTCTCTCCTGCCTTATTTTAATCGTCATATGGGCTCCTTCATATACTCTGTATCATAATTTGTTAGGCACGTTCAGGCTTGAGTGCTCTTGTTATTAAATCATTGGCTTTTTGAACAATTTCGTCTCAAGGGTATTTTTTCGTTGTAAATAAAGTACATTTTACCATTGCCTTGTGATATGTTGTGATTGCTTTCACTTACAAATATATGTTATTGATACAATGCATTCTACAATTTCGTATATTGTGATTGTTTTCATTTGTAATAAATATATTAAATGAGAACAAGGCTGGTTTGAACCCATGTCCCCAACGCCAAACGCTCTTCACTCGACCACAGAAAAGTGATGACAGCTGGCCAAACCTGGACATGAACCTGGTGCTCCTTAGCTTAGTGGCATAATGTGAACCACCACCTGAAACGCTCAACAGCAATACTCTCGTCACTCAGGGAAATCTCTGGTATCGTTCTTGTGATTTGCTGTACTGCACTTTCAACAGTGGCGACTAGTCTTCATGGTTGAGGCATTGGGGTGGTGCCCCACCTAAAAATGTGTTGTTAATAAAATAAACTTTTAAAAAATATATAAAGTACACTTTTTTTTTACAAAGTACACTTTTAAAGTTGTTGCATTGAAAAGTTTGTAAAGAACTTTAAAAAAAACTGGCGAAATTGAGTAACTTTACGCTTTCAAATCCATTGAAAGAGAATTGATCATCAATAGTTTCCTCCAAAGGATAACAAAAACCTAACACACATCCATCAAAGACTGTCTCTAAAAAATGCAAAAAATATATAATAGGCGACGTTTGAGGCAATGGTCCTTCGTCATAGCACGTGATCAGTTCGTTAGCTTCCTTTTGCATGATGCTAACTCCGCCCACGTATCCAGATACAGGGACTGATGTGGATGCAGAGCAACAATTACAATTTCACATTCAGGTGTTCAAGCCAGACATCCGCGTCAGGCGCAGCGAAGTGTGTCGCTGTAATCTCGCCTGTGTATTTGTGGATCGAGCATCGCATTGTTATATGTTGCTTGGTCTGTTCTGGATGGCCGCAGTTGCATATTAGAAATGTTTTAAATTCCCCATTTGTGCATCAGGTATCCGCATCTGCCATGGTTTATACGGATGCGGATTAGGGTCACCCATGAGCATTGTGGAGGATCAAAACCAGGGATCTGAATTGGGTCTGTCACAAGGTATATGTGAGATCTTTTGATCTCAACCAATCACAAGCTGTCATCCCTCACCCCGGCGGCACTCATCAGTCACGCGTGCATCGCTCCATTTCTTGGCTGCCGCTCCGTTATTATTTTTTACCATCAGCCGTCAACCCTTCTGGTCACAATGTTCCCTGTCCAAGCCTACTGACTCGCATTCACAGTTTGAACGATGGCGTTAACCTGTTGCATGTTCTCTCATCCACGTGTTCCTCTTTCTGTCTCATAATTTGCAAGGATGCATATCCCAGTGCTTGTTTGCGCAAATTCAGGTTTTTGTTCCAAAAATGCCGCTATACCATGAAGCTGTCATTGCAGGTAGTAAGCACCGATAAGAAATGAACATGCTTCTTTCGGCACTTTGCAATGTGCATTTTACAGTGAGGGAAAAAAAGTATTTGATCCCCTGCTGATTTTGTACGTTTGCCCACTGACAAATAAATGATCAGTCTATAATTTTAATCGTATGTTTATTTGAACAGTGAGAGACAGAATAACAACAAAAAAATCCAGAAAAACGCATGTCAAAAATGTTATAAATTGATTTGCATTTAAATGAGGGAAATAAGTATTTGACCCCCTCTCAATCAGAAAGATTTCTGGCTCCCAGGTGTCTTTTATACAAGTAACGAGCTGAGATTAGGAGCACACTCTTAAAGGGAGTGCTCCTAATCGCAGCTTGTTACCTGTATAAAAGACACCTGTCCACAGACGCAATCAATCAATCAGATTCCAAACTCTCCACCATGGCCAAGACCAAAGAGCTCTCCAAGGATGCCAGGGACAAGATTGTAGACCTACAGAAGGCTGGAATGGGCGACAAGACCATTGCCAAGCAGCTTGGTGAGAAGGTGACAACAGTTGGTGCTATTATTCGCAAATGGAAGAAACACAAAAGAACTATCAATCTCCCTCGGCCTGGGGCTCCATGCAAGATCTCTCCTCGTGGAGTTGCAATGATCATGAGAACGGTGAGGAATCAGCCCAGAACTACACGGGAGGATCTTGTCAATGATCTCAAGGCAGCTGGGACCATAGTCACCAAGAAAACAATTGGTAACCCACTACGCCGTGAAGGACTGAAATCCTGCAGCGCCCGCAAGGTCCCCCTGCTCAAGAAAGCACATATACATGCCCGTCTGAAGTTTGCCAATGAACATCTGAATGATTCAGAGGACAACTGGGTGAAAGTGTTGTGGTCAGATGAGACCAAAATGGAGCTCTTTGGCATCAACTCAACTCGCCGTGTTTGGAGGAGGAGGAATGCTGCCTATGACCCCAAGAACACCATCCCCACCGTCAAACATGGAGGTGGAAACATTATGCTTTGGGGGTGTTTTTCTGCTAAGGGGACAGGACAACTTCACCGCATCAAAGGGACGATGGACGGGGCCATGTACCGTCAAATCTTGGGTGAGAACCTCCTTCCCTCAGCCAGGGCATTGAAAATGGGTCGTGGATGGGTATTCCAGCATGACAATGACCCAAAACACACGGCCAAGGCAACAAAGGAGTGGCTCAAGAAGAAGCACATTAAGGTTTCTGTTTACCCACTCACAGCTTAAAGGAGGCGACCTGCGCTGAATTTGTTTAATGGTACAGTATGTTCATTCAATTAGTGGCATCCCAAACTCTCACGGTGGTGCTAATATATCTTTGATTCTATTTGCGAGCTTGCACAGCTTTAGATTTTATGCTAATTCCTTTGTCAAGGCGTCTTTTTTGTTTACCCACTCACAGCTTAAAGGAGGCGACCTGCGCTTGACTTTTTTCACTCCAACGCTGTCCTCCGGACAGGTTGGTCCCTTCACCTGATGAAGGCCACTTGTGTTGTGGTCGAAACGTCGTGATTTTTGTTTTTTTATTTTTTTACCTACGTGACTTTACCAAATAGAACCAAAGAGTATAAACCTACCATAAAAAAAATATACACTGATCATTTATTTGTCAGTGGGCAAACGTACAAAATCAGCAGGGGATCAAATACTTATTTTTCCCTCACTGTACATGACCAAGTTCCCGTTGCTGCTGCTCCGGCACTGGCCCACCAAAGATTTGAGCCACAGGCCGCCACTACTCTGCATTAAGAACGAGCAGAAAAGGGCTTACGGTTTTAATACACCGACGCTATTTTTCAACTTGAATAATATATTGTGTATACAGTTATACCACCAATATTGCACATATTACAATGTCATTACGGGCCATTAACTCATGTAACTTTCATGTAAGATGAGAATCACAAAATACACTGTATCACAAAACTCTAAACAGTACTAATTCGCGAATTTTCTAACTTTTATTTTTCTTTGCTTTAGACCGTGGTTGTTTTTATTTTATTTTACCAGCCTAGCGCCCAAACTACAGCATCCCTGAATCACCAAACTCGCTACGAAAAAATGTTTATCGTCGAGTAATGCGCACGTTTGAACTACGTGTCAATATTATGCGTATCTTATTAATTTAAACACTTAAGACTTTCAAAAGTGGAAATAATAATGTCAGGTGAGAATCGTGCGCCCCCTGGTGCTCGGCGTTCGCATCGAGATGAGAGACGACCCCGGGGTGAAAACCACGTCGTATGATTATGCATTTTATTAATCTTTCTGATATTACATTGATACAGTTTCTGATAATGCATTGTCCACCAAAAAAAACTATTAAGGTGATGTTATCATGACACGAATTCTGATCATTTTGTTTAAATGCTGAGCATTTTATTTGCGCACAATGTAATGTTACGTTCAACTTTCTGAAGTCATGTTCATCATGAACACTGATATAATTAACAATTATACTTAGATAATTAATTTCACAATTACTAATGATGACTCCAGGTTTTCGATAGGGCTATGTGAACTTTTGGGAAAGAAATGTGGCTACGAGTTCGTAAGCAGTCGAAGCACATTAACGCCTCGGGTTTGCATCGGGGTTGCGTTCCTGAGAGATGCGACGACGATCATTGAAACGGCGTCAATGAAAGCGATTTACAGGATTGGTGGAGGCGAATGCTGAGGAGGCGATTGATGATACGGGAATGTACGGATGCTGCTGTCAGCGACGTAAGTGTGGGTTCGTGCGACGCGAACTGGGGAGTGTTATGAATAAAGTCACGACGCATTTGCAAAACGACGTAAAAGGAGATACGTAAATCGGGGCATCACTGTACTGGACTTAGGCACTCAGGAAAAAACCTGAGCCGACACCCTCCACTCCACAATATTGGGGCTAAATGTCACTCTTGAGGATTGTCGTGAACAAATGCACATTGAAGAAAATCAATGAACAGTGACCAAAAGCATGCCACGTTTGTTTATTTGTTTATTTTATCAGTGCTTGACAGCGCTCGAACCACAATGTCGTCACCGGTTTATTTAAAAAAAGCAGCCCGACAATGAAACACGTGACACAGCGTGACACCACACGTGACACAGCGTGACACCACACGTGACACAGCGTGACACCACACGTGACACAGCGTGACACCACACGTGACAGCGTGACACCACACGTGACACAGCCCGACAACGATGTGACACAGCGTGACACCACACGTGACACAGCGTGACACCACACGTGACACAGCGTGACACCACACGTGACACACGTGACACGTTAGGAAGCGACTTTTTGTTAACATAAACTCCTTAATACAATACAGTAATTGATTTGACCCTGTCATGGCAATGAACAGATGTTAAGATTTGATTTAAAGCTTTCCTGACTGCAGGGATTCATATTCTTGGTTCTTTCGGTAAAGTCACGTAGAAGGGAAACAATAAAAAAATGTTATTGTTTTATATTTGTATTATTTTATTGTTTCCCTTCTACGTGACTTTACCGAAAGAACCAAGAATAGGTGTTAAGATGTTAAAACACCAAATAGAAACATTTTGCAAGGAATCATGTCTGCATTAACCACACAAACTTGGACAGAACAGTCGCTTGGAGGAATGATGACCGAGTGGTCAAGGCTAAGAATAGAGTGGAAGCCAAAGGAAGGCTCAAGGAATCAGACCCAATTTAATGCTTGATATTTTAAAACACCTCAGGCCCGTCAAAAGAGACGGCACAGAAATTCGTGGTTTTCTTTTGTGAGGACCATCATACCCAAAAATGCAGAACCACTGCCCTCATCAGTATGGAGAAATAAACATCACAGCCTGCACAGGAGTGCAGATGTTCACTAAGGAGTGGGAGGAAAGGTGACAGTGGTTAGTAAACTGCGCTATCAACTTTAGAATGTACGACCTGAGCCAAGGAATCCTGATTTTGAGCTGCAGGAGGCACCGCCACATGTGAAAGAATTTGTCTAAAACCAATACCATGAGAGCAAATATCTGAGTTAGAGAAAGCATAACACAATACCGAAGCTTAGCTTAAGGGTGCTGTGTGCTGTGGGTGGTATTATACCAGTTATGACAAGCGCTATTGTACTGTATAATGAAGTGCCTATTTACAGTTTTTAGAACAAAGATAATCCTCCATTCAGGGCCGAATTTCACCCAACTTGACCTGGATTTTGTAGCCTGAACAAACCCCTCACAGAGCTGTCAATGTTAATGCTCAAGTAAAAGAACGTTCCGGAATGATTTCTCACAAAACATCCTGTTCAGCTTACATCAAGCGCACTAGAGAATATTTCGTTTGTATCTGCAGATTAGCGGAGATTTGCTTCGACCTTCGTGGTTTTATTTCCTGTACAAAAGTGAGTGCTTTACAGTTACTTGTTAAAAAAAAACAACCATTGACAAGTACTGGCAAGTTATTGCAACCATTAATTAGAGTTCGAATGATCGCCAATTTTTGGTAAGACATGCGATGTGCGAAATAGTGCAGCTGCAGTGCTTATACGTCTGACTTGGGAAAATAAAAGCTAATCATGCTCATTTTTAAGATTCCATCAAAATCACTAAACATGCCTTAAATGAAAACTTTGAACTGTTCTACTTTGACGATATAAGTCATGCTGGACAGGAATGTGTGAATCAATAATGTATGCACTTAGAATGTTCCCGTCCGCACTTCTACTTGTGACCCAAGGGGTTTATATTTACACAACTAATCAAACACCTCTGCTTAGGTCAGATATTTTTTTTAAGAGATTGACATTTGCTTCTGGTGCAGGGCAATGGGCCCTTTTGTTTCTGCCTCTTAAAATGTTTGGTGTGTCCCCCCCCCCACCTGCGTGGTGACCTTGTTTAAAGGCGGGGGGGGGGGGATAAAAACACACGGGGAGGAAGGCGAAGCTGGAGGGGTGCACAGTCAATGTTAAACAAACTTGGTATAAATATTGAATGCTAAATGGAACGGGTAACGATATGATCCAACATCCTTTGCATCGACTGTGAGAACTCAGAGGCACCCGGCCCCAAACACAATTGTTTTCAATAGCTTTTTACGTTTGAAAAATACACTTTTTATGTTTCTGTTCTTAAGAGTGGAGAACCACTTTACCCTTTAAGACGTCTCCCCCCGGTTAGTGCACAGGCCATGGAGAGCGGCACCGTGAGGTGTGTAGTAGGTGTGTGCGTCCCCAATGTGCAGCAGCTGCTGCTCCACAGCTTGTGTGCGTTAGCTGATGGAGCTACTGCTCTCAGTGTGTGCCAGCTCGCCAGAGATTCCGCGGTCACAGGGTCACTCATTCACCACGCCCGTTGGGTAATAAGTCTGCAGGAAAAAAACCCTATCTAGTTTACAGCATATGATTGATGTTTTGCTCGTGTTAAAGCAGCAGCAATGTTGCAGAGTCAACGACTCACGGTGGAAAGGATGCAAGTTCAAATTCCGGTCAAGGGCAACTCAGCTGATCGTTCCTTTGAGGTCAATAAATCAGTACAGGACTGTATTGTGGGATGCCATCAATGGTTTTCTGATGGTTAGTCTGGCCCCTGCCATATGAATGTGGAAATGTCACCCCAGGAAGAAGCTCAACAGTGCAGAAAATCACTGATTGAGCAGTGAAACACGTAGAACGGTAATATCACTTTTGCTAAAGCTATTTTCAGCTTTCTTAGATGATCTTTTCTTCATTTTCGTGTACAAATATGGACAGTATTTTGATCTTGATAAATTTCACTAAAGATATAGGGCTGTAGTCATTTAGGGGACCGAGAATCACCACCATCACAGCAGTGAGCAAACCACTGCACCAACAGTCCACGGCGCGAGGGGTTGTGCACAACCGTAATCCAGCACTGTGCAGCTGAGGATTGGTGGATCAGACAAATGTTGTGAAACTCTCTTCCTGTAGGTGTCGAGGTCGCATACCCTGGCTCACCAAAAAAAAAGCAGGACAGCAAGTGAACTAATCGCCATCAGTTTCCATCTGTACGGGGATATAGTGCTGCCTCCTGGCACGCGTGGGTATTTCTAAGAGTGCTCCGGTTTCCTCCCAGCTTGTATAACACTCATCAGTTGGCTGAAAACATCTTAACATAAAATCCTATACTGGACCCTCCTAAAAATAGCCATACGACTGTGTTTCTTTCGTAGATAAATAAGTAAACGTATTATAATCCTCGAGTTCCCATTACTACCAAGATATCAGTGGCAACCTCTTAACCAACCAGCATTAACCATCATGGTAAAGTATGCTAAGAAAAAAGTACCCAAATAATGACAATGCGCGCATGGAGAGGCCTTCATTCAGCAGTGAATTGCCAAAGGGCTATACGCGAATGATTCAAATGAAGTCACATTGCTCTGGTCATCGCATGTTCAGGGCCAGTTTGCAGCACCAAAAGTGTACCGGGCTTGCAGCAATCTCCAGTGAGCATGGGCGTGGGATTGGTGTGTCCCATCATCCCACTGTATGCAATATGTCATTGTTGATGTTCCATTTCAAATATGAGAATTTTGGCACTGCATCCAGCGACCTGCGTTTGATTCCCTGTCGTGCTTAACAGTGGCACGTGATATCAAAACCGGTTCTGGTTCCCACGTTCACAAAATGACCCTGACCAAAATGATGAAGTATGGCCATGGCGAAGGGAGGCCTTGACCCCATTAGTGGATTGGCACTGGGCTGTAAATGATAGACAAATCATTCATAGGATAAAGGATCACAAATCATCATAAAGATTTGTAAAAACTCCCAAACCTACTGGGCTATGAGGTGGCTAGGAGATGGCAGTACAGCGAGTATCGTCTGTGCGAACCTTAGAGTGGGTTCTGCCCCCTACTCTGCTTATGGATTTTCCCTGTGGAACGTTGGTTTCCTTCCACATTCGAAATACTCGGTAAAAATTGATCACCCAAACTTTTATGGATGTATGTGGAACTTTTTTTGCACCGTACGTAGCCAACCGTGCTACTCGGAGGTGGATATATACATTACAATTATAATTGTGTTCATGGCCAGCTTACCACAACACTCAACCAGAGATTACAACCATAGGCAGTTCGTAAAGTGTATTGAAGTGTACTGCAGAGTCATTGGCAATATTACAATAATCTGCTACAATTGCAGCTGCTTGCAGTACAGTACTGTATTCGCAATGCAAGTCCTCGAGCAGAGGTTCCCAACATTTCCAAGTGTGCGGACCCATTTTCAACCTCCCAACATTTCGCGGACCAGAACGATTTTATTGTACAGCTCAAATTGTGCATTCCCTAAATAAAGTGGTGTGACAATTTCACCTGCAGGGGGCGCCACATGGTTGCTGTTGACTTGCTGATATAAGTTTCCCCGCAAATACATTCTGGCATAGAGAGCCGTGGTTTTTAGAGGCAGTACAGCAAGCTGGTTATATATCCGTGGTGTTTGAATGATCTTCACTTGTCGCATACTTGGGTTTTCTCCAGGCACTCTGTTGACATCAAAGCCGGAAAATGGTATCAAAACCAGGGCCCTCCAGCAGTTTTGAGTCTGTGAAGCGATCTGGCTAAATAGCAAGTTCAAGTTTATTTTGTTTAACCATGAGACCAGGGTAGTTCAATTTGCAAGAGTGACCTCGGCCCCCAAAATAACAAAAGCAAAACAAATAACATAAGAGTACAGCGATTAAGCAAATATAAATCAGTCCAACACAACCGTCACATGAGAGAAATAACAAATATTGCACAAACATAAAGCAATGTTAAATAATTACATATTACATCTTCTTTGGTTCTTTCGGTAAAGTCACGTAGAATGAGAATAAAATAATGAATTGATAAAATAAAATAACAATGAAATTCTCACGACGTTTCGGCTACAACACAAGCGGCCTTCCTCCAGACAGTCTCGTCCCTTCACCTGATGAAGGTCGCTTGTGTTGTGGCCGAAACGTCGTGAGAATTTCATTGTGTTATTTTATTGTATCAATTTATTATTTTATTCTCATTCTACGTGACTTTACCGAAAGAACCAAAGAAGATGAATCCTTGCAGTCACGAAAGCTTTAAAACGAAAAATACATATTACATGGTTGTGAGTGTGTGTGTGTAAAGTGCTGCGGTTATCCACTGTTTAATGTGCAGGATAGCATACAGCAGGGTTCGCCTGGCTCTAGCTTCAAGGCTCCAGAGCCGGTGCAGAGTTTGCCAATTGTTCTTTGTGCTCTGGAGCCAGAGTCGGAGCCAGAGCAGAACTGGAGCTGGAGTCACTGGAGCTAGAGTGGAACTGGAGCTGGAGTCACTGGAGCCAGAGTGGAACTGGAGTCACTGGAGCTAGAGTGGAACTGGAGCTGGAGTCACTGGAGCCGGAGTGGAACTGGAGCTGGAGTCACTGGAGCCGGAGCGGAACTGGAGCTGGAGTCACTGGAGCTAGAGCGGAACTGGAGCTGGAGTCACTGGAGCCGGAGTGGAACTGGAGCTGGAGTCACTGAAGCTAGAGCGGAACTGGCGCTGGAGTCACTGGAGTCGGAGTGGAACTGGAGCTGGAGTCACTGGAGCTAGAGCGGAACTGGAGCTGGAGTCACTGGAGTCGGAGTGGAACTGGAGCTGGAGTCACTGGAGCTAGAGCGGAACTGGAGCTGGAGTCACTGGAGCCGGAGTGGAACTGGGGCTGGAGTCACTGGAGCTAGAGCGGAACTGGAGCTGGAGTCACTGGAGCCAGAGTGGAACTGGAGCTGGAGTCACTGGAGCTAGAGCGGAACTGGAGCTCGAGTGAGTGGAGCCCGAGTTAGGATTAAAATAGTTTTTAATCCAATTAACACTAAATTTTGTAAATGTTTCCCGTGTTGGCTGTCTGTTGTAGAAATGGCAAATGTCTTGCTCAGTGTAGAAATGGGACCGTGTTATCAAAGTCATCTTTGTAGTTTGACCCTCTGCTAACTCCTGTCATCCAACACAGCAACCTGCAATATTTGCATTACTTACAACAGCTCCCTGATATAATACCCGTGGCTACCTCAGCCAAGCAAGCACGTGTACATGCACTGCAATGAATTAGACAACACTTAGGACATACAACAAAACAATGTTTTTTTTATTCTCAAATTATAAACAGGTTTGTAACCATGGCAAAAGTATTTAGACCTGGCAACAAATGGCCGTGGTTCTTTCCTGCAATACAGAGCACACCCAGGTCATAGGGATTTAGGCTGTATTGTTACACTTACTGGCTTACATCTATTCATTCATGGTCAGAGCGGAAGTTCCATGTCTGACTGATAGTGTACACAAGTGTCGTGGCTTTATGCCCACCATCACCGTTTCCAAATGCAGCAGCTCTGGACCTTGGTGTCAAACAAAAGGTCGCTGGAACGGTTGCGCAAAACTTTTTTTTGACGGCACTGTACTTGGATTTACTCCAGCAAGCGTGCCAAAATTTGGGATCATTTTGTGCCCTGTGTAAATGTGTCGCCGTTCATCAAAAGTAGGGCGAGCCGCACACTTTAAACGAGGTGTGATCGCTTAAATACTTTTCCTATGACCAATTAGGGTATATATAAAATAAAAACTCTGTGGGTTGCTGAGTTACCAGGGGAGGCTTTATAGAAAACTCCTGCGGTGTGGGTGACCAATTTTGCGGATCCTATTATCTGCGGGGTTGTTGGCGAATTTTCGCTCACCATTTAATAATTATCTGCGAAAAAAATCTTGGATAATCGGAAACTGCTCCGTAGTTATTTGTACGTGAAGCCATTCATAAACTTCGGTGGTCCTATGAATGTAAAATTGAGTTAAACAGACCATGTAAAATTCAGCATAGTACTGTATTGTCATTATCTAGGTCAAAACAGACATTGCATATGCAGGCAGGATGTGACCCATATGACACCGATGGTATGTATGTCTATCAACCTTGTACAATTGGCAAATCCAACATCACTGTTTGTATGTGCCACATCCTGCTGCCTGCGTATCCCAGCGTTCCACACTTCATGTCAGCAGTTACAACGTGTTGATTGCACAATTCTCACCCGCAGGCACGAGCCTGCAGACAAACCCACGTGGACATTTGTTTAGAAATCGCCTCAAGGAGAGCTACTCCACTTGAACGCCTCAGATTGCAAAAGTCCTGGGTCATCTCATTTTTGGGCAAACCATGCTTCTGGTCTAAGTGCAGTCGAGTACAGAATTGCAATGTTTTCATTAAAACACAGTGTGAATGTACAGTATTCATGTAATGGAATGTAACCTGGGGTCAACATGTCAGCCACAGCAACAGTGTTTTATATGCTATTTGAATTTAATAAACACTTAAAATGAGTACTGTCATGGAAAAATACAATTAAATTATACCTACGTCTGACCATTTGTTAAATTATGAATCCATGCAATGTACAGATTCTAAATAATCTCCACCACAATGAACAGCATACTACACTAATTCTGTTGACATAAGCTGTTGTTGTGCAATTGTTGTTGTATTGTAATCTGTGCTCTATGATAACACACTGTCCTGTGTTAGACTCCAGTTATCGAGAGTTGTCTGCTGGTGTTTAACGGAAAATGTGAGGTTTCATTAGTCTTGTATGAATTGTAATACACAGAAAATGTGAGGTTTCATTAGTCTTGTATGAATTGTAATACAGAAAATGTGAGGTTTCATTAGTCTTGTATGAATTGTAATACACAGAAAATGTGAGGTTTCATTAGTCTTGTATGAATGGTAATACACAGTACTGTAAAACTATACAATTCCAGTGAAATTTCAGGTTTACATCACTCTCCAACCTTTAATTGTCCCTTACATATTAGCTGCATTTTTCTTCGTTTTACAAAACCAATTACCAACTCTCAACGCAAACAAATTATACGATTCGCAAAAAGCGTTTAGCTAATAAATCTGAAAAACCTCATGATATCAGGATATTATTTAGGCATGCTTTTTGTGACATATAAGCAAACAATCAGTGATGATGAACCCTTCACGTGTCTGCATGAGGAAACTCACTCGAGCACTCTGACCAAACACACTGACTCACAGACAAATTAAGTTTCTCAGCGTTTAGACTCCAATCAAAGTGCCCTGTGCCCAACACAAAAGGCTAATTCATTGTAAAAATGACGTAACATGCAGTGGATCCACATGGCAGAGAATTTAAAATGGATCGATTTCAGGAGACACACGGTTGAATTGAAATGGATTAATCTTTTGGAGCACGCTGTCCATCAGAGAAGTAGTGTGGTGGTGGGCTTTGCTGGGAATAATTTGCTATTTTGGGGAGCCTAACCACACATCTCCTTTGTCGCAATGCTGGGTGCATTACTTATCGGAAAATAACATTTCTATTGTATGAAGGTGATTCGTGTCTATTAAGTCATCCCATCTAATTTCAGTTGCTATTAATGAAAGTGCACCATTTTCACTTTCACGATTCTGATTGCAAGCGCTTTTACCGTAATGTTAGGCCCGAGCCAGTACTGTATTGTAAATCCGAAATGGTCACGTTGTATTGTTATAAATATGCACCCATTCATTGGTAAAATACACATTCAAGAGATTCATGCCAACCTTCGGCACTTACCTACCCATGCACCCTTTACTGCAAGCTATACATGTGAAAATAAACTACAGTGCTGCATTATTTTGGTGATGTTAAAACAGCAAGTAAAATGTTAAAACAGATGCTCACTTTGTGTTAAAATAATATCATTATGATTATTCAACTGTAGGTTATCGTTGTCGTCTACACGATTAGTCCCGTAGCGTGTACAAAATGCTCAGGGACGTGTCGTGACGGGTCATGCAAGATCAGATCGTGTGCATGCGGTACTCGCTAAGCTGCATTGGCTCCCGGTTGCTGAACGAATGCATTATGAGGTCTCACTCATTACACACTGAGTGCTTGCCACAAATTAACCACAATACCTTGCTGATCTTCTCCAGGAGCATAAACCATCACGCAAACTCCGGTCACCCTCTCAGTGGCTTTTGGCTAACCATATGAAGCAATTGGCGGGACCCCGGGGTCCCACCACTGCCCCGGGGTGGGAAAAACCGCGTAGCGACACAAGTCTTGCCTTACCGACAACAAAACTAGTGTCAATCGATTGGCCTCGTCGAGAGCTACTCGGGGCACTAAGTTTCGTAAAAAGTTGAAAAATTACATAAACACGTTAAATTCACTGCCTGGGGGGGTGGCGGGCTCGCCTTGGCAAAGAAGCTGAGGATCGACGGCTGACCGGAGGGCGTCGTCGCCGCACGCGACTGCGGCGGACGCCCCCCGGGGCTCGCGTTTGGCCGGTGGGGTGGCGCCCATCGTGTCGATCGCCGCCTGCTGGCGCTTGTTGGTGCCAACAGGCGTTGTCCTTGCGGGATCACGAGTGGGCGGACTCAAAAATTATAATTATTGACCTGATTTTGGCGGGACCCCGGGGTCCCGCCAAGTGATTCATATAACAAAAACGGTCACCGCATCGCACGCTTTCGGATGCGCTTCTGCGGTCGTCTAGAACGCTCTTCCTTTCCCCCACACCTCCGATTAGCAAGGTTGGCTAAATGCGGTGCGAAAGAAGTTCAACATACATACATCCAGGAAAGTTTGGATGGTTTGGCCTGAATGTTTCTTACTCAGCATGTAACGTTAATTCTTGAATGTGGTAGAGTAGAGATCTAGTGTAATTCATATACAGTACTAGCTGTACTACCCGGCTTCGCCCGGGACTTGGATTCACCACACACGGCCGCCTTTGTCTCCCCAGTGGCGATGTTCACACACCACAGCAGTTACTCGTTTGAGGCTGAGTCGACCTAGGGTAGGCCCAGGACCGGTTAAAATAATCGTCACCGGTGGTGGCCGTGAGCAGGAATCGAACTCGGGTCGTCGGGTTCGTAGCGCAGTGCGCTAACCACTACACTACAATGCGATACGCTTCCACACACACACAGACACAGACAGACACAGACAGACACAGACACACACACAGACACACAGACAGACACACACGCACACAGACACAGCGCACTAACCACTACACTACAATGCGTTATGCTTCCACACACACACAGACACAGACAGACACACACAGAGACAGACAGACACACACAGACACACACACAGACACACACAGACACACAGACAGACACACACACAGACACACACACAGACACAGACAGGCACAGACACAGACAGGCACAGACACACACAGACACATACACAGCGCGCTAACCACTACACTACAATGCGTTATGCTTCCACACACACACAGACAACAACAACAACAGCCGCCATTCGCCACTAAGTGGCGGTGACGTCACGACGACGCTTGTGCCAGGCCATGTGCACCTTGAGGCCACGTGAAGTGTCGAACGCCCGCTGGCAGGAGATCACGGGGCAGACCCAAGTGCCACGGGTCGACTGATTGAGATGACTGAGATGGCTGGCTGATGCACCACCTGTGCCCCCTACTGTGCCAACCTGCTGTGCTTTAGCCACCCGGCGCTCCGCTCGTTGTTCTGAGCGTCGCTCCTCCGCCCTCCGTTGTTGTTGGAGGGCGACTGCCTCCAACTGCCCAGTAGCGTCCTTCACGAGCCTCCTCCACAGAGGCCGATCTTGACACCGCTGGTACCAGTCATCGGCAAGTCCACTCAGCTCCACGTCCTCCTGTACCACATCACTTCATCTCCTCTCTAGCCCGTGCCGCGCCCGTTTAGCCTCCTCGAACCGGCCGAACAAAAGCTGTTTCAGCATGCGGTGGCTGGGCATGCGGGCTACATGACCCAGCCAACGCAGCCTTGCCTGCCGGAGGAGCTCACCGATGGGACCTTGCCCAGATCTTTCAAAGATTTGTGAGCTCCTCACACAATCCAGCCTGGTTAAACCCAGGATGGATCGAAGGCAGGCTAGCCTAAATGTTTCTAACCGGCGAAGATGTTCCATTAAGGGGGTCCACGTTTCGCAAGCGTAGAGAAGGGAGGAAATGATCGTGGCCGAGAAGACCTGAAGCTTAGTGCGGAGCGACAGACCAGGTAGCTTCCACACAGCGTTACGCAGCCGATGAAAAGATATTGCCGCTCGACTGATTCGGAGTGAGACCTCTGCTGTTAAACTGGAGCAGGTCATAAGCACACTGCCCAGGTATGGGAAACTCTCCACTCTCTCCACAATTGCCACATCACCGATTGGGAGTTGTGGGGGTGGAGTGTCCGATGGTACAAAATACCCAGGCAGGTGCTTAGTTTTGGTGGGGCTGATGGTAAGGCCCCATCTCTTAGTGGCACGCTCCAGTCTCAGAAGCAGCGTCTCCAACTCCTCCTCTGAATGAGCAGCTATTACCAAATCATCGGCATACATAACGTGGTTGAGCAATAGGGAGCCATCCCTTGACCGCACCCGGGCATCGATCAGCCTCCCATTATATCTGTACCAAATGGAGATTCCCCCGGTACAGCTATTGAAGGCTTCACGAACTACGTGGTCAAAATATATGTTAAATAATGTGGGAGCCAGAGGACATCCCTGTCGCATCCCAAGGTTTACAGGGAATGGCTCTGACTCCCAGCCACGTAGTTTTACCCGGGTCCGCTCACCATCATGAAGGTCCTTAATGATCGTGAGCAGAGGGTCAGGGACTCCAAAAGCACGAAGAACAACCCAGAGCCCAAGCCTACTGATGGTATCATAGGCCTTGACCAGGTCAATAAAGAAAAGATGTAGGTCTTGTTGGAATTCCCTACACCTCTGCTGTAGCAGACGGACAGAAAATATAGCATCCCTGCAGGACCGCCCTTTCCTAAAACCGCATTGGGGCTCCGCAAGCCTCTCCTCAGCGCGCCTGGCAAGACGATGTTGAATAATCCTTGCCAGGACCTTTCCCGGCACACTGAGGACTGAGATGCCCTTGTAGTTGTTACAGTCTGTGCGGTCCTCCTTCTTAAAGAGGGGGACCACCAGGGCATCCTTCCAATCCTGCAAAACCCGTCCAGTGGTCCAGACTGTTGTTATGATGTCATATAGGGCAGTCTGTGCACAAACGCCACCCTCCCTCAGCATTTCGCTTGGGAGATCATCTCTACCCGGTGCCTTTCCTGGTCTCAGACTCCAGATCGCCTTCAGTACTTCCTCAACAGATCGCACCTCAGAGCCACTCACAGGGGGTGACTTCCTCCAATATTTGAGGCACTGCAGCCTCAGCAGGGTCATCCCCATTCTGTGCCAAGACGTTTTCCTGGCTGAGGGATTTCCCCTCCCCCAGGACCTTACAGAAATGCTCAGCAAATCTGCAAACCTGTTCCTGAAGGTCGGAGGTTGGATCACCGTTTTTTTCTCTTAATGATGGTAATAGGTGTGGCGCTGCAGGTTACTTTTTTGATGGAGTTAAATAGAGATTTGTGATCGCGGGCCATTGAGGCAGACTCCATATCCTCAGCAACCCCCGACCACCACCCATCCTTGCAGCGCCTCACGGCTCTCCGAACCTCTGAGCGAAGGCTGCAGTAAGCCTCCTCATTCTCTGACGTGGGATTCTGTAGACTGTGACAGTGGGCCTTTCGCTTTTTCTCAACCATCCTGAACACCTCCTCTGTCAGCCAGGGTATCTGGGGAGGTCTGGACCGCGTACCCAAAGCAGCCATTGCAGCTGCATGAGTCACAGTCCTAAACCTCTCCCATTTACCCTCGACATCAGGAGGAGTGGGGGACGATGCCAACCCCAGCCGCAAGCGATGATTAAATCCTCGCTTGCAACTTTCATCAGATAACTGAGACCAGGCCACTTTAAGTTGGAATGGGGTCCTGGGTGTACACCCACCACCGGAGTGGAAGAATGGCAGGCGCATCTTACAGATGACTAGTCGATGGTCAGAGGGCAGATCAGCTCCACGGTAGGTCCTGGTGTCAAGGACATGGGCTCGCATCCGCTGGCCCGTCACTATGTAATCCAGCAGATGTTCTTGCTTGGACCCGGCATGTTGCGTGGATGCGCCGATGCCGGAACAGCGTGTTGGTAATTACAAGCCCATGGGCTGCACAAAAATCTAGCAGCCTCCTACCGTTGTTATTGAGCTAATCTGGCCCATGCCCTCCAATCACTCCAGACCAGGTGCCAGCATCATGACCAACTCGGGCATTGAAGTCACCCAACAAGATGACTCTATCCCGAGGGGCCACTTTAGCCAGCACCTGTGACAGAAGGTCATAGAAGGCATCTGACTCATCGGCTTTGCCTGCATCCCTCCATGTATGTTCGTCTTCGGTGGGGGCATAAGTAACCACAACCACCACTCCTTGCCTCCACAGACACACACACAGACACAGACAGACACACACACATACACAGCGCGCTAACCACTACAATACAATGCGTTACGCTTCCACACACAGACAGACACAGACAGACACATACACAGTGCGCTAACCACTACACTACAATGCGTTACGTTTCCACATGCGAGGGTCACGTGACAGATTTGACGTCACAGCTCACTTGCCGTGCAAAAAAATAAATGCATTATTGAGCTCCCCCCCCCCCCCTAAAAAAAAGTGTATTTTATAATGTTTGCATGGTGTACAGTCTGGAAAATACCCACATGGCAAATTTGCATTTTGTTGCATGTCGGGAAGTAGGCTAAACATTTTGAACAGACACATATTCACAACTTTGCCTTTAATATTTATGGAGATAACCATAACAATATATTATTGACTTTATTTTATTTCGGGTTTTCCCCTTTCTGTGGACAATGGGGTTTAGTTGGTCAATTATTTTTCTGACGCCCATTTCATTATTCAAGTATCTTCCCCAATGCCCAATTCTAAGCTTTATTCGGCGTACAGTAAACCCTCTCTATCCACAAAGGTTACGTTCTTGAAAATGCTCGCGAATGCAGAATTCGCAAATTCATAAACCTTGTTGCAACAGGAAAAAGGGGATTCCATTCCTGGTACGAGTGAACATAGGGTGGAAATGTAAAATGTTTAATAACAATAAATAGAATAAATAAACAATAGACTATGAAGAAAAATGCGTTTTTTCTTTGATGATGATGATGATGATGATTTGACGACGATGGAACTGGTGGTGATTGTGAGGAATTCAGGAGGATGACTCCTCGGGAGAGCAGATGCTGGATGACAACACACGGTAGTTATCATTTTAGTACTCTGGGGAGCGCTATCCGCAACACTTTCCCTGACTGCATTCGCGTTCTTATTAATGGACCTCACAGTCGATTCGTTAATACTAAAATGTATAAACGAGTCGACTGTAAGAACGCTTAAAGTAAAAATGCACGATAGCGAGTTCAGTGGGCTTATTGGGAGACTTGAGGACTACGCGGGCAGGCGAGGCGGCGTGCGTAATCTGTGCAGACAGTTTCAAATGTAACCACATTCTGCACCCACCTCCCCTGTGTCGGTGGTCTGGCATGTACACTCGCGAATATTGGAGTCCAGCAGGTCGCGAATAAGGAATTAGATTAGTGTACATTTTGGAACTCGAGAATATGTGAAAACTCGCCAATCCAGAACTCCCGCGAAGTGAGGGTTTACTATCTTGGGATACCAATCCCCGATCACATGGATGAAAATCTCTCCATGAATACGGATCATTTTATGGTTCAACGATTATGGTGATTAAGCTCTCATAACAGCTGAGGTTATCAGATTTAATTTCTTCTCCCACTTTCTTCCATTACCTTTCCCTATTTAAGCCATTATTGATCATTCTCACTGAGCAGGAATGTATGCATATTTTGTGGGCTCAATGAATAATGTATTGAGTGGCTCGTCCAATGTAACTACTGTACTGTATAACATATCGGTTTCAAATGTCTATATTTATATACAGCAATTTTGTTAAAAACACATGTTAAACTGTGCAATGCTTTAAAGTCTCGACACCAGCAATGTTTCCCTAACATGTAGAGTTCATTGACTGCACGGATGCCAACGGTTTTAACCGTAAAGCTGTGTCACGCCGGTGACTCCACTGCTGCGGAATTGGCCAACGTCTTGGCCGCTGTAATAAACCACTTGCCCTGCGGTTTCGGCTTTTCCGAGCCGGGTTTTCGTTAATCGTTGAAAGCGGAGACTGTCGGCGACTTCATGGCATGCATCATGACCAGCAGCGGCGCAGCTCCTTCACAAAGGGCGCCTCGAGTCCAGTTCTAAACAACCCTGTAGCGTGACCCTGTTTCACAGAGGTGGCAAATACAAAGACATAATCGGAGGGAAGGGAGGGCATGATACAGTCAATGTTACAATAAATGTTAACATTTTAGGCACCACGCAGAATGAGCTCGGATAAGATATGCTATTGTTTGTCGTGCATTCGGCCCGAGCTCTCACCCGTTATGTGTATGAGGAAGGCTGTGTATGATTATGGGTGTTTGCCAAAGTGGTGAACTTTGGCACTGGTGTTAGTATTGTGCCAACATTTTGATTGACGAGAATAAATGAGAAGGGATTCTGAAATTTCAGCACGGGTGAAGTAGTCACCCCGCCCACCCCCGATGCTACACGTCTACGCTTTAAACACAAATACATCAACTTATACCGTGTTCTGTAGCTCCAAGTAAAGATCTGATGTCTTATGGTCCACCTGCCTGTTGGCCTTGCAGACTCGTGGTAAACAGCAAAAGTTGTCTGGACTGGTTCAACTTTGTGGGTCTTATTAGGAGTCAGGCTTGCTAAACTAATAGCGTACATGGTTCGAATTCAACTTGCCAGGTTCGTATCACAGTGCCCCCACTGTTGCACCTGAAAGTGGCATTAATGTCTATTTAGTAGTTTAGCAACATATTACAAATGGTATTTTATGCATTATTTTGTTTACACATTCAAATCTGCTTTTTCTGCTGCCTCAATCCCACTTCGCTTCTGAGATATGACGAGATTGGTTGCATTCCGGGTGATTTGGTCATAGGCTAAAGTATTACCTGGTCGTAAGTAAAGGTCATCTGTAATATTTGCGCAAACACGTTTTGGCTGTCATGTGAAGATATGCATTGCATATTTAAGCTATTAAAAAAATAAACACAGGACAATAAAAATCACCCAACTTTCCAGACATTGCCAGCTCCGTTAACCACTTCGTATGGAAATGTTTACCAAAAACATTTTTCCAGGTCTATTGACCTTATACTCCGACAATTATTTGGTGGGATTTTTCCTTGTTATTGTGTTTTTGTGGATGGGTGATGATTAAAAAATTCTTACCAATAGCTTATCTGAAACGTTGCAAAAAATGTGACTTATAATAATCGCTATTAAAGTAACGTGTAATATTTACTGTGCCGCATTTTTTTAGGTTTGGCCAAAACATAGTCTTTTATTTTTAAAACTGCAGCTGTTTTCAATAAGTCACGTAAAAAAGACAAATTTCAGGCTCATAAAAGTATAAAAAAAACTATATCAAGTGCCAAACCATTGTAGGCAAATCTTTATCACCAAATGAGTAAATGAATACACAACATTGTTGCCATCTGTTGATATTCCTTTTTTCATATCCTACTTTAAAATATGCAATTACATATATACTACAAATAATAATTTGAACACATTAATACACGAAAGATTATGTCTAAGGTTTAAGTTTGCCTTCAAGTGAGAACAAACATGGGCTTTTAAGTTGATGAAAACATGCACTGTGAGCACAGAGAATCACTCATTCATTACTTATTGCGTCACCACTTTCTGGCAGGAAAAAATATTTGTGCTTTGCAAAGTGTCTTCCAAGCCATTTTTGAGAAATAAAGCGTTTCATTGAGAAACAGCTTGGGAAATACTAAGTTAAATGAAGTCCCTTCCACTCCAAATCTGCACATCAAAATAATAGATCTTTGATTCGATTGACCTGTTGTATTAACCAGAGGCATTTGTTTAAGCGCACAAACTTTAGCCCAGTTTATTCCTTCTGGTGCTCATAAGAAGAGTAAATACATGTTAAATAAATAATTACTACTGGTTTACCAAGTGTTATTGGTAAGTGCCCTCTATCTCCACCATTGGCTGTCAGCACAAAAACAAAACAGTGCAGTGCTGTGTAAAACAAAAATAATTATTGAGCGTGGTTACTGTGGGACTCTGGTTAATCCGTTAAATGAATCATCTTCTATTCCTTATCTCAACATAAACATATTTTAGTCTCTCAGCCTACTGGCCTTCCCGAAATTTATCCAGCAGTATTATTGTAACAGTGGTTTGACCCTTTTGAACTTCTTTCGGATGGTACGTAGCCAACCAGACTCATCAGAAAAAGCAGGCCTGTTCAACAAAATCTTGGGAAATAATAGTTGTTACAACGAACGGCTTCAATTGTCTGTAGCAATTGAACAATTCTACTGTGACACACACATGTATATACGAGTGTATAGACACAATACCGCGTTAATGATATATCAAACAAACACAGATGTGTGCAAGATAGAAGATATTTTTTTGTGCAAATTACTTGCAATAGCAAAACGATAGATGTTATTTGCAGCCTACATGGCATACACACTAACATTAGTGATAGACACTCTTTGGCTCAATGCAAAGTTAATAAAACTGTGAAACACCGTTCAGGTATTAAATCAGCACTCGTTGGCATAACTATTCTGATGTTCAAAATTAAACAAGCAAGCATGCCTGTAAGCTCGGATTGTGTGCATCAGGTGGAAATATTCCCATAAGAAATAAATATCACGTATTTGTTTTCTAAAAAGCATAACAAATAATACAGCAATCGAATTATGTGGTGACAATGGTACCGAAGCATAAATAACAACAAGCTCAACACACTCGTTAATGACACCGCCTTAAAAGAAAAACAAATAACAGACGACGTTTCGGGCAACGGCCCTTATCATGCTATGTGCTATGAAGAGAGGCCGTGTGCTGTGACCAACACTTCATGGGGAAGGCTTCATTCAGCAGTGGATTGACAAAAGGGCTGTAAATAAATAATAATCTATCATGAAAAAGTATAATTTATGCTTTATTACTTAGATTTGAAAAATATACATTTTTAAGTAACGCCTACTGTATATATACCACTGATTGCGTAAGCCGCATAAACCATATACTGGGAACATAGATGAGGCTCAGGTTTGAGATGAATAATAGTGATCGAGCTAGCTCTTGTTTGAACTTCAGCAGCCAACATCTAAACTGGGATGACACACGTGGAATGAGAAGAGGAACACCTAAAATAGTCAAATGCTGGGGGTGATAAATGGGAAGGACGCGGAGAAACGGGGCTAATGTTTATTTATTTTTAAGCGTGTTTTTGCTGGCCCATGGGATCGATTTTCTGACCTTCCCACTCACTTGTGCAGCCTCCAAATTCTTGCCTGCCCCCTTCCCGGCGCCCTCTCTCATTTCCTCGAATGCACACATTGCCTTATGGTCCTTACTGTTCTTCCGCCGTCCGCGCGCTCTTGTCCAATGTCTCAGTTTCCTGCTCGGCTGTTGACAATCCCGAATGCTTCCGCCGACTACAGCTTTGCACGGACATTGCTGCACAGCAGCTATTTATCCACATTTAAATCATCACGAAAACAATAATGATAACACTAAATACTGCATGAGGTTTTCGTCACGGTGATTGTGAGATAACTAATCCAGATTATGCCACTAAGCAGTTCTAGACCTTGCGTGGGACAGCTATGGTGAAACGTCAAAAAGATTTACCTACGACTAATTTAACATATTACACTCGCTTAAATGTCACAGACGATTCTACCGATAACACTCTCCAACTATAACAATGTACTCATGTATTGAAATTTCATGAGCGTCATTTGTTGTTTTGGCATTACAAGCTAGCTGCTAAGGTTATAATTTTAAGCTATGGCAAATAACCGCAGTGAGTCGGCATTTAAATTATTAACGTGGGATATTAACCAAACCGTGAAAACACGATGGAGTGACTAAGAAGAGACACCACAGCCGCAGTAGGTGTATGGTTAGTCAGCAATCTGCATGACAAATTTCACACAATAAGTAACGGCACCGTTTAGCATTTTACTTATTATTCAAAAAGTCAGTCTCTTTGCTCCCAGTGGACGCGGGCAGTGCTCAATTCCATTGGTGGACCTGTGTGCCTTCCAGTGTTGAAAAATTCCACATTCTTATGATGAGAACTTGTTTATCCACATGAGAACGAATGTTCACGCCACATCGTGATACTTCCTGCATCAACCTCAAAACCTTCCCACGGTGCCCCAATGCGTAAAAAAATATATCAAGACTGAGAAGGAAAACTACAAACTCAAAATACTACGTTCACGGAATTACAATGCAATCGTGGCAAGAGAATATTATTGCATGTCTGCTTTCTATTATAACATACAAGAAAGGCTCACTTTTTAGCGTGAAAACTGTTCCGTGCGCTGTATCATTTTGAAAGAAATTATAATCAATCGGTTATAAAAATACGAAAAATAAAATACAGGTGTAACACGTGGGCTTTTGCTACCAATGTGATTCGTAATTCATTTTTGGGTCAGATCACGTAAGTAAAATGTGTATCGTCCACCCTCCACCACCCGACGTGGCCAATGAGTAAAGGTGTCACGTGAACAAGCGCGCCAATTTATTTGTGCTTCAACAGCACGACCAGTGTGTTGTTGAAAAGCAATTCACAACATTTGACAAGTCGCTACGACGTTGCGCTGGTAGTTAAAATTCACATCAGGCAGTTGCCAGAATTGTAAAGGTCGCGATTTTCACCTGAAGACGGGCGACTGTGTTGCGTCTGCAACGTCGTGATTTATTTTGTTTTATTTCTACCTACGTGACTTTATCGAAATCACCAAAGAGTATGGATTCCTGCAGTCACGAAAGCTTCAAATCAAGATTGAATATTGAGCCCTTTGCGTTACATTGATTTCCCTTGAAAGCAGTATCTTGCAAGTGAAACAAAAATGCCGTCGCTAACCAACGGACAGGCAAAATCTGTAAATTCCATGAATAGCACAGGGAAACCGACTAAGAATAAATAAAGGAAGCATGCATGGGAAACGTTTCATAACCGGAGTCGAGGGTTGAGGGGAACAGATTTCCGAATGAAGAATGCCGGTGTCTCTCCCAACCATTCCACCACCCTCCTTATCCGCGGGTTTTCGAAGTCAAGGTACGGTGGGATTGACAGAACACTACGGCATTCACTTATCCGAGTGAACAAGCCACGCCACCTTCAACTAGTTTATACTACAAAAAAGAGTTATACTGTTGTCAATCAAAAAGCACACTAAAGGCCTAAATGGGGGGAGTGGTATGTTATGAACTGGGCCACCTGAGTTCGATTCCAGACCATGGCTAACATCAGTGGCGAGTGCCAGCTGAATGTCTTTCCTACACTCACAGAGTGTATAGGGAGGCATTCATCTAGCAGTAGATTGACAAAGGTGGCTGTACATTGCCATTGTATTTAACACCAGAACTTATGGCATCTTCTTCTTTGGTTCTTTCGGTAAAGTCACGTAGAATGAGAATAAAATAATAAAATAAAACAATAAAATTCCCACGGCGTTTCGGCCACAACACAAGTAGCCGAGGACGTGTGTGCTTTCTTATGTACAGCCACCTTTGTCAATCTACTGCTAGATGAATGCCTCCCTATACACTCTGTGAGTGTAGGAAAGACATTCAGCTGGCACTCGCCACTGATCTTAGCCATGGTCTGGAATCGAACTCAGGTGGCCCCAGAACATAACATACCACTCTCCCATTTAGGCCTTTAGTGTGCTTTTTAATTGACTTTACCGAAAGAACCAAAGAAGATGAATCCTTGCAGTCACGAAAGCTTTAAATCGAAATTTATGGCACCTTGTTTATAGGATCTGCTTGTAAATGAGCGTCGTGGTCATAGATGTGCTGATGATAATTATGAGAATGCCAGACGTGTATTAATATTTTTTTTTGCGAACGTGTGATAAAATGTTTTCCATCTGCCACCTTAATGTATTTTTCAGTCAAAACAGGGAAAACGCGTGTGCTTTCTTATGAAATGATGGTTATGTGTGTGCGTTTATGTCTGTGTGTGTGCGGGAAGCGGTAGTGTAGCGGTTAGCGCGCTGCACTGCAAACCCCGCGACCTGAATTCGAATCCCGCTCATGACCAACGCCAGTGACGATTATCTAAACCAGTCCTGGGCATCCCCTAGGTCGACTCGGCCTCAAATGAGTACCTGGTGCGTTGTGTGAAACATCGCCACGAGGAAGACAACGGAGGCCGGGTTTTGTGTTGGCCACCTACCCCTACGTGTGCCGTGCCGGCCTTCATAGGTGCTCGCTAATAGCACTTGCCCCAACAGTCTGTTCAGGCTATACGGGGGATCTTTGTCTTTGTGTGTGTGTGCACGTCGTCTCGGCATAAAATACCTGGTGCGGTGTGTAAACATCACCACTGGGGAGACAAAGGCGGTGTGGTGCTGGCCACCCACCCCATCGTGTACCATACCGGCTTTCATAGGTGCTCGTTAACAGCACTTGACCCAACAGCCTGCATCGGATATACGGGGAAGCTTTGTCTTTGTGTATATGTTGGGAGCAGTGGCGTTCACCACTGCTTGCAGAAGATCCTCCATTCCGGGGAGCTGTAGCATGCCCCACTACAGGGCATTATGGCCTACTCTTCCACCCTGGGCAGAATTGGGACTTTCCATAACCTTACCCCACTATGCGTGAACCTGCCGATCGACTGACTGCGGTGTGCCCATTTATATTGCTGGGTGGGCAGGCGAGCAGGAGTTTTGGGGCCGTCCATAAATGCCGTCACGCACCTGGGGGGGGGGGGGGGGTTAGACATTTGTGACGATGTGTGACGAGGGGGGGGGGGGTTAAGAAATGTGACGTCACATCAAAATGCGCAACTTTAAATAAATATAGACAACACGTTCTACTAAAGTAAATAGACTTTTTAATAAATGTTCTCTCCTAAAACATCAGAGTGCAGCGCCACATTAAATACGCATTGCAATGACAATAGTTTAAAGCGATTTGAAGAATGTGTTTTTTGGGGGGGGGGGGCAGAGCTTTGTGACGTCATATTTGAGGGGGGGGGGTCTGACTTTCTGTGACGCCGTGTGACGAAAGGGGGGGGGGGTGAAAAATCGTCCAAAATCGCGTGACGTCATTTATGGACGGCCCCTTTGGAAAATTTCACCATTGCTAAAAACTGCCGCGCCGGGTGATTGAGCCGGTGACCGCTGTCCACCGCACTGAAAGTTACAACCACGACATCATCCTCACCGTATGTGTGTACAGTTCTAGAGATTTAAAATCAAGTGTACACACGATAGTGGCTGAGTTTTGTTTTGGTCATTCCAATCGGCGGCTAATTACACCATTTTTGCCAAACATTACAAAAATAGCCATATCCTTTGTACGAACACTCTAAACAAATATCTAAAACATTATGAATTTAACAAAACATCTAATTCTTTATAAACTTGGTCGGAAAAACATCTGTGGCCCGATTTGTTTTGGTCAGTAAAATGTATGTTTTGTACCAAATTCTTTTAAAAAAATGTAAACATTGTAACAACGCATTATGTAAGATTCCATTGTAATTGTGAACTATTTCAGGTCAAAACAACGTTTACGGGACTGCAACTGAGTCCAAAACACGATTTTCCCAGTTAATTATCCAAGTTTTTTTTAACTATGCAGATTTTAACTTAATTATTCTCCTGTCAGAACATGTTTTACGTGTACTGTATATACTGTTGTGTAATGATAGCAGGAAGTTTGTTTTTATGGCGCGGGAAGATATTTTTTGTTTTGAAGAACAAATCATTAATAAATGTTCACTTATATGGACCATATAGTTAAGGCGCTGTAGTCTGCGCTCCTTCAACGGAGGAGCAGCACAACCACACTAAATCTCTCTCCTGAAGCCCTCTTCGTCGTGGTCAGCAGCATTTAGCTCCCGAAGATATTGCTTCCGTGCGCGAAACGAGAAATTAAAACACCACCGAGGACAAAGAAAAACACACAACAATGCTTGAGTGTTGTTGCGTACAGTGAAACATTGGGTCCTATAAACTGAACTGTATGTTCAAGGGGGCAAAGTCTCAGCCGAGTGTCAAAACAACAAACGATGTCACAACCGGCAATGCTTTGGGGGGGGGGGGGGGAGCTTTACCCGAGACGACCTTTTGTTCTGACCTTAAGCGCGAAAGATTACGTAGGGGACGAGGAACCATGTCTGCATGCAAACCACACAACACTCGTGTGACATCTACTGCTGCCGCTGCTGCAGGGAAGAAGCATTCCTCCGTGCCACGCACCCGTATAGAGACTAAACAAATGCACGGCGTTGTGATATAGTATTCCGAGAAGCTGCCACATACACGAACACACATTGCTGCAGGCAACTCGTCACAGTACGCTGGTGGGTTTGTGTGCGTTGCGCCCAACGTGGCCCCACGGTTTTGGATGGGGTGCTCGTGACTAACAACGCCTGGTTGAATGCACCAGCATTTATTTAACAAGTTCGACTCGAAATGTGAAGAAAAAAAACAATACCGGAGTTTTCTTGCTAAAACAAAGTTATGGTTAGTGCTGATGATCTAAAACAAATATATATTTAATGTTATTCATATTTGAAGACAGAACGGAATTCTGCTTATAGACATCCTCCATCAACCTGGCCTGCTGTCTATGTGCCATGGGGACATTGCCTGACACATCCATTGTCCAGGGTGGCCCAAAAGTCAAGAAAAATTGGGTTATTTAAATTACGTAGGTGAAAAAAATAATCATAAATAAATATAAAAAATACAAATATTAAAAATAGAAATAAATAAATCACGACGTTTCGATTGCAACACAAGTAATCATCGAAACGTCGTGATTTATTTATTTATATTTCATGTTTTTTTCACCGACGTGACTTTACCGAAAAAAACTAAGAGTATGTATGGATCCTTGCAGTCACGAAAACTTCAAATCTAGAATGTAATTTAAATTACTGACGTTAAAACATTGTAACTGTTCACGTGATAAGTTAATATTTAATCTATTATCATTGTTAATAACTACGTTGTCTTCTTCACGTGGGGTCACCTTGAGACGAAACAAAAAAAAGTCCCAAATACATTTCAAAACAAAATGCATGCATTCATGTTACTGGTAGTCAGTTTGAACATTTGTTGAGATAAGTTAAATAACCCTATGTGATTTGTTAAAATAAATATAAACCCTATGTGTCCTGACTTTTGGGCCACCCTGTATACTTTTTCATTTCAAGGCCACTGTTTAGATTGTTGTCCTTCCCCTGCGCCTCCGATTAGCACGCTTGGCTACATACGGTGCATGGAAAAGAAGTTCAACATACATACGTGCACGGTGTTATTGCTGAATGTGATTGAGATTTATTATGCATCCTGTGTGTATGCTTTAGAACGCTGAGTCAGTGCTGCTGCTATGAAACAAAATCAAAGGATTAGGTGGACCGAACACCCAGTCCGGTTAAAGCGTTCTGAAAACAAAAAAGTTAAATGCAGGCTTAACAGTTGAAATGCTAGTCAATTGTAACGAGGAGTTGTTATTTCATATGCATGGGAAATCAGTTGTTGTGTTACCAGCCCTATACTTTATAAATGTACTCATTATACGTGCTACAAGAACAAGTGCAGAAGCCACTCATATTAATGAAAGAAATGTAATGAAGGTAATCATAAAATTATCATAATCGTATTACCTACTTGCTAGAAGCCTTCCAGACTAATGTAAAACCAGCAGCATTTGTTAAAGCATGCAAACTCTGGGCCGCTTTCACCCCTCTGGGACTCATCAGCGGTTAGGCATGCCAACAAAGAATACTGGTTAGTACATGTACAGCCCTTTTGTCAATCCATTCCCTTGCTGAGGGCTTCCCCGCACCATGCGGGTCATAGGGTTTATTTGACCAATCTGGATAGTGCGGGTTGGTGAAGGTGGGCAGCATAGACGTACAGTACAACACATGATTTTGCTCCCCTGCCCTCTGATGCCCACCATGCAGCACCATTGATGGCTTACCATATGTTATTGATAAGTGTCCCCTATCTACACCGTATTCCATGCGAGTTTTGCTTTGTCAAGGCTGAATGGGTGTAGTTGAATGTGTGTACTGTAGTTTGTTACCGTGTGCAAGGTTTAAACAGAGAAGGCACGCTCGGTGCTCAGAGTGTAGGTTTGATACCCATCTTTGGCCTCAAGAAGTCTTACGTGAACAACTCTCTGGTAAGAGGGTTCCATCCATCACAAGTGACTGAGTTGAAACCCGCATGTTTGTGTTGGCACACTGAACAACACACATCTATCTTGGAGCCACTTCTCAAGTCACAGTTAAAATTCACAACTTATCATGTTGCTGTATTTTATAATACCTCATGCAGGACCAGACGTTAATATAACATAGAAATGCGAACTTATAATGCTATATGATGCTTGATATTATTTCAAGGATAGAGTAATGAGTACGTAATTTCATGTTATGGTTCCGTTCCATTAAAATGTTACTTGTTTTTTTTTAGACATATCGTTCAGAGATTAGCTATGGTTTGTTTTCTTTTTGCATACTGAACATGTGCAGCCTTAATTTATCACAAATATGGTTTTCCTGAATATAACCTCAGTGTTTTCCAGGAAACGCCAAAGAACAACATGGCACTTCCACGGAAATAAACTTCGTGGTTGGTTTGCGCTTTTTTTTCCTCCAGCTGTATCTGTCAAATACCTCTTCCATACCTGTTTTTACACATTTCTATACATATCCACCAACTGCACCTTTATTTATGAGATACTGTACAACAGCACTGTCATTGACCCTGTTTGCAGTGGCACTGTGCTATTGGCATGGGTCCTGGTACATGGAATGCAATGGGGCCACTGCCCGTGTGGCACACACAGGCTTTCCTATCGTAAGTACAAAAGTACAGTGACACTGCTCTTATCCGAGCACTTATTATCCACAGCTACTATTATCCACAGTCTCTAATCAATCTGATTTTTTAAAAAAAACTCCTATCATCCATATTCTCACACATAATAGGAGTTGCGCATATAATGAATTAATATTAAATGGCATTTATGCTACCAAAATTGGTAGCCATGAATAATAAATTAATCCTACTAATGACCATAATTGTCAGCCACTTGTCAATCCACTGCTGGATAAGGGCCATCTGACACCAAGTCTGTTGTGGGGTTGTTTTTACCATATTTTCGTAGAAAATCAAGCAGCCTCCATCCAGCAGTGGAGTCGCCGATGATTATCGAACATCTCCGCAGCTCAGTGGGTGGAATCTGCGTCACATTTTCACCGCAGTTACTAAACCCGTGGAAATGTTTTTGAGGGACGTCCTCACTCTTCCCTCTCCACCAACTACCAACAGCAATTTGCCTCGCCACCTTACCCCATCCCTTCCCATAACCCCGTCACAGCGACTCTCTGGCAAGGGGGTGATGAGAGTGTTTTTCGCCTCTAATGGGGGTGTGTGGCTACAAGGGACCGCCTGTGGAGTGAGCACACATGATGCATTTCGTGCACACGTTGAGTATGACTGTATTAGATATCACTATAGTTGTTAATAGTGTTACACGAAACATTGTCATTATTAAATACGAGCCTTTTGCCCGTCCAATGACGGGTGTATTTCAGTCAATCTGAAACTTGCAAGCGAAAATCAGACCGCGACGTGATATATTAATTGCATCAATTCGTGTGCAATTTGTAAGGGCGCGGTGACACAGACCTATTTCATTGTAAGGTTATAATCCCTTGTTCATCACGACGTCCTTTTTACTTTGATGTCCCAACAGCGTTACGGAGATCACGTGACGTGAGGGTTCTGCCTTTGTAGTGAGGGTGAGATCACGTGACGCGAGGGTTCTGCCTTTGTAGTGAGGGTTGTGAGTTGACGCCGAGGAGGGGGGAGGAGGCGCCTCGCCCCTCCCCCATGTGGAGTGACGTCACGCGCTAATTATTATTAATTGGTGGGGGGGGGGGTTGACCATTTGGAGGACGTCACCTTATAATGATTATTAATGAGGGGGGCTGTTCGATGTGGAGTGATGTCACCTCATGATTATTAATTGGGGGGGGGGGGGTGATCCATGTGGAGTGACGTCAACCGGCTCATGATTATTAATGAGGGGGGGAGGTCCATGTGGAGGACGTCACCTGTTCATGATTATTAATGAGGCTGGCCGACGTGGAGTGACGTCACACGCGGGACACACAGACATTCTTGGCTCATTATAGCAGTAAATTTGGATTACACTACAGTATTTGTTCATGCACTGTTGATGGGTTTCTACTGCTCTCCCAGTTATCAGAGTAGAGGACCGAGGACGTTTTGCTGTGATGGATGCCATGGTAACCGATATCAATACAAATAATGCACTGCGCCTCACTCTCCGATTGTAATGCGTTGCTGCAAGTTGAAGGACGTCATTAAGAAACATTACTTTCATCATTTTTTTTTTATAACCAGATTCCAAGTAAGGCATATAACAACAATATTTGTGGTTTGAAAGTTTCGTGTTAATCTGGCTGGTTAAGCTCCCAGGCACTGGCCACATGGCACTGAGCCAACTTCACAAATGCAGTTCCGTGGCTGCTTTATCTTTATTTCCTCAAAGAGCGCAACACCCATGCCCTCGTGCATTCGAGGCACCGAGCCACTGAAATACCTCCACACCTGCGACCAACGCGGCAACGTGGTCAGTGACAGACCGTGCCGACGACAAGTGCCCCTTGACTCAATTCGACGGCAGTCTCAGAGCCCTCTTCTCCACACTGCTGTCGCCTGGTTCAGCGTGGCGGTGATACGATAACTGATGAGCCCGCACCTCCAATTAGCACGGTTGGCTACGTACGGTGCGAAATAAGTTCAACGTACATATGTAGTGTTTATAATTACGAATAAACTCGTTATGAGGCACACTCTGTTTATTGTAATACTTCCCTTACACAGTCCTTTACACACAGAGGGGTATACGGTCCCCTCGCCCGATACCTTAAGAAGGTACGGCCTCCGGACTTAGCGTGACCTACACACAGGTCTCCTCCTAACCTAATGAGGTACAGCCTCCTATCTTGGCGGGACTTACACGTCTGCCGCTATCCTAGAGTCCTCTGACTGGGACCTAGGGGAGGCTATGTGACCCACCGCTGTGATCACTGGATACGCCGAGCCTTAGCCCTCAAAAGGGCTGGAAGGCTGGGTCCAGGGTCCTGTCTATCTTCAGCCCGGGCTTCGGTCTTCGTGTAGGGAGAGAACTCCCCGCGCTCTGCGCGGTCACCCTTCTTATACCCGTTTGTGGCCAGGTGTAACCAATCCCACATTCCCACGTGGAACTGTCTGATTGGTTCTTACCAAACTGTGGCTACGATCCACTTCACCTCGTCTGACCCCAACCGTTATGTACACAGAGGTAACGCTGCACTGCCCCTTTGATAGCTAGTGGCAATGCAGGTTACCGAACAGTGAGTAGTTAACACCTCTACACATAGATAACAATTATTGAAATACGTGCTCCTGCCGCATACACGTAGGGTGGTCACCTTTCTTTGAATTTAACAAAATATAAAAATTAACACACAAATGTTGTATTGTAAAAGTCACATATCCTGGCAAACAGGTGTTGGGGACAAAAGCATCAACACACGCAAGACATTTTAAAGAGATCAACGTAGTGCTGCGGAAACATGCACATTAAATCTGAAATATGTAGTGTATTGCCCATGCGAATTGAAGCATGTGCTTAGTTTAAGCTGGAGCTGTCCAGGGCTGAACTCCGGAAAATATTTTTCGTCCCATTCCCCTTGCTATTGTGCTATTGGGGGTAGGGGTACAAGGTCTAGTGGGTTTGGGGTTGTGGGGCCCCAGAAAATGATACCATCTGTAGTACAGTGGTTAGTGCAATACACTATTAACCCGGCCACCCAAGTTCAATCCCACGCCACGGCTAACATCAGCCGTGAGTGATATCAGAATCGGTCCTGTTCCCTCCCTCCACCAACCAGTACTGACCAGCGTGGTGCAGTATTGCGGAAAAAAAAACATGACATGGGGAATATTTTATCCCTTGGTGGATTCAGGATGGCTGGAATTTATAGTTTTTCATACATGCTGTACTGATTACATACGCGTGCCAAACCCACAATGCATCGACTTTACTCTGCGGCAGATCAAGGAAGGCATTTTGTAGCACAACAACAAACCATTCAACAAAACGCACATTTACTTTGCTAAACATTGATGCTGGAAGGGCTGGCGGAGAACGCAGATAAACACATGTATACCTACGTAATGCATAAATTCCAGTGTCTTAGCAACGCAATCAGACACAACACGTTAGCAGAGTGAGCCGCACTCGAGAACAAACAAACCCGACAAAGGTCTGATGCACGTGAATAAAGGTGAATAAAGGTGAATAAATGTGAATAAAGGTGAAACCGGCAGAAAAAAAGACGGATTTTTGTTTCCCTCTCGTTACCAGTGTGGGTAGAAGCTGCCGTTCATCCGACAACGTGTGAATAATACCCAGAGTCCATGTGTTTTTGTTTACAGAATTCTGCATTTATATGACATTTTCATACTGATGGCATTGAACTATCAGTTCTACAAGAGAAGAAATGGAATACTTAGATGATACACCCAATCACATGTCTCATTTTGACATCTCAATCATAAGAAAGCAACAGCTGCATTTTATTACCCGAATACAGAACTCTCCACATCACGGACAAAGTGTCACTTTCAGGGCATTCTACATAGATTACATTGCTGATAAAGCTGGGACGGATGAAGGTACCCACAATTTACACCACCATAAATGATTTGAATCATTTTAAGATCTTCATAAAATATTGAATGGTACAAAGCTCTTGATCTTGATTAGATTATTCTAGCATGGGCCCAGTGACAATATATAAACTTAATGGGGCCTAACGGCTGGGGTCACCCATCCGGTGTGTGCAGGTGGAGTAGCCAAATTGCCTTCACCCACCATCTGACTGCTGGATGGAATAAATATTGTAGTATCATGTATGGTGTATCCAATTTAAACATCTTAGTGTCAAACATACTGTACATGCAATTTACTTCCTAAACAGAGCAATGTTATTTAAAAATGGTTTATCAAGTGCAAAGAGTACAGCAAAAAAACACATTTCAGTTTTGTGCAGTACACTACAACTCTTCCTTGGCCTTCTGTTAGCTGAATATGCAACTGTTCTGAAATCAAGGCAATGGCTGATTCATGGAAATCATACACTTTTTTTTACAAGAAACACCTGTGGCTTATCACCGGAGTCATTTGCTTCCTGGTGAATTCAGACCTCCACTCTACCTCGGTTTGTAATCTGCAAAGTGGTATTTGAAGGTGAGATCTTAATAATGATGAAATTTATAACGCGCACAATATATTATAGCCGTAAAGGACTGTGACTCTGAGGCATGGAGCCAAGCTCTGTGCTGCTCGAAAGCCAATGCGAAAGAGGTGGGGGCCTCTAAGTGTCTCTTAAAAGTCGGTGTAGATTTAATGCTGCTGTGAATTTACAGCGAGATGGCATTCCAGACGGCGGGGGATGCCACTCAGAAAGTACGTGTGACAGTGAAGGTCCTGGTCCTTAGTATAGAGAGGAGGAGGTTCGGAGTCGTGCTACAGAGAGTTCTACAATGAGCTGTATTGCAGGGGGGTAGTAGTGAAGAGAGACACGTATGGTGACTGAAAGTAGAGGCATGGTGACATAGGCAGACAATCTTGGAGCTGACCCCTGCCGGCAATGTGAAACCAGTGGGAAGATGACACGGGCAAGATAGTTCACGTACCAAGACCATACCTTTACCGGCCATAGTACTTACAGTAAGAATATATACACGTGGAAATTTGCAGGTATTTACAGTACTACTTCATTTACTTATATATTATTTGGAGTTTCCCCCCCCCCCCCAAGAATTTGGTTTCCCGAGCAAAGGCTCAAAGGCCCAACAAGCCTAACGGCAGCCTAAACAACACTATTGCAGGTGAAATATATCGGAGTTAATACGAATGTTGTGATGTTCTTGTTATTTAACATTGACATTATCAAGCCAATAAATCATGCATCCATGCCTTAATCGCTTTGAATAAATGTTTACACATCATACAATTTGATTGGCAAATATAGGTTTAATTAAAGTTTTTCAATTACAGCTGTACTGTGTTGTCTTGACACAGTTAATGACACAACAAACTGGTGTGTCAGTGTTCTCGGTGTCCTATACGCGTAATAAAACGTTTTATCTGAATAAAATTCGCACAGCTCAGCTTCCAAAGTTAAAACAAAGAATGTGGTTTCACTCTATGGGTAGGTTGTACTGCAGTTATGTGCTCTGCCTGCTCATCCACTCACAGCTAACACAGGTGAACACACAGTGAGCACTGCGATGCACACAGCATCCTCATCCCTATTTAACAACCCATCCGTTCGAGCAGTGGTTCTCAAAGTGTGGTCCCCGGACAACCTGGAGGTCCGCAACGGTCCTCCAGGTGGTCCGCGGGGCTGTGATGTAAATACAAGCTGATCCGGAAATTATGACAATGTTTATACTTTTTGTTTTGGACATTAATATTTAACTTGTGATATTCAATTAAAAAAAGTATTAGGTAAACAAACCTGATGCATGTTGAACTTATTTCACATCGTACGTAGCCAACCGTGTGAATGGGAGGTGCGGGGAACCATAAAATCTAAATGGCCCTCCTAAAAGAACCTTATAGCTGCGTGACAAAGAATGTATTTATGTTCCGGTAATATGAATAATTTTGTATTACTGGTATTTAGAGATTTTTAATGCGTTTTGTCACCAGAGGTCTAGGTGGTCCAGGTAAATGTTGGCATCGGCTGAGTGGTCCACAGGCCAAACAAGTTTGAGAAACACTGCCTTAGATGACCCAAAGGGCCAACTTGCAAGTTCACTTCATTATCACACACGCTAGAAAGCTTTACATTATTTGAGGATACTTCTTAAATGTTGAAATTACAATATGGTTACAGCAAGGGCTGTAACCATATCCTCTCAGTCCGATAGATGTGATGTTTAATTCAAGCGCGTTCAGACACGAGCTTTTTTCTGCCGGTGATCCAGAGCTTGTTTTTACCGGTGAAGGAAGGAAACAAGATAGCATCGATTATCAAGAATAAGTTAGAGTTGTGTGTTAAATGTTTTCTACAAGTGAATATTGTGCAATTAAAAATCTAATAAAAGGTGATGTACAACAGTGGCTGCACTCTCACCCCACAGCTCAGCAGACAGCTCCCTCTCAGCTCACACAATACCCACCCACTGAAAATAATGTAATGCACTAGACATAAAATGAAACATTGAATTTCCTCCCAATCGTATCCCAATTCTGTAATCAGTGTCACATCATGAGACAAATAATCCATTCGTAAATATCAGAGCAGTGTAAACATTTGTATTAGAGAAGGGCCCACGGAAGCGGATATCACAGAGCTACATCTGAAATCACTTTGACATCTGATCCACACAGTAGGAGGTAATACTTTCCTACTCACTCTACATAACAGAATGATGTTCATTGCGTGACAGTCACACCGATATTCTAATTCTTAGATCTGGAATTTAAAACTTAACCAACTTAATAATTTTTATTTTACCAGGCAAGGCCCACTGAGCTACATAACTCTTTTTCAGAAGCGACCTGGCCACAAATGATAGCTTATCATGTGGAAATGTATAGCAGCTAAATACTGTAAATGCATGTTTCAAAAAAGTGTGGGGGGGAGGGGGGAACGGGAGGACCCGGAGAAAAATTCACATGACCACGGGGAAAACATGCGAATTCCAAATATACAGGCATCAGGGTTGGGATCGAACCCACGAACCTCCTGCATACCAGGTGAGGGAGATAACATCTCGCCACCACGGCGAGAGGTTAGCCACATGAAGAACAGAATGTTATATGATGGGATTTTTTCATACAGCTATTAGTGACCAGGCTGAGACCATCAACTAACTATACCTGAGAACCTTATTTAATCACACGTGGCAACCCAGATTTGAACCCAAAATCTCAGCAACGATGCCAGCTCACAAATTTAACATCTGAGCCACCCGGCTACTTAATCCACCAGACGTATTTAACAGTCTTTGCATACTCATAAAACGCATGTGCACATACACATTGATATCGTGATTGTGCAGATCAGGATATGGGGGTGGATTGGCCTGACATGGGTTTTCAAATTCACTCAATAGGAGGTGCAGTCAAAACAGGTAATAAAAAAGTGTTGTTTTCTGAGGTAATCCAAAACAAAAAGCACATAATGTTCATTTGCCAGTTCTTTCCGCATATTTTGTGTGCAATGTATAAATCCAGACCGAACCACTTTAGCCCCGTAGCTCTGTACAAGGTTTGAACCAGGGTCCGCGCCTGCACGTGAGGTATTCTTTTACTGGCATCGTTCAACACACTACGTTAGCTGCACTGGCATTTAAGTACATCGCCATAGTGTGTTGAACATTTTTTTATCAAAATACATTTAGGAATTTCCCAAAACATTGGCACCTAAATACTGCGTGGTAGTATATCAGAGTCATGTGGTGTTGTTATCCTTAAATACAATAAAAAGTCGTTAACACTATCAGTGCATTCTAATCGTACCCTATACCACCACGAAGGGTAACATGGGGTAAACATTTGTGCAGGGAAATTAATTCGCCGTTTCGTAATGGTCACACACCGCATTGCCAAAATACAACTTTTCACGAGACGATATCAAATTTCATATTACGATTATCATAGTAAAGTATCAATTTCCGCATAATTTTGTCATTGTAGCTCAAATTATTTTTAATGTGCTTTGCTGTACTTTTTGTACAAAGAAATAGTACTTAAAATGTTCAACTGTTGTTCACTCAATATTTACCTGCCATAAGTATTCAAATTATTAAAATCTATAACACTTCTGATGCACATGCTGTCAATTAAATATTCTGTATATTTTAATAACTTGATGAAGTGCAACATTTCTCATGTGACATAACCACCATGCTGTCAATTGCTCCTGAAAATATTTCACAAGGCATGAATGTACATGACAGATAACAGCTGTTCATTGACAACCTTGGTCATCAATGTTGTTATTACGGGACTATTGTCAGTATATAAAACACAGCAACGACAATCAGGAACTAATGTTGCGAACCAAACGATACGATCGTCGTGGAGCTTGTATGCCACCGCGTATCATATTGTCGCCATATCGCGGGCAAGTTGACTCACACGCGAGTGAGGCTCGCTCACAATGAGACTTCACTCACACGGTCGTTCGGACACACCGCATCGCCGACGCAAATACGGCCATGCATCACCGGCACAAGCACAATGATGATGATGATGATTCAAGAGCTGGAAGAGGAAAGCGGAATTAGGCAAAAGAGCTCATGCGGGGGGGCGTGTGTGTGTGTGTGTGTGGCGTTGCTCACAAAAAAAATGTATCGTTAAAGCGACATCGAAATACGGGGCTGCTGCCATCTCGCGCAGATGGAAACTAACCCACGGATAGCGCCTGGGCAGAGAAATGTTCCTGGTCTAAAACTAGTCCGAGATGTATCCGTGATGCATTCGTTATTCATTAATTCGGACTGCTTTCATTCGGTTGATTACAGTCGCTACGGAAAAATGGAAAAGAGGAATATATCGAGACCGATTCGTATAAAGATATCACAAGTGGAAAATGCATTGCTCAAAAGTGTGAGCAATGGGTATTTAAATGTAAATATAGCGTTGCTTTGTACACGCACGTGCACATACATAGCCACGCAGCCTTCAAATACTATTTGCATTCAAATAGTATGGTTTAACTTTCAAAGGTTTTCACAAGTGAAAAGTCCCCAGAGAAAGCTCTATACACTTCACCGGTGAACATGGTTTGCGGCACAGCCTTGAACCAAATTGCCTGATATGTGCCCATTCCCGTCAGATTTCGGAGGCTAAGCAGAGGGCTGACCCTGGATGGTGGACAAAGGCTTGTACGTGCATTCATCATAGTAGACATCAAGTCGATGGATTTATCACCAACAGCACTTTTGTAATTATGCTGTGTATGGTTTCCCTCCATTAATTTGAGAAGATAATCACCTCCTTTAACGCTTTATATGTTTTGAAGCATACACAGTAACATAAAGTAATTATGTTGTTTCGATTTAAAGCTTTCGTGACTGCAAGGATTCATCTTCTTTGGTTCTTTCAGTAAAGTCACGTAGAATGAGAATAAAATAATAATATAAAATTCTCACGACGTTTCGGCCACAACACAAGTGGCCTTCTTCAGGTGAAAGGAGCAAACCTGTCGGGACGACAGAGCTTGTAGCTTGAAGCTACCTGTCGGGACGACAGAGCTTGTAGCTTGAAGCTCTGTCGTCCCGACAGGTTTGCTCCTTTCACCTGAAGAAGGCCACTTGTGTTGTGGCCGAAACGTCGTGAGAATTTTATTTTATTATTTATTCGTATTCTACGTGACTTTACCGAAAGAACCAAATAAGAATTATTTTATTATCCATTGTAATGAAGACTGCGTGGCTATGTATGTGTACGTGCGTGTACGAAGCAACCCTACATTGACGTTTAAATACCCATTGCTCACACTTTTGAGCAATGCGTTTAATAATAATAATGTGGAGAACAGAACAGTTAGTGTTCCATCAAGAGGTAACGGTGCCAGCTGGATCTCCAGGCCCCATTTGAAAAGGCGGCGGTGACGTTTCTGACTGCAAGCCGCTACATAGCCGGGTGTCCTGTGGAGACAGTCAGAGTCAAGTGCTGAACTGTGGCCGTCTCACTCTCCATGCCAGATAAAACAACACTGCAAGGCTTCAGTGGCCACTGGAGAAAAACAAATATGCAGCCTCAACACAAACTCCAACAACACTGTATGTCACAACGTGTCGACAAACGTTACACCACCTTTATTGCAATGCAGTCACACGACAGTGATTGATCACCCTTCCTTGGGCTGACACGCAAAGTTAATGCACACCAGCCGAACAATCAGGGGTAGATGAGGCTGGACTTCATTGAGTGGACGGTGTGTGCTTTCGTAAGTGGATTGCTGGCCACGGATAACACCGATGGCGACTGTCTAAATCGGTTCTGGACTTCCTCTCTAAGCTTAGCCTTAAAAAAATAGTCCTTAGTGGCCTGGCATGGGGCTGACCCACCCATATACACATCATGCAAGCCTAACTTGATGCTCACTAACAGTACTTTCCTCAACAGTTTGTGAAAGCTGTACAGGGGGGATCTTGGTTAATTCCCCACAACAGGTATGGTGCATTCTTCTGAGTGAATTAAATCTCTGCCTAATTATTCTCATCACTTGGGTGTCTTTTCCACCACAGTATTATACAAAGCTGTATATTTAGGGTGAGTAGTATTATAATCGGCAATTTCGGTTGCTATTGCTGATCTTGTTTGGAATATATATGTTGTAATGAGGACCGGGGAGGGAAATTACTCACTTAGTAAAAACGTATTTATAGTTTCCAAAATGCCCATATAAAAATTGTGACATTTCAGAATGATCCCTTTGGCTTCTACTGTACATATACCAGGAATATAACCAATGATGTTACTGCTTTGTAGTGAGCGGAATGCACAACCGCTTTTGTAACAGGCTTGTGTTTTCACAACCACCAAAATTGTTTCCACCCAACCTACCGCTATGAAACTATTCTTTTATTTTACCAGGTAAGGCCCACTGAGCTGTAGAACTCTTTTTCAGAAGCGACCGCACAACAAATGATAGCTCAACGAAGTGGATTATGTGAACATATATAACAGCCAAATACTCTAAATAAATGTTTCTAAATGTGGAGGGAAAACCCAGAGGACACGGAGAAAAATCCACATGACTACGGGGAAACCATGCAAATTCCATATATACCAGCGTCAGGGTCGAGATTGAACCCGTAGGCTGTAACGACGATACAGCCGGTCCCTTACACCAACCACAGCATAACATTTTCTGCCATCACTATGTATTTAAATATTATTTTGCACCATAAGTAGCCAACCATGCTAATTGGAGGTGCGGGGAAATTACAACAAACTAAACAGAACAAGCAGTTCTAAAGAAATTAGTTTTCAATCTAGATTTAAAAGTGCATAGCTCCAGTGGCTTCCTGATATTGGAGGGAAAAGCATTCCAGACAGTCACAGAAGTGCATCTGAAAGCGAGGCAATGCAGTGACCATCTTTGTTCAATGCGAAGATGACCGGAGTTTGCTTGATGGTTTATGCTCCTTGACAAGATCAGCAAGGTATTGTGGATCATTTGTGACGAGATCAGCAAGGTATTGTGGTTCATTTGTGACGAGATCAGCAAGGTATTGTGGTTCATTTGTGGCAAGTACTTTGTGAGTAATGAGTGCCACCTTATTATGTATTCGTTCAGCAACCGGAAGCCAATTCAGCTGATATTGCAGTACCCGTCACGACGTGCCAAACGATTTTGAACAAACAGAACCGTGAATCCGCTGCCATTCGACAAAAAAATGCAATCCACAGCTTGTCCCAGGCAACAAATGCAATTACAAAATAAATATAATGCATTCAAATAGTAATAAATACTGCAATGTCCACTATAAACAAACCTCAAAGTGATTTCTTACTGAAGTAATTCAATAAAAAAAACAATTTATTTCAGATGGAATGGCAGATGCATCCGAATATGTAATAATATTTGCAAGTTTATAATAAAACGGGAAATATGCATATGGAACGAATATTTCTCTGTTGCATGCTTGGAAATTATACGATAAAAAAGCACTTCCCAACGACAGAAAATGCAGTGTGTAGAAGAAATGTCTCATCACCTGCCGTCACACAACACCCCTGGCACATCCAACACGCAGGGAACTTCTCGTTTGTTTCCAAAGTATTATGGGAGTTTCTGTACAGTATTTATCTAAAAGCCAGAAAAGCATATGACCAACGTAAACACATACGAGACCTCATACACTTAACATTCAAGCGGAAACGTTCATCAAAACAACATTCGGAGATCACGTGAGATCAGCAATAATGAATATTGACTCGCAATAAGCACACAAGTACGGTACTGTATCATTAACATGTATAAATCCCATCGTGGACCCATTATACGAAGTCCTAAACTACTGGAATGTTTGGGTTACTACTTCCCGTACATTTTTCTAAAGGACACAACATTCCCAACATGCGAGTTGGCTGCCAATGTGCCTTGGGTTTTCAGGACTAAACACATTCCTGCGGAGGGAGCTGGTAGGAACGTTGGGTTGCTCGGTCAGTGGCCAGGGTCAACGGCGGCACCACGTGGTGTATTCCGCAAATATGCCCGACTGTGAGGGCGGGCACAAGCTGGCGTGAGTAGGTTAAACGTTGAGTTTTATAAGTGCACCACGGGGTGACCAGCCCCTTCCCACCCAGCCACACCCCACCCAGCCCCACCCTCCCCACCCAGCTCCTCCCCATCCTCCCCACCCAGCCCCTCCCTACCCTCCCCTCTCCACCCAGCCCCACCCCTCCCACGTGGACAGACATCCACAGACATACACAATTAATACCTGCCTCCTGTGAATTAATCCCGGTTGGGCTTACAGGCCACTACGTTTCCTACCAGTAAAACCCCAATGCAAACTCATCCATTCCACAACCGCTGCCCATTCCTACACAATTCACTTCAGCCATTGAAGACGTGTGTGCAATGTTACTGCATGAGAGAAGCACGCCAATATTTGTGAATGTATCAGAAGAGTCAATGTTAAGATCATTCTGTTTCAATTAAATTCCTCCACCTTGCCCACAAGCAATAATAATAATAGATAGAACATCAGCCGTGTACTATCCACTACCGGACGAAGGCCTCCCCACATCGTCACGATCCCTCGTGGTGCTACGCGTGATAACACAATCCCTCTTGGCTTCTGCACATGAGCTGATGCTATTGCTCCATCTCCCTGGTGGTCATCCAGTCGGGTGTGTTCCCTGCCGCAAGCATCTTCCCTAATCCGATCATTGGCTTGTAAAAAAGAAAAAGTCTACAAAAACTATATTCTTAGTTTTTTCGGTAAAGTCACGAAAGCTTTAAATCAAAATTTTTCTACAAAAACTCTTACAAAGCCTTGTAAAACTTTCCTGATTTCAAACAGAAACACGGTATTGTTACCAGTCTACACTGACACTGTTAAGATTTATAAGCATGGTATTGTCATTAAACAACAGGTTACATTGAGTTTTATTGCCCTTGGTCTCGGTTCAACCAAACAAGTTTACAGAGTACAAAGTACCAGCACGAGCTGTACAGGGCAGATGACGCGTCTTGTTTCCTTGACACACATTTTGATAACTACAGCCCTTTGTCAATTCGCTAATGTACGCAGGCATCCGCAATACCATGTCGGTCATGGGGGGCGTTTGACCATACTTCACCGCACTGGCAAGTGGAGGGATTTACAACCGACGTATTTCATCCTGAACAGTAGGACTGTGAGAGCTTAAGTAGAGACGTTTTATAAAGTACAGTATTCCAATTAAAAATATACAGTGTAGAGTATTTAAAATAAGACACATGTAAATCATCATTTGTACATAAAGTATAGTAGGTATGTCAAGCAAATAGAGCATGTTCATGTCAAGAACAACATGTATAATTGCATTACATTTATACACTTCCAATAAACTTTAGTGGTCAGTAAACAAAAAATTCAGCCCTCTGTAAAGCCACATCGCTCATAGGGGTTGCTTGGCCGTATTTGAACACAACCAGAGAATGTGTTAAAGAGGGTCCACTGACATTGGCCATAACTGAGAAATCAAATTCAGGTCACTGCGTTCATAGCGCTGTGCGATAACCAGTGCCACTATTCACACCAATGTAATATTTCAACGGTACTGTACTTACGTATATATGAAAACATATTTAACAAGGCAGACTAATGATGAATGTGTCCAGACATATGCTGAAATTTCACGTTACACCGCATCGTTCAGCAGTTAATGTTGGGAGATTAACTGTGCACAACTGTTGGCACTGCTCCGACTTGCTGAGACAGCTGCTCCAGGTGTGCTGTACAAACACAGCAGATGGCTGTTTTTGTTCATGCAGCAGCATCAGCTTCTCGTTGTGATGCCGACTACACATACAAATATAATGAAATGTATTTAATCCAAGAAAAAAAACTATGGCATTATAATAACTTAGAGCCCTTTGTTGATCCAGTGCTGAATGCCTTCCATACTTCACCGTGCTGGTCAATGTGGGTTTACTGTGTACCAAAAATACAGCATAACGATCGCACTTAATAAATTAGATGGCTGTTGTTTATTTATTTGAGGCTCTATATAACATCGTTTTTCTACCACGATAGTCTCTAAACCTAAGTGTCCCGAGTACAAAAATAAAAAAAATCCAGACATCAGTTAAGCTTTGCCAAGTCTTTAGCAATAGAATTACAACACTTGTACCATTTAACGCAAGCCTGATTTTGGCCTGCCGGTCCGATTGCATTTTTCAACAAGTACTGGCCAAGCTAAGCTCAGCACCAGCTGCATGTGCCCATTTCTTCATACCACCATCGTGGCGGTGCGTCAGGCACACACCAACAGAGGTTGTTATAAAGTATTTTGACAGCTAAGACCCAGAAAAAAAGAGCTCCTGAAAATCTTGAGAAATTTACACAGGGACACTTACACATTTCGCCGCTCCTGCCGCGGTTATGTGGCTTAACCACCTGAATGTGAAATTGCAATTGTTGCTCTGAATCTACATTGGTCGATAGATTGTGATAGTTTAAAGCTATAAAAGTTACGGACAACTATAGTATGTGCAGTACGAAAAAATCACTGTGTATGTAAATATTAGTGCAGAAAGTGCCGTGCAGATTTAAATGTCTGTGATGTGACGTCAGAGTATTGTTACATATCCATTCATGCCAAAGGGCGTTGCGCAAACTACAACAGTTGCAAGCCTTGGAAACTGGTCACTTGCCAACTGTGATGGATTACCATTACCCCTCATGAATGATCCATGTGTTATGCTGATCTAACTTCCGGTCACAAGGTCAGTGGCACTTTTCCTATCATGTGATCACCTCCCAAGGTCACACACCACTAAATGTCACTTAGTGTCGTTTGCTGTGTACATGGGGGAATTGCAGAAATCCAGTTCCTCCTCCTACGGCAATGCATGCAAGCCGTATGTGCAGTACAGTACTGTCATGCGATTACGGTGCTACACTCCGGTGACAATTCTCCATAAAATGACCATTTTTAGTTGAACACAAATATTTAAATATTCCTAAATAGATTTTCAAGGTGCAGGGTGCGTTATAAAATGCACCTGCATTGCTGCAGTGTAAAACAAAGACCAACTAACTGCACAGCTTCCATGATTCATATTAAGTGTACAATATGCATGTTTATTAAAGTAAATGTTTAATACTTTCTGTTTACGGTATAATACCCATTAAGAGACCAATTATAAAATGAAAACAAGAATATTGCATTTAATTTTGCATCTAAGTTGCCTCTTCAGCAATGTTATATAGTGTACTCAAAGGACTTAAGACTGGACAATATGTGTATGATTTTTCCCACAATGTTAGGGTATAGAGACTGCATTTTTGCCCGTAATATACATTTATAGTCACCGACAAAAACGACTTGACTGGACTGGAGTGACATTTTTTGTTTTTATGTCAGTACATTTTGACCTCCTGAAGCTGGACTCATGGTTGGTGGTAGGGTGTGGGAAGAGGCTTTCTGATTTCGTAGGTTGCCCGACACACTGCAATTCAATAATTCATGCTTGCGACAGCGACATTACATTAATAACGTAATTAACCCGGAACGTATTTAAATAACATTTAATACGCGAGTAACTAATTATTTACTACTTAATACTTACATTTTAAGAAAACAAATTCGGTCACGTGTACTGCACAGTTTACCATCACTCGACGTGGAAGGCTGAAGGTTACATTTTTAAATAAAAACAATGTGGAAAATGAGAGCACTAAAGGAAAGGACAAGTGCCCATGCAAGGGCACAGGTTCACCAAATTCTATACGATAGATAAGTGCATGCTTTAAAGAGCTTATGAAATGCTGGTACACAAATGCGCATCAGTTATATTTGCTGTACTGAATTACAATTGTCAAAAAAAAAGTTTAACACCCCCTAATCTAATTAAGTGAATATGGACGTATTGGCGGTACACCGGTGCAGCATTACACACATGATAAAAGCCTGAAATCAAAATTTGAATCAACAAATCTGCGATCAGTCTTTAATTGACCCTGTCACCTAGTTTGACGCGATCCGAAGGTGTATTCAGTCGACTGAGACTTGCTATAAAAAAGGCCAATATTGACCGTTATTAGGCCCGGGGCACACGATTTTTTGGGCCGACCAGGAGGTTCGAGCTCCTGGGGCAAAAGCAGCTTTCTTGCGTGCCTTACGAACCTCAGGTGGGACTAGAGCACCATCTTCGTTTTCGTCGTCTTGAACCGCCGATGGATAGTACAAGGGCTATTGTGATATCAACGATGAGGCCAATATATAAATCTCTCATGAAGAACCAAATTGTTGTATTGGGATCATTAGGGCTATTGTGATATCAACGATAAATGAGGCCAATATATAAATCTCTCATGAAGAACCAAATTGTTCATTAAAAGTCAGTGCTCGTATTTATCTAACCCTGACCTAACCCTTACCATCCCACCACGTTTAGGGCACAATTGAAATCTGACACGAGTCAAAACACGGAGCCAATCGTCATCAAGCTGGGTGCTTCTTCTTGGTTCTTTCGGTAAAGTCACGTAGAATGAAAATAAAATAAAACAAAGAATAATTGAGAAAAATGTGCATTTTATACGGAGCACAGGTGTACCGCCAATACGTTCATATAGTATTTCCTAAACAAGATAGGCATTAGCTCATGCTGTACCCTACCGTTTCCCGAGACCAGCAAAATTCGGCTTAACCTGAATTCCGGCTTACTCGAGTCAGGCTTCGTCAGAATTTTGTTTACATCAGTCGCAATAGGTGCAGGTGTACATCACTTCACATTAGCAAGACAGGCTATGTACGGTGCGAAAATAAGTTCAACAAACATACATTCACGTAAACATTCTTAAACCAAAACAAAATGCCACCACAGAAACATGACACTGGACATGTGTTTTTATCTTTAAACGACTAGATTCGAGAAATCTCACAAAACCACCACACCAAGTGAAAAATAACTAAGAATTTTATTTTTCACACAAGCCATGCGCTAATCTCTGAATGCAGCGCTCCCAAACGTTTGTGACAATGCACGACAAAAGCACGAGGAACATACATCATAAATCGGTCACTACAAGCGATACATTAGTAACTATTTCCATGAAATAAGTAGGCTACTTTGGAACCCGCGTAATATGCTACTTGAGTCTCCAAAATTGCATCACAATATGCAGAGGTGATTTCACGGAGATGACATTAAAGGCATTAAACCAACATGATTAAGATGCCTTATTGTCACATTTTATGACAATTAGCTGGTGACTTTATCTGGAGTGCTATTATGCGGGTCTTAACTGTGCTTTATGAAAGAAAAACAAACAAGTTCAAAGCCTGCCTTCTCTCTAAGAAAACCACGGCTGGCCCTGTGGCCATAAAAGCAGGTAGAAAACTTTAATACAAAAGACTGACCAAAAGAAAGGACGATTTATGTATGGAAACAAATTTTACAAAACTATGTAGGTGAAAGGATGTACAAATACAGCCAAGACAATGAATGCTATTTCATTTTTTCGCACATAAATTGTATTATTAAAACCACCGTACTCAATGACAATATATTAACAATGTGCTACATTGCCAACCATGGCAGCCATTTCTAAATGTTTCCTGACAAACAAATGAAAATGTGACGTTTTGATGGCAATGGATGTTGCAATGTTATTGCTGGTTATCGGTGTGCTGACCAGTGTTTCAATATCAATGTAAAATCATCATTATAAAAGAGATAGTCAACGGTTCTAACGATAGGCCATGTTTGCATGATATAAACTTGTTCTTTCCCCAATGTTAGTTACAACACTTAATTCTACAGCATTTAATATCACCTTGCCAATGAAATCACAATTTTATTTTATAAGTAATTGAGTAATCTCAATTTGTAGATTTTAAAAAGGTCCAAGTTAATAGCAATTTCATGATGGCAAATATCATAATTTGTTGTCAATACCTTCTCATTTAAAGAAAAAGATATTTTAATTCAGATGTTTTTAAAATTACATTTTAAATATATAATGTAAATGTGACTAACCACCTTGTCAGTGATGAAGAAACACTGACAGCACTGAGGAATACTGATAAGAACTGAACTTTCCTTGTATGAAAATTGAGAATAAAAGACTTGTTATACTTAAAGTTAATCGAGTTTCCTCCAAAACGTATAAAAACAAGATAACTCTAATGATGAACCAATAACTATTCCTATGCAATTATTCAACGGATTTTATTCACATAAGTGCAGTTACGACCTTTGCTAAATTTAATTTTTAAACATTGCACTCTCATGCTTTTTGTTTAAAATCCCTTTTTTTTACAAAAGCCTATAGTATATCAAAGATGCAGCATACATTTTGAAAAAATGTTTCTCATTATTTAGCTTAATGGGAGGTTTAAACCACGTTACCAAAAAGCGAAGTTATGAGCTGACGCACATTTACACCAGACAGCTAAACATTTCCCTGATCAAAATGTGTTTCACAAAATGAAGTATGCAATTATACCACACAGGCTTGCTGCAAACCCAATATTATGAACACCATAATTAACTACTTCACCACAGCACTAAAACAAGACAAACCATTCTGTAATTTTGCGGCCTTCAAAAACGCTGCAATTCCAAATAAAGAGGGAAATCAACAATGAAAGTTAAGCCAAGCTTTCTTCACGTTTCAATAACCGTCCCATTACAATGCAAAAGTAATCTTGAATGCACAAGATCTAAAAGTTGTCCTTTCGTGCTGAAAGTCATCTCTCTGCCTCTGGCACGTGATTTCCTTGCGGTTGCTGGTAGTGCATTTGTGCAGGTGCTCCAGGTTGCATCCTGGGATGGAGCATGAGGGGAGGAGACATCGCTGCTGCAGCTGCCACAGTGCCACCAGACATCGGGCCACGAGCGCCCATGCTGGGTGGGGAAGAGGCGGACGCGGCCCATAGCTGACCGTAGTTGCTGTAGCCGCCACAGCTGCCAAAGGCTGGCGGTGAGGTGGCCATGGCAGCGGGGCTGCCACCCTGGAGGGCTTCCGATGTCCTGAGTCGCGAAAACATGGCCAGCGCATCGGGAAAATTTGGCGGCGTTGCTGGTGTGTTGGCTGGGGTGCCCATCTGTTCCAAATAATTATAAGACAGGGAAGGAAATGGAAAGAAATGACCCAACACACACGTGTTATATGTTGTGATAGACTAATTATAAAAGACACTTCATGAGAACATAATTGCTCAGAAAGATATGCTATCTACCATAAGCAAGAGGTTCATATTGTATATTACTTTTTTCTTATAATGAACCGTTCATATGCAAACGTTTAATTCCTGTCATTAGTTTTAAACCACAAACCAGAATGCAATTGTAACGTCATTATTATAAACGTTTGTTCCCAAACGTAAACAAGCATTAAGAGTGATCATCTCCATTGGCAGTCCTAAACCAGTGAAAATTCCACATTTGTATGGTGGGGGCCAGATTTTCCATTGGACAACCACTGCTGACTTTACACATATTCAAATGCACACACATTAAAATATGGCATAAAAGTTGATAATAACACATTTACAGGTTAAATGTATTTATTTTACAGAAGGAATGTGTGGTGGCAAGAAAATAACAATATTTCATTAAATGTAAGTGAAACGTATCATTATTACATAACTTTCAAAAATCAAGCTTATTATAAAATGTTCTGATATAAATGAAAGACAGTTGAAAACTAATTTAATCGGTGGCACAAATCATGACCTTATTTGACTTTTCATGATAAAATAAAGTTGTGCCAAAAATCTGCTCAGTACCATTATTTGCCAGTCATTTTTTGTTTTGCACAGCTCTATTCTTAACGTGATATGGAATTAAATTTCATGTAAACAGACCTTGGCTATTTATATAAGCTGGCACAGTACAACAACTTCGAACCACTCAGGATACAAAAATGCCTGGCAGCACACTGCTCTTCACATTTAAAATTCACAAGCACCCGGTTCAAATAATATGGCTTTTTGTGATTTGAAACTATTTATTTTATGTAACGTCACATATTTGTTGTGAGTCTTCTCATAAAACATACAAAGTCATTTTTTGTTATGAAAATGTTTTCATGTAAACACACTCTTCTTAGCACAACCTTGTGAAACCAGTAAAATATAATGCAGAAACAAGTTTCCCAAATGTTAAGAACTTGTGATGCATACCTGATCTTATCAAGCCTTACATATAACTGTTGGAAATTCACACATTGGTAAGCGCATTTTTATTATTGCTGGTTCTGCAGTAGTGTACAGTACTTTGGATTTTATGATCAATATGTCCTTACTCAATTCATAAAAAAGCCTCACCTTTAAAATTGAAGTAAATGTTATTTTTTTACATGTAGCACAATATATTGATCACTAAAACTTTTCAAACAATAATCAGTCTGCTTTCTAAGTGTAGGAACAAAACAATAAAAACAGATGACCCTTATTGTATGGCTAGTGGCCAAACATTCAGGCAATGGAATGCTCTCAATACAACCATACAGTGTGTGCATGCACTATGCGCAGCAACTCAGATGCTTTTCGGTCTGTTAGCTATGCACTCCACTTGCATGCTTGAGCAGGTCATGTGATAGCAAGAACATTACAGCTGCGTGTGACTTTACAGTACTTAACGCATATCGTTTTACAAAAATGCTGTTACCGCTTCCAATAATAGCACCGGTGATTGCACCCACCCCTCGAGTTGAAAATGAAAACATTGCACTTTCAAAAAGTAACAGAAACAAAATGTTCTTTTCGTCAGGCAACGCTATTAAAAGATTACATGGATCCGACCCGGACTCAAAATCAAGTGGATTTGTTTGCGACTAAATTTTTCATTCTCTGAAAGTCATGTGCAACAAAAGGTTCCTTTCCTTAAAATATTATTTCCTTTCCCAATTTCATCCCGCTGTATTGGTGATGAGGCAAACTTGTCTTTTTTTTGGTCAATCCAAAAAAGTGCATTCGCCAATTACGTAAATAAATCATTTGCATGTAAAAACGTTCTTTTTTTTTAATCGACTGGAAAAAAAATCATGAACCATTTTGGAACCAAATCAAATAAATTATTTGCGAGGGCTCAATTAATGTCCAGACAGCAGTTTAACGATATGATGCAATGGGCTAAATTAATGGTCAGTCATATTCAAAGTTTAAATCAAAAGCAGTGTAGAGAGAGAGCAATATATCCTGAAATACAAAAATATATAGCTTGTACAAAAGCAAATGCGTAATTATTTTCCACTGTGCATCATCTAAATACCAAACGTGTTATTTTTTATTTAAAACATAAGTAACTAATACTCTACGTGTAATTCAACCAAAGAAAATATCAAGATTTTTGTGACAAATGTTGTCACGGTAGGTTATGGTTATATACAATAACCATGACAACTCTATTGTATGTTCCTGATTGGCATTAGTTATTGAATTAGGTTATTGGTAAATTACAGATGTCATGTTCATATGATGGTCAGACCACGTGCTTTTTCGTAATATCCAAAGCCTGACATCTATGTGTAGCATGTTTTAAATGTAAATAACATTTGTAAAGTAACCTAGGTTGATGGCGCAAATGCAACCATTTATTTGTAGCTGGTTATCAAGACTACCACCGCACATTAGGTTTACACGATACTGTACAACATGGAAATTAAAGAATCATTTCCTCGCTTCCAATGCACTCACTTGAAATGCATGCACCATAATAGAGATGCTGAAAACGTGTCAAATTAGTTTGTGTTCAGTTCCATAGACCATGAAACAACCCATACATTTCACTGCATCGCAAATCCCTCCTATCACGAGATCCATAACCAGCAATTCATATTTACATAATTATCAATAACCGCAAATGTAGTTTGAAAATGAAACTCGGCGTAAGATGTAAGGCCATTTTATCGTAAACGTGCACTGCACTTCAGATTATAAGATCAAACACGAGCTGGAGTTCAAACTTGACTGGCGTAGGGGGACAGCATTTCACGGTGTGCCATTCTTCAGAGACAATGCTACCATTGCCGTCTCACTTGCTAACACTGAATACTTGTATCTCATATTACGAAGAATACCCTAAGATAAACCAGCTCCCAGTAAAACACAGGATGTTGTCTCAATTATTCCTTATTAGATGTTATGCTGTTTAACGAGAATCGCACGTGTAAAACATTTCATATTATTCAAATGTTTACCTGGCAACATTTAAAACTGCATATTCCTGTTAACAGTGATACATTAATTACGTAATCCTCCCCATATGTTGACAAATGGTACTCCTTGGATAACACCCCCTGTAATTACAGTACTTAGTTATAGAACTAAGCTGCCTGCTTATGCAATTGGTTCGGATATCGGAGGGGCTTTAGAACATTTAGTTAATTCTGTATGAGCTTAAGATGTATACTCTAATTAAGGGGCATTTTGTTAAGAACTACAGTACAACCCGGTATACTTGGTGCTGTCTGATGGTATTAACTGTAGATAAACCTGCCTTGTGTGCACAGATCATGGACACGATCTTTTCCAAAATTGCCTTAATATACTTTACTGCATAGGACTTGTACAACCCCTTTGTTAATCCATTACTAGATGTAATCCTCCCCACATCTAGCGGGTTGTGGGGATTACTACTTAACTATGCTGTATAATAAGTAAACACATTGAAACTCTCTTTTGAATCACACTCACAGATGAAGGCCTCTCTCCCGATGCCATGTCACCATAAAAAAATTGTTTGACAATTCTTCACCGCACTAGCCAATGCTGGTTTGTGAAGGAAGGGGGACCAGGCGAAATTCAGGTATCTATCATTCAAAAGCTTGACAATCGAGCTCAGTGCCCAGGTTTATCGCGAAAGGCGCAAACCACTGCTCCAACCCTGTATGTTGTAAAACGTACATCTTAAACTGAAAAGTTATGACCGCTTACTGAGAGCCCAGAGTAATGTTAATAAGCACAGACTACCAACCCTGCTCAAGTTATGAGATTGTGGCTAAGAAACAAAATTCCACTCTTAATTATGACAGAGGTATTTTCAGGCATGTGCATGTAAAAAGATGCTGCTTCGTTAACAAAAAACTATACTTATTATGTATTATGTTGAACTTCTTTCTCACCGTACGTAGCCAACCGTGCTAATCGGAGGTGCGGGGGAAGGACAATGAACTAAACACATGTTAAAGGAAAATCGTGTATAATAATGTAAAAGGGAAATCTGTGAATGTGTGTCTGTTCGAAATGTTTAGCATACTTTCCAACATGCAACACACTTGAAATTTGGCATGTGGGTATCTTCCAGACTGTGCAAAAAGTATTTAAAAAATACTTTTTGGGGGGGGGGGTGGGGGGCGCAATAGTGCATATATTTTGCACGGCAAGTGAGCGGTGACGTCACATCTGTGATGTCACCCGCATGCGGCAGCGTCACGCAGTGTGCCTGCTAACGTCACGCATCCCCCCCTCCCATCCTCCGCGTGGGCAGTGTATTAATCCAAGACAAGAATCCAAGTCTCGGGCGAAGCCAGGTTGTAAAGCTAGACGTGTATAATAATAACTAGGCCACGGTGACACTTATTTCATTGTAAGGTTATAATCCCTTGTTCATCATGACGTCCATTTTACTTCTATGTCTCAATAGCGTTACGGAGATCGCGTGACGTGAGGGTTCTGCCTTTGTAGTGAGGGTTGTCAGTTGACGCCGAGGAGGGGGGAGGAGGCGCCTCGCCCCCCATGTGGAGTGACGTCACCTGATAATTAATATTAAAGGCGGGTTGTCCATTTGGAAGACGTCACCTCTTCATGATTATTGTGGGGGCTTTTCAATGCGGAGTGACGTCACCTGCTCATGATTATTAATGAGGGGGGGTGCTCCATGTGGAGTGACGTCAACCGGCTCATGATTATTAATGAGGGGGGGGGTCCATGTGGAGGATGTCGCTTGTTCATGGGTATTAATGAGGGGGGCTGGCCGATGTGGAGTGACGTCACGCGCGGGACACACAGACATTCTTGGCTCATTATAGTAGTCAATTAATGCAATGGGAAAGTGACCAGATAAAGAGGGCTGGCCTCTCTTCAGGGAGTGGGGGATGGCGGAGGGAGGGGACATAAACCCGAAATGTCATCACGCCATGTCTACCCCCCTTTGTCCTCCTCCTCCCCATGTCTCCCCCCCGTCCTCCTACCAACGCCTCGCCCCTCCTCCCAGCTGTCCCCCCCCCCTCCTCGTGTCTCCCACTGCCTCATCCTCCTCCCAACGACTCACCCCCCCCCCTCTTCCCATGAGCACTCCAGCTTATGTCTCATGAATCTCGTGCGGCTGGCTATACTCATGCTGATTTTACATGGCACCTATACAGTTTGCAAGATGTGTCCAGAGCTAGTTAACAATACAATTTACATAAATGGGAGTCCAACTAAAAATACACAATGAACTTTCGAGATTAATAAACATTTCCAGCCTTTGTCAGTCCACTTCTGGATGAAGGCCTCCCGTGGGAATTTTCACGCCGAATCAGTTTAGATACCACTCATCACCGATGTTCACCATGGCTGAGACTCAAACTTAAGGCGATTGGTTCAGTGCAGTGCGCTAACCAATGCACCACCCACTACACCCCGACTTCCTTTTCAACGAGACAATGTCATAGACAGCGCTAGCAAAAATTTAATGTTTTATATACAATATTATTTTACCTGCAATTACTTAATTCAAAAGGCACTAAAACATCTCTGGAATACCAAGTATGGACTACAGTACAATAACAAGTGTTAACTGACACATTGTGGTGATTTCAATCTATCCTGTAGAGCTCAGGGTATAATTTGTACAAAAACGTTATTTATATGTAGCACTGAATAAAGAACGAAATATATAAATATTAAGAATAATGTACATGTTTTAAGTCATCAGCTTTGTAAGTTAATTTTTGAAATATCGAAGTGCAAAATGTGTGGTACATTAGCTAACAAAAGGCAGGAGCCGAGTGGACGTTACCTGGCTATTCCTGCAGGTAATTATTACAAGTGGTGTTAAACACCAGTAATTTCTTCAAATAAATTAGTCAATCACATCTCCCATGCGTAATGAACTTAAATACACTAAGGTGACTCCCATCTCACTTTGCCAGTAATGCTCTTGATTAAAATATATCCATTACACTGTGTTCTTCCTAAGACGGGATATATTATTTTCAGCTAACCCGGATGCCTTGGTATGGCTTACAACATAAAAAACACATTCTATACCGCTTCTTTTTCGAATACCATATGCAATATTATTTTCAGTCGAACTGCTATAAGACAATACTTGGCAGCTATAAACCATTAAATGCAGATAACGTGCTACAGTTTCAGAAACTTCATTCAGTACACAAGTTACTTGCATTGGTGAAACAAGATGTCAAGATTTTGGCGAACATACTCCGGAAAGCTTAAGTATGGCTTGTCAATCAGAATCTACCTTTAGTCTTCATTGTAACATTAATCTATTATTCTTATTAACTCATCCATATATATACCGAAGAACAATAGCAACGAGCTCAGCTCTCATGGAATAAGTTAAATGTTTAAATGCTGAATTGAAATGAACAAGCATAGAATGCTAACCTATTCATTACATGCAACATTTAAAAATTAACCATTCTGGTAAAATATTGTCTCCACCTTTCATCCTAACAGAAGTATAAATTAAAGAGGGATAGGAGTTTGGGATATTTACAGAGCAGTTAATTCCCAAGCATAACTTTATAGCATGTGTGAATTTTAACGTTTTTTTAACTAAATTACTAGAAAGCAAAGTAAAATGTGGGAGCGTTTGAAAGTGTAGTCCTGCAGTAGCTATTTAATGTTGATGTCAATGTCATCTGATAAGAGAACATTGGGTTAGAGAAGCCTTTACCTTAAAAACCTGAACATCACTTCTCCCAAACTGGCTGTGTCCTGTTTTATGTAATGTACATTACACAATCTTTTAGATTTCCATTTTGGATTACCATGATTCATTGTATTTCTAAGCAAATAGTTATTCTACCAAACGCCATTAAATCCAGAACTCTATACTGCTACAACACCAAACAAAGAATGTCAGCAACATTTTTTGGACACAGTGACGCTGCACCCATCACTCACAATTCCACTCACATCCCTTCCACCCATGTGATCTTGTTGCATGAAAAGTACACTGGAAGCCTAAGACGATGTATCCAGATCGGGTTTACACACATGCATGTGCCAATAACACATATCTTCAAACAGCTCCATATTTAGCAACCTTATGTGTGCTATTAAGACAGTCTAAAAACCAGAACCATATTTAGAAACCTTGGGTGAGGAGCCAGAACCAAGTACCATCAACGAGTTTTCCAAGCACAGCACAAGATTACACAAATCGTTGCTGTAACAGAAGCACGGTATGGCAGGAACACGGCTGTGTGTACAAACACTTCATTGTTTAGTGTTTCATATTCTTGGTTCTTTCGGTAAAGTCACGTAGAAGGGAAACAATAAAATAATAAAAATATAAAACATCAGCTAATCATGCAATGCGCTTTGGTTTATAATTTAATAAATTGTGTCCACACAAACGTTGAAATAGGATACTACTTGAATTACCATCATGTTAACAATAAGTAATTATTTAATTCCACGAGAGATAAATGGAAGGCTATGATCGCCGACATCTTTGAAAGAGGACATGGCACATAGGAAATAATAATAAACGTTAAACAAAGGTAGGATAGGTACTACCAAGTCTTAATATAATCAGATGTCTCACATAAAAAGCTTAACCAGAAAACTTTGAAAGTTGTGTACACATTGACAAACACGCCTGTGTGATCATGTTATGCTTGGGAAAGCCATGCCAGGCATTGGGTGTGGTGTTTCCATCCAAATTCTCCCAGTCTGAGAAAACCCTCCAGTCATAACAACGCAGCCATGCAGGATTCCAACAGAATCCCTCTCACATGCACACATCCCACATAAACTTTCTAATAAATGTAATTTTCATGTCAAACAACTCGTATCACCCTGCAGCAGTGTAAACAACCAGTGCTATTTTCGTGAAAGATCTGTCAATCTGTCAACCATTAACATTGATGCTACTTATTGACTAACCTCACCCGGTAAGCATACATGTAATTGTGTATTCACGGGCAGTCTCTGACCCCCCACCCCACCCGATAAAAACATTTCCACGATGGCGATGGTCTGTAAGTTCGAAGCTTCTGATACCTAAACACCATGCGTGAATCACAGCAGTGCATACAAAAAGTAATGCATGTCAGCCGTGCAATTTCCCACGGCCATTTTTGTTCAGACGACACGTCCAGGGATGACACGTGCCATGAGTATTATCACTTCCTCGATCTGGCGGGCCAAGGGTTACTGAATGTACCTCAATTCCATGAAAACGCGCAGACAAAAGCAATGCTATCTTGAATTCCTAGGTCAATGTACACAGTGTAGCAATTCATAAAGGCCTCGGTTAGAAATTGTTTTCCCGTGCTGTGCTATGTTCGTTAGTGATGTTGTTAATGTAGAAATAAAACCTTAAAAAGTGCAACTGGATAAAACAAAGAAAAACCCCAGACGGCATTACGTTAACGTGACAGCAGCAACTGCTGCTTTAATGCAGTCCATATGCACTGCGCATGAATTAAAATAAAAAAATATACAACGCAATTTTGCTCAAAGTGAGTAAGTTGAATGAATGGCAAGGTCAGCGATTAATTGGACGCGTCTTTCCAATTTCAAGTGCAAATTCTCGGTCAAACATAATGCTTACGTAAAGCACTGTAACACTACATAACCGCTTTACAAACAAGAATGGTATATATAGGGCCACATTGCAGATTGGTTAGATTATGGATGCCGAATTGTCGTAGTGACATTGTAATCACAATATATACATCATAATGTTGTATATACATAGTTGCACATCCACCAATCCGATACCCGAGTTCGATTCTCTGGCGAATGACATCTGAACCCGGTCCTGGTGTCTCACCCCCAAGTATGGTCAAACTACCCCTGTATATAACGTATGCATGGAACTCAACGCCTACTTAACACATAGTTTAACACAAAGGTGAAAATGTTCAAACATGGTTGGTACTTTCATTTTAACCTGATCACCATGGTTGCAGTTGACAAAGGGTTGTAATGTCCCTAATTTCTCAGCAGTGTCTGCAGCATATGCAGACTGCTCCACAACTGGCGTTAACAACCAGTGTGCCGCTATATCCCGGCAAAAACAATGTGGGCACGTGACCCACTTTAAACATCTCCAGCGACAGCATCGTGACCACGTCGGCAAAAGCCATGCGCAATCAGAACTCCTGCATCATCACCTACGGCAAAAAAAACTTTTACCAGTGGATTTGCAGGCCCCTGCAAATGCACACCCGGGCCCACGGACCCAGGCGTCAGACCAGAGAGGGGGAACACATTGGACAGGGGAAGGCCCCATTTCAATACTGGCACCAGGGTCCACAGTAACCAAGCTACGCCAGTGACAAGTAAATGTACCACAGTGACCATTATAGCATCATCTGCAGTTCAGCCGATGGACAGGGTGGCTTGGGGTCATGGAAGAGTGAGCGCTGGGGTCATGTGACAGATACTCACCATCTGGTGGTACTGATGACTTTGGGGCATATTCCCGTCTTGAAAAAACGTACTCAGTGCAGTCTGGGGGATAAAAACAAAAGAAGACATAGGTTGGGGAGAGAAGAGGCAGGAGGAGACGGACCAGGAGGGAACGAGTAGGAGAAAGAGACGAGAAGGCAAGAAAACGGGTGAAACAGGGAGATAATTGGTAGACAGGTTAGACACAGGGTCGAGACGGGAAACATTATAATAGACACATAAAGACAACACATAAAACGGGAATATGGTGAGACAAGGAATACGATGAAAGCGAGACAGAGAGGGGCACTTTTAGATGTATCGGTGTAAAATGGGGAACGGGTAAGGAGATCGTCAGAAACAGGTGGACACTCGTGCAGTGACGATAGGCACAGGGCGCAGTCAAGTAAGACAGAAAGGTGAGCCAGTAAGACAGGCATACAAGGACACATGGAGGGTGAAACAGGTAGGAGAGACAGAGACAGACACGAACAGTTGAGAAATAATGGGAACCGAAAAACAAAAAATGAGACTTTGACACGTGGACAAAGTGAGGAGGCAGTCAGACACGGACAACCATGGGACAAAGAGAGAGACAGATGAATAGACATAGACAGAGCGATGGTCGTGGTGGTGGTGGGTTGATAGGGAGACAGTGACACAAGAAAGTGAGTCGAGGAAGAGGAGGGCACGGCGAGGCGGGTCGCCATGTTAAGCGCCGAGGCTCCTCCATCACGGAGCAGCTCGTCTCTGGCAGCACGCGGCTCTCTAACATGGTCGCTGTTGTATCTTATACCCCTTGCGTTGTTGTTGTTGATGTTGTTACGTGTGTGTTGAATGCTTGCTCGTGATACGTGTGTTCTCTCATGCTTGCGATTGTAGCGTGTGTTATGGTTGTTGTTCATGTTGTTGTTACGTGTGTTGAATGCTTGCTCGTGATACGTGTTTTCTCAGGCTTGCGATTGTAGCGTGTGTTGTTATGGTTGTTGTTGATGTTATGGTTGTTTGTTGATGTTGTTACGTGTTGAATGCTCGCTATTGTTACGCGTGTTCTCTCATGTTTGTGATTGCAATGTGTGTTATGGTTGTTGTTGTTTGTGTCGGCATGTTACGTTGACTTTGTGCTGTTATTGTTGCAGCTATGTGTTTGTTGGTGTCGTGCATGCATTGTTGCGTACGTATTGCTCGTTCTGTGTTTTGTTTACGTGAGTTTTGTTTGTGTATTACGTTTCCGCCCCGGGTGTTGTTTGTGTTTATAAGCGATTGTTGGTGTTTACACTTACGTACTGTATTCCGTTATAGTTATGCTCTTATTATTTGTTGTTTTTGTGTTGCTTGTTTATATAATTATTCATATAATTAGTTATATTTATTGTATTTGTTATTCCTGTTTAAAACCGTCGATGTCGTTATTTGTATTATTTGACGATCAAATTGTATTGTCCACTTTGTCATTTCCATTAGTCGTTGCTGATGTATTAATGCTGTTTGGTGTTCATCTTATTCGCAGTTAATATCGATGTTTGCTCTTCGTACCGTTCCAACTCACGACGTCTAGCTATGCCTTATTACAACTCTTGCAATTACTCAGTTGTCAGTATCTACGTGCTCATTCGCGTCGCCTACGCCGTCGTTTTTGTGTCGCGTGTTCATGTGTCGTCGGCGTCGTCGTTTTCACCTCGAACTGCCAATGCGCCGCCTGCAGCAGCTGCTTCGCCTGGTCCGCGGCACAGCCCGCGGTCAACACGAACTGGTTTATCATCACCTGGTGCCTGAGCTCGTCCATCTCCACAGACATGACAACGGCGAAGGCTAAATCAACCACTGCGACCTAACACTTGAACGGGTAATAATGATTCGTAGTTAATTATGCGGCAAGGCAAAGGCCTCGTGAGCTGACGCCGCCTGCGCTTCTTAATGCGTCCGCCCGTCCGTCCGCCCGCCGCGCCGCGATCTAAATATTTACATCCGCGCGTGGGGGGTTCGGCCCGCGTGGTGACGTCACGCGTCGACGTGACGTCATCGCGCGCGGCGTCAAAACTCCCGTCGCTTCCGCCGCGGCGCGCGTCATCTTCCCGAAAAGGCGCCAAGCGGCGAGGAGAGGGGCGTTGAGCGCCTTGCGTGGTGACGTCACGCGGCGACGCGACGCCCCGATGAATGCCTTGCGTGGTGACGTCACGCCCCGATGAACGCTTTGCGTTGCGGATGTTACGTCGTCACGCAAAAAGGGGACGTTTGTGCGGCGCTCGGCGGGGCCGTTGCGCCTCTGACGTCATCAACACGCGGAGCGTGGCGTCACACCCGCGCAAGGCATTTTTCACGGCGCCCTGACGTCACCGCCCACGTTGCGGCGACACTCGTGACGTAATCGCGGCAACTGAGTGTAAGTAGACCACACCATGGGCGTGTGACGTCATAATGTGTGGGCAGTTCCCCGTGCGTGGGAGTGTTTCTGAGCGAACACCTGCGGTGTGTTGGTGGTCGGTTAACAAAACATATTCAGTGTCTTTCTTGTAAAGGCCACGTCGTACGTGGTGACTCTTGTGAATGAAAATCCCGTGAGGTATTTAACGCAAATCGAGTCAAACTTCTGCCTGTTCAGAGAACCAATTAATGGGGTTGGGAATCATCTCCCATCGGGGAATGGTTTTGGATTACAAATTACCATGGCATGCACACGTGCCAGTCTATTCGTAGAACATCAACAAATACAGCCGTTAATCCACTAATACGGCTGTTAATCCACCGACCAAAATTGTGTACGCTGGTGAGTGCGGGCGAGTGAACTGAGTGTGTGTGGGGGGGTGCTATCCCAGAAATGTCTCACATCTCACGAACCACTTAATGCCACCCATGGCTGGGAACCAAAATCACCGTGCTGCATTGATAGCGCAGTGCGAGAACCACTGCACCACTACTCCACAAAATGATTTCCCACAAAATGGTACTCATGTTATCGATTCATTAGGGAAGACGAGATGACTTTTTGTGAGTCACAGCATTACCCGGAGCACCGTTTTAACATCTGAGGCGAGCAGGCCTTTTATGTCAGCACCGAGGCTTTACAAAACTAAACTATAAAAAAACGTATTACCAGCTTAAGACTCACTGAGCTATATAATTATTTTTCATTAGCAACCTGGCCACAAATGTTATCCCAACGAAATGGCTTATCATGTGTAGATTTATACCAGCCAAATACTATAAACAGATGATGTTGATTCCTAAATGTGAAGGGAAACCTGGAGTAACCTGAGAAAGATCCACGCGACCACGGGGAGAACATACAAAACTCCAAATATACAGGCATCAGGGTCGGGATCGAACCTGCAATCTCCTGTATATCAGGCGAGGTAGTTAACATTTCACCACCGTGGTGCCCCTTGCCTTTGCATGTGGTGGGGTTTGATTTCGTGGGAATTTTGTCAACAGGTTTACTGGAAGTGTAATATTTAGAGGGGAATAGATTTTGTTATTGAGCATGTGAATTATAGTTAAAGGTAAACGTGTAGCCTGACAAGTGTTTGCTCACGCCACTGCTGACGGAAGGCCCTCTACGAGTAGGTGATTGGCCTACTCTTCAATGCTGGCCTTAATGTCACAGAAGAGGTGGGAGTACCCACATTGTACGTGACCTGCCAATCGACAACCAGTGACAGCTGTATATTTGAAGTTTGCATGTCTCTCTTCCCGTGGTCGCATGGATTCTTCTCTGGGTCTTCTGGTTTTTCCCTCCACATTTAGAAACATACGCGTCAGGAGGAGCGGAGTGTATTGCTCTAATGTTGCCTCCTTCGTTTAGAGTATTTGGCTACAATTAATTTCCACATGATCAGCTATTTCGTTGAGTTATCATTTGTGCGCAGGTCGCTTCTGGGCCTTACCTGGTTGAATAAGAGATAATACTGTTGGGTGGACAGAGGCGAGGGAAATGAAGTGGAATAACCATTACACTATGGCAACATCCCCAAATTAAAGTAATATTTATTGAGGATTTTCTTTGTTTTTAAAGTGGGGGATAAGTCATCTCCAGAACACACCACATGTACTACACGCAGTATTAATGGACACACTTGACGAAGATCAAATGCATTTGAGCGGAGATTTTAAGTCTATCGTGCCATAGCCATCACTTTTGCAGCATGCACTGGGCCTCAATTTGTTATAATAATGGTGGTTTGATACATTTCTCTACCAACTACTTTTCTTCTCGAATATTAGCATCTGTCACCCAAAAAATTTACGAGAAATTGCACAGTTTTGTTGTTGCTTGCTTGAAAAAAGGTCGATTTTTCAAAGAATATACACATACACTTTTTTCAAATTTTCTTGCTGTGGTTTTCACACCTGATGATGATTGCTTGTGTTGCAGTCGAAACGTCGTGAGAATGTTATTGTTTTACATTTTTATTATTTTATTGTTTCCCTTCTGTGTGACTTTACCGGAAGAACCAAGAATAAGAATCCCTGCAGTCACGAACGCTTTAAAAAAAAATACAAGGTTGAATAAAAACTAGAGATATTTAATCTATCACGGCAGAGTGATGTATGAAAACTAGGAATGTATATATGTCTCTGTCACTGAGTCTGCTGTGTCTACGTGTGTTTCTCTGTTCCTCTGTAAATGCATAACACATATGAAGGGTATTGGCCAAATATCCCAATATAAGACCCTCACAAAAAAAGGCTTGAGACTTTTCCGGGAAGTAAATTACTTTTCTTTGAAAATAAATATAATTACAGTATTATTAGGCGGAATGATAATTGGTGTGAACAGGTGGTGTCGTGGATAACAAAGTACGTTATGAAATTCGTGGCCTGAGTATGATTAATTCCCATGGGTAAATCAGTGACAAGTGACACGAACCAATACTGGGGCTCTCAATTTACCAACCCTTGCTTGGAATTGCAAAGTATGGTCAAATAATTACAATGCCTGGCATGATTTTTTGGCCAAAATAAACACAACCGTATTTTGTTCGTCTTGTGGATCAACACAAATGTATATACAGTAGGTTCACAAGGTTTCAACGCACTATAGCAATGCTGCTGGTAAAATCGGCAACTCTCGCCTGCCAAAAGGCCCCCAATGTCGGCTCGATAATCTCCCTGCTGGCTCCAAATCCATTCCTGGATCAAATACAAGATTGCATTCACCATCTTCAAGATCCTCCGTGGATTCACCCCTGGGAGGTCGCTCTATCTCCTGCGCTACCCACATAGCCTGAAATTCCCCTCTGCTATTGGTGCTCTTGACTCCCCACCCCTGTTCAAATCGATGTTCAAAACCTCCCTCCTTGACTCCGGCTGTAACTTTCCATGTATAAACGTAATAAATCAATATGCCTACTTTCTGCAGGATACCCATATCCCATTATTCTGTACAGTGTCTTGAGATGTGATTGCATTTAGACACTTATTAATCCAAATGTTATTAAGACAGTGTACGGTATTTTAAACACTGCGGTAGAAAACACTACGTTGTTTATTGTTGTCTGCATTGTATAGAGTTGCATATAATTTCAGACATCCATCATGTTGTTACAACATGACACCAGCAGTATGGGATATTCGGTGACAGGGTAAATCCCTAACAGTTTGTCAAAACTAGAGGTGGTCACTGAGGATGCGTTCACACAACTTTCTGATTGCAACAACCAATCCTTCATTAGATCAGATAAAGTAATGATTATTTTGGGTTTGGCGGAGGCTTTATAAATAATTTATTTTAACACATCACGTGTTATGAAGTATTTTTAAATTAAGGATGTTAAAATATGTTAAAATATGCACTTATGGTTTAAATGTTCATATTGTGACCTTATACACTTGGTATTGATTTTTCACCAGTGTGCGACTGTGGTCATTCAGAACAGACCGTACAACATATAACGATTCAATGCCCGATCCACAAATACGAAGTAGACATCACAATGATACAATCTGACTTTCTTGACCACCTGCATGTGAAATTGTAGTTGTTGATCTGCATCTACATCAACCATACAAAAGAAGACGGCTACAATGTTCGTATCATTATTCAGCATCTTTTGTACATTAATCCAAGTGCTCCTAGCAAGAGAGACGTATCTTAATAATCTCTTAGCCTGGATAAGGGCAAATGCCATTGTACAAATGCCACCGTTCAGCATATGCCAAGAGACGCTCTTGTGAGTCCAAAGTCATAATTGTGAAATAATGTGGCAAACATTTACTCAATATTAACCTCTGTAAGGAGGTCAATATAAGCATGATGTATGTACTATGTTTTAATTATTTCCCACCATACTTATCCAACCGTGCTCATCAGAGGTGCGTCACACTTCATTAATCTCAGTCTATTATTTTATTCTAGTGGTAGCTTAAAAAAACATTTATATACAAATGTAAACACTTCAAATACAAATAATGGTGGTTATCATTATTCTCATTATGCACAGGCCTTTGCCAATCCACTTCTGGATGAAGGCCACTCCACGCCATGTCAGTTATGTGCATTTTTTTACCACACTTTACCATGCTGGTCAGTGTGAGATGGTGAATATGGAGTCCAACACCAACCAGTTCACATATCACAACTCCACTGATACTAGCCGTGGCAGAGTGTGGAAGTCAGGTCACAGGGTTCACGTGCGAAAAATTACTGCGCCACCGCTCGCTATACTCATGGTAACAGGATATTAATATCGAAGTAAAGTACAGCACATTGGAAACGCATGTTTTGCTGTGGTAATGCGAAATGGGCCCCATTGCCTAAGGTGTCGTTCTTGCTCCCGCCTGCAGAACAGCTGCTGTCCCGTGTCCGTGTCACATACAGCTTTGCAGACAGACAGTAATTTCCATACTATGGAGAACAAAAATAACGTAGCAGTTCGCACAATTTTTGCCCAAAGAAACACAAATATACCGTGACGTGTTTAATGTATGTCAATCAAAACCACAAGCATTTAAAATGACAGTAAACCGTAAATACAAATAACTAAAATGCAATCATTAAAACATACGCAAATGAAGTTGGTGTAATTTCTCTGTTCCTGCAATGTGGCTAAAGTTATTTTGATTGTAGGCTACTGACCACCAGTGACCAAAATCCATTGTTGTTGTTCTGTGCTTCTGTCCTATGCTGCCCGCCTTCACCAATCTGAGGCCACGGCGCGGTGAAGTATGGGAAAATAACGACGGTACTGCTTTTTAATTTTAACAATCACCGGGATGTGATGTTTCAACAACAGCATGCGTTGCCAAGGAGTCGCGATTATGACGTTCACCTTCAACTGTTTGGGTGGAACAAATGACGTGCACTCATTGCGACCCATACAACGCCGGGGAATTGAAGCCGCAGGTATTCACACAGGGAACAGCGTTTGAAAGTAGGGAATACATAAAATAATGACATCATTCAAACTGTGACAAAAAAAAAGTAATTGTGCTTGGGGCAGGACACCTCGCTAGAAGGGTATATAATCATGTTGATAATTTGCGTATGTATTGCGCATTTCATCCGAAGATCCCAAATGCGCCGATGGGTAGATATGGCCGATAAACCGAGGCGTCAAGAATAAATAACAAGAGTGGCATCCAAGAAAATGGTAACCGCGTCCGGGAGGACAGCCACCGGGGAGATGCAGCAAATGAGATCAGAAATCAACCGGTGGATCATTACCTCGCAGGCTCGTGAGAGAAAGACGTACCTGTCAACACATGCTGTTTATCCGTATTCTTATACAGGGAAATTGAGCTTTCAGGTCCGCACGGCGTACAGCCGTTTCAATACGGCCAAAAAAATATTTTGTACATTTGTTCGTGTTCTCCCTTGTGATGGGACTTTTTAGGATGAACGTTGATATGTATAAGGGGCACGCGATGACCAATAAGGTCTGAATTGGTCTGTTAATAAGGTAGGACACTGATAAGGGTATGACAGGTATGTAAATATGGCTGGGGGAGACCTTCGTATCCAGCAGTGGATCGATCATGGCTGATGAGGATGATGACGATGCATCAGTGAACCTTAAGAACGTCATGTTGAGGGTGCACAGGCTGGTGCATTGTGTGTAACACGGGCTGGTTGGAAAGCAACGCGCTCTCTGGGACTCGACAGCGAGCGCAGTGTTTCAGCCTCGCCTCGTATTCCCACCACCGTTAAATGTTCACCCCACTCTTCACAAACACATAGCACAATTCTTGCGTATATATTTTTTTTCAAATCTATATATATAAAAAAATCTATATATGCATGAACCGTGTCCCGCTGATTGAATGCGCAGGCAGCAGCTTTTGTGCCGGGTGCAGCTGCACATCAGCACCCGCGTTCACCTGAAATGTAACACAGAGATGGTGTTGGAGTGGTTGTTGCTGGGGGTGGTGTGGAATCCTGGCTCACCGTACGACTTGTTTTGGCTCGGAGGGCTTCCGGCCTTCTGCAAGGACAGCCAAGTCAAATTAAACTCAAGTCTCGTCACTCCCCAGACTCCTTACATTTCCCTCGGCCCATCCTCCCTTCTGCCTACCTAACAGGCGCATGCACGTCTGTCTGTCTATCTGCTGCGAGCCACAGCTTAACCCTGTGAACAGGAGACGTAAGGACCTCGCAGTGCCATTTGAAGTGTCTTTAATCAAAAACATTTTTTTTCTTACACGTGCTGCCTCCCCCCTAACACACGGCTAGACTTGACTGGCAGTCTCCCATTCACGGAGACCTATACCATTTATTATTTAAATGGAATGAACTTTAAATTCAACGCACGCAGAGGCCACACACGCACGCACAGACACAGGCACTGTATATAGCACACTTAGACTCTTGTCTACATTGTGTATCCCTATACAGTGGTATTGTATGTACCTCATCCAGCAGTGGAATGGGCAGCTCATGATGATGTATATATACAGTGCTGTAGTCAGCCATCACACACCAAGGGGTGCAGTATTGTCATAATGGTTCGTAGGTGCTTTTAATAAAGACCTCTCTTATTGTTTATTACATACACTAGCTGCATAGGCAGTACATCTTGTGTGGTAAATAGAGTACAGATGTATTTCAATATGGTACTCTATTATTGGGTCTCATTGGTGCACAATGGCACATTCTTACTCCAGAATGGCAAGATGTCTCTACGTGAATGTCAAGTACGGCCAAACAATACCGACGACACGTGGGCTGGGGATATGCATTGGCATAGGCGTGGTAAATTCTTACTACAATAATTACAGGATGCTGGTCATCTCAGATACTGTAATGCAGTACTGTATAGCATTCGTTTTATTTGAAACAGTTCAATCAATGTAATTGTTGCCTGACCGACAACAAAACTAGTGGTCAATCGATTGGCCTCGTCGAGAGCTACTCGGGGCACTAAGTTTCGTAAAAAGTTGAAAGATTACATAAACACGCTAAATTCACTGCCTGGGGGGGTGGCCGGGCTCGCCTAGGCAAAGAAGCTGAGGGTCGACGGCTGACCGGAGGGCGTCGTCGCCGCACGCGACTGCGGCGGACGCCCCCCGGGGCTCGCGTTTGGCCGGTGGGGTGGCGCCCATCGTGTCGATCGCCGCCTGCTGGCGACAACAAGCGGTGTCCTTGCGGGATCACGAGTGGGCGGACTGAAAAATTATAATTGTTGACCTGATTTTTGCGGGACCCCGGGGTCCAGCCAAATGATTCATTTGTGTATCGCCATTTACCCCATTCCCCTGTCAGTAAATAGGGTAATTTATAAGAATTCACTGAAGGAGGTGAGCCATTAATAAGATAATATTCCCTCGTTGTTCGCGAGGGATACGATCCGGAGATGCTTGTGAATATCAAATTTCGCGGAAAATTACCTTAAATTAATACTTAAATAAGCTATTACTATTAAATACATTACAATGATCACAATACAAAAAACTAGAAATTGGTTATGCTAAACATAAAGTAAATACAACATGAATAATAAATATTAAACCATAGTTTACAGTGAGGGAAAAAGTATTTGATCCCCTGCTGATTTTGTATGTTTGCCCACTGACAAAGAAATGATCAGTCTATAATTTTAATGGTAGGTTTATTTGAACAGTGAGAGACAGAATAACAACAACAAAAATCCATAAAAACGCATGTCAAAAATGTTATAAATTGATTTGCATTTTAATGAGGGAAATAAGTATTTGACCCCTCTGCAAAACATGACTTAGTACTTGGTGGCAAAACCCTTGTTGGCAATCACAGAGGTCAGACGTTTCTTGTAGTTGGCCACCAGGTTTGCACACATCTCAGGAGGGATTTTCTCCCACTCCTCTTTGCAGATCTTCTCCAAGTCATTAAGGTTTCGAGGCTGACGTTTGGCAACTCGCACCTTCAGCTCCCAGCACAGATTTTCTATGGGATTAAGGTCTGGAGACTGGCGAGGCCACTCCAGGACCTTAATGTGCTTCTTCTTGAGCCACTCCTTTGTTGCCTTGGCCGTGTGTTTTGGGTCATTATCATGCTGGAATACCCATCCACAACCTATTTTCAATGCCGTGGCTGAGGGAAGGAGGTTATCACCCAAGATTTGACGGTACATGGCCCCGTCCATCGTCCCTTTGATGCGTTGAAGTTGTCCTGTCCCCTTAGCAGAAAAACACCCCCAAAGCATAATGTTTCCACCTCCATGTTTGACGGTGGGGATGGTGTTCTTGGGGTCAAAGGCAGTATTCCTCCTCCTCCAAACACGGCGAGTTGGGTTGATGCCAAAGAGCTCCATTTTGGTCTCATCTGACCACAACACTTTCACCCAGTTGTCCTCTGAATCATTCAGATGTTCATTGGCAAACTTCAGACGGGCATGTATATGTGCTTTCTTGAGCAGGGGGACCTTGTGGGCGCTGCAGGATTTCAGTCCTTCACGGCGTAGTGTGTTATCAATTGTTTTCTTGCTGATGTGGTCCCAGCTGCCTTGAGATCATTGACAAGATCCTATCGTGTAGTTCTGGGCTGATTCCTCACCGTTCTCATGATCATTGCAACTCCACGAGGTGAGATCTTGCATGGAGCCCCAGGCCGAGGGAGATTGACAGTTCTTTTGTGTTTCTTCCATTTGCGAATAATCGCACCAACTGTTGTCACCTTCTCACCAAGCTGCTTGGCAATGGTCTTGTAGCCCATTTCAGCCTTGTGTAGGTCTACAATCTTGTCCCTGACATCATTGGAGAGCTCGTTGGTCTTGGCCATGGAGGAGAGTTTGGAATCTGATTGATTGATTGATTGCTTCTGTGGACAGGTGTCTTTTATATAGGTAACAAGCTGAGATTAGGAGCACTCCCTTTAAGAGAGTGCTCCTAACCTCAGCTCGTTACCTGTATAAAAGACACCTGGGAGCCAGAAATCTTTCTGATTGAGAGGGGGTCAAATACTTATTTCCCTCATTAAAATGCAAATCAATGTATAACATTTTTGACATGCGTTTTTATGGATTTTGTTGTTGTTATTCTCACTGTTCAAATAAGCCTACCATTAAAATTATAGACTGATAATTTCTTTGTCAGTGGGCAAACGTACAAAATCAGCAGGGGATCAAATACTTTTTTCCCTCACTGTATGAATGAATTTACCTTCAGTTCTGATGATGCTGCGCAGTAGAAGGATGCAGTAGCGATGATGCTGACAACTATGATGATGATGGTGACGTTGATGATGATCGTTGTGATGTCGTTACTGCTCCTACATAGACGTAGAATTCCAGATGCAATTCGCAGATAGCCAATATCGCAGATAGCGAGTTCGTGAATAACAAGGCAATACTGAACTAGCAACGTTTTACCCACGCAACACCATGGGAATAGGAGTAGAGTCAATGATCTCATGTATGGGAAAAGGGAAAAAATAAACGTAAAGGAAAGAGAGAGAGTGAAATGGTAAATCATCGGAAAATTATAGGAAGAACCTGATCAAAGGCTCAGGAAAGATGATAGGGAGGAAGAGGCTCCGTGCAGCGCCTGTTTTCACAGGGGGCGGGGAGAGTCGAGGGATTCAGAATGGGGTGGCCACATTGAAGTCGCGTGATTTACGGGTGATTTAGATATTTGCTGTGCTAATAAAAAAAATACGTATCTATAATGCATATTGAAGTGAGCTGTGCATTGAGAGTCATCATGTTTGGTAGACTTGGCAGACCTTCGAATCCGCCAAGTTGGATTTAGTGCAGGTTGGTGGAGGGAACCAGGCTGAACCGGTTCGAATATCATTGCCACTGATGTTAGCCACGGTTAGGAACCGCACACAAGAAGCTACGTTCGTGATACAGTGCGCGGACCACTGCGTCACTATTCCCTCCATGCTTGTAATTGTTTCTCCCAAAATAGGGACGTAATCTATTGCATTGTTGTATTTCACCACTGTGAATATTCATTTAAATGAACTAATTGCAACAATTACTAATTGTGATTAAATCAGGCACACTTTAAATTGATTAGCTAATTGTAGTGTAGTATTGTGCTGTAATGGGCCCCATGCTTTATGCAAATCTTAGACAATTTTAATTCAGGGTTTCATAGAGAAGTGGCAGCTGGTATGTTCTTTGTATAGTATTGATCTGTACTTGATCCCTAAGGCGTGAGGACATTGCATAGTCAATGGCATTTTGAGACGCATGGCTTACTTTGCAAAACAGTTAAAGGAGCTGAAAGTGGCAGGGGTGCTGGCTGCGGGGGAGGATGCTTGAAGATTCACGGATAATCTGACCTTGTGGGTCTTTACTTTACTTAGAATTATCATAAGAAAAGGGTTGCTTGTTCGAAGCACACATAATAGCGCTCAGTGAACCCAATACACTACGGATTTAACGCACTGCATGCAGGTACGTCCAGTCCTCAGCACAGCACTTCACTGTATTACAATTGCACAACTGTCAATTGCCCGACTCAACCGCTTAATTACCACTAGGGGTAGGCCAGCCCACGTGCAATTATTGTCCAAAACTTCTCCGTGGCTCGTTTTGAAATCGATCAAATGTTTTCACGGGCAGTTCACCCTTTGCATATGGAATGCTTACTGGGCACATTCACAGTGGCGGCCTTGTTCCATTTATAAGTTGGTGGGCATTACCCTGCCGTTCATTCATCCACACAAATTTACGCCGCCTAACAATTTTCCGGCTGGGTGCACCATCCCTGGAATAAGTAAATAAATAAATAAGCAAAAGGACAAATCCTGGTGAACAATCACGACTTTCTACTCCATCACAAGAGGGCCTTTTTTATTTGTCCTGCGAATGTGCGTTGCCACACCATATCAAGGGAGAAGGAAGTGAGGGCCCGTCCCGGTGTCGTTTCACTTTGGTTTTGATCTCATAAAGTTGACAGCAGCAGGTGCACTGCTAATTTCTATTGCTAAGTTGATATGTACATAATTATAATGTTTCCCTGAATTGTTATCACTTTAGCCACTTTTAAACGTGTGAAAGTCGTTTGTGTTATGGTTGCCTACACGTAGTGAATTTTACAAGGGTTTACGATGCTATAACAATTTATTGCTAAATAATATAATTGGCTGTGGTTCAAATCGATAAATTCATTATATTTGAAACATTACAGTAGTGTAGTTTTTAGGTTACACTATCGCTTTTTGTAATTTTGGTGACTCCAGGCCACTCTTGCAAATGAGACTGTCTTTGTCTCTTGAGTTCTGACCCGGCTAACAACATAAATTTGAAGTTGAAAACTTGAAACGTTAGCGCCTTAAAAAGCAAGCTGCAGAGCTGACATTAATTATTCTGTTTCATAAAACGTACAGCAATCCACGTGTAATTAGACGCACGTAGCAATATGAATCCACGTTATCGTTCCAGCACTAAGTGTCGCAAGAGTATTCGCAAATGTTTTTGTTTCGCATGCTTTGCTTTTGTAAGGCCAAAAGGAAGTGATCCTGAGAGTGTGTCAGAAAATAATGTCGGCAGTAACAGCTGGTCTCAACATGTGGAGCGACGCCGCCCACTGTGGGACAGAGCGTCCACACTCTGGACTCTGGAGGATGAGAGAGAGAGAGGAGTCAATGCACTGTGGTGCGATGACATCATTGTTATTCATTCTGATTCCGAGAAGGAGATCCTCGTGTGTATCTGCGGTCATGCAGTAAACATCGCATGTCGCCGTGGTGGACACTGGACTTGCCATCCAGAGGTCGCTCGGTTCGATCGCGGTAGTTGAAACATCGGGAACGTTTCTCAAAGCCGTTCCATCTCTGTCCACCCGATAACGGCGCTGTGGGTACACCACAGATCTTAGTTCGGGGGAAGGTTTTGCGTGGAATCATTTCTATGTACAGTATAAATTATTCCAGCCTCTTCAAAATGCAGTCAAATGGTTCGCGTTATCACTTTGTCTTTTGCGTATGTCATTTATCTGGCGTTTTTTTTAAATCTCATTTTAAGCACTGGCTGATCTTGCTTTTACTGGAATTTTCAATACCAAACTGACAACTGTACTAAAGCATTTTGTCTCATCCCATTGTGATGCCATTGCTCGTACCGAGTTGCTTTCATCCCGTGTCAGCTCTGTTGGTTTCGTCATACTAAACTCCCTGAATGTTATGAACTGCTTCTCCTGCTTCAAGTTGTTTTAAAAGCCTCCTCTTTTCATGTCAAAATTATACCCTAGACCCCCAAGCCTTCCTCCCCCAGGATTCCGGTTTCTATATATCACATTTGAAGTCTCACTCCGGCACTTCTCTTTACGTTTGGAGGGGAAATAGGACATTTGTCCAGTGCCCAATACTTATGAAAATAATACATTCCATGTTTACAAGTGGGACTGTTTATGCATGTTATTGTGTTAATATGAAGAATATCTGCATAAAGAGTACTGCACTACCTTCATTAGTTGCTGTTTTATGTCTTAGTTTTAGGCTCCAATTTTTGTCATCTGAGGAGCAGTGGCGCAGTGGTTAGTGTACTGAGCTACGAACCCAGCGACCCGAGTTCGGTTCCCGCTCACGAACAACACCAGTGACGATTATCTGAACCGGTCATGGGTCTCCGCTAGGTCGACTCGGCCTCAAGTTGATACCTGGTGCGATGTGTAAACATCACCACTTGGGAGGGCGTGGTGCTGATCACCCACCCCCTTGTGTGCCGTGCCGGTCTTCATGCTCGCTAATAGCGCTTGAGCCAATAGTCGGTCAAGGGTACACGGGGACCTTCGTCTTGGGGAGGGGGGCAGGGGTGATGTCTTTTCTGCTCTGATGTCCCGGGAGAAAGGAAGCATAAATTCGGTCCTGATGACCATCCTGCCGATCCTTGCGCAGACATCTCTTCTCTCGCTGCTGTCCTAAACGTGTGGAGTTAATGATCTATCTGACAACGGCGTACATTTAACCTTGTTGATTGCCATAGGAATGTTGTTGTTCGTGGAAAGATTTATAATTTACCTTCAGTATGGGTTATGCTCTACTAAAGGATACTGAGTACAGTTCTGTTATTCTACATGGTTAATAACGATCTTTTTATATTGTCGTTTTGTGGCTTGCCTTTTAAAAACTAAATCATTACATTATTACACATGTGCAATATGCCACAGTACTAAGACCTTTGTAGCACATGGGCTAATAAGGTCAAGATACCAATCTTTAATTGAGTTTCGTTGTCATTTTTAATATTAATGAAATCCGGTGTTTATTTATAATGCCAGTATTGCACCATAGTGCAGAACAACGCTGATTTTTTTTCCGATTAAATTTCATTAAGTCTGTAATGTAGTAAAATATCAATCCCTTCGAGTTACAAAAACAGGTATTCGATCCACAGATTCAGATACAAACGTACTGTATTTCGAGTGCCATTGCCACACTCACATCAATTTCAGTGGCACTCTTGGCCAAAACAAACCTCTGCCTCATTGCAAATTCATGACTCAACGCATCACAGGACTGTGTGTACAAACCATTCAAGCAACAGACACGCCCAGAGGATGTGGGAGTCGGTACCATAGAGCCCCATTGATACATGGTACGGGTTTTCATTGCTGTAAACAGAACTACAGTGCTGCAAATGCCATACAGTACCATCATACACAGGTGTGAAATCCTGCTACCGTTTGATCTCCAAGTTTACGTTTGCTAAACATACTGTATGTGCGGGCTTTCCCAGTTGATGTTGGCTCATTTACACGAGCACAGTTTGGCAGACAAACTGGAATAGAGAACCGTAATTACGGTAATTTAGAAGCGTATGTGTGCGGAAGGTTTGCGATGAGAGGTTATGGTCTCATGAATGGAGTTAAACTTCCGCGACAAGAAAACAGGATATCCTTATGGAAGGAAGTTGGGGTTGTTTTGAAAACATGGCACTGTATTATAAGGACATCTATCCATAGTACAGCATATGAACGAACTAACCTTGAACATGATAAGCAAGGCAGAGAAACAGTATTTCAAGATCACGCGTTAATTCTGGAGGGAGCACGTGTAATGCGGGGCAATGTAAAAATAACGTACGGTTCTTTTTTTTTCATTAAGAATTATTAGCCTGCAGATAAAAATTGCCAGTGGGTGCATAGTCATGAGGAATTATATGATCATGTGTTGTGTATAAAATATATAGTTGGCAGTTTTTTTAGAAAAATAAACGGCCTATGTGCTGAATCACTTTTGCCCGCGTTTACCCGTGATGTGCACATGCTATGAAACAGAATATAGCTTTGTGTCTTGCTAGCAAATTTGAACTTTATACTGTACAATAATGCCCATCGAAGTAATCTCACGTGAGAAAAAGCACGCACCATCTGTGATTTTAAATGTGTATAACTTGTATAAAACTGGATGTAGCTATTATCCCGATTGTATGAAATATAATATTATGCAGCACTTTGTCAATGCAAATACTAGATGCAAGTCTTTCCACGTCGGGTCGTTCAAGGGGGTTGTTTTCATCAAACTTCACCATGCTGGTGGAGACGAGTACAAGACTGGTTCAGCTCTCTTGGTCTCTCTGCATCTCCAATAATTGTATCCGTGATTGGGAATCAAACGCAGGTCGTCTGATTCAAAGTGCAACACGCCACTGCTTCACTCCTCCACCCCTGTACACAGCAGTCCAGTAGAACTCCAATATTCCTGGTGGAGGAGAAACCTCCAGCGGACCCGTAATCCGTGACACACTGTGAAAACCCTACAAGAAGGAGAATTGTCAGTGAGTCACGGGTTTTAGGAGGAAATATCCACCTCTCTGATATTTTTTTGCATGCTATAGAAGGAACTCGGCACGTGACTAGTCACTCGAAAATATGTGTAAAAAAAGCGGATTATAAGAGTTTTGTCATGTTTTTCTAAAAACCAAATCGACAAAATCTGCCATATGGGACTTAAGGATATTTTAGCCTTCATATGCAAGTGTAAAAAAATGCAATATTCCCTAACTACTAAAATATCACGTCAGCACGGTATGTGCAACATAAACCCCCCAAAAAGCAAATTAATCCGAATGTATCTTTGCAACTTTATTTGCCTCTTTCCATCTCCGTTTGTCTCATTGGACCTCTGTCTCTGTGTATCTCGGAGACAGAGATACGCGTAGGAAGCGCTTCAAAAAAGAGTCGTCTCTGTATGTCGCGAGGCACCGGCAAAGGGAATGTTTTTTTCTTGTATATCGCAGTGGCTGCTTTTCAACTTGCCAAGCTTACAAAATAAGAGTCAGCGTGGTGGACTCAAAATCCTTGTCGAGAGAAATAAGGTAGACTGCACTTCTGCGGGGAAAACATATGGCCAGTCTGTTACTGTATATGTAGTCAAAGATAGAAAACATGTTTTTTCAGAGTATGCTGAATTTCATTGCTTAACGTTCGTACACCACTACTCGACTGGATGAATATACAGTCATCAAACAAACATTTGACACACTCAACTGGCTTGGTTATGCACAAACCAAGCCCATGGCCAAACAAATTGAAACCCGCCGAGTCTGGAATCAGCAGGAAGGGGTCACAACCTTAGCAAGCAGACACAGGCATCCAGACTCTTTTAAGGAAAAGTGAAGTCACTTCAGTACAGTTCAGTAAATGACATCTGGAGTAGATACAGTTAAATACCACAGTGTGTCTGTAACCAAACACCATACTTTGATGACTTTTTTCCAGACTGATTTAAAAATATTTTACAAACCCATGCCAACATAGTCAGAATTCAAACTGTTGTATGCTATTTGACACTCTTTAAGAACAAATTCTGCGAACTGTTCTCTACATTTCACACTTTTTAAGAACATTCTACAGAATGTATTCCACGATTCTAACAAAGACCGTGTGAGACTGACATAAATAACATGTGACCTAGAGTAGTGTAATTTTACTTTTACGTTCATTGGAGACAACGAAGGAGAGTGCCCAATTTGAACAGGCCACGTTATGGATGTTGACAAATGTGCGTAAGCTATGTTAAATGTTCGCAGGATCTGTTGGGAGAATTGTTGGGAGCAGGAAAATTTACCCTGTCCCTTGAGTGTCAAAATAAATAAGCAGATGTCTCCTTCACATATCCGTCTCTGCATATAAAATAAAAAAAAATGTCTAACACAACCCATCATTGCACGGCCTTCTGGGAGTGCATAACTTCAGCAGCATTGATTTAAGCAAACTCTGGACCAGTTTTGAAGCAGACAGTGTCTCATCAGCAGAGTCATGCTTACTTGAATCAATGCTGGTTAACCGCCGACCTTACCGGCAATGACCCTCTCTCTCCCTTGAGTGAATGCGTGGGTATAGTGTCGGGGTACATAGTTTAATGGATGTCACGCAGTCTTGCTTAGGTACATATGCTGTGTCAGTTGATCTGTTGTACGTGACGTGAACCATCAAAGCTCTAGCGTGGCAAGCTCACAATGCTGAGGCAGCTGCATTGTTCAATACACAGTAAGGGCGGTTGAAATCTTGGGCACATATTTCTCTGTAATCCTCCACTGTCTCTGTAAAATGTAATAAATCAATTGGCAAAACACTTTCAATTTTCCAAATGTGTTTGGTAAGAGTGGGACAATTGGCCTAATATCCTTCACATACTTTCACTTCATGTACATAGAGCAATGCCTCCTACACTGCAGTTGAGTTGTCCAATCACACTTTTACTGTCATTTGTATTGTTTCTCGTTTTTTTGCTTGTCTTTAGACTCTCAGTGGTTTATTTCAAGGGTGTAAGCTACACAGTATGGTGATATTCTGTGACATGCCAAGCATGATGGGAGGACAAAGCTTAAGGTCACATTTGCACCAACCCAGGTCACCCTTGCAAAAGAGCCAATCTTGTTTCATGTGTCTCAATGGGTTTATTTCATCTCCTGATTAAATAAAGGATACATACACACATTTTCCCTGTCTACAAATCGTCCAATTTTGTCTGTTTTATTTCTATTCTCATTTCTTTCCAGCCTGCATGCACCTTTCTCACCGATGAGTTTCTTGTCGTTTGTAGAAAGTGTTAGATTTGGTTCTATGTATAAGGCGTGCAAAGCTAATAACGATATTGCACTGCAGTGGCATGTGACAAGCTGTATTACTCGTGTGAAAGTACAAGCAGTACGTATGTTGTTTCCTTTCACATTATGAAAGTCCTCGACTTTCGAACGACATTCGTTCCTGAGGCCCATTCGTAAGTAGATTTGTTCGTATCTCGGAACTCCATATTTAATTGTACTGTACATACGGTGAGTGTTATAAAATTTGCTATGGTTCAACGACAAAGAGAACCATTATTAAACTCACAAATAAGAAGCAATATTGTACATTTCCATGTGATATTGTAATAAATACTGTATAATAAAATAAAACATGAAGTGATGTAACATGAAAAGAAAAAAAAAGAATCCGTTTTATTTTCAATTACGTTAAGTCCTGATGCGGGCTTGCTTGTCAGAAGGAGCGTGCATCATGCGGGGTGCTTAGACTCAATACATCTCGGGGAGGATCGATCCACTGAACACAATAGTTGCGCTGTTCAGTTCGTAAGTACGACCAAACGCTCACAAGTCAGATGGTTAAAAACAATATCTTATAACGGTTCGTTCGTAAGTGTGGATGTTCATAAGTCGGGTGTTCGTATCTCGGTGACTGTCTGTGCATTAAAATGAAAATAATTCAAAGTTTGACCTTGAAAAAATGGGTATGGATTTTTCACATTCTCTTTTACGTTAATGTGGAAACAGTAATATAAAGAGAGAGAGAGATAGGGTCAGGGCGTTGAACAAGCCTTTGATTAATCAATCATGAAGCTCACAATACATGCATTGTGTAAGATACGATATTTTTAAGTTCATGTACTGGATACCGTATGTATGGATTCACCTAATCCTTACAGCCACTAGAGGCGTTACCTTTCTCTGCAACGTTTAAGATACAATTTAATCAAATTGTAACATTGAATCATAATGCATACCAGCCCTCATACTGTACTGTATCAACATTCATAATTGTAAATTGTGGAACTGCGTTTTATTTGAATCCACGTATGGTAATTAGCAAAGGTGGAGATTTGAAAACAATCTTTTGTTGGGTTTTATAAGTGAATGTTATTTTGGTTATACCTTCCTTTAGATATATTAGGAATAAGTTTCGTTTTGTGTATGTTTATATTAATGTTACGGTGTGGCTGGTTTAAGCTGAATTATTGCCAGGAGCCAGTGCTCTTGGCTGGGAGGCTAACACCAGGACAACCCACGAGACACGGCGTACGAGGGAGCCCAAACGAGCCACCCGCACACACACTTTCATTCAGCCCTGCATTGAAAAAAGAAAACCGTTGGAAATCGCTTTAATAGATCCCTATCGGAACTTTTGGCCAGTGACTCATTTCGTGGGCCTCCACAAGAGTTTCTGCTGGTGAGATCATGTGGCAAGATGTCTCTCTGGCATCGCTAGCAGCCAAACTCTGGGCTCTGTCTTTGGTAAGTGACACCAAGTTCTGGTACTCTTCAGCTGTACAAGGAACCGGTTTTACGGGAACTGGCAAGGCGGGCCGTACCCTCTCTGTATATTTCCTCTGTAAATATAAATAAATCATACATTTTTAGGGTCTGAAGAAGGGGCGGTGGGGTTGGCGACCTTTCGCCACCCCCATCGCCCCTGGTGGATCCAACACTGGTGAAATCTGAACCTATCCAACCCACACTGACCAGCATGGTGAAGTATGGTCAAACTCCATGAAGGAAAAGTGAGGAAGGCTTCATTCAGCAGTGAATACATGATTATTGTGCGACAATTCCCAGTGTTATTATATATACGAATAATACATTATTCATGGCACGATCTACGATTCCAATGTTCCTGTAATTTGTTTTGTCATGTTTAAACTGTTTGTACCTTATTTCTAGTGATGCTTGTATACATTTTTTACATTCAAAACACTGCCTTGTCATGCATCACACAGATATCAGGTGTCTGTTTATAACACAATCTGTTATCTGTACCAAAATAATATTTACCCCTTATCTTATTATCAAAAGGGATGCTGTAAATCAAAGGGCTATGATTTTCTTTGAAAATAATGAACTCAACGATAAAGTTAAGGTGCTGCTGGGACACATCTCACTGTGGGGTGGTGAGTGGATTCAATTATCGGATGCGTGAAAGACAGAGGTAGCGAATTGCCAGAGTTGAGAGTGAGTTGCATCATGTGGCGTGGTGTTTACAAATATGCTGTTATCATAGCTGCTGACAGAGCTGTTTGACCAACTGCAGCCGGTGCCGCGGTGGCGAGATGTTAACTACCTCACCTGGTATCCAGGAGGTCGTGTGTTCGTTTCCAATCCCGAACCTGACGCCTGTATATTTAGAGTGTGCATGTTCTCCCCCGTGGTTGCATAGATTTTACTCCGTGCCCTCCGGTTTTTCCCTCCACATTTAGACACATGCGTTTTAGAGCGTTTGGCTGGCTTTACATTTCCACATGACGAGCCACTTCTTTGAGCTATCATTGGTGGCCAGGTCGCTTCTGAAATAAGAGCTCTGTATCTCAGTGGGCCTTAGCTGGTAAAATACAAAAATAGTTTACTTTTAATATACACGTGCTGATTTTTTTGCCTTGGCGGAGCACTTGGAGCCAGCGGTCCCCAAGTTGTGTTCTGCGGACCCCTGGTGGTTCGCGAGGCAACTACAGAGGTGGTCCGCGGAAAAGAAACGAAAAACATCATCCTCAATCAAGCGAATGTACAATTTCAAACAGCTGGTAAGCGTGCGGTGGTCCGCAAAAAATTTTTAAGGTTGAAAAGGGGATCGACACACTCGAAAATGTTTGAAACCGCTGCGCGAGAAGAATTAACGTACTGGACAGGCTAACCCAGTGGTTCTTAATCCTTTTTTTTTGGCGACTCTACCCCCTTGTTGAATTTTGTTTCAAGCGATTACTCCATTGTCTGGCCCAACATGGTTCTGAGAAAAAAAATGTATGAATAATGAACATCAATATTTTATACTCTTTGGTTCTTTCGGTAAAGTCACGTAGGTATAACATAAAATAAATCGCGACGTTTCGGGCGCAACACAAGCGTCCGTCATCAGGTGGGAAAGCATGGTCTGCTGCTGACGCAGACTGTTATTGAGGCAGACTGTCCATTTCGTCAGGTGCCCTACACTACTAGTTAACAAGCGAATATAACAATTCAATGGGTGCTCTGCATTCACGGCGTAATTTGTTCGCACTCGCTGGTTACTCTTGGAAACCCACTTTGCTTACGATCAACGAGTTTAGAAATGCCTTTTATATCGATCAAGGTTACCATACGTATTTAAATGTCATCGTAGTTATTTTACATTGGCAGATTCATAAGTTATTATTCACCAATGACTCTCACGTATGAAATAATTTCACGCATTTATAACTCACCTCACCTTACCCCCCCCCCCGGTTGAGAGCCAGTGGAATAATCCTGCACACCCAATAGAGCATCAGTAGCACAGGACAAGAGCGACGAATCTGCCTTTGTGTCACTTCATCTTACGTTACCCGCGTGGTGGACTGGCGAATGTTACCTGTGGCTATAAGTTCAGACGTGCACACACGCGTACGTGTTATATCCACTGCCGGGTGAAGAGCTCCGTGTGATTCGTAGGGCTTATTTGACCTTTGTTAGGTCAGTACATCTGGAACAGTCAGCGCAGGTTGGCGAAGGCGGAGACCATAGATGTGTGGGGACATATAAGTACGATACAACAATGCACTGTATTTGGCTGCAATGCCCTCTGTCGCTCACCGCTTAGCGCCAGCTGTGCGTGATGGTTTGCTCATCCTGGGAAAGAGCTCATCAGAGTTCCATCCCAGGTACCATCAAGGCTCAAAACAGTGCATAAGCACAACTTTTAAAAGAGCAGTATCCAAATCCATTGTGAAGCTAACACGGCCACGACAAAACGATGTTGCTGCCCATGCCACCGAGTGACGTTTAGAATGACTGCCGCTGCTGGGTGGAAGTGTCTGCTGGCAATTGGAGCGATATTCTCCTTTGTCGTGTGCCTTCCCACCTGACTGATCACACTTTACTCGTCTTGAATGTTGGCTTTTCAATTGAATCATTTTTGTTTGAATATGTAACTTTGATTAGAAGACTTCTCGCTAATAGGATAACAGTGTATCTACAGAACATCCTTGACATATTTTTGCAAGTGCGTGCTGTAAATGTATTCATGACGCAGATGACCACAGCTTGGAGAGAAATTCATCCAGCAATAGATTGGTAATGCTAGATTTGAAGCTTTCGTGACTGCAAGGATTCATACTCTTTGGTTTTTTTCGGTAAAGTCACGTAGGTAAAATAAAAGAAAAGAAAACGACTTAATTAATTTTCTTGGTTCTTTCGGTAAAGTCACGTAGAATGGAAATAAAATATGATAAAATAAAATTCTCACGACGTTTCGGCCACAACACAAGTAGCCTTCTTCAGGTGAAGAAACAGGACTGTCCAGAAGACAGCGCTTGAGTGAACACTGCCAAGCATGGACCGCGTCTTTTAAGCTGTGTGGGCGGAATTGACATATGAATTAGCATGTTACCCAGCCCCACCGAAACGTCGTACGAAATTTAATTTAATGTTTTATTTTTATTATTTTATTTCCATTCTACGTGACTTTGCCGAAAGAACCAAGAAGATGAAACCCTGCAGTCACGAAAACTTTAAATCGAAAACTAAATTAAATTACGACGTTTCGGAGGCAACACAAGCTTCCGTCTTCAGGTGGAATAGTCACAGCAGAATATCTGTGACACAGATATATCTGTGACACAGATATTCTTTTATTTTATTTTACCTACGTGACTTTACCGAAAAAAACAAGATATAGATTGATAATGGATTATGATTAGGATGAATAAATTAAGATTTAAACCAAGCTATGTGGGATGCATTACATCTAATCCCAGTTCAATGAACACTTGAAAATATGAGCAAACTATAAAACAATGCTTAAATCACCATCAAAATGGTAAGTTATACTATTTACATGACATTATTATTAAATTAATTATCCGAGTTATTTATCTGACTTAGTGACTAATTAACAACATCAAACGATTGGCTAATTAATGTTTTTTCAGTGATATGGTAAAATATTTTAATCCAGCACATTCGTCAAAAACACACGGATCTTCTTCACAACGGGGTGTTGTTGAGTAAAGGGCCGTTACTCAAAATGCCTTAGGGCGATGCAGTTGAATAATTTATCGAGTTTTTGGTTTTCAATGCTTGTGCATCACGACCATCACAGTATTACATTTTTTGTGGTAACATTTTTTATTTGTACAAAGTACTTGCTCTCATCAATCAAATAATGAACATCGGGTTGATGTTTCATGTTTTCCTGTGGAATATTTATTTTTCTTCGTGAGTGTTAACCTTTGTATTCACCATCTTTTAACACATATGTCGGTGCACAATTCAAACCCCAGTGAAGCATTCAAATTGTAAGGAGAAAAAAACCCATTTTGTGAAATAGCTGGAAGCAGGTAAACCGAGAGGAAACAGAAAGAATGAGAGACGGCAGGGTGACGCAACAATGTGCCATTGTGCTTATTTTAGAAGATTAGCTTGTGAAATCGAATCTAATATTTGTGGTTGGAACAACGGCAACATGAAGTTGTCCATCCTGTTAATAACGTTTCAACAAAGCCTCCCTTGCCCCCTAGCGGGACGTCAATGACATTCACGATTGTGACCATGCTCAAGTGTAGTTATGAGTACTGTATTGTCTTCCAATACAGGTCTGTCTGTACTGCACTGACACTGGCCATATTTAATACACACACATAAGGGTTGCCGCGATGTAGTTATCACGATATATCAGATTTTACAATGACGATTATTGCGATATCCGTTTCCCGTAATTTTGCAATTTTAATTCACAATTTGTATGGTATTGTTTTGTGCTTTGCTGTACTTCTGTTACAAATAAAGAGCACATGACAATTGTGCAGTTACACTCAGCATAAGCCTACTATACTTATAACGCACATGCTGTCCGTTATACACACATTCATGCAATAATTACACCAATTATGAAAATGATGATTACATATAATAGCCATTACTAAGGCAACCGGTTAATTTGAGTGGTAACAGGTGTATGGTTAATGTGGATGTGAATTAAAGCCGTTGAAAATGCACCACGGGGAGTAGTGGCACAGCGGTTAGCGTTAATGAATCCGAGTTCGATTCCATGTCAGAACCAATACCAGTGGCGTGTGATATCCGAAATGTTTGCTGGGCTTCCTCTTCACCCATTTGCACTGGCCAGCATGAAGAAGTATGGTCACACAATCTCCACGACCGACATCACGAGGAGACCTTTATCCAGCAGTGGATTAACAAAAAGAACTGTACATAAGCCGTTGCCCTACTCCCAGTTCTGTTGGGAGTATGAAAAGTGGTCTGTACCCGCGTCATAGTTCCACAGATTTCCTACACAAGCCCGAATCTAACTATGTTGGTACTTGGGATTTCTATGCATAACTCATTCTACTCTGTGCGTTTCTCCTGCCCACTTAATTTTCCAGAGACTGTGCTTGTACAGGGTCATGCAGAGGTTGCATTGTGGGTACATGTACGTGCGTCTCGAAGCAAGGAGCCGTCAAGGCTGCAGATCCTTTCGCATGGAGGCACAACGGCAGGTGTCTGCTCGAACAGTTCAGCTTTAAAACCGCGACCTGAGACGCCATCACAGAATCAGTAGACGACATTTCACCAAATTGGATTGCAATGGGAATAAGGATATAACATCCACATTAATGGCATGTGATGTGCATATGAAGGCTTCCCTAAGCTGTCGCTGCCTCTAGTGGGTCAACAATCCGTCCAGCATGTGCAAGCTCGCCTATTTCATCTCCACGTCTGCAATAGATGTCTTCTCGGACGTGTTATCTCCTTTGGCTGACCCTCCGTCATTAATCTTGACCATCGACTACCATCCGTCCGTATAGCAGTACATTATATTTTCCTTGCGTGTGGCGATATGTTCAGGAGCTACATACCAATATCGAGGTCTTTCTAGCCACAAGAGTGTGTGGTTTTGCGATTGCCCCTTCATTGAAGGAGCTACAATGGTTTACTATATGGTGCGTAGTTTGGGTTGCATGGCCACAGTAACATTGGGGCTCGTCTTTAATTTTCCATTTACGACGGAGATGTGCTCAACCACCTGTTGATGTTCTGATGCGGTCGAATGTTACTCCAGTGTCTTCGAGGAGGGATGTCAAAGCCAGGGGGTGCGATATTTGGGTCTCGAATAAGTTGTTTAATTTGGATGTCCGCATTGTTGCATTCTGTTCGTCAGCGTTCTTCCAGATCTGGGTGAGATTCTAGGATGGTGACAGGACGAACCCGTGAAGGCGATCGACAGGGACGTTGCCGGGGTGATTGACCTCTGCAATACCAAATCTTGTCCACCTGGCGACGCACGACTCATTGCGCTCGTCACCGTCATTCTCTCACAGCCACACCCCTCGAATCTTACCCCCATCCTTTCCTCCATCGGCTCAGCCACTTCCACCCATGGACAGGCGCCATCTGAATCAGAATTTTGACTCTTTTCATTTATTTATCCTGGAGCAATCGAATGAACAAAAAGAGCATTTTTTCCACATATATCCAGTACCGGCGTTTCAGAAAGTAACAACAACAAACAATACAAAAACCGATAGTCATTGATATTCTTAGACCAGGTCGATTTATAGCCTGATCCATAATGCTCTCTGCCAACTGGATGAGTTTTTAAACGTAATTGTTATACCTGTTTACCTAGGAAAACCTAACTGGTTCTCAAAACTCTTTTTCAGGACGATCATGCTAAATTTTCGGATAATGTTGCTCTGTATAATCCCAATGAGTAATTTACAGGTAATTTTTCAGCATTGGAATGTTTGGCCAATGGCAATTACATTGTATCTTTTTTTTTAGCTATGGGAGGAAATCGGGGCACCTCGAAGACACCCATGCAGAACTTGGGGGAGAACATACAAACTCCACACAGCACAGTGCCTGAGTCGGGAATCGAACCCATATCCTTGTTTGCAATTGTGCGGCGCTTCAAGACGTATTTTTTGGTGGGGACGTGTACATTTCAACTCGTATGTTTAGGTGAAAAAGCTCAATATAGGTTAGTGTTTTATGCTATTGCTTGTATGTGCAGGCGAGCACGCACACTCTTATCAAGTCAAATGCCACGTGTCGTCTTATTCCTCATTTGGCATCACAAGGTGCAGCTGCATCCCCGAGGCACCTCCCGGGTGTGGCTCGCTTCAAGCGGCACCCTCACGAGGACCTGACCAGGAACTTCGGTTACAGTTAATACGAATAATAATGGTTCAGAGTGATTAATTTCTGACATTTGGTATTCGCGCCAATATTATAGCAGAAGGCTACCACGAAGGCGCCATGTTTCACAGAAACAGCTTGCAGTAGTTTCACAGTAGGAGGCGATGTTACGATGCATAATCCCCATTGAATAATTTGGTGATATTTTTGTTTGAATTTTGAAATGACGGCAGCACACAATGCCCTACTCTTATCCAATGACGTCAGGGGATCGTTAATGTATGTGTGTATGTTGAACTTCTTTCGTGCCGTACGTAGCCAACCGTCCTAATCGGAGGTGCTAGCGAACGGACAACAAACTAAACACAAAAAGTCCACTGTGAAGCAGCCAACGCGTATTTAACGCTTAATCTACCTGCAGTATTTACCAGTGGGACCTGCTGGACTCAAACCTCGAACCTCTGCAACAAATCAGTAAACGCATTGACGCTCGGCCATCTCACCGTCCCTTCGTCTTTGCCTCCTCACCCTCCCCCATCACTCATGCCCCCTGCCTCGATAGTCCTCCCCGACCTCCACGCGTCCGATGATCACGTGTTTGTTTAACTTTGTATTTACCTGTAATAGGAGTTCCCTGTTCATCTCCACCTGTGGAGCGCTTGGTGTGCTGCACACTGCTGTGTACATTGCACCTCAATATTTCCTCGCACATGTTTGGAAATACATTTTGAACATTGGCATTTAAAAGTATTATGTATGCAATGCGTTGCAAATGAATGATTACATCATAAAACGTGTGTAATTATATTTTTTTTAAAATGCTATGAAGAAGGGCCATTGTCAAAAAGGTCTACTCTGATGTATGTATTTTTTTTGTTTTAAGGCCAGTGTTATTGACAAATTATTTGAGTTAATTACTTCTCCAAACGAATGTGTTTGGTCCACTAATATGGAAATGAACCATCACCACAAACACAACATTTTTTAAAAAAAGCGTCTCCCTGCCCAAACCAAAGTGTCCCCCTGCCTATTCGACCAGAGTGGGCATTCCAATGGTATCCATTTCACAATTCTATAACAGGGTTAAGCACATACACCCATGGATTAACTTTCGCCGTGCCGTCCTGTCTGGAAGAGAGTTCCACAACATATTACCCGCAACCTCCTTCTGCACCTCCGATTATGACGGTTGGCTACATACGGTGCGAAAAAAGTTCAACATACATACACACATACGCATGCACCGCCCACCGCGCCTTCCCCACCCACTGTGTCGCGTCCGGTGGGTTGTGTGGGTCGACGGGCTCCGGAAATTGTTCCATGAGAAAGTAAGCTCTGACTGAAAATTCATAGGGCATTATGGCATTTAAAAAAATATACTTTTCTTAGTGTTTTAACAACAAAGCTCAGAAAAAGCTAACGTCGCTTAAAATGAAAGCGCTGCTGCTGCCGCGGTGCCCCTTGCAACTGACGGCAGAAAGTTGCGACCGGCGCGCACAAAGCTGCGACCACCTCACGATGTCACCGCGAGCGACTTGAGAATCACAATCTGTGTGTATACTGGAGGAATCCGATGATCTATAAAGCTCTATTTTTTAAACAGATGTCCAGTAGGGGCGGGTCAGAACGTTACAACAACAAACAAAACTAAAACACGACAGGAGTGCAAAGTTTAGGAAAGGTCCAGAATCGAGTTTTTTTGGGGGGTTAGATTATGGATAATATTGGTCGTGAAAACCCACGTGTTAATCTATAGGAAAGGTACAATATCACTATTTCTACAAAAAAAATAACAGGTCCCTGCAGGGTGGGCTGGTAGGAACATTGGAAATTTGCGCAATTTTATGACATTGTTACTTCCAAATGTTGGGTGCAATAAGACATCAAGTCTCTGTGCTGTCTATTGCTGATACACCCAACAGCACGAGATTTCACTTCGTTAAAGTATTGAAAGGGGACGGACGGACGGACACATTAATCTATTGCAGGCTGGTACACTCAGTTTACAACTTCGTTCCTACCAGTATAACTTTATGAGTATCTTACCAGGTAAAGCCCACCGAGCGCATTAGCTCATTTTCTTAAAGCGACTTGGCCACAAATGATAGCTCTACAAAGTGGCTTGTCACGTAGAAATCTATCACAGCAAAACCATCTGAATGCATGTTTCTTGATGGCAATAGCGTCGTCGCATTCTTCTCCCCTGCAATGCGTAGAAATAATCGCGCTGCAAACCGCGCAACCTTTTTGCAAGGTGTTATGGCTTCGTGACTCGGTTCTATTCGGGAACTAAATGCCAATGTCGAGGTCTTGTTCGTGCTGCGATGGGTTTTCCACTGCCTCGTGCCCACCCACGTGTTTTGAGATGCGCACAGCAACTCGCACCGCCTCCTCCAGGTGGTCTTTTGTCGCGCCCTGCTCAAGTCGCTGCTTGCGTTTTTAGAATTTCGCCAAGCGTCGCTATTTTCCTCGTACGCACGAGATTCTTTATACAGTACAGTAAGGGGAAACTGGAAAATGCCATGTACGTGCGTATAGACTTTGGTTAAAAATGCAACTTACAAAAGTAAAAATAGACGTGTGAGATGCTCAAAACGAAAATGGATTCGTAACACCGAGACGCAAATTACATGCAGATACGTGGTGCAAAACATTTACAATTAAAACTCTCCGGTGTGCGACTGTGGTCACCCAGAACAGAAGGTTGCACGTGCGATTGTCAACGGAGACGTCAGGGGTGATGGCTGGGTCTGTGCGGTGAGCCCGCCTGTTTGATCGCTCTGGATGACTATATATGTATGTTGGACTTCTTTCGCACCGCACCTAGCCAACCGTGCTAATCGGAAGTGCAGAGGAAGGACAACAAACTAAACACAAAAAGCAGTGTTAAAGATGTGAGTTTTCAATCTCTATTCCAAAGTGCCATAGCTCCAGTGGCTTCCTAATATCGGAAGGAAGAGTGTTCCAGACGGCCGCAGAAGCGTATTCGAAAGAGCGCGATGCGGTGGCCGTCTTTGTTCGATGGCTGGTCGCATAATCATGGTTACGTTTCTGAGCGCAATTGCCACATTTTAAGCCTTGGCATTGCATCCTCTGGATGCGACTCCTGCACTGTGATGGGCCTTTTTGCAGCAAAGCAAGTGAGTCTTCGAGACTGAAGTCGTATGCAACAGCATATCCAGATTATGCACATTGCACAAAATGTGACGGGGAAACATCAGACATGGAAACACGTTCGTCATCTGCATGGAAAGTATATTTAGAAGGGCGCATTGCAAAAGTTGTAAACCTGTTGCTTGAACGAAACTAAACATTCCCTGAGCGTTGTTACCAAACTTATACCATGGTGATTCCCAGTCCGTGACAGTCAGGATAGATTCGCCATGCCTCTTGGCCACAAGATATGCTCACCACCACCACATGCTGATTAGTCTTTTAGCCTCGATGACTCATGGAGGAAATAGAGGGTGCAGCAAAATGAAATGGTGTGGGTGCAGCAGGCACGAGGTAGACTGCAGAAAAACGTTAGGGTGATTGATGGAGTACATCAGGGACCATCATCATGAGCTGCCATTGCCAATTCACTGCTGGATGAAGGCCTCCCCGAGCTGCCACCATCTCTCAGTCCTGCGATATAATAATCCACCGAGCACCTGCAGAACGAGATGATTTAATGGCTCCGTCTCCTGTGCGTATAAGCGTCTCGGACGCGTCCCATCCCTTGGCTGATTTTTCCTTCATTATTCTTGACCATCGGCCATCATCGCTTGTACCAGCGTGCTCTACCCAAACCCACATTTTTTTGCACATTTTTTTTTATCATGCCAATAACCTACATATGTATGTTCTTTTAATCCATGTGTTTCTCTTTCTATCTCTCAGTATGATTCCAAACATGTATCTCTCCATGCTTCTTTCGACACTAATCGAGTTCTATATTGTCGTGTTAACGACCGTGGTTGTTTCTGAACCACGTGTCATAGCAGGTAGTACACACTGATTTAATAATAATGTTCTACTTTAAGCATGTTACTATACAGTAATATATTTTAATATCACAATCAGCTTTCAAAAATCACTCAAAGCCCCTCTTGTCCACCCCTTTATTTGATCTTTTTCATTCCGGTGCGACGTAAATAGCTGTCCGAGGTACAGAATACTCTGCTGCACCCATCTCAGGCCTATCTAAGACCTTGTTTCAGTAGCTTTCTTTCTCTCACCTGAAGACGGTCGCTTGTGTTGCGATCGAAACGTCGTGATTTATTAATTTTCTATCTACGTGACTTTACCGAAATAACAAGAGTATGGATTCCTGCAGTCACGAAAGCTTCAAATCAAGATTGAACCGCCTCTACGGAGAGGGTTTTCACACAACTGTTAGATCTTTTAACGGACTGCGAGACAAGAAGGCTCACTTGATCGAGTCTCTCACCTTTCTGAAGAGATCCCGCGACACTAAGGTAATACCGATCGCCTTTACACTCACATCTGCTGCTGTCACTTCTCCTAATGCTAAACGGATCATGTTCAGGGCTAGCCTAGCCCTAATCTCAGATAGAATAAGACTGCTCGATTTGAACTTGATCATTTAGACAAGACTCTCTTACAATCTCACTTAGCATTGACAGAAAAAATGTCCACATCTGATTGGGACCATGTAGATAACATTATAGTTTCTTCTGCGGCTTCAGTGTCAGCCAAATGTAAAGTTAACCTGATTGCTAAATTCAACTTCCCGTCTAAGAAGAAGCCAGATCCACATATTAAAAAGTTAGATGTTAACAAGATTGTTATCAATCAGAGTAACAGCCAAATTTCTGACAGCCTAAAATCGGTATTAGCTAAAGGGTTGAATTTCGCAGTCACCCCTAATCACACCCCAGTGGATGATATCATTGCCCAGGTCGATGTAGACCTCAAAGGGTTAGGATACATCCCGGCAGACGCAGCAAGATCTGAAATCGCTGCTATCCTCAAAAACTCTAAGAAACCCGTTAGCAACACCAGCAAGGGCGAGCGTTTTTAACGCGCTCAATTAAAAAAGAGAGATGATATTGTCATCCTCTCAGCCGACAAGGGCAATGCCACTGTCAGCATGGATAAAACCACATACAACAAAATTCAGGACCTTCTTATTCCAAAATCAATAGAGATCCTACCAACCGCTTGGTTACGAAAACCAACAATGTCATCACGAACTCGGCTTCTCTAATCGAACCAACCAAGCTGCTCTCTCTAAAACCTTCTGCTGCTAGACCACTCAGATTTGATGGCCTTCCAAAAATCCACAAAGAAGGTACACCGCTCCATTCCATCATCTCCACCATTAACTCAGCCACCTACAAACTGGCACGATTTCTGTCTGAGACCCTGCTTCCATTCACTGGCAAGACCACCTCAGCTGTACTCAGCTGTACTTAACTCTCTAATCAAACACATCTCACTGTCTCCAGATGATTTGCTTGTCAGTTTCGATGTAGTCTCTCTGTTCACCAAGGTACCTGTGCCTGACACCATTGCAATCATTGAAGCCTTGGCCTAACAGGGATTTAATTCTGATGTGCCAACGTTGGTGAGGCACTGCCTTACCAATACTTACTTCACCTGGAATGGTACAGTCTACAAACAAGAGGAGGGTACCCCAATGGGTTCCCCCTTATCGCTAGTGGTAGCGAATATTTTCATGAAGAAATTTGAGACAGATGCCATCCAGACATCCACCCTCCGTTCTTCCTTGTGGAAGAGATACGTAGATGACACGTTCGTCATTTGGCCACATAGCCAGCCAGCACTAAACCAATTCTTCAACCACATAAATTTCATACACCCAGCCATAAAATTCACTATGGAAGTGTAAAAGGATAATAAATTGCCATTCATGGATGTTTTGATCGAGAAGAGACCTGATGGCTCGTTGGGACATTCTGTCTACAGGAAAGCCACCCACACGGATGCCTATCTAAAGCCTGACTCTCACCACCATCCAGCCCAGAAAAATTCCCTCATCAAAACACTACACCATAGGGCCCATTGCATCTCCGACCAGCACCACCTAGCCAGTGAGCTGGAGCACATACACCAAGCCCTCAGGATGAATGGATGTTTTGACCATACAATTCGCAAAGCTGTCCACTACCAGTGGACGTTATAATGACCATGCTCTCAGCAAATATCAGATGGTCAGTCAATATTGTGTCCAATCTAATTTTCACAAAATATCTTCTAATGTCCGTGTGAATAACTTTGACTCCCCTTTTAACATGAGATTTGTTGGTTACTTCTTTATGTTATATCATTGTGGCTTTTTTGTTTTTGTAAACGGATTTTATTGCTTTGAAATATGTTTTATTTTGGCATTGGTTTTCAAGAGTTTTGATAACTGCATACATTTTTACTGAGTCAAATGCTTTTTCATAGTTCCCATAGGCCAGCACATTGGTACTTAATTATTAGGTAGCAGTGTTGATGTTGACCAGGTGCAGTGCAGATTAGACTGAGTTTATCAGGGATTAGACTGTGTGTGCAGCAGGGATAAGACTGGAGTGCAGCAGGGATAAGACTAGGGGTGCAGGAAGGATTCGACTGGGTGTGTAGTGAAGATTAGAATGTGTGTTGCAGCAGGAATTAGACTGTGGGTGCAGCAGAGATACGACTGGGTGTGGAGTAGGGATTCGACTGGGCGTGCAACAGGGTTTAAACTGTGAAGAAGGTATTTGCCTGTGAGTGCAGCAGTGATTATACTGCGTGAAGCAAGGATCTGTCTGTGCGTGGAGCAGGGATTCGACTGTGTGTGCAGTGGATATGAGACCGGGTGTGAACAGGGTTTTAACTGTGAAGCAGCGCTTCGACCGTGCGTGTGTAGCAGGGATTAGACTGTGCGTGCAGCAGGGATTCAATGGTGAAGCAGGGATTAGACTGCGGATACAGCAGGGATTTGACTGCGGTTGCAGCAACTATGAGGCAAGTCATGTTCCGCACTCTCTGCGTGCGCTACGTGGATGAGCGAGAGCTGGTGCTGCAGGGGACGCGAGAGCAGGGAATGGAGGGAGGGAGCTGGGCCCTGCAGGAGCAGCAGTGGCCACGACGTGCGGAGGCTGGCAGTGTCGCGATAAGGCAGTGGGCAGCACTTCCTGTTGTTGGAGGCACGATCTGGAAAAAAGATATAATCTCGCGTTTATGACCGTATATATGCACGCCTAAATGCGACATGATTCTGGCATCTCTGTTTTATAATTTCATTTCCTAAAACATGTATGTTGAACTTATTTCGCACCATACGTAGCCAACCGTGCTAACCAGAGTTGCGAAACATCGCTAATTCGTACATAGTTGGGGTTTAACAATGCTTAATTTAAAACAATGTCAAATGTCTCATTTCTTAAACTCGAAATATATGTATTCAATGCCACGTTGAATATTCATATATGGCTTCATGTGTACCCTTTGGCCACTATAGGCTGCTACATTCACCGCATTTGCTTGAAAAACATTAGTTGTCAATCAATTCGTGAATGAATTGCAAGTGGATGGAATTGCGAGGGGGTACATCGTGGTGGCACCCCGTAAAGACAGTATTGCATATACCTCGAGTACAGTGTCATCGCACACGGTCTCAAAAATTAGGATTTCATAGCGAGTACAGACATGCCAATCAAGGACCTCCCCATACCATGCGGGTCGTGGGGGTGGTTATTTTACCATACTTCACCACGCTGGTCACTTCTAGTTGGTGAAGGCGGGGAGCATTAGCTGTAGGAGCACACCATAGATCCACAGCCTATAACACCTGTTGTGCCATGGTAGTCTCCCTATCCAAGCACTATCTTGCAGACTGGCAATAAGTAATGCACTCCGGGTCATTTGTTCACGGGCTCACAGTGTCAGACTCAAGCGACGACCTCATCGCAGCCAAGGCAATGCGGGCCGATTGTTGCTGCAGGTCAATCAAGGTGCCTCGTTGAGTCCAGAGAGAGAAACCCATCCCCAGGTGTGCTCTCCCCTCACCCAATCCGTACACAATTCACACAAACACAAGGACGCATTTCTGTGCTGACAATATAGTACCAATTTGAACACTGGTCGAGACAATTTTGTACGCTGTGTTTCCCCGAATAAATAAAACCAACCCATCACGATAGTGGCAAACACGTGCCGTGACAGCCGGGCCTTTTGCCCCATCCCCCCCCACACCGAGTGAGCCGCACGAGGAAATGGACCGGGCATACATCGGTCGGGGCCCGGAGGCGCCACGTCGATTCCCGTAAAGCGACGCCGAGCAGATGCCTACAAAAACCCAGGTCCTGTGGCGATCGCCGTGGTCACAGCTGCGGTGGGCTGTGAGGTCATGTCAAGAGGAGATTAGCCCATTTTCCAACCGCATCAACCGCCCTGCACGTAGCCTCCACTGCACCCCCCCCCCTACACTGCTGCCCCCCACTTCTCCCCAGCCTACGCTTGCGCCCATGAGCGGTCACACCACCCAATCGTAGAGGTCGATACGATCAAGCGACAGGCACCCAAGAGGAGAGGCAATGGTGATTTTGGGTAACTCTGGGAAACGATTCTGCTTTACGTCAACTGCAATGCACACACGCCAGGCGATTGACGTGCGCTCATCATCGTCACCACCATCATCCGATAGCGACAATTAAAGACAACAAGTCCCCCTGGCATTTCCCATCGCTGCATGGACGTGCATGCTAACACAGCGATAAGCGGGGGGTTAATTGTTTACTTTCAAATGTGCCCTCACGGGGAGACGAGGGGCTGACTCCTATGGCAAAACGCCACTCTCTTTGTGCGGGCTGCAATAGCCAGGAGGGCAGCTGCTCTTCAGCTCATTCAACGCCCGGTGCTCGTCCTCCCGTACGCGTACAACGCACATGTACATCCTTGGCAGCCTTCCAAGGGCTACATTTTAACCTAAAAACCCCGAATCTTGACCCCAACAGGAACATGACTTCTGCCGAGGTGCGTGCCTGGGTCGTTGCAGCAGAAAGTCGTGAGTCCGTCGTCCGTCGCCTAGAATTCCAGTCGCTTTGCCCAAGGTCCTCCAAAACGCTCAGCTCAGCCCTGAAGCAATGGGACGTCCAGAAATCTCAAGGAGCATAAACCATCGCGCAAACTCCGGTCATCCTCGCAGCGCCGGCTTTTGGCTGGCCATCGAACAGAGACGGCCACTGCAATTGCGCGCTTTCAGATGCGCTTCTGTGGCCGTCTGGAACGTTCTTCCTTCCGATATTAGGAAGCAAATGCGAGCTTTGCACTTTTAAATCGAGATTGAAAACTCATTCGTTTAGAACTGCTTTTTGTGTTTCATGTGTTGTCCTTCCACCGCACCTCCTATTAGCACGTTTGGCTAAGTACGGTGCGAAAGAAGTTCAACATACATCACTGCACGTATACGGTGGTGACCGCGTTACGTTAGCACTGATCAATCAATATAAATCGTTAGATACTGTGGGTCCAAATAAAATACATACACTAACTTTACAGGCAGTTGAGAGGTAAAAGTAACAACACTGCGGTGCAGAAACTGACATGGGAGGGCGATAATATCGTGAAGTACACTACTTGGTGGACAGTTCAGGAAGAGGAGAACATACATTATTGCAATTAGAATCGTGCACGTTTAGGACAACATCCGCTTTATAATTGCAAGTATTTTCTGTACAGTTGTATAAACGCAGAAATTCGGTTGGAGGTGGATGGGAACCCTTTCGAGCCTTGGCTTAGATCTGCTGAGAGGCATCATCAGCAGGGCGGCTGGTTCGTGGATGAACTGGAGCCGCCTCTGTCAAACCCAAAAAGTGATTTACGCAGTTACCATCGGGTTCTTGTTAAACTACACTGCAGCAACACGTTACTTACCAACGACGCGAGCTACGTGGCCCTTATCACTAATGCCGCGTGCACTGTTAACGCCATAGAGCTCACGGAGAGAGATCTGCTCTCAGATATGGATGGTGTGTGGGAGGAAGTCGTGCGGGCTGAGTGCGAGGTGATTGGCCACCGTGAGCTGATAAGGCCACGGGGACGCACTTAAGTACTGGCACTGGGTAGCTCCACCGCGAGCTTGTAAGTCACCGCGTTCATCGGCACAGCGCCGAGATTGTCTCCTGTCCTCCTTACCTGTCTTACCTGACGAACCGTCTGCCTCTTGCCTACTTGGTGGTTGTTATTGTTGTTATTGTTGTTGTCCGCTTTTCCTTGCCTGCAGTGCAGGCGGAGAATGAGGCACAAAACCAAGAGGCACGGGCTAATTGAGCCCGCGAGAAGATCTCCTGCTGTGAGAGAAATTGAAGAATTTGTTAACTGAGAAAGCACTGCCTCGTCTCGTAAGTGTTCGGTGCGTGTATGGCAGGTTCACATCGCGCGCTCGAGACCTGCAAAGGTAAACGTGTTGGCGAGGGCACAGCGCGTGCACAACAGAATGTCAGTGCGTGATGCACATAGCAGCGAGGGAGGTTGAGACCGCTACATCGAGATGACGTGTGTACCGTGAGGCATCGTTGGGGTGTACCGTGACGGATCGCTACACTTCGGCGGGAGTCGCGTCTTCCATACTCGGGCACCACCGTGAAGGTGGATCCGGGGGTGCCGATGGAGGCGCTTGTGGGGGGAGGAAGAGGCCGTCTCTGGCCCAGCACCTCGCTCCCCGCCGGCCTTCACAACTGGCTGCTTTACTGTAGAGGAAGGGGTACAGCATCCAGTTGTGTGAGACGGTGGTGGGCTCTCTCTGCAGCTCAAATTGCGTGGCTCGTCTACTGGAGTTGGCGGAGCCACGCGAGAAGGGGCGGCGAGAGGCCGATGTTGCAACCACGACGGTGTCACCGCCGACACTGCTGATGATTGCCATTATACGCAACACGGTGATAGTTGTACCACTGTGATTGTGATTTTTTTTTATCCCCCCGCCCTCACATCGCTTGTCATTTTTGTATCGTAGTTGTTAGCACAATCCCAGTCGTTTGTTATTGTTGTGCCGTTATTATGTTGCGCATTTGTTACCGTTGTGTTGAATTTTGGTTGAGTTTTCTGTCGTGGCGTTGAGCAACAAAAATATAACGACGGTCCGGCAACGTGGTGGCACGGTTGAAATATAATGTTGATGCGATGTTGAACGAAGGTTGTGAGTACAACACAAACTGAAATAGTATCCCAGTAAACATAGAACTTTGGGGCAAGGTTGGTCAAATTGTTTCAGCTACGTGCAAATGTTGCCCCTACGTTGAATATTTACTGAGTTTGTGTAACACATACGAGTATGTGTACTTGTGGAATATGTTACATTTGAGTGCAATATGATTAGTATACCGTTCAGCTGTTCATGCACTAAGTTACTCGGGGTTATAGTGACAGAATTACTTGGTAATGTTTTCCATTTAAAATATTTCATCATTGATTTTAAAACATCGATTCAAATTTGTGAACATTAAGAATGCTCATTTTCAGAAAGTAATGCTTGGACAAAATTGTTCCATATCGTGCCCCACAAAAAATGTGAGACCCAAAATCCAAAATTTTACTGTCAAAATTGTTAGTTATCAGTGCCACACCGACTCTATTTGTGTACATGCACAATATTTCGACGTTAAATACCTATTTTATAGTGGTGTTAACGTTCCAAATTGTGCCCCTTAAAATTGGAGGGCTAAAACATATTTTAAAATTTTCAGCTTTTTCTCATCATCATGAACACCAACATCATCAAGATGAATCTTCCATATTTAAGTGTATTAGCTCTTATATAAGTAAAGTTCCAAATAGTGCATCACCACGATACAAATAAAGATTTTGGGGAACCAAATTCTAAAATGAAATGCGGACGTTTATGCAGCGTGTGCATTTCGACATCAAAAACGCTTGCGAAGCTCAACCAAATCCTGGAATCAAAACACGAGTGTTGCTCAATGCCAATTCAACATGTTTTGGCAGCTGAAAATTATATTGTTGGTGTTATTGTTTTGTGGATGTTATGGTGATTGTGTTGGGGATATTTGATTGTTTGGTGTTATTTTGTTATTTGTTTTGGGAAGGTCGGTGTACTATTGCGTTGTGTAGCATTATTTAATTGTGGTATATTGTTAGTAATATTGTGGCAATTTTCCGGCCACTCGGTTTGTATTCCTTCTTACATAGATTTACAGCTTACGTTCTTTTTTCGTAAGACCTGTGCGTTACCACAAGGTCGTGCAAGAAAATATACCAGTTGCTTGGAAAAGTTAAAATGTTCCAGTTGCTTGGAAAATGGTAGTTTTTTCACCACCGTTGCATTGTGAATAAAAAACGCGGGAACTGACACGGGGTCGCCAGCCTCGTCTCTCCACACGCAGTGGTGGTGTCCCAGCCCCGCACTGCGGCTCGAGGCGGCCTCACCACAGGCTGAGCGAGCTCGGGGCTCTCACAGCAAAGGGCTTCCTCTCTCCCGAGCCCCAAACCCCTCCGCACTCGAGAGGATCCGCGTTTTCTTCTTTCGCATGGCTGATGTAGATACAGAACAACAAACCGGGCCAGGCAAGGACAGCAAACAAGCTCAGCGTTCCAGGCGTGACAGGGACACTGCGCCTCCATGATCCGTGTTCACAAAGCCACAAACCCAGCACTGTTCATGAAAACGGATCACGGACTACTCCGCGAGATGTAGACATCCACTTAATAACTGTGTCCAACATAAACTTTTTTGTCCAAACTTGCTCACATTTATCTTTTGACCCACTTGTTCGCTTTTTTTTCAGCTCCTTTCCGTTGACTGTTATAACTATATTGTGAGCGAATTTGAAATGTTTAATACGTTATCTATATTTTTCCCATTGTTTCTCCAATCCAAATCGGAAAAGTCACCGTGAATCGTCTTGAGAATAGCACGTCTCACAACTTGACCTCCATTCGAATTGATACTCTTCGATTTTTCATGTAATTTCAACGTATTTATTCAATTGTTATACTGTACATGTTTTCCCCCTATAATTTCAATATCTTTAAATTAAGGGTCTAAGTTTATGAGCTTGGATGACATCATCAAATTAATTTTCAATGTCTGAAAACGCCCAGACTTTGGTAAAGCCGTTCCATATGCAATAATGGCCTAGCAGTTCCCATAGATTTCCTCGTCACAAAGTCGTAAGCTTGTTTAAAAGTTCACAAAGGAACATTCAAACATCCTCTCCATAATTCCAACTTCGCTCAGCTGTCGTGCTGTAAATATTCTGGTTGCCTAAGTGCACAAAGTTCTCAAGCTTTGCCATAAGTTCGGCAGGCTACAATTGTATCAATTCCATCATAAGAGATTACGGCTAATAAGGAAACACACGTGTTCTTGAGACATTGTAACTCCCACTCACGCAGGATCTGTTGATTGCGATTATCACGACTCGCACTGCACCGGCCAATGAATCGCCCGGGGTGAATGGCACAGTTGCAATTTGAGCGTCATGGATGTTGCAGCTGCTACCATTTCCTCAAGAGCAAATTTTGCATGTGAAGCAAACTTCCTTTTGCTGCCCGATGTCCCGAAATGATTGAATGGATCGTGTTCAAAAGCTAGCCAACCACACCGGCGCGTCTCAAAACAATAATTCCATGGCAATTTCGAGCTTTAACTGTCTTAGGGTTTATATTCATATCCATATCTCCGGTCTTTTACTCCTAGCCTTACACACGACCATCACTAGTATATTTGACTTGCAATGTTTCAATCGTGCAGTTGTCTCCCATCTCACTCTCCCCCGCCCGGCGCCGCTCCCCCCCATCCGTGGTGCAGGATCCGGAGCTTTACCATCCCCGTCTCCCAACACCCCCCCCTCACCCGGCATCCTTCCTCCCTGGCTCCCCCCCCCCTCCTCTTACCCCATGTCTCTTATTACAAATAGCTCTTTACAGTAATTTTGCTGTGCTAGTTACACCTGACGACGGAAGCTTGTTGCCTCCCAAAACGTCGTGATTTGATTAACTTTATTTTTTACCTACGTGACTTTACCGAAAGAACTAGAGTATGGATCATTGCAGTCACGAACACTTCAAATTTAGAATCTCGAGCTTGTTAAATGTGCATGGCAGCGTTAGCTGCTGTTACACGACAAATGGATGGTGAGAGGTGGGGGCTGGATTGCCCACTGCCTTCATAAATGACGTCACACAATCCCCCCTCCTCAAATGACGCCACAAAGCTGCCCCGCCCCCCCAGATTTAATGTGGCGCTGCAGTTGTAAAAGAAAACATTAAAGTGTATTTGAGTCGAACGCGTTGTCTATTTAAAGATGCGCATTTGATGTGACGTCACATTTCTCAAACTCTCCCCCCCCCCAGGTCCGTGACGTAATTTACGGAAGGCTCCTTACCTTGCCAAGGTTATCCCAAGATTCCAAAAATACGCAGCATACTCGAGACTTCGCCGTGGAACATCGGTTGAAAAGCACTGCCATAATCGAGATGAATTATTTTCATACGTTACAAATCCATTGCCTAAGTGTGTGTGCAATGGTTGAGGCAGCAAAGTGACCAAGGGAGCCATGTTACCAATTCCCCAAACAATACGGCCAAGTGCTCAACTGAGCTGAGCCAAAACAGGCAAGTGCCTCATTCCTGTTTTTAAGACATTTGCAAGCATTCCAACCTGCAGTCATGCACCTGTGCCTCAACAGTTACGTGCGTCTCACACTATTTGCGCATCAACATAGTAAAGTGTGCCTTGCATGTCATTGAGATTATTTTTACTTGGGTTGACCACTCATCAACACATGCTTGTTGCAGTCTGCAAAAGTCTTAGTTGTATACACGTTATTGTAAAGTAAAATGAAAACAAAAAAGCCACAAATCACAATTGTTTTTTTTTATTGTGCCACAGTAACGCCTTCTCCACACGGATAGATGCAGAAGCGGCCATTGTTCTGGCTGCCAGGAGATTTGTCCCAGCATTCCCGTGCCTACGGTGTGGTCCCTAAGACCAATCGGCAGTGGCTCCACCCCAGTCCTCGGTTTGAGCTGTGGGGGCTGCAGTCCAGTCCTCCATGGTTGCCTGGAAGCCCCAAGTTGCTGCAGCTACACAAACAGAGGCAGCATGTTACACGAGGCCATGGTGTACAGCTGTCCATCACCCTTACAACATGGACGCCATAGGACACTCCACCGTGTCACATTTTCTGTAGCCAAGATGAGTGCATCCTCTTAATTTAAACTTACTGGTGGGATTCTCAGTGACGGGCACGGAGGGTACCGGCACCGCCTCGGCAGCCCAGTCAGCAACCTCAGGTGGCGGAGGAGCCTCGGTAGGTTGAGCAGCCCACTCGCCCTGGTATTCTGGCTCCTTCACGGCCGCCTTCTCTGCTGCAGCCTGTTCCTCCTTCTCAATCTACAAATGAAAACATCACGAGTCAGGGCCACAAGACAACATACTACATCATCTCCGCCTCGGTAGGCTGAGCAGGATATAGAACCAAACATTATTTAAAACCTGAGGCTTAACAGTAGAATGATAAACCAATGTTGCTTTCTGTTATCAGTCTAGAAAAAAATGTTATCACGTAGCATTGCACATGATTTTCGTACATGAAAATGTATTTCAGTAGGTGGAAACGAGAATATTAAAAACCAAATAATTATCAGTTACAAAAGCAATCTATGATGGAACAGCTAGAGGATGCATTAATTAAAAAAACAAATCAGTCGTCAGGCAAGGACACTCACCAAAGTTATTCAGAGTGACATAGAAAATGTTCTGAAGATCAGTTGGAAAAATGCATAAATGTAGTCAATGACAAATAATATTAGATATAAGCTAGAAAGTAAACAAACATGGAGGGGGGTGTACACTTGGAATGACGCTGGAAAACAATATTTAAAGACTCACTGGTCCAGTATAAGCACCACCATTTGAAGGTGCCAATTTAGACTGAACTGGCCACGTGCACAAAATGTACAAGTCCAGCCTCCAAGTGTGATTAGGAATAGAGTACTGAGAGTCGCCCTCGATGATTTGCTTTGGGTTTACCTCTTCGGGGTCACGGTAGAAGTAGAGATCAGGCATGATGTCCCAGGGGTGCTCCCGTCCAATAGTCCCACGCAGACGCAGCACCTCACGAGCCAACATCCACCACATGAGGCCGATGGAGTGAGCTCCCTGAAATAAGGGACAGGGTGCAATAACAGGGGACAGAGGAGAGGGGGAGATCAGGGGCACAGGGGATACAAGAAACAGTGGAGATGGAGAGGGGACAGTTAAGTGGCGACCACACTATTCTTAACTCGGCTTGACAAAAAAGCCTCACGTACGCTGACAAAATGTATTAGTAATTGCGTTTAAATTGCAATTCGTTTGCATTCAACACCATACCTTAGAAAGTTACATTTGTACTTATATTTGATAGTCTTAATTATACTGAAGCTTTTTAACTCGACTGTTTGCCAAGAGTAAATTAACTTTATTGAAAGCCTTAACCATAGGAATTAACATGATCTATTGCGAAATTGTAGCAGGGCCTACTACCAACGGCCAGTCAGGGGGCACAAGAGCCCTACTGGTGTCAGCGAAAACCCTGCAGATTGCTGTTGCACACAGACTACGCTCCGCGTTCATCGACCAAGGTCTCAGCGCAGAGCTCCAGCTGTGTGCCGGCTTTACACCACGTGGGAGGAAGGGCTCGAGAGCTTTTAACTATTAAAAATGTGCTTGGGCTTAAGCAGAAGAGATGGAGGAGACATCAGCTGTACCTTATTGTTACAGGGAACAGCAATGTCCACGTAGCGCAAGGGCGAGTCAGTGTTGCACATGGCAATGGAGGGGATGTTAACGTAGGAAGCCTCCGTGAGCGGCTGATGGTCCTGCCGGGGGTCGGTCACGACGAGCAAGCGTGGCTCACGAAACGCAGCCTGGATCTGGTTGGTGAAGGTTCCGGGGGTGAAGCGCCCAGCAATCGGTGTTGCTCCGGTAGCAGAAGCAAACTTCAGCACTGCACGCTGAGCAGCACAAGATGAAAGCAACTTTATCAAAAAGGCTGCAATTTTTATACTAAAACATTATATAAAACGTCAATGTTCATTGGACTGCATATCTGAGTAAAGTGGCTCATGACTGTCGCACAGATCAACTTTGATCTTAAACAATTTAGAATTTTATATGCAAAAAATCTTGTCCAATTGGTTTAAGTTATGGTATCATTATAGCAAGACCAAATTGAACATGGTTGGTTTTGTATACAAATTAGTGTGGAGATTTAATATTCATGCTATCATTTATAAAGGGAGCTATTTCAGTACCAGAATATGTATTTATACTGGAGGAATTCAATGAGTTAGAGATATTTTTCAGATGTCCAGTGGAGGCGGGTTAGAACGTTACGACACAAAAACACAACGTGGGTGCATAGTATAGGAAAGATCAACAAATCTCATACAATGTGAAGTAAATCTTAACTATTTTTCACCCCGGTTATTCTTGTATATTATTATTATTATTTGCTCCTCAATTACTTGCCTGGCTTTTATTTACAAGCCAAGCTGGAGTCTATATCATGAGCCGAGTTCTCCCAGCCAGGCATGCAGTGTTCCCGCCTCTAATGTACAAGGGATCAGACAGGGGGCCCTCACTTAGCTTAAGGACCCAGTTAAGCGAAATAGTGTCCCATAATAGTTGAACATTTACAATGTTTTACACCAAGTTCGCTCGATCAATCAATTTAAGATTTGAAACATTCCATATTCAGCAAAAGGATGCAAGCTACCATACAGAGTAATAAGTTTGGGTGGCTTACAAATGTAGCAGGGCCTACTACCAACGGCCAGTCAGGGGGCACAAGAGCCCTACTGGTGTCAGCGAAAACCCTGCAGATTGCTGTTGCACACAGACTACGCTCCGCGTTCATCGACCAAGGTCTCAGCGCAGAGCTCCAGCTGTGTGCCGGCTTCATGCCAAGTGGGAATGAATGCGCCTTTGGATCTCATCTATATCCATCAGAAACGCGTTCAAGACTAACTCGAGCTGAATGACTGAGGAGTCCCAACAAGTGTCTGGCCATTTCACGCGAGGCCACGAGCCCACCTGGCCGTAGGGGCGGGAAGAAATGACGCAAACGTCCGCTGGGTTCTCAATGGCCACGATGGCCCTGGCCGCCAGAAGCAGCTTCTCCCACGTCTTCTTCAAGTTCAAAATGAAGATTCCTGAAATTTTGAACCACGCAAGGAGGTAACCCGCGTTACTACCGTAATGTTCAATTCCAAATCTTGGTCTGTAAAACAGGCATTCGGTAGAGTAGCTTAATTTTCAAAGCGTGGTGAGACACCGTACCGTCGTTCTTGCGCTTGTAGACGTACTGCTCCATCTGGAAGTCACAGTTCGTGGTGCCAAGGTGGGAGTTGGCGGCAAGGAACTTAAGCACGTCCTCCTCGCGCATGGCCAGCACATCTAGGCCCCCGGACATCGTGTCGCGTTTCCCGAGTAAAGCAACGATGGGAAACCTGCGGCACAGATAAAGTCGCCCGCCATCAACAACGTGGCGTGCACGTTCAGCGCGAGCTGCAGCTCTCACTGTGAGCGCCAGGATCACCCAGCGACAATCCACTCGCGGCTGCGCCTCATCGAGCAGCAGCCGAGACGCGAGCGCCTACACATCGTGGGTTCGTGCGGCAGGAGCGAGGGGTATAGGGTGGTAGCGGCGGAGGGGCCCCAGGACAACGCGGGGCCTAGGCCGCGAGGCTTCTCGTCCGCGCTCCACGTGCCTCATCCAGATCGCGCAGCCTCCACGCGGCACGATACATTCGCGGAGGGTGATAGGATAGAGTTAGGGTGCGGCGAGACATGGTTGTTGTGGCTAGGTTAGGGTTGGAGTCGCGTTGAGGGCCGCGTTACGGGATGCTGAGCGGAGCGAACCTGAAAACGAAGCCGCATGGAAGCCCGGCCTGGTGAGAGAGACGGGGGCGTGAGCTGCGCCGCGCGATTAGCGCGCGCGACGTCACCGCGCATCCTTGCGTCTTCACGCACAGCCAACCAGCGAGCCTAACGTCATTACGCACAATTAATCGCGGTCTCTTGACGTCACCACGCTGCCCGACGATGCCACATGGAGCCAATAAGCGCCCGCGTTAGCCTCACCGAACCGCGTGTCGTCACGTACGTCCCACCAGCGCGCGTGGCGTAATCACGCACAGTCTCCCAGCTTGCGTCGTGACGTAATCACGCACAGGCCACCGGCGCGCATCGTGACGTAATCACGCACACGCTGGAAGCGTGCGTCGTGATGTAATCACGCACAGTCGACCAGCGTGCGTCGTGATGTAATCACGCACAGTTGACCAGCGTGCGTCGTGATGTAATCACGCACAGGCCACCAGCGGCGCTTCGGGACGCAGGAACGTTCAGCCCAAAAGCGCGTGACGTAATCACGCACTGCTCGAGCGGCCGTACTACGTAAGCGCGTAGCGCCACGGCTTCACGTGACATCACGGGGAGCGATCACCCAGAGAGGTGAGAGGATCGCGGCCTGGGCCGGGGATCGTGAATCCCCGGGGCTCCTTCCCTCCCTCCCGCCTGCCTCTCGTTCTCCCGGGCCTCAGGCTACAGCTTCGAGCCTGGCTCCTGTTTTTGTTGGGTTCATATCGCGGTGATCTGCCGCAGGAGATACGGAGAGAGGGGGGGGGAGGCACCTTGGTAACGGTTCTTTTGAAAAATACAAAAAGTGACATCACCGAGGCGGCTCGTCGCCGTGGCGTAGCGAGGCCGACTGTGAAGGGCGAGGGAAGCCGACGGAGACGAGCCGAGAGCCAAGCGGCGACGGCCGCGCCAGCTTCCCGCGAGCAGGAGCCGGGAGCGAGTTGTCTTTCGTGCGAGCAGGAGCCGGGAGCGAGTTGTCTTTCGTGTGAGGAACTGCGCGTGAAGGGGCTTTAACGTGATAAGGAAACCGTGTGTTGAGTTGAGAGTGAGGTGTGTCTTCATCATATGAGCTGCTGGTAGTGAGGTGTCTTCATCATGCGAGCTGCTGGTAGTGAGGTGTCTTCATCATGTGAGCTGCTGGTAGTGAGGTGTTTTCATCATGTGAGCTGCTGATAGTGAGGTGTCTTCATCATGTGAGCTGCTGGTAGTGAGGTGTCTTCATCATGCGAGCTGCTGGTAGTGAGGTGTCTTCATCATGCGAGCTACTGGTAGTGAGGTGTCTTCATCATGCGAGCTACTGGTAGTGAGGTGTCTTCATCATGCGAGCTGCTGGTAGTGAGGTGTCTTCATCATGTGAGCTGCTGGTAGTGAGGTGTTTTCATCATGTGAGCTGCTGATAGTGAGGTGTCTTCATCATGTGAGCTGCTGGTAGTGAGGTGTCTTCATCATGTGAGCTGCTGGTAGTGAGGTGTCTTCATCATGTGAGCTGCTGATAGTGGTGTCTTCATCATGTGAGCTGCTGGTAGTGAGGTGTCTTCATCATGTGAGCTGCTGGTAGTGAGGTGTCTTCATCATGTGAGGTGTCTTCATCATGTGAGCTGCTGGTAGTGAGGTGTTTTCATCATGTGAGCTGCTGATAGTGAGGTGTTTTGATTATGTGAGCTGCTGGTAGTGAGGTGTCTTCATTATGCGAGCTGCTGGTAGTGAGGTGTCTTCATGTGAGCTGCTGGTAGTGAGGTGTCTTCATCATGCGAGCTACTGGTAGTGAGGTGTCTTCATCATATGAGCTGCTGGTAGTGGTGTCTTCATCATGCGAGCTACTGGTAGTGAGGTGTCTTCATCATATGAGCTGCTGATAGTGAGGTGTCTTCATCATACGAGCTGCTGATAGTGGTGTCTTCATCATGTGAGCTGCTGATAGTGAGGTGTCTTCATCATGTGAGCTGCTGATAGTGAGGTGTCTTCATCATGTGAGCTGCTAGTAGTGAGGTGTCTTCATGTGAGCTGCTGGTAGTGAGGTGTCTTCATCATGTGAGCTGCTGATAGTGATGTGTCTTCATCATGTGAGCTGCTGGTAGTGAGGTGTCTTCATCATGCGAGCTGCTGGTAGTGAGGTGTCTTCATCATGTGAGCTGCTGGTAGTGAGGTGTCTTCATCATGTGAGCTGCTGGTAGTGAGGTGTTTTCATCATGTGAGCTGCTGATAGTGAGGTGTCTTCATCATGTGAGCTGCTGGTAGTGAGGTGTCTTCATCATGTGAGCTGCTGGTAGTGAGGTGTCTTCATCATGTGAGCTACTGGTAGTGAGGTGTCTTCATCATGTGAGCTGCTGATAGTGAGGTGTCTTCATCATGTGAGCTGCTAGTAGTGAGGTGTCTTCATGTGAGCTGCTGATAGTGAGGTGTCTTCATCATGTGAGCTGCTGATAGTGAGGTGTCTTCATCATGTGAGCTGCTGGTAGTTGAGGTGTCTTCATCATGTGAGCTGCTGATAGTGAGGTGTTTTCATCATGTGAGCTGCTAGTAGTGAGGTGTCTTCATCATGTGAGCTGCTGATAGTGAGGTGTCTTCATCATACGAGCTGCTGATAGTGGTGTCTTCATCATGCGAGCTACTGGTAGTGAGGTGTCTTCATCATGTGAGCTGCTGATAGTGAGGTGTCTTTATCATGCGAGCTGCTGGTAGTGAGGTGTCTTCATCATGTGAGCTGCTAGTAGTGAGGTTTTATCATGTGAGCTGCTGGTAGTTGAGGTGTCTTCATGTGAAGAACTGAGTGAGGTGTCTTCGTCATGTGCGCGGTTGAGAGTAAGGAGAGCTCCAGGAAGGAATGAGGCACGAAAGGGCTGCGTCGTCGTTAGTGCAGTTTTCCAGGGTGGGTCTGCGTGTTGATTCGAACCGCATAAGGGATTTGTCGTGCAAGAGTACCGGTATCGATGGGGTTCAGTATTAAACATTCAGTAACGAGTGGTGATTTCTCTCCACTCGCACCGTTCAATACAGTACATGACTCGTAGACAGTATATTTGACACGCCCAGTATAGCGCAATTGAGGCAATATGGGGGAGACGTCAAAATTGGTTACATCTGCAAATTCAGATTGTGAAGGAATGCCTTACTCCTCCCCACAAACCTTTTTTGTTGTTGTAAATATTCTATTCGGCACGTTCATACATGTCATCCCAATACGATTTACCCGTATTCTCGTACAGGGAAATTGAGTTTTCATGTCCATACGGCGTATAGCCGTTTCAGTACGGGCTTTGTAGGATGAACGTTGAGATTTATAAAGGCACGGCGTGACCAATAAGGTATGAATTGGTCTGTAATAAGGTCACTGATGAGGCGTTGAAAGGTTTGCATGTTTATCTGCAGCCATGTGTATAAAGTGCAATGTGTCAGATTGCAGATTGAGCTGTACGCATCCCTGTCCCGATTTCCTTCCCCTACCTCACCACGGCAAGCCTATTTTAAACCCATTGCAATGGTGGAAAATTTCAGACTGATTATGACTGATGTCCTTGCTATAATTGAAACGTCTCACTTGTTACGTTAGAGGTGGGTGGTCTTGATTGTTACTTTTAAGACGAGCGTGAAAAATATATTGCTTAACTAACTCTGGTTTCTGCCAGCAGAGAGAAGCTTGCTGTCACATCACACTGCGGTGTGAAGGGTGACTGCACTCTTAAGTCATGGATGAAGATGAACAAGTGGAGTTTTCAAGCGTGGAGGAGGAGTTGTGCTATTGGAAGCAAAATGCATTAAAATACAAAGCAAGGTAAGGGCACACATTTAATGGTGCCTCTCACCACTCGGTTGAACATGCTTGTTTGTCCTGAGGCTGCCGTGGCATGAGGCTGAGCTCATGCGAGTGTCTTCATGTATTCAGTTGGATCGCTGCACAGGAGGAGCTTGAGGAGTTCACCATTGGTAGCCGTGAGCTGGAGACAGAGCTGGAGGCACAGCTGGAACAGGCCGAGGGCCGCACTCGCGAGCTACACGCCACCAACCAGCGCTTGATTAACGACCTGGAAATTCTCAAGGTGTTTTACAGCGCACAGCTTTACAGCACCATCACACACACAGACCTGTACAACAACAACCGCCATTCACCACTAAGTAGTGGTGATGTTACCATGGCGCTTGTGGCATGCTAGCTGCACTTTGAGGCTACGTGAAGTGTCCAAGGCCTGTTGGCAGGAGGTCATGGAACAGTGCCATGAGTTCATCTTCTTTGGTTCTTTCGGTAAAGTCACGTAGAATGAGAATAAAATAATAAATTGATAAAATAAAATAACAATAATATTCTCACGACGTTTCGGCCACAACACAAGCGGCCTTCATCAGGTGAAGGGACGAGACTGTCTGGTAGGACTTTACGAGACTGTCTGGTAGGACAGCGCTGTCCTACCAGACAGTCTCGTCCCTTCACCTGATGAAGGCCGCTTGTGTTGTGGCCGAAACGTCGTGAGAATATTATTGTGTTATTTTATTTTATCAATTTATTATTTTATTCTCATTCTACGTGACTTTACCGAAAGAACCAAAGAAGAGAAAAATTATAATTAAAAAAATCACGACTTTTCGATCGCAACACAAGCAATCGTCTTCAGGTGAAAAAATACAGCAGGAGAACTGCGATCGAAAAGTCGTGACTTTTATTGATTATATTTCTATCTACGTGACTTTACCGAAAGATCCAAAGAGTATGATTAATTATTATTCGTTATTAATTATTATGAATCATGCCTGACAAGACCAACATCTTATCTAGATGGTACCATATTCATATTCTTAGCTTTTTCGGTAAAGTCACGTTGAAATATGAATGAATAAATACAAGGCACAATATAAATGAGACAACATACAAGACAGTAAAAATAAACCTATTTATATCAGGTAATACCTGAAAAAGTACAAATAAGATGAGACAAAATTAATACAAGCAATACAAACTTTACATGTGGAACAAATGATTTAGAACATATGAGACACAACACGTCAGAAAAACAAATTACATTTTCAAAATAGCAGATAGAAAATTCAAAGAAGACGTACAATAAAAATGAGAAAAAGTATGAGACAGACAATACAAACAAATCAAACAATACAAATGAACCAGAACACATGATACCTTTAATACATTTGAGATACATATTACATATGAGACTGTATAAATGAAATAGAAAATCGTTCTTGATTTGAGTCATGACCCAGAATAATGACAATGAATAATGTGACTAGGGTGTTGATTTTTTATATCATGACCTGTAATGACAGGAAAAGCTGGAGCAGCAACATGGCCAAAGCTATCAACAAATATCATCCCTGGAGGAGCAGTTGGCACAAATCACTGCTATCAAGGATCAGCTGCACAAATATGTGCGTGAGCTGGAGCAGGCGAATGATGACCTGGAGAGGGCCAAGCGGTATGTTACACAGTGCATTGGCAGTACATGAGGCACAGTGGTGAGGTTTATGATGCAGAGCACCCATCATGGCCCCGTAAACTGACAAGAGTGGCTGTGCTTTTTGCTGGTTCTTAGTGCAACGTTCGTTTCCATGGACGACTTTGAGCAGCGAATGAACGAGGTGATTGAGCGCAACGCCTTTCTGGAGAGTGAGGTGGACGAGAAAGAGAACCTGCTCGAGTCTGTACAGCGGCTTAAGGACGAGGCTCGCGGTGAGTGTGGTGTAGTACTGATGTTGTGGGACTCATGTTTGTCTGTGTGTGTGTGGCCTTAAAGTGCACATAGCCTGGTGACTGGCAAATGGCGGTGTTACATGTTGTTTGCTGATTTACATGACGGTTATCTGAACTGGTCCCGGGCCTCCCCTAGGTAGACTTGGTCTCAATGAGTACCTCGTGTGTGTAAACATGGCCACTGGCGAGACATAGGTGGCCGGGCATGGTGCTGGCCACCCACGACCTCGTGTGCCGTGCCGGTCTTTGTAGGCATTTGCTGACAGCACCTGCCCCAACCGTCTGTTACAGGCTATACGGAGATCTTTGGCTTGTGATTGCATGGTGTCTTTGTATGGTTTATTGGTGTTTGGGTGTTTTTCCATGGTGTATGTGTTCTGATGTGTACCATCAGCCTAACTAACACACTTGTGAGGCACATAAAAGTGGATACTCCACCCACTCAACTCTCCTAGACCAGTCGGGTGGTTATGAAGAAGTTCGAGAAGTTTTCATTACTCGGCATTGTGCTCCTGGCCAGCTCTGCTTTGAAAACAGGCCTCGCTCAAAATCATATATAGCACAAGCTAGAAGGGTGATGGGCTGATGTGGTACAGATGAACTTGGCGGTGAGTAGACTTGCCTTCAACTAATACCAATGGTGTCAAGATTTACCTCTGGTGGGGGCTCATGAAATATGCTACTGGGCAGTTAGGGGCAGCTATCAGCAACTATGGAGAGAGGAGGAGCAATGCTCACAACAATAAACAGTGCTGGATGGCTTTAACATCATCATCATCATATATGTGTAGGTGGCATCAACCCTTTGCACTAACCTGTATCCATGTGGCACCACGTTGAAAGCCTACTGCAAGGCCAGTTTCACGATAGATCTGATGAACCCACGAGTCCCTTGGGCAGCTCACTGAATGTTGCAATTATAGAGACAGTCGAGATCTGCTAAAACACAGCAGGGTGGTCGTAGCAACGACAGGTGGTGCATCTACAGTGAGGGAAAAAAGTATTTGATCCCCTGCTGATTTTGTACGTTTGCCCACTGACAAAGAAATGATCAGTCTATAATTTTAATGGTAGGTTTATTTGAACAGTGAGAATAACAACAAACAAATCCAGAAAAACGCATGTCAAAAATGTTGTAAATTTATTTGCATTTTAATGAGGGAAATAAGTATTTGACCCCTCTGCAAAACATCACTTAGTACTTGCTGGAAAAACCCTTGTTGGCAATCACAGAGGTCAGACGTTTCTTGCAGTTGGCCACCAGTTTTGCCCACATCTCAGGAGGGATTTTGTCCCACTCCTCTTTGCAGATCTTCTCCAAGTCATTAAGGTTTCGAGGCTGACGTTTGGCAACTCGAACCTTCAGCTCCCTCCACAGATTTTCTATGGGATTAAGGTCTGGAGACTGGCTGGGCCACTCCAGGACCTTAATGTGCTTCTTCTTGAGCCACTTCTTTGTTGCCTTGGCCGTGTGTTTTGGGTCATTGTCATACTGGAATACCCATCCACGACCCATTTTCAATGCCCTGGCTGAGGGAAGGAGGTTCTCACCCAAGATTTGACGGTCCATGGCCCCGTCCATCGTCCCTTTGATGCGGTGAAGTTATCCTGTCCCCTTAGAAAAACACCCCCATAGCATAATGTTTCCACCTTCATATTTGATGGTGGGGATGGTGTTCTTGGGGTCATAGGCAGCATTCCTCCTCCTCCAAACACGGCGAGTTGAGTTGATGCCAAAGAGCTCCATTTTGGTCTCATTTGACCACAACACTTTCACCCAGTTGTCCTTTGAATCATTCAGATGTTCATTGGCAAACTTCAGACGGGCATGTATATATGCTTTCTTGAGCAGTGGGACCTTGCGGGCGCTGCAGGATTTCAGTCCTTCACGGCGTAGTGTGTTACCAATTGTTTTCTTGGTGACTATGGTCCCAGCTGCCTTGAGATAATTGACAAGATCCTCCCGTGTAGTTCTGGGCTGATTTCTCACCGTTCTCATGATCATTGCAACTCCACGAGGTGAGATCTTGCATGGAGCCCCAGGCTGAGGGAGATTGACAGTTCTTTTGTGTTTCTTCCATTTGCGAATAATCGCACTAACTGTTGTCACCTTCTCACCAAGCTGCTTGGCAATGGTCTTGTAGCCCATTCCAGCCTTGTGTAGGTCTACAATCTTGTCCCTGACATCCTTGGAGGGCTCTTTGGTCTTGGCCATGGTGGAGAGTTTGGCATCTGATTGATTGATTGCTTCTGTGGACAGGTGTCTTTTATACAGGTAACAAGCTGAGATTAGGAGCACTCCCTTTAAGAGTGCTCCTAATCTCAGCTCATGTGATCTCAAAGTGCACCCATCCTTCAAATCTAGATTGCACCCATCCTGGTACAAGTGCCGTGGTAACGGCAAGTGTGTGTGTGCTGGCTGTAGACCTGCGCCAGGAGCTGGCGGTGCGGCAGAAGCAGGTGCGACGCTCGGCACCGAATTCACCATCAGCAGAGGTGGCTCCATCACCGGCTCCATTACCATCTCCATCGCCTGCTCCAGCTCCAATGTCCGTGCCATCACCTTCCACCCCCCGTGTCCCTGGAGACATCGCCTTCGAGATGCCTGTCACTCCGCGATCAAAAGGTACCTCCCTCCCACTGCCACCAAATTTCAGGGTGGCCTCTTTGTAATTGTGTTTAAGAGGGCAACATGCAACTAGAGACTGGGTAACATGTGTGAACCCCTAAGGTATGCAATAGACTATGGAACATGTGTGAACCCCTGCTGCAGGAATGCCCAATGGTTACGGGAGTTCGCCACTGACCCCATCGGCCAGAATCTCTGCTCTCAACATTGTTGGTGATCTTCTCAGGAAAGTCAGTGTAAGTAGCACGTTGTCTTTTTGTGTTCATTTTGCTGATTGCTTGATATAAATGTTAAATATATTAACACTTATGTTGAAATATTTAAGTCCTGAGGTGAGGATGTATGCTTCAAGGAAGGTGCTGTAGTGAGTCCGTGCGGTTTTGCAGGCACTGGAGTGTAAACTTGCCTCTTGCAAGAATGTCATGCGGGACCAGCAGTTGCTGGGAAAAGTGAGCGGGGGTCTCTCGGGTACGTCTCGGGCCCCCCACAGCCCAAGCCCTCCATCTCCCGGACACGACATGGGGTGAGGAAGGACCGCACACCCCACATGCCCGTAATCGTCCTCTCGCACTGCCCATAGGAGATCCATATCTCAATCCCCACGAAGCCAGGAGTAGCAGAGCTTCAGGCTGCACATGCCATTTCCCTATCTAAAGTGTGCACAATGGGTGTGAAGCACTTTTTGTTTGCTCATAGAACATGGTGCAACTGATCAGGAAATACATCAAGACACGCGCAATAGTGTACGGCTATGACATGAATGTTCAATGGTTGTTTCCTGGCTGTTTCTTGAGGATGATGCATAATTGCCTCAATAATAATTGTGTCTGTGTGTACTCTCTGCAGGCCGAGCAAAAGGTTGGAGAGAGCTTCCTATTTGCCCTTTGCGGGCCCAACCCCACCCACACCTGCCTCCCCACCGGGTGGCATGCAGATCACCGTTTGACCTACAATGCCACCTCTGCAACCTGGCCACCACAGTACCATAGCAACCCTGGAGCAACCACAAGCACCCAGCACACCCTACCTCAGCATAGGCTGTATATCCCAACACAAACTACCATCCGCACCTCTAAATTTATTCGGTGTCCTCTGCAAGTACTGGTCCCCCTATAGTTGTGTTCTTTAGTTGTGAAGTCCATTCGAGAATCTGCACAGAGCAGATGGAGTTGTAATGTTCACTTATGCCACAAACCTTTAAAGTGTGCGCCTCGTGCTGCCAGCTATTTACTGCGTATTTATTGTCTCATGTAGGGATTTGCTCAGCATGCGCGTACATATAGGCGGATCCGTCTGTACGCTCGATACAAGAGTAGATTACATTGTTGGAGTGAGTTCAAGGCCATGATCCACTTGAGCATTTATTTAAAGGCAATCGTTGCTTGCAATGCATTTACCATGAGAGACTGGAATTTTGGTGAGAAATGGAATGGGGTGATTGAGTTCTGTCTTGCCTTTAATCTCTTGAAATGACTCGGGCCCATCATGCCTCTCACAACACATCACATCTTTTCACCACCAACTCCACATCAGACCACCACACCGCATCTCTCCACACAAACACACTATCTCTCCACATCATCACAACACTACATCATCACATCATATCCACAGCTCACTCGTGCGGGGACTTAAAGGCACCATTTTTAAAAATGCAGATTGTGTCAGTCTTGTGAGCTTTCTGCGATCTAATTGGAAGTTGCTGTCCCAGTTGCCCACGAGGGGGAGTTGAGATCAGATTCAGATTTGGGCAACAATATTTTAACAATGGGTAATGCTGCGGCAACCATTGCCGGTGCTGATTTCCGGCAATGATGATCATGGCCTTGAGAAAATGATTTGGGATTCTGTGCATCTTAACATGCCGGAGGTGCCTACGCCTGTTGCTTTGGCCTATGAGCCACAAAGCAACGTGCGGTTTTATTTTCAAAATGTGTTGTACAGCAGACAGAACTTTTACAATATTCCCCAGTGCTGCCAGAAAGCCTTGAGATTGCTCTGCCCAATTAAATTCTCTGTTTCAATGGTGGACAACAGAGCTGTAGTTTCAGGTGCATAGCAAGGGTCCTAATGGCACTACGTCTGTAGCTTGCACAGCAGGTATGTGCTTTTGCAATTGCACATGCTCGTAGTACCATGTGAGTGTTAATGCAGAGCGGTGGTACTATGGGTTGCTGTACCCCCCCTATCACCAAAGCAATACTAGAGGTAGCTGCAGCCCTTAATCACCATCACAGCGTGAGAAGTAGCAACCTATGGCGATGCAAGGGCTGGAGCAGCAACTCCGTGCAGTTGTGGCAGAGGTTAAGGTTTGACTTGAAGGGTGTGTGTGCTGCTCAATATCTTCTTGCTTTTGTTGTAATCCTCTAACTTTTGTCAGCACATTTCATTGTATATACGATTGTTCTTGTAAAGTGGTGGACTAAGTGAACACGACTATTGCACATAGGTTTTGATCGCTTGAGGCAATGCCTTCCACTCAAGTGACTGAAAACCGTGTGCTTTATCTTTTGTTATAAAATGTATTGGAATAAAGTTGGACTTCAAAAACATAACGATTTCCCTTTGAACATGTATGTATATTAGAGCACTTCACGTTACTACACCATCTCTAATTTATCTTAATGCCACAAACTTAATGTAGGAACGAAGCAACACCAGTCTACACTGAGCCCCAAATACACATTGCTTCTGTAAGACAGCAAAGATGCATGGCAAATGAGCTTTATTGAAATCTGTACAGCAGCGGTAAAACATTCATTAATGTAACATCCTTTTGCGTATTTATAATCACATCTTCTGTAAACATTACGCACATGCTTGTTAAATTCTCAATTGGACCCTTTTATTTAAAGGCACAACTGCACACTGTCGAGATTTAAGTGCTAGATGGCATCAAGTGCTGGTAAGTTACCCAAGTAATATAGAACGTTCTTGCTTGGCAAAGTCCTTGTGACTTTCGTAATGTTATCTCCAAACAAATTCAAATGCCGGTTGATTTGTCACGGTGGCGGCATGGTCATGTGGGTCTGTTCACCACCACTCAAGGTAATACTCGTGAGACGCCTGGGTTACATGGATTCCTGTGTGGGAATTGGTGCAAATGGCGAACGCTTTGGTCGTGTAAGACTCATTGCTTTGACTCCACACGCCAGCGTGACAATGAGAAGCAGTATTGTCATGTGTGTTGATGTCATGTGGCATTGTTAGTCAGAGACACTTGTATCACGTGTCAGACTCATGCGTAAGTCACTGTCCGGTGTGCTGCAGCCATGGTGGTGGTTTCACGTCTTCAGGCCCAGTCCCACCATCATCCTTTCATACACTGTCCACGCCATGGCTGTTACCAGTGTGCGGCGTAGACATCGCGGCACAGCGCCATGGAAGAGACCTGTCAGACCTTGGCTCTGTGCACGTGGGGACGGAAGTCGCACACAGCATGCGCATGATGGCAGTCAGGTCCTGTAAATGGCACGAGCAGTAGTGTTCTTATAGAGCCCAGCTACATCCTGTGGCCAAGGACACCCGTTGAGGATTTGGAAAGCGAGCTGGGCTTGTTTTGTATTCACTTGGTGGCAGCAACTTATGATGCCTCTGTCTCCATCGGGTAATGCAGTAAAGTGCAGAGACCGTGGCTATCAATACCGAGGGGCTGTGAATACTGGGTTCTGCCAAGTGCACTGAAGGAAATAAACATCCCTGTAGGTAGAGCTCAGCATTATGGGTGCATGTAAAAAGGGACTCACTCTGCAGATGGCCACAAAAGTTTGTCCTGTGTGGGAAAATCTGTGAGGCTCCATTTGCATGTAGGTTTTGATGGTATCGGCTGGTTGCGTGACGAGAGATGCTACCACTCCAGCCAGCACCCCGCACGCAAACCGCGTCGGCGCCTGGCCCTCCCTCTCCACTCCTGCAGGACACAAGATGCAGTCGGCACCAGATGCAGGAATCGTGGCTACGCAGGAATCGTGGCTACACAGTTGGCGTGGTAAAGGCACCACTCTGCAACCCCTGCCTTCACAGAGCCCGATGCAACCAAACCGGCCAGTGCAATTTTCCAACCATTAATGGAGGTCACACAAGGTGAGGACTCATCTATTTTAAAACCCAACAACTTTAAGTGTGGAGATGCTGGTGATAAAAAGGCTTTGTACCATGTAGCAGCATGTGCTTGGCCTGAGTGTAGATCATGACGTAGATCCCCGAGAAGGGCGCATCGCGAGCGAGTGTTGCTGTCAAGCCGCTAAAGAGGGCGCGGATGCCTTCCGTCTTACGGATGCTGCTCAGTGCTCCGAGCACACTCCTGTACTTGAAGCGGCCACTCTGCCTTGGAAAAACACAAAATTTAGCAAAAGCTCATGGTGTTAGTGCGTGCAAAATTATCCGAAGTGGTGATTGTACCTCATATCGTGTTTTCACAACGGTAACGGGCAGCATGCACACTGCAGATATGGTCCTTGCCGACAGCCCCAGCAGGAGCGAGTCTAGGGCGGATGGAGCACGATCCCTGCATCCCCACGGCACAGGACCCAGTGACGTCACTCACTATCTCTACGGAGCAACAACAAACCCCTGTTAATGAGATCGGGCACCGCAAGCTACTTGGAGCCATCGGCCCCGATGCTTGTTCTCATCACGCTGGCTCATCTGAGCCTTTAGTCCATTAAGTGCAATTCACCTTGTATCAACGCTGCCCAAATACAAGCTCAGGCCCCATGTATAGCCACGTCGCCAATAGGACCAGCACTCGCCTTCGGAGTTGATTTGGTCACATTGTGTTAGCAGTGCTAAATCACAAAAAAAGATATTCAGAAATTACACTACCAAAAAAGGAAAAACAAAAGCAACTTTCTGGAAATGGCCCTTCATAGCAAATATTTTATTTTATATGTGAGGTCAAGATATTTTTTACGTGCTCTGAAGGGCCATTGCTCGAAATGTCGCCTATGATGTATTATTTTTCCTTTTAAGGCAATATTACCTGAAGAAACTCTCTCTGAGTGAGTGCAGGGTGCAGAAGTAGATGCCAACGCCAGGTACGCAGCGCACGAGAGACTGCAAGTGACACGGACAAGGAAACAGGCATTTGTAGCGCAGGTAGAATCGTAGCAACAGAACAATGACTGTGCTACGGTAACCTCTTTAAACACATGTGTGCGGTTGTAAAATACTTGTGTCCACTCCACGGGGACCTGCAGACTCACAGGGCCAAGTCCCTTCCAGAGGCCACGCACGCTCTCCGTACGCACCACATGGGTCAGCACGGACACCATCCGCACCCTCGGGGACCTGGCAATGAAAGGGGCGACATAGGCCACATTGAAGCTGGGTCCACACCTGAGTTGCATGTAAATCAATCGCTTATATGTTGGCATCTCTGCAATGAGTTGTGAGCAGTTCCGTAACTGGTTTATTACAGTAGGCTTTGCAGCAGTGAGCATTGGTGATTATACTTATAAGTCCTGCTAAGAAAAAAACTGGTATACGGTTAAATTTTGTCTGTCTCACTTGTCAGTTGGTCTCACTTGTCAGTTGGTCTCACTTGTCAGTTGGTCTCACTTGTCAGTTTGTCTCACTTGTCAGTTGGTCTCACTTGTCAGTTGGTCTCGTCAGTTGGTCCCACTTGTCAGTTGGTCTCACTTGTCAGTTGGTCTCACTTGTCAGTTGATCTCACTTGTCAGTTGGTCTCACTTGTCAGTTGGTCTCACTTGTCAGTTGGTCTCACTTGTCAGTTGGTCTCGTCAGTTGGTCTCACTTGTCAGTTGGTCTCACTTGTCAATTGGTCTCACTTGTCAGTTGGTCTCACTTGTCAGTTGGTCTCACTTGTCAGTTGGTCTCGTCAGTTGGTCTCACTTGTCAGTTGGTCTCACTTGTCAGTTGATCTCACGTGTCAGTTGGTCTCGCTTGTCAGTTGGTCTCGCTTGTCAGTTGGTCTCGTCAGTTGGTCTCACTTGTCAGTTGGTCTCACTTGTCAGTTGATCTCACTTGTCAGTTGGTCTCACTTGTCAGTTGGTCTCACTTGTCAGTTGGTCTCACTTGCTTGTCAGTTGGTCTCGTCAGTTGGTCTCACTTGTCAGTTGGTCTCACTTGTCAGTTGGTCTCACTTGTCAGTTGGTCTCACTTGTCAGTTGGTCTCACTTATCAGTTGGTCTCACTTGTCAGTTGGTCTCACTTGTCAGTTGGTCTCACTTGTCAGTTGGTCTCACTTGTCAGTTGGTCTCACTTGCTCAAATTTATTGATGGTCACCGTGACAATAGGACCACGATGCAGTTTTTTTGCACAATGCATATGGCCGAGTGCGTTTTGTACATTGCTGTGTTGTCTTAAACTTAGTCGACTTACTATTAAGCGACACAGATCAGCAAAGTGAGTGATTATTTCACCACGTGCACATTTGCGAACAATGATTGGTTGTGAGAATCTTGAACATCTTGTTTGTCTTTAGAGGCAGTAAATTCATAACAATGTTGACCAATAGAATGCATTCAGCAGGCATTTCAATACCATCGGTAATAAATGAAGCCATAATTTAACGAAACTGACAGCACCAAAAGAGTCGGTCACTCCAAATGCCAGAAAATGTTTGACACACGTCTCAACACGGAAACCTTGCTTTGCAACAACTACTTCCTCAAATGTGGTCAAAGCAGTTGGCTGCGCAATTGATCACTCAGGTGTGGACCTGGCCTTCGAGACCCGTTGGGTGGAAGAGTTTAGGCATAAACTCGTTTTTTATAATTAGTGTATGTATGGCTAGTTGGGGCTAATGTTAAATTAGCATAAAAGTATACGTTTAGGGGGTAGAAAAGTGAAGGTAGACTAGTTTAGGGATATTCAGGGCATTAGGCTGACGGCAGGAGTCGGAGAGAATTTCCTGATCGAGGGCAAAATAGGACTGCCCAATAACTTTAGCGGACTACACATTAACATCCACACTTTCAGCCCCGTTACTCCAAGATGCCCTTGCAATGGCAGAAGTGACGGAGCGCGCTAATCCTGTAGTTATAAAGTGTCGTCGTGTCGAAGACATTCCCCTCTAGTACCCGATTAGTGTGGGTGAGATGCATTCACTGACGATTAGACGTTGATGAGACAACGTGTTTCAGTAAAAACCAGTTTGGTTTGTACTGAAGCAATGTTGCTGAAATTATGCAGTCCCAGAAGGCCGCTGGGCCGACGGCTTCTGTAAGAACTGTTTTTTTATTTGTATTCTACGTGCACATTGTCTGCCTATCTCTTGTTAATTGTTAAGTCGTCCGCCTCATGTGGCTGCCGAACGTAATCGATAATGTCGCGGGTGAGCACAAGTTGCGTCACCGGCCCTGACGGTGCACGACATCGGCGAGGTTCACGGCTTTAGGGGTAAATGGTTTTGACGGGGTCCCAGATGACCGCTGTTGTTTTTGTTGCTGCTGCTGCTGTTGTTGCTGTTGTTGTTCGCACCGCGGGGTACCGGCGGCGCGCAGCAGCTGGACCCGCGTCTTCACCAGGTCCAGGGGCTGGAGCAGCAGCGTGGAGCACGACCCGCTCAGCGCCCCGCACAGGAGGGCGCGCAGCGCCGAGCCCGGCGTCTACGAGCAGGAGGCAGCAGAGGCCGAGACGGCAGCGGCAGTAGGCGAGGGTCTGCGGGCACCGTCGTAACGAGCGGTCTCCCACAGCTGCCATCGGCTCTAACCCCCTCGCTCTCTCCCGGGCAAGGGGATAGCCTCTGCCTGCACTGGGCCTAGGAAGGTCCGCGTGCTTACGGCCTCCCACCCCGTCCCCACCGTCACCTCGCCTTCACTTTCTACGACCATCGCCAGATATTATCCGAGGATTCACCCTCTCCTCACCTCCCCGGCCTCACCCTCCTCCTCACCTCCCTCGGCCCTCGCCCAAACACCCTCGGGCCTCACCACCACCAGCACCACCACCCTCCTCCCGCCGCCGCCACGGTCCTCACCTCTACTGCCTCCATGAATCTACGCAGCAAGGGCAGCCGAGAAGCGGAGAGTCGATCGGAGTCATGGCCCCGACGGATGAGTGGAAAGTTTATAGCCGAGAGAGAGAGGGGGGGGGGTGAGAGACGCGAGGGTTGGGGGGGGTCGTAAGGGGGGGGGGGCGCAAGGGGGGGGGGTCACAAGAAGCCGGCGGCGGGGTCCCGCTTGGCGCCGGGGTCCCGCTTGGCGGCGCTGTGTCGCTGATTTCTCATCAACAGCAAGAGAGCGGGAAGGGAGTGGAGAGGGGCCCACACGAACCTTATGGCGGTACCCCGGCTCTCGCACGATGCCCGTGATGCCAGTCTTTTTTAGTCTGTTGATGGTCGGCGATGCGGCGATCGACTCGGCGAGCTGTACTCACGATGCACCACTGTGGTGCGCGTGTGAGCGTTCAGGGTTTCAGCGCAATCGGCAGCGATGTCGGATTGATTTGGTGACCCAGTCGTGGAGTGAAGTACACCCCTGGACAAAAAGTGTCCCAGAAATGAAATATGTAATTGCCTCGGCCATTCTGTATTATTTGGTACCCCGGAGTACCGCCAGAAGGATCATATCTTGGTGTGTGAGGGGGTGGCAGATGCACATGAACGGTGATGGGTGTTCACGTGTTCATTCATGGGGGGTTGGAGTCAACGTGTTCATCGTGGGAATGAGTTGTTCACGTATTGATGGGGAGTGGGGGGGGGTCCACGTGTTACTTCATGGGGGTGGCGATTGTTCACGTCTTATTTCATGACGGAGAGCGATTGTTCACGTGTTACTTCAAGACGGGGCGATTGCTCACGTGTTAACTCTTGGCGGGTTGAGTTACCACTGCTGCTTCTGTACCTGTTCGGAATTTGAGAACGCTTGTCACGATTTTATTGAGAACGCGTTCAAGTGACATTGTTGCTTGATACCGTTTCACGTAAACGGAAGAAAATGTGTTTTAAACACGACTGTTGCTTATGGAAATTAAGCACATATACACCCACATGAGACAAATAAAACATTTATTTAGCCACAGGACGAAAAATTGCACGGTATTTTATGCCATTGCACTCACTACTACCTTTTGTGAGGGCACGTTGTTAAATAGAGGCCATCTGCAGCGTTTGACCGCGAGCAATGGGACGGCACACTTGTCCGCAGCGCGTCAAAACCCACCATCGTTTCGTATGCGCCACAACTTAACCACAAACGTCAATGACATCCCTGTCAAAAGCGAGCTGCAACAACCTCCCCCACGGACCAACAGGTCGCGGTGAGGCCCTCGCAGAGCGCGCATGGATTGGCGCGGGTCCCAAGTGGGCCGCCGAGGTCACGGGCGGCGCGGCGCCCTCAGGCCGCTCGCCGCCAGGTACAGCTCGGCCGAGTCGCGGCGGCTCGCGGGCGGCTTGAGGGCGCGCACGTCGCGGAAGGCGGCCCGGAGCCGGGCGCGGAGCTCCTCGCTGCTCGCGCCGTCCCAGAATTTGCAGAGGAAGTGGCCCCCGGGCCGCAGGATGACGAGGGCGAGCGCCAGGGCGGCCCCGCACAGCGCCAGGCTCTGCTCGTGGTCCAGGGCGCGCACCCCGCTCGCCCGGGGCGCCATGTCGCTCAGCACCAGGTGCGCCGCGCCGCCCGGGAGCAGGGCGCGAACCTTCGTCTCGGTGTCTGCGGCGCGCACGTCGGTGCCGCCCAGGAAGGAGACTCCGTCGAGGGGCTCTACGGGCAGCAGGTCCAGGCCCAGCACGAAGCCGCGCGGGGCACCGGGCAGGGCCCCGGTCGCGTTCACCCTGCGCGCCGCCTCCTGGCTCCAGGCGCCCGGCGCCGCCCCCAAGTCGAGCACGGCTCGGCCGGGCCGCAGCCAGCCCAGCTGCTCGTCCATGTGCGCCAGCTTGAATCCGCTGCGGCATCGCAGCCCCAGCTCCTGGGCGCGCTGCACGAACGGGTCGCGCCGCTGCCTCTGCAGCCAGATCTGCGCGGCCCCCGAACGCGCGCGGGGGGCCGGGCTCGGGGCGTGCAGGGCCCGGCGCGGCGAGGGGGCGCGCAGGGCCCGGTGCGCCCTGCACAGCGAGTCGACGCGGCGCGGGAGACCCACGGGGAAGCCGGGGGCCATGGCCTCGTGGCTGGCGCACGCGACACGCCTCTCCGGAAGTGTCGCTGTGCAAGTCACGCGAGTTCATTCATTTCGCTTGGCGCCACGTGGGTGGTGTGGTGTGAGGAATCCTGAGACGGTGCGGGGTCGTCGTCCCCCCCCACGGGTCCGGGTTTTTGGGGTGCCCTTGCGATGTCGCGCCGCCTCTTCACGCTCGTGCTGGTGTTGAGTCCTCCGCGGGTGCTGCTCGGGATGAAGAAGCGCGGATTCGGCGCTGGGCGCTGGAACGGGTTCGGGGGGAAAGTGCAGGCGGGAGAGAGCGTGCGGGAGGCGGCCAAGCGGTACGGGCGGTCGGGCTGGAGTAGCAAGGTGGTGGTCGTGGTGGGGGGTGGGTGGGAGATCTGTGTAAAAGGGAAAAAGGATGAGGGAGATAGGGGGGTCGGATATTGGTGGGTTGGCGCAGGGATTGTTTGGGCAGATGTGACCTGTGCCAAGCATAACCACTGGCACTTGCCATCACACAGCTCGAACGCATAGTTGTATAATTCCCAACGCGAAACGTTGTCTCTAGATTATAGTCAAGTTGGTGGGGGCGCTTGACTCGAAACGCACAGCCCTAACGTAAACACCTTGCACGAAAACATTAGTGCATGGCCCTAACCCTAATGCATGTACCTAACTGGTGAGACGTGAGGTCAATAAGCAAAGTTTATATTTGTCACTCAAACACATGTGCGGGCAGGGGGGTGACAGTCATTTGTAATTTAACAGTCATGTTAAAGTATGTAATTAGTTATTTATTGTTAAATAAATACTATAGTACTGTACGTTAAAATTGCAGAAATATATAAATGTAGGAGCGCGTGTGAGGTGTGCGTTGTTTTGAGGTGTCTAATGACTTGCAGAATGTATGAAGGGTATGAGGTGGATCTGTGCCAAGTGACGATGCGTGTGAGGGTTGGCGTGTGTGGTGAAGAGGGTGGTGAAGAGGGTGGAGAATGAGGAGAGTGGGGGTGAGTTGCATCAGGTGGCGTGAGGAGCTATGTGAAGAGGTGAGTGAGAAGCTGTTGGACGAGGTGTGTGAGGAGGTGTGTGTTTTGCAGGGAGCTCTGGGAGGAGTGCTCCATCACGGCTCAGGAGCTCATTGAGGCCGGCACGCTGACGTTCGAATTCGTTGGGGAACCTGAGGTGATGGAGGTGCACGTGTTCCGGGCTGACGCCTTCACCGGGGAGCCCAGCGAGTCAGATGGTGAGTCACTGGGAACAAAGTAACATCTTCTTCTACACGTTTGTCCCACTCATGTGGGGTCCGCTGTCCTTGCCAACCCTCTCCACACTGCCCTGTCTTGCGCCATCTCACGTCCGATCGCATCGCCCCACCTCATTTTCTGCCTTCCTCTTGATGTTCCACTTGCATCACTTGAACGCAATAATATCACTCGCCGCAACACAGCGACTCCAGCACCTGTTATGAGTGAACACCTTGCAGCTGCTTCCCTGTGTGACACTTGTACTGCACCCACCCCCCAATTTCTTCCATCAGAAATGCGCCCTCAGTGGTTTGACCTGGACAAGGTTCCCTTCTCGGAGATGTGGCCCGATGACCACCTCTGGTTTCCGATGTTGCTCAAGAAACAGAAGTTCTGCGGCTTCTTCCGGTTCCAGGGCATGAATACCATCTTGGAACACAGCCTGGAGGTTGTGGAATAAGGGTTGCGGCAAGCAAGCGCTCGTAAAACATTAGACGAGGTCCAGACACACCTACCGATGTTGCACGTGCTACACGGCTTTTTGGAGGAAACGTTTGTTGAAGCTGAGATATTAGTAGAGGTTGTAGATATTTGTGATAATGGCGCGTTTGTGTGGGCGGTGGGTAGAGGAACTCCGGTTTAATCGCATTGTTTTTTTTTCACATTGTATAGTGTTCACTGCTGCAAACGTAAGTGGTGCCTGAATCATTTGTGAACTTTCATCTCAGCATAGCAAAAGTATGTTAGTTTTACATAAACATTCCTTATACACCATTTAATCCAAGTGAGGGCGAATTGAAACCAAAATGATATTTTACAAAATAACCTCTGGGCCACAACGTAATACAATATGCATGCATTTGAAAGATGTACTGTAACATTGTATATTTAAGCTGATGTGAAAATAAAGCTCATGAGTTTGTAAGGACACGTGAAACACGGCTACATGCAGGTACAGTGTTGTGAGTGGGCACAGCCGCAGCACGGGCAACGTGGAGACATTTCCACGATGTGCTTTTTTCATAATCCTTATAGAACTTCGCTATTCCACTCCCAGAGTTGTGTAACTTGTCTCTCTTGAGCCTCAATTCACAATCGGTGAGCGTTGTGTAACGGGGTTTTAATAGTTGGTGCAAGACAATCTTTAACAACCGGAACAATGAGAGGTGGATGTCAACCCTGAATTTTATTCTTGATTTGAAGCTTTCGTGACTGCAGAAATCCATACTCTTTGGTTCTTTCGGTAAAGTCACGTAGGTAGAACTAAAATAAAACACCTGATGAAGATTGTGTTGCGATCTAAACGTGTTTTATTTGATTTCTACCTACGTGACTTTACCGAAAGAATCAAAGAGTCTGAATTTTATTGTTAGCTTGTGGCACACGAAGGGACTAAAAATCCCCCCCTTAACCAATCACAGTGCCTCCCACTTCCTCATGACGCTCATTGCCTTAGCGTGACAGCGTCTTGAGATAAACGCGTTTCCGACTCTACAAAGCACGAAACACGTCACCAAAAGCAGCGTGCCACCTCAAGCTTTGTGTGGGTTGGTTCGGGTTCTTGGGCTCCTCTGGTAGAGGGGTGGGGGCGTGGTTATGGTTCTTGGGTTTCTCTGGTAGATAGGGGGGCGTGGTTATGGTTATTGTATTTCTCTGGTAGAGAGGGGGGCGTGGTTAGGGTTCTTGGATTTATCTTGTAGAGGGGGGCGTGGTTATGGTTCTTGGGTTTCTCTGGTAGAGGGAGGCGTGGTTATGGTTCTTGGGTTTCTCTAGAAGAGAGGGGGGCGTGGTTAGAGGTCATGATTTTCTCTGGTAAAGGGGGGCGTGGTTATGGTTCTTGGGTTTCTCTAGTAGAGGGGGGGCGTGGTTAAGGTTCTTGGATTTCTCTGGTAGAGAGGGGGGCGTGGTTAGGGTTTTTGAGTTTCTCTAGAAGAGAGGGGGGCGTGGTTATGGTTCTTGAGTTTCTCTGATAGAGAAGGGGGCGTGGTTATGGTTCTTGGGTTTCTCTAGAAGAGAGGGGGGCGTGGTTATGGTTCTTGAGTTTCTCTGGTAGAGAGGGGGGCGTGGTTATGGTTCTTGGGTTTCTCTAGGAGAGAGGGGGGCGTGGTTATGGTTCTTGGGTTTCTCTGGTAGAGAGGGGGCGTGGTTAGGGTTCTTGGGTTTCTGTGGTAGAGAGGGGGCGTGGTTAGGGTTCTTGGGTTTCTCTGGTAGCGGCGGCATTCGCTGTCATGTTCGCGTGGACTTGATCTCCCTCGCAGTTGAGTTTCTAAGCCCCAGTTCCATCAGGCGCCATTAGCTGGTCTTGCTGCCTGTTGTGCCCGTGTCAGTGGACGTACGAGTCTTCATGACGAGCTGAGCTTTGCTGGACTGGGGTTTCTAGACCGGTGCGAGTTTGGAGGTGAGGTTCAGAGAAGCGGGAAGTGCGAGTATCAGGGTGTGCGCTTGTGTGGTCGTGTGCTGACCATAATATGTGTTCGCTAACCGCACCATTCCCCAACAGTCTGTACGGCTATACGGTAATCTTTGTGTGAGTGTGCATGTCAGTGTCATTGAGTGAGCAGCGGTTATGTAGTGGTTAGTGCGCTGCGCTACGAACCCGGCGACCCGAGTTTATTTTTTTGCTCACGCTCCTGGGCCTCCCTTAGGTCGACTCAGCCTTAAATGAGTACCTGGCATTGGAGAGACAAAGGCGGCCGGGCGTAGTCTTGGCCACACCACCCCGTCGTATGCCGAAGCGGCCTTCATAGGTGCTCGCTAACAACACTTACCGCAACAGTCTGTTAAGACTGCATGGAGGATCTTCGTCTCGAAGGGGGGCAACTTCGCCTGGGCACCAGCAGCAGTGAGGTGAAATCACCATCACTTGGTGGCGAATAGCTGCTGCGTTAACAGTGTCTGTGTTGGTATGTCGTTGTGCCATTGTGTTAGCGTGTGTGTCAGTATGTATGTCGTTTTTCATTTGTGCCGATGTATTCGTGTATGCATATCAGTGTGTCTTTGTTTTTGGGTTGTATGTGTACTTACGCATTTCTGTGATGTGTATAGTAGTGTATTTCTTTCAGTGTGTGTGTGTGCGTGCGCCCTAGAGTCTGAGGATCTGGGTTCGACATGGATATGCGGGAGGCAGCGCTGACGTGTCTCTTGGTGCTGGCGTTGGGCTGTGCTGCGAAACGGAGTGAAGGTGAGGGGTGTGTCTGTGTCGTTGTCTTCGTGTGTGTCATTACTGGGATATGGGGGGCGGTAGTTTTCGTGGTGGTGGTGGTGATGGTGGTGTCGATTGGTGGTGTAGTAGCGGTTAGCGCACTGCGCTACGGCCACCAACACCAGTGGTGACGATTATCTGAACCGGTCCTGGGCCTCCCTGAGGTCGACTCAGCCTCGATGTGGAGACAAAGGCGGCTGGACGTGGTTGCTGGCCACCCACCCCCTCGTGTGTCGTTACGGCCTTCATAGGTGCTCGCTAACAGCACTTGCCCCAAGATTATGGTAAGGCTATACGGGGGGGCTTTTGTCTTTGTGTACGGATCGTGGAGAACTGGCGCACTGGTGAGCGCACTGCTACAAAATCCGCTCACCCCCAATATCAGTGTTAAATATTTGAACCGGACCCTGGGCCTCTCCTAGGTAGACTCAGCCTTAAATGAGTACCTGGTGCGGTGTGTAAACATCAGCACTTGGGAGACAAAGGCGGCCGAGCGTGGTGTTGACCACCCACGCCCTCGTGTACCGTCCCAGCCTTCGTAGGTACTAGCTGACAACACTTGTTTTAACAGTCCGTTAATTTGCCAAATTCGTGTTACCTCAAAATGCACCTAGCCTGGCACAAGCACCATGGTAAGGTCACCACCAATTAGCATTTTGGTCTCCATCTGTGTGTGGTTGAGTATACAGTAGTTTCTAATTTCTTGCCGTAGATGTGCATAAGCGTGTTGTTAATGTGTGTGGTTATGAATAGCTTATTGACTGGAGTGCATAGCTGTGTGGTGGTCATTCCATTTCTTGATTCTGAGCTGGTGGTGTAAGTTCCACACTTTTATGATGAGGGTCAGTCACTCCTTTAACACGACATACACTTGTGATGCCTTATCCAGGTGTTACTCATTCTGCCTAAGGGACACTGTTGTGCCTTCGATACCATAGTTGGGATCAGAACACCTGAATGTAACTTTCGGGGATTTGAATCTTTACCCACCGAATTCTATCCCAGTCCATATCGTATAACCGGCACATGTATGTCAGTATTACACCATACACTAACAGGAATACACACGAGAGACATTATTATTCCAGTTGTAAAGATGTTTATTGTCATTGGCCTTCTAAGTAAAAACTTTATTTTAAGTTTTAAAAAGATGCTTGACCTAGGAAGGCCATTTGGTGACATTTTGCATGATTGGCTTTGGAAGTGCATGGTTCTTCATTGGCCTTGTACCTTTCATGTCAATTTTCACTGATAGCGTTGATGCGTTTTACAACACATGCTCTATGTAGATGTACATTAATATTGTTGGTGGTGTTTCTATCACAGTAAACAGGGGGCACATATGTGTGCACCACCTAATATTAGTGGGGCCGTCTGCAAAACACCATAATTGGGATTAGGCTGTAAGAGCAGAGCTCGAAGTTCAGGTGTCAACTGTGTAACTCTTTCTGGATCTGGATGGGATGGTAAGAGGTGGTGGAGCTAATGGCATGAAAACATTACTTATTTAACCTGAGGGCCTCCCCAGCACTAAATGTTTGGCCAACTCCTTGCATTTGTATTGCACACCAACAGCATGGTAATGTGAATATTCATGCATTTTTATCTAGTTAAGATTTCATATTAAAATAAACCCTTGTTTCCTCATTTATTAAATGTTCAGGCACAGTCTTTATTTTTATTCAACTGAGTTGTTTTTTTTTATGTTGCAAACTGGTAACTTCATGCTGAAATGTAAAACAAATTGATGCAATGCTTACATTGCCCATATACATTTCAATACTTGCTGTATACAGTATTCCCTCGTTATTCGCGAACTTGTTATCTGCGATTTTGGCTATTCGCGAATCGCATCTGGAACTTTACTTGACTGCATCGAGAGAGAGAAAGAAAGTGATGAGATAAAATGATGAGATAAACTCATGTGCAACATCATAATTTAAGGTGAGTTCATTTATAAACTATTATTTAAAACTTTAATATTTATGTTTATTTACCATGGTTATTAAAACCAATTGAATATGTTCGTGTTACTCAAGGTAAGTCATTGCGAAGATAGATTTTCGTAGGCCAATATATTTATTCGCGAAATTTTCTATTCACAAGGATCGCCGGAACGTATCTGTATGCCTCGCGAATAATGAGGGAATACTGCATATATTATATATACAGGCAGACCTCGCTCAGCGTGACCCCGTACAATGCTGATTCATTACGGCGTTCTTTGCCCTGGATATTTTTTTACCATCTTTTTTTTTTTAAATCAAAATATCTACAAAGTGCTTACGAGTGAGAACACAAAGCAGTGCCAGACGAGAAAAAGTTCCCGCCCCCCTCATTCACTTTGCCATTCACAGCGACTTAAGCTCTGAGCCAATCAGAACCGCACCCCCTGCGATTCTATTATCACAATTTGTGGTCACCATTCTATTTTAAATAATCGATTTGTTGAGGGAGGTGAGACCTCACAAGACCAGGATGGAGTCTCAGGCTCCACCTAAAAGAAACCTCACCACAGAAATGTAGACTGAGTGCATCACAAAGATCACAGAGTTCCTGGAGCTTTTCTCTGAGAATGATCCAGATTGGGAGTGCAGCAGCTCCCCCATGGATGCCTTGGAGGAGTACGGTAGAATGCACTCATGAGTAAAGGATATACTACTGATCATAAATGATTATTTTTACGTATGAAATAATGTTTACCATTTGTATTATTCGCACTTTTACCAATACCCTAATGAAGCCCTCATATTTTGCTCAAACTAAAGACACAACAGTATATACAATATATAATGACCCCTTTTAGCGCTGTTTTGATTAGTGCTCCCTTCTCTTTGAATACATCTTGAGTGCTAAGCGAGGTCTGCCTGTACTCACAAGATATCGCACCCTATGGGAGGCAAATTACTTGATTTATTTAAAAAAGTGTATTTGTGTTTGGGATGAGATGTAAAGCTATGTAGAACTTTAGGGTGGCCCTATACTGTGATTGAAACCAACATTTGGGTGTAATTCTTTGGGGCCTAAATTCTAATATTACTATTTTCAGATTTTTTTTATTTCTAGTAAAGCATAGATTAAGGGTGCGGTGGTGGCAAGATGGTTAGTGGGAATGCACTGTTATCCTGGTGACCTGCATTTGATTCCCGGCCACATTAATGGTGAGTCATATCTGACCTGTTAGTGGGCTCCAACCTGCACTTATCAGCTTGGTGAAGTTTGGTCAAACAATCCGCAAGACTAACATAGCATGAAGAAGCTTTCATTCAGAAGTGAATTAACAAAGTGTTGAAAATAGTTTTTTTTTATTATAATTATCAGCCATATTCTATCCAACGCTGGAAGAAGGCCACCTCATGTCGTCACCATCCTTCGCTATCATGCGATGTACCAAACCCATCTCGCTCCTACACGTGAGCCGATCTTGTAATTTTATCTCTGCAGTAGTGGTCCTCCTGGTTATGTCCTCGCCTTTAGCTGCCATTTCACGTCCTGCAAAAGCCAACTATTCTTAAGTCAGCAGGATTGATCCAATTTGCATTTGTTCTCTGATCCATGTCACTGTTATTCCTAGCATGCATCGATCTCTATGCTTTGCATACGTTTCATGTTTTACCTTGAATAGCCTCCGTGAGTGTACTTCCTTGTTTAACTTATTTTCTAGTCTGATACTACTTTGTTTATATTCAGTCTCATTGTAATGTCCATTTTTATAAATTTGTTGTCAATATAGCAATCCCCTGCCAACCGCGGGGGTTAGACTCGTCATAGCTTAACTAAGTTTCCTGTTTATTAACTAAACACCGAATAAAATACAGTACATGACACAATAACCTAATGAAACATAAATAACATTACATACCTGTAATATTCACGATGACGACAAGGAGATGATGTGGGAGGAGCTGAGCCAAACCTGCTCTTCCTCGGCCACAGACGCAAACGCTGGCCTTCACCATTTACGGCACGCTTCGGGTCCATGGTTAAGGGCAAAATTAACCCTTTCCCGGAATCGGAAGAAAAATTAAGTAACTTTATTGGCACATTATGTCTTTTATAACATCACACAATACAATGATGTCATGCTGTTATGTAATACACACATTATTTCCTTAACACCGTGCTTACCCGTGGATGCTGACGTTTCCAGGCCGCGGTTGGTAAACAGGTTTTCAGAATATTGTGTTATTTTATTTTATCAATTTATTATTTTATTCTCATTCTACGTGACTTTACCGAAAGAACCAAAGAAGAGGTTTTCAGAAGTAAATCCGCGTATACTCAAATCTCGCAGCTGGAAAATTCTCAGTTGGAAAGAGATTACTGTGTATTTTTTTAATAAAGGTTCATGAGAGCTTAGATGACTGTATCATATCCACTAATAAGATGAATTATGTATTTCTGGGTCAATTCGGTAAGCGCAGATAATAGGATTAATTTGCAGAAACTTCTGGTGCATGCCACTTATCTTGTAAAGAATGTGAATTATAGAATGAATGGTGTTTTTTTTTTATCCAGTACTTGGAATGTCCACAGATCGATGGGGCAGTACAGATGTAGGAAAACAGAAACATGAGGGCATATAAGAGATATTTCACTGCACAAGTAAATGACTCTTATATCTTAGTATTCAACAGCACGCGCATCATTTCTGTAAACGCGCATACTGTACGTAATTATAAATAACGGACAGCATTATAACGCATTGTGCACTTTTTACACTTGCATTAGTGTGCATGCATGTAACTCGAAACCTGAGTCGATGTGTGTGTGTGTGCTGGTGTAATTTCATAGGGCTCCACAATAAATATATTTTTTTACGTCAAATATCTTAGGGTCTAATTTGCCAGTGGAGTAGAAACACATGCTGAATATACTTTACAATTCTCATCACTTAATGACAAACGCTGCAATACCAAAACGAGGAGCATTTCCAAAACGGTACATAATTTACATAAACCTTCACTTATTTGCCTTGCAGTGTTGTTAATGCGGTGATAAGAAAGCATTCCCATCCTGTGTTTTTTGGTACGTGAGAATAAACTTGGCACGTTGCGGCTTGCCTTCTTTAAGAAGTGGTTTTTTAGAACTGAATAAAATAACGAGGTCTATAATGTTTTTTGCTCAGAATACATTTTGATAGTTTGGTGGTAGAGCCATGGCTTTCTTCAGGGCTTGTATGAATGTCCTGATTGAGGCCAGACAGCCAAAAACAGCCATTTTTATTAACATTTATTTGAATGTTCTTTCAACAGTAGGAAAACAAGGCATGACTGTATTTTTTGCTCCTCTACTTGCTTGTAATCTCTGAAGGAGCAACAATTAATTATTCTACGTGTATACTATATAGTGCTCTGTAATTGCTTGTGAGTGATTGTGTGAAGTTTTATACATGTGTTATTGTGAGAATAGGTTTTCCCCTTTTTTTCTGGCAATAAACAGGTGTTAAGATATTAAAACACCAAACTGAAAATCTTTTACAAGGAATCATGTCTGCATTAACCACAATACTGTGGTCAGACTGCAAACAAAAAACACTCTGATAATATATGCATTGTCTTTGAAACTGATTGGTCCACACCAGAGACAGCTTTCTTTTGAGTCTAGTCTCAAAACGGTGTTAGACCAGAGGACACCAAAAGGCGTACAGCACAACGACAATGCCAATATCAGAGTAATGAGAGCTCGGGGGGAGCAGATACATCATGGGACCTCCTTTGCCAGTACCAAAACATGAGAATAGGTTTTCCCTTTTGTGTTATTGTCTTTGCAGTTTAATGCATGTAACTGTGCCTCTATATGTGTGGCTGTGTAACTTTATAGGTGTTTGCCTGGCTATATTTTCCATTTTGTGTCTCTGGTTGTACTTGTAACTGGTGAAAACACACCTCCCCCTTGTGTTGTGCTGGCCTAAATAGGTGCTTACAAACAGCATTTTCTTAGGCAGTCCAAGGTTAAATGGAGGATTATTGTATGAGATTGTGTGTGTGTGTATATAAGTATGAACTTGGCTGCTTGAGTTCGATTCCCGCTCATGGCCAACACTAGTGACGATTATTTGAACCAGTCCTGGGCCTCCCCGAGGTCGGCTCAGCCTCAAATGAGTACCTGGTGTAGTGTGTAAACATCGCCACTGGGGAGACAAAGGCGGCCAGGCGTGGTGCTGGCCACCCACCTCCTTATGTGCTGTGCCAGCCTTCATAGGTGCTTGCTAATAGCACTTCCCCCGACAGGCTGTTCAGGCTACACAGGGAATCTTTGTCTTTGTATATGAGTGCAGGGCTGTTAAGTTTGAGGAAAGAAGATGCATTATCTGTAAATTGTTGCAGCAGTATAAGTTGAGAGGAAGAGTGAGTGAGTGGAGGGGGTGCTGAGTGAGCAGTTTTTTTTGGTCACTTGTATGAGTCTGATTGCGTGTGATATGTGCATGTGGAAGGCTGATTGCGCTGCGTTCGCGTGCGAGTGTTTGACGAGGCCCAATTGCACGTCACACTTGGCAATAAGTGAGAGTTGACAAGCCTGTAAGAATAGCAATGTATGGAATGGTGCATGTTTAGTGGTGTTTGTGCGGTTGGGTTTGTGTGATTCTGTATTTTTGGCTCTGGGTGGTTGTGTGTGAACGTGTGTTTGGCTGGTCCAGTTTGAGGAGCTGGTAACCCCTTTTCATTTATTTCCTTTATCAAACGACCAAAGAACACAAATCCAAGTAAGAATGTGTAAGAGGTTCTGAGAGAACATGCATCCATTTGTTCCCTAGCCAAAACAATATGGTAGAGCCAGCGGACTAAATCCCCGCCGCCACTTTCAAGAGCTTCTTAAAGCGGCAGTTAATTGATTCAACTGGCCACGTGGAATATTTGAACGCTCACTGGGGTAGAGAGACTGCCATTCCGCGGTCCGGAGCTCTTCCAGTACCAGCTAGAGAACTGTGGAATACAGGCTTTTGTTACAACGAGGGGTGTACAGTGATTTATTCAGGGCAGGATAACTTTAAAAAAGTGAGTGCTCATTCTTGAATAAAAGGGGGGTGTAGGAGTGTGGAGGTGATGATTGGGAGGTGGTGAGTGCTAGGCTGTTGTGTACTCACCTGCCTCTCAACAGATGTTGAGGATTGATGGGATCGTTGTCATTGGAGTGTGTGTTTTGGGGTGTGTTTGCGTGCGCATGTGACCTGTGTGTGTGTCTGTGTGTGTGCAAAAAAGATCTGGACAAAGTCCCATCGGTGAGTTCCTCCGGCAGACAAGGCTGCATTGGCTGGGTCATGTAGCCCGCATGCCCAGCCACCGCAAGCCTAAATAGCTTTTGTTCGGCCGGATCGAGGGGGCTAAATGGGTGCGGCACGGGTTAGAGAATAGATGTATTGATGTGGTACAGGAGGATGTGGTGCTGAGTGGACTTGCCGATGACTGGTACCAGCGGTGTCAAGATCGGCCTCAGTGGAGGAGGCACGTGAAGGATGCTACTGGGCAGTTGGAGGCAGTCGCCCTCCAACAACAACGGAAGGGGGAGGAGCGACGCTCACAGCAATGAGTGGAGTGCCGGGTGGCTAAAGCACAGAAAGTTTGCACAGTCCCGGCACAAGGTGGTGCATTTCAGTCAATCAACCCATTGCACCTGGGTGCAATGGCCTTAAAGTGCACAAAGCCTGGCACAAAGCATCGTGGTGACGTCACCGCCACTTAGTGGAGATTGGTGGTAGTTGCAATTTTCGTGGCTCATTGCGCCCTCTCCGACAAGAAAGCCATCATCAGGACTCAAGGTAAGTGAAAATGAAACAGATTTTTTTCTATTTTTGTTACTTTATTTTACGTGTTATTTACTGCCCAGTTTTATTCATGAGTTGAACAATACTTCCCTTTGTTGAACTGTAAAATGTTTAATAACACTGATCATATGGGCATTTATATCCAGCATATTCTACGTTCGACTTTATGAACGGGTCTCAGGAACTAATTGTGTTCGTAAGTCGAGGACTGACCATAGTCTTTCTCCTTGCACAGATATTCCTGTGCTGTTGTCCTGAATGGCATCCACTCTTTCTAAGTATCTGACGAAGTTGTTTGGTGATAGTGGATCTCCCTTTCTCATACCTGTTGTTGTTGGGAACCATTCTATTTCTTTTCCAAACTTTACTGCCGACTTAGACCTTTCACCTATATCTTACAGAAATCTCTGTCAGTCTTTTCTCTACTCCACATGATCTTAATGTTGCCCACATTGTCTTGAATTTCGATTTAAAGCTTTTGTGACTGCAAGAATTCATCTTCTTTGGTTCTTTTGGTAAAGTCACATAGAATGAGAATAAAATAATAAATTAATAAAATAAAATAACACAATAAAATTCTCACGACGTTTCGGCCACAACACAAGCGTCACATTGTCTTGCTTAGTCGAATCAAATAGGTTCTGGAAACCTATTAAACGTTCCTGTCTTTGCTAAACCCTGCCTGTTCATCCACAAATCGATTTGATAGTATTATCATTAGTATCTTCCCCGTGTGGCTCATGAGTGCGATGGTTCAGTAATTTTTTACAATCGTGAGATCTCCTTTCTTGGGTATCGTCCCAAATATGGATTTTTTACACTCTTACAGTATTTTCCCTTCTCTCCATACTTGTTTTCATAGCTCATTCCTTCATATAGTCTATTATTACTAGTCAGTTAACCAGTCACTCAGTCAATACAATATATTATTTACTAGGAAAGCAATCAATCAGAAGGCTTTCTCTGTCATCCATCAAGATCTCACTCATTTGAAAACCCAAATTTTTTTCAGGTGCAAAAAGCATGTCAGACGATTGTGTAATACCCTTCCTCGGTTCATTAGGGATTATCTTTTTCTTTTTAAATCACGTCTTAAAATTCACCTATTTCAACATGCTTTCCATGTAACTTACAATAAAAAATGTCTGTTTAGATTACTCACTAATTATTATTACAGTATTCACTTTTCATCAAAAGTCTTATTTTATTGGAATTTCGAGTGTAGTTTTTAATTTTGTTATTATCAGCATTCTATTTCGCTAAGATTTTAACTATAGTTGTGAGTGTAGTTTTACTTTTAAGTACCGCGCTTTAAGATACTTCAATATGAAAGGCACTTTATAAAATAGAGATTATTATTGGAATTTGCCACCCCAGTTGCCCACTAGGGGACAGCTTAAATCAAAATTGTTCAGATTTTGGGAAATTAGTTTTGCAATGAGAAGTGCTGCGGCAACCATTGCCGGTAATGACTGCCCTCAAATTGCCAACGTAGATCATGGCCATTAATCATTTAGCGTTAAATGTTGAGACGTTTGTACAGTGTAAAACTTTTTTTATTTGTACTCTTTGGTTCTATTCGGTAAAGTCACGTAGGTAAAAAATAAAACAACAAAAATCACGACGTTTCGGCCACAACACAAGCGGCCTTCTTCAGGTGAAGGGACCAGACTGTCTCGAAGACTGCGCAGTATTCGAGACAGCACGGTCCCTTCACCTGATGAAGGCCGCTTGTGTTGTGGCCGAAACGTCGTGATTTTTGTTGTTTTATTTTTTACCTACGTGACTTTACCGAATAGAACCAAAGAGTATGGATCCTTGCAGTCACGAAAGCTTCAAATCTTTTTTTATTTGCTTAACGTTTAAACTGTCCAAAATGTGTAACTTCCAACGCCACCTACAGCACGTGGCTTGCAGTGCTCGCACACAAAACGTGCCCTCCGTACCTTTATGGTTCTGTCTCTCTTGTTTTATTTCTCTGATTTTTTTTGTCTGCCTTTTACTGCGCTTTGTCTCCCTTGCTTTATTTCCACACAACAACAATGGAGGATGGATGAGCCATTGTTACAACAATGAGCAGTGCCAGGCAACTAAAACATAGAAAGTTGGCGCATTGGGGTATGCAGGTGGTGCATCTGGTAGTAATCTCAGTTAACTCGTAACAGCTGGGTCTGTTTCTCTTGCCAGCAAGCCTTCAACACTTCCCTTGGCCTCAAAGTGCACATAGCCTGGCACAATCACTGCGCTGATATTTCCACCACTTTATAATGAATGGCGGCTGTTGATGTTATTTTGTCTGTGTGTGATTGTGTGTGGATGCGTGTTTGGTTGGGTGGTTATGTGTTTGAATTTGTCAACGTGGGTGTGTCACGTGTTACGTGTATGTGGGTGTGGGTGTGAGTTGTGTTGTAAACATTTTGTACACATTGTTCGTGGTAATCTGTAATGTGTGTGAGTGAATATGTATGTGATTATTAATAGTCTGAACCAGCACTTGCAGAACAGCTTTCAGACCAGCAGTTGTTTGTCGTCATCTTTTGTGTCAACATATTTTTGGTAGTGATTCTGTGTGCTTATGCCATTTAGGATTTGTTTTTAAAGGTCGTGTCTCGTGAATGATTTTACAATGTAAATGTTGAAGTTGCTGTATAGGTAAATATCAGAAGGCTTGTGTGTGATGACGTGCAATGGGTATTTTTTTTAACTGCCCTACGGTTCTATTACTCTCTGGAGTTCCCTGCTATGAATAATATTCATGGCAGTTCGTATATGAACCTCTCCTTGGTCTCCCTAAGGTAAAATTGTCCCTAAATGAGTACTTGGTGCAGTGTGTAAATATACAACTTCTCAAAGCTAGTTAGGGAGACAGCCTTTCCAGTTTTGGGGGATGTCTGACATACTGCAAATAGTTCATATTTTAGTTTTACAAACATTCACTTATATTTACAGGTAATTAACGCCTAACACATTTCATTAACAATCAATTACTTGATAAGAATGATCTATTATTCAGAATGTAAGATTAACAATTCAGCAACAAGTAAGATTACTACTGTACAGTTTCATCCAAGACATTGAAACAGAGGTGTATTGCTGATGTTCAGAAGATGTGGAAAGTGGAGGAGATTTTTTTTAACAGGTTTGAAGAGTTTATTTTGTTGTTGTAAAATAAATGTGAAACCCAAGAGACATACTTAGCCGAGCACGTTGATGGATTGAGGTGTCCAAGGACATGAATGAGTAAAAAAAACCCATAAACCTTTTCAATTTGTAGATTTTGATTTTCTAGTGCATAAACATACATTAATTGTATATATTACAATGCTCAAAAACACGGCCTTAAAAAGAAAATATACACGCACTCTTTGGGTCTTTCGGTAAAGTCACGTAGAAAAAAAATCACAACGTTTCGATCGCAACACAAGCCATCGTCTTCAGGCGAAAAAATACAGCAGGCGGACTACTGAGGCAGGAAGAAAAATAGCGAGAGAGCTACTGCAGCTAAAGGTTATATATGTTTAAGATGGGTACAACCCAAGGGTAAGTGGACGGGGCTAGAGATGGAATTTGCAAGTCAATGTAAGATCGCAGAGCTAGATATACCACGGCTAATCATGTCTGCATTAACCACAATACCTGTGGTCAGAATGCAAACAAAATAAAGGCGATTGGTATTGCCTTGGTGTCGTGGCATCTCTTCAGAGAAGTGAGCGACTCGATCAGATGAGCCTTCTTGTCTCGGAGTTTGTTAAAAGATCTAATGGTTGTGTGGAAACCCTCCCCATAGAGGCGGTTAAATCTTGACTTAAAGCTTTCGTGACTGCAGGAATTCATACTCTTTGGGTCTTTCGGTAAAGTCACGTAGATAGAAAAATAATAATAAATCACGAAGACGATTGCTTGTGTTGAGATCGAAACGTCGTGATTTTTTATTGTTTTATTATTTTTCTATTTACGTGACTTTACCAAAAGACCCAAAGAGTATGAATTCCTGCAGTCACGAAAGCTTTAAGTCAAAATATATACAGCAATCGGTGACGTGACACTGTTTAACCACTACATACTTCACTTGGAATGGAACTTTCTACAGACAAACTGAGGGCACCCCAATGGGCTCCCCCCTATCTCCGGTTGTAGCCAACATTTTCATGGAGAAATTTGAGACTGACGCCATCCAGACGGCCACTCTGCGCCCAACCTTATGGAAGAGGTACGTGGATGACACTTTTGTCATCTGGCCACATGGCCGGCCTGCTCTAGACCAATTCTTCGACCACATCAATTCCATACACCCAGCCATCAGATTTACCATGGAAGTCGAAAAAGATGGCAAGCTACCTTTTTTGGATGTCCTAATAAAAAAGAGACCTGATGGTTCAATGACCCACTCTGTCTACAGGGAAGCTACCCATACAGATGCTTACCTGAAACCGGATTCCTACCACCATCCATCCCAGAAGAATTCCCTCATCAAGACTCTGCACCATAGAGCCCAATGCATATCCGACCAGGAACACATAGCCAGTGAACTCAAGCACGTACAACAAGCTCTTAAGGCTAATGGTTTTTCCGACTACACAATCCGCAAAGCTATCACTCCAACCATGAAGAAGGACCCTCTTGAGGAGCCTTTCAAAACCATCACTTTACCCTACATTGCGGGGATCACAAAAAAGATCTCCAAAATCTTGAATAAACACAAGATCCAGGTCCGATTCGACACATTACATAAAATCCGTGATCTTGTTCTGTCTGTAAAAGATGTGATTCCGGACATACAGTACCCTGGCGTCTACAAACTAAGTTGCCTCTGTGGTAGTAGTTACATTGGAGAAACCAAACGACATGTCTCGGAGCGCATTCGTGAACACAAAGCAGACCTGAAACACGGTAGGACCAACACTTCGGCGTGGCAGATCACTGTTATAATTCAGTAGGTTCACATGACATTGACGTCTCCAAGACAGAGGTTCTTTGCAAGCCATCTGGCTACCATGAGAGATTTGTTCATGAGGCTATCCACATATACAAATACAGAGACAATTTCAACCGAGAAGATGGATTCTGGCTTTGCAATCATTGGAATGATTTGATAAACCATTTCGGGTCTTAATTGATTGTTCACGCTTAAGGTGGCTTTCAGACCGCATCAATTATTTTCGTCTCCCCCCTCTTTTACGAACATAGATGGACTCATACTCTTTGGTTCTATTGGGTAAAGTCACGTAGGTGAAAATAAAATAACAAAAAATCACGACGTTTCGGCCACAACACAAGCGGCCTTCATCAGGTGAAGGGACGAGACTGTCTGGAGGACAGCGCTGGAGTGGAAGAAGCCACGCTTAGATCACGACCTTTAAGCTGTGTGAGAAGAAAAAGACCACGCGCCTTGACAAAGGAATTGGCATATAATTTAGCATTGAAATGGCTCATTGAAATAGCTAAGTTAAAGTATACACATCCGCAGAGGTACCCCTTGACAAAGGAATTAGCGCTGGAGTGGAAGAAGCCACGCTTAGATCACGACCTTTAAGCTGTGTGAGAAGAAAAAGACCACACGCCTTGACAAAGGAATTAGCATATAATTTATCATTGAAATGGCTCATTGAAATAGCTAAGTTATATTCCTTTGTCTAGGGGTACCTTTGGGGATGTGTATACTTTAACTTAGCTATTTCGATGAGCCATTTCAATGCTAAATTATATGCTAATTCCTTTGTCAAGGCGCATGGTCTTTTTCTTCTCACACAGCTTAAAGGTCGTGATCTAAGCGTGGCTTCTTCCACTCCAGCGCTGTCCTCCAGACAGTCTCGTCCCTTCACCTGATGAAGGCTGCTTGTGTTGTGGCCGAAACGTCGTGATTTTTTGTTATTTTATTTTCACCTACGTGACTTTACCCAATAGAACCAAAGAGTATGGATCCTAGCAGTCACGAAAGCTTTAAATCTAGAATAGATGGACTCGTCCATCTGAATAACTGCCAAACCGCTCTCCGTGGTGCTAACGTTAAAAAAACTGCCACTTTTTTCAAATTTTCTTGCTGTGGTTTTCACACCTGATGATGATTGCTTGTGTTGCAGTCGAAACGTTGTGATAATTTTATTGTTTTATGTTTTTATTATTTAATTGTTTCCCTTCTATGTGACTTTACCGAAAGAACCAAGAATAAGAATATGGCAATAGTCCTTTTCCATAGCACGTAAAAAATATGCATACCATTATAAAGAAAGGGAAATTCCTGAAATGTTACCTGATTATAAGAATATTTTCATGGCGTGTTATTGATGAATCTATTGAGTTTTTTTATTGTGCTTGTACACCACTGCTAACTCAGCAGCATCACCAAATAATGTATTTATGAAAATCGTTGTGCTATCGCGGCTTGCAATTCCCAGTGGTGAATAGCACATCTCCTATTTCCTGCACATTAGCATAGAGATGTATGGCCGACTTGCAATGAGGATCACTGCAGAATGCCATGTTCTCCCGCTCACAGCTTAATTAGCCCACAAACAGTATTTTGGTAGAAGTATATTTTTTACAAATTTTTCCTTATTTTTTTACAAACCGTTTTGGTCACCTTTCCGGCTTGATCAAGTTCCAGATTACTCGAGTCCGTATTGAAGAGGTTTTACTTTATCAGCACACCTGGCTTTGACATTCATCAAAGACATTTGTGTAACCATCAACTTCATCACAACATTTACTGGCCGATGCACACTTCTCCTTTGTATGTGGAAAATTTAAGACAAGCTGCAATGCGATTGTCGCCATGCAACCAACAACTATGGACTGTATAATAAACCACCGTGGTCTGCGCTCCTTCAATGGAGGAATACTAAAACTACACAAACTCGGTCCTGAGCCTTCTCTTGGCTAGCAGACCTCTACATTGGCACTTACTCCCTGAACATATTGCCATTCGCAAGCATAGAATACACCACCTCCCCAATGTCACCTCAGCAAGTGTCCATTAACAGTGAGTGGTGGGGTGGGGAATTTACTTAAAAAATTTGTGAGTGACACTTTATGGGACCACACATCCGTGTGCTTTATTGCCTCAGTTCCTTCAAACGGAAATTAATCCATGAAACCTGTGTGTACAGAGAACACCCAGTGTTGGGGCTGTTCACGAGCACTTAAGACCACCTAACACCGGCTTGGCGCATGTGAAGTTGGCCTGGCCAACACCATGCCCGGCCACCTTTGTCCAGTGCCAGTGTTTACACAGTATCTCGTACTCCTTTAAAGCTGAGTCCACCGATGGGAGGCCCATGACTGGTTCAGAAAAATCGCCGCTGATATTGGCCGTGCCAGCAGGAATATCATTGGGTTTATAGTGCAATGCGATAATTACTACGACTGCTCCCCACAATAATATGAAAAAATGCATTCAACAAAGACAAAGATCCCCAGTTTTAACATGTAACAGTATTTTAGGGCAAGTGCTGTGCGTGAGCACCTTTGAAGGCTGGCACGGCACAGAAGGGGGTGGGTGGACAGCACCACGCCCAACTGCCTTTGTCTCCCCAGTGGCGAAGTTAACACATTGCACCAGGTACTCATTTGAAGCTGAGTAGACCTAGGGGAGGCCAAGGGCCGATTCAAATATTTGTTGCCACTGTTATTCATCTTGATCGGCAATCGAACTTTGGTTGCTGGGTACGTAGCACAGCGCACCAACCACTACACTTCTGCTTTCTAACCACACACTGATGCACATATTTACGAAAGACATACAGTATACAGTACGGTATATGAATGCACAGACAAGTACTAGATGTGCACACATACACAGACATAACACGTGAACACTTAATAACGTACATGGTAATACTGTACACCATACACAACATTCGTACTTACAGAAACTTTGCACCCAGGTTACAAGTAGCTGTGTGCATGCTTACTGACGTGAGCACACAGGCGAATGGGCCATGTCACGCAAAGAAAAATATCCCCCTTTTGCCATACAGACTGTTGGGGCAGATGCTATTCGTGAACACTTTTGAAGGCCATATTCATAAACACCTTCATTCGGGTATGCAAATACACACATCGCACCATATGTAACGCATGTATTAACAACTGTCCAACAATATTCAGAGCACGCCTTAATTGCTGAAATAAAAAAAAGAATTTGCAATGCCCCTGTTGTGAAATCCATATATGTATGTGCTTGGCCATGGTACTGGATATTAAATCAAAGACCTTTAAAGGCATGTTTATGGCTCATTGATGAGACACTAGAGCTCAACACACATTTACAATGAGACTCTCCCAGCAGTTACCCATCCATAAGCTTTGATCCCTAAACCATAATCCCTTAAAACCTATACAAAGTCAAATGAAGCGGCATCTGATAATATTTCATCTATTGAAAGTCAAGGAAGGTCTGTGATTGCATTAAAATCTGGTCTATGATTTTTTGTTACAAAAATCTGTGGGAACAGTAGAGCCAGATATTATATAAGTACAATCGTCACTTTTTGCAGTTAAACAAGTGGAATTGTTGAAGCTTCCGGAATGAAAAATCCTTAGTTTGACACCATCCTCAATGAGTACCACTTCTTGCCGCATGTAATTTTGTTGTTTTAAGGCTGCGAAATGTATGTGCCAGTTATAAAGTTTGGATATAAGGCTGATAGATCTGTTTAGACCTGTGTGCCCGTGTCAGGTGTATTGTGTACCTTTGCATGCTGCTCATCGTGTGTTTTATATTGCGCCCTGGAAAGGGTACTATATAAATGTGAAATAAAATCTTATCCCTGTGCTCTCTACATATGTAGTACAGCAGTTAGATTGCTGTGTTACGATCCCGGCGAACCGAGTTGTTTTCCTGCCCACGGCCACCACCAGTGACAATTATCTGAATTGGTCCTGGGCCTCCCCTAGGTTGACCCAGCCCGAAATGAGTACTTTGTGCCATTGGGGAGACTAAGACAGCCGGACTTAGTGCTGGCCAACTACCTCCTTGTGTGTCGTGCCGGCCAACATAAGTGCTTGCTAAAAGCACTTGCCCCAACAATTTGTTGAGGCTTTAAGGGGGAATCTGTGTCTTTGTGCATGTGTGTACATGCCGATGTATGGACTTCTTGCTAATTGTTTTATTCTTGCCTATGGAAATATGTTCAGTAGCTAAATTCCAATGTTGAGGTCTGCTAGCCACGAGATGGCTTCAGGAGAAAGTTTGTCTAGTTTAGCTATTCTTCCACTGAAGGAGCGCAGACTACATTGGTTTACTTTATGATCTATAGGTTTGGGTTGCATGGACACAATCGCACTGTGACTTGTTTGTAATTTTAAATGCATTAAGGAGATGTGTGCATTGGCCTGTTGATGTTCTGATGCAGTTGATGGTTACACTAGTCTTTTAGAGTAATATCAAAGCCACTTGTGTTTGTCTGTTGTGTGTGTGTCTGTTGTGTGTGTACACGTGTTGTTTAGCATTTTGTTGTTTTCCTGTGCTTCTCATGTGCAGACAAGTGTCCTCTGCCCGGGTGCAATGTGGACCCCGCAACGCAACTGAGCTTCGATGCCGTGAGCTCGATCCACGCGCGCATGGACGATGATGAGGACGGCACCATTGACACGAGGGAGAGCGACGGCGTGAGCAACATCATCGTCACTGTCACGATCAAAACATTATGATCGTTGTCATCATCAATATCATCAACAAAAATTACACCAGTTACTTCATCATCATCAACATACCATCATCGCCAACTTCACAATTGTCATTATTGCCAGCATCATTCACACTGAGACATGGAAATGGCATAAGGATTTCACCAACACAAGCCTCACTAGCATTGTGTGTATGTGTGAGTGTTGGGTACATGTGTCAGGCTAAAGCCCATTTGCCCTTAGTTAAGGGACTGAAATCCTGCCCCCCGCAGAGAGCCTACAGAAAGACTGCACAGGTGCAGTCCTGAGAACTTATGTTTAATTCTCTGCAATGTAACACGAGTTATCCCTATCCGCACCACTCGTACTGTGGCTACTCAACCGGAAGCTAGTCTTTGATGAAGCGTGTTTACATCAGCATCGTGGAGACAAATGCGCCTAGGCATGGTGTTCGTCACATGACCCTCTTGTGTGCCATGCAAATCTCAATAGATACGAGCACCACTTGGTGTTCTGGTTTGTATGATTAATAATAATAAATAATTTCAACTTGTCTTGGACACAGTACACACACTAGAAAAGTTTAACATACATACAAATAAAGGCATTCAGGTGGTGAGCCGGTACCAATTTTCGGCTAAAGCTCTGTGGTCTTCTATATATTGAAGTGTTATTGGTGATTTAATTAGTGTTTACATGTTAGTGTAAACCGGGCCACCTGGAGAAAACCGATACGTAAGAGGGGGAAACACTTTATCCCATGCAGATGGAAAAGGTGGAGTCCACATTTTCTATAGCGCCTTCTCCTGGCAAGTAAGGGTAATGCACATTGACACCAACAGGATTTGTGTGATCCACCATCCCTCACTGCATCCACAGTACTGGATTATATGCCTACACCACCATCGCCTGGTGATGTAAAGACATGTGTTTGTCTGTGTACATCCAAGTTCCTGCGTGAGGACATGGAGTACAGCGACCCGGCCACACAACACCGTCGCTTCCACGGCGGAGACCAGACAATCACGCTTAAAGAGATGTGGGCAGCCTGGCTTGCATCTGATGGTACACTCACACACACTCACAAAATCGTACATTTCGCAGTGCAATGCTTTACAATCACTCACACGCTCATATACACACGAGGGTACGCACATGTCATGTACACAATCTTGAATGCAGTGCTTGTACCTGCACTCATTGTACATGCTCACTCGAATTGGTTAATTTGCAATTTCGTTGTATCGGCTACGTAACAATGTGTGAAAGCTACTTAGCTTGTTCCTCCACAAGAAGCTCTGGGAATTCTCGGCCACATTTAATGCTCTCATTTTTTTACTTGTGAACCATACACCCATTTAAAAGAACACCTGTGCTGGCTTGAAACATTCAGGCTGGCCAGCTTATGATCAACTGTTGGTTTGACAAGACTGGATTGTGTGATGAACTTACATATTGGAAATAATGTAGACTTCTTTTTCTATGCCCAGCCTATTGCATACTCTGTTTGGCTCAATGGGCCTAAATGGGCATGGTATGTGCTTAAGAGGAGATGGGCAGATATGGTACAGCAGGACACGGAGCTGAGTGGACCTGCGAGCGATTTGTACTAGCGGTGTCAAATTCAGCTTTTGTGGAGTAGAGTCGTGAAAAACGCTGCTGAGCAGATGCAGACAGCCACCCTCCAACAACAACAGAGTGCCTCGGAGTGACACTCAAAACAATGAGCAGAGCCCTGGACAGATACAACACAGCAATTTTTTTTTTTATTTAAAGCTTTCGTGACTGCAGGGATTCATATTTTTGGTTCTTTCGGTAAAGTCACGTAGAAGGAAAACAATAAAATAAAAAAATAAAACATATATAGAACAATAGAATTTTATTGTTTGATATTTTTATTATTTTATTTTTTCCCTTCTACGTGACTTTACCGAAAGAACCAAGAATATACAGCAATAATTGTTTTATTTTATCAGGTAAAACCCACTGAGCTATTAGCTATTTTCAGAAGCAACCTGGCCACAAATGATAGCTCAACAAAGTGGCTTATCATTTGAAAAGTTATAGCAGCAGCCAAATAATCCAAACGCATGTTTCTGAATGTGGAAAGAAAAACCGGAGGACCCGGAGAAACATCCACGCGACCACGGGGAGAACAAGTAAACTCCAAATATACAGGCATCGTCAGGGTTGAACCCCTGAGCTTCTGCATACCAGGCGAGGGAGATGACACTGGGGAGCAGTCACCTCAGTAATTTAAAACGGTTATGTGACTGATGCGATAAAACCTGACCCTGTTCAGTCGCCTCCTGCGATTGAGCCTATAACACTTTACATGGCCTTAGTGTGAACCATCGGTTATTGTTATTGTGGTGTCTGTCTACCCCCCTCAGTTTACAATTGGACAGTGCAGGATGTGGCACTGTGGCTGGAGACCATGGTGGAGCTGCCCCAGTACTTGGAAAACTTCCTCGAGAACAACATCGACGGGCCTAGTCTCCCCAGGTGTGTACAAACATGTTCTGTCTTAGGCAAACTCAGCCTAAAATGGCTGGAAGGTCCTTGTGTGTATGCATTTGGTCAAGAAAAAATGAACACTGGTATTTTGGAGCCAAAGGTGACCTTGTGGTCACGGTTCTGGGCCTACTGTTACCTCTATATGTGTTTTGATGTACATGTTTGCATTTCAGCTTATACACATTATTTACATATCTTCAACCAGGTGAGCGCTCATTGTTTATGTACAGTCCTTTTGTCACTCCACTGCTGAATGAGGGCCTCACAGTGCCATGCGGGTCATAGAGGTTAATAGTCCATACTTCTCTATGCTAGTCAGTGTGGGTTCATAAAGGCGGGGAGCATACACATAGCGGCACAAGTACAGTACAGCAATAGATTTTTCCGCACTACCCTATGCTGCCTACCCTCTGTTTCCACAGTCTATAACAACCAACTGTGCATTGTGGTCACCAATCCCATCACTTTTCAGGCTCAGGCTTGCTTAGCTTCGAAGATCTGACGGAATCGGGTGCATTCTGGGTGATTTAGTCATATGCGAGAGCACATTTACAGGAGGATAAAACTAAATTTATCTTAGCTTTTGGTGATAATTTCAAGTGTGTGTCTCAGGTTGTCCAATATGGGCGAGATTGTCCAATATGGGTTTGATTATTCCTTAATGAGCACTCATGTAAAATTTTTAGCGGTGTTGTTTTCTCTTTAAATACTTCATTGCAGTCATGTCACCAGAGCACTGTAGTGGTTATTTTGAAAAATCCTTTGAGGTTATTTTTCTCATGAAAAAAAACGTTAAACCTTGAGTTGGACAACTTGTGACCCAACCTATGAACCAGGGATGTGTTTCCGATATTTGGATTACAGTAAAGCCTCTCAAAACCGGACTGCTTGAAGAGAGCCTTTCCCATTCCCGGGGATGTCCAGGATACTGCATACAATTTAACAATCACTAAGTTACTACATTTTAAGTAAAGTCAAATCTAATTAACACTGATCTTTTATTTAACATTTCATAACGATTCACAAAATAATTATATCATAGGACTTCCTTTGCCAGTACCAAAAAATGAGAATAGGTTTTCTCCTTTTTTCTGGCCACAAAACAGGTGTTAAGATATTCATATTCTTAGTTTTTTCGGTAAAGTCACGTTGAAGAGAAACAACGTGACTTTACCGAAAAAATTAAGAATATGAATTACTGCAGTCACGAAAGCTTTAAATCAAAATTTAGGTGTTAAGATGTTAAAACACCAAACTGAAACCTTTTACAAGGAATCATGTCTGCATTAACCACAATACTTGTGGTCAAAATGCAAACAAAAAACATACTCTGATAATATATGCATTGTCTTTGAAACTGATTGGTCCACACCAGAGACAGCTTTCTTTGGAGCCTCGTCTCAAAAGGTGTTAGACCAGAGGAAGCCTTTTGGCCAGAGGACACCTTTTGGTGCCTTTTGGCATTTGTGGGAATATCTTTGTGCTAGTTTGTGTGCATGCATGTGTAAGCAAGTGTATGATTGTGTATCTGATAGTATGCTTTATGGCCGTGTGTGTGAATGTGAGTGTATGTGGGGAGCGGTGGTGTTGTGATTAGCGCGCTGCGCTACGAACCCAGCCACCTGAGTTCGATTCCCGCTCACGGCCAACACCAGTGACGATTATCTGAACCGGTCATGGGCCTACCCTAGGTCGACTCAGCCTCAACGGAGTACCTGGCATGTGTGTGCTGTGCCGGCCTTCATATGTGCTGGCTAACAGCACTTGCCCCTACAGGCTATATGGGGAGATTTGACTTTCTACAAATGTGAGTGTGAGCTTCGCACCACGACCTACAGTCACTTATCAGCTGGCAGTGGTATTAAATGCCTGTGATCTAGTGCTTTGGAATCAAGCATTGATAGAGCTGCTGGGCTGTGAGGTGGTGACCCATGGTGTGGTGATACAGAATGTGGTGTTGGTTCATCAACACCATTTTCTATAGAATGTGTGTACATGTATGAATTGGCCTGCATGCATACGTGTGTGTATGTTCAGTGGGGAGTGGTGGAACAGTTGTTTGTGCACTGTGCTACGAACCCGGCGACCTGAGTTTGGTTACCACACAAGGCCAACAGCGACAATTATTTGAACCAGTCCTGGGTTTCCCCTTTGTCGACTCGGCCTCAAATACCAGGTGCGATTTGTAAAAACATCGCCACGAAGGAAACAGGCGTGGTGCCGGCCACCCACCCACCCCTTTATATTCCGTGCCGGTCTTCATAGGTGTTTGCTTAACAGCACATGCCTGAAAAGTCTGTTAAGGCTATATGAGGGATATTTATCTTTGTATGTTCCAGGTTGGCCATCACCAACCACACATTCATGACCACCATTCTGAAAATCCCGGAGAGGAGCCACCGACACAAACTGCAGCTCAAGGCCCTGGATGTGGTGCTGTTCGGGGCACCACTGTGTGGGTCTACGCACCCCATTCCTCCCCACCGCATCCCATTACTGTATATCACATGACCATACATAAAATCACATTGCCTAAATATCAAGCCACATTGATATGCATCACAGCACATTTATTTATCATCAAGCCACTTTGCTATATGTCAAACCACATGACTGTCCTTCATACCATGACTGCGCATCACAACACACATGTGCATCACACCAAAAGGATTTACATTACACTCTATCATGCTGTCACATCCTTTTCATCCACAGTCTCATTGCTCCCAATCACTTTCCGTCTGTGTATGTGTGTGCAAGCAGCGGCCCAGCGGAGCCGCGTGAAGGATGTGGCGTTGGCTGTAGCGGTGGTGGCAGCTGTGACGGGCTGCTGGCTGGCACTGGTGCAGCGTCGTCGTGCGCTGGAGCACGTTGCTCGCGTTACTAGCGAGCTTGACAGCCTTCAAAAGGCAGAACAGAGTCTGCTCGACATGCAGGCCAGGTGGGGACACGAGAGACTGTGGGACAATGATTCACGGGAATTGGAGCTGCACATGGCCTAAAGTGATTTATCAATTTACACGGTGATAAGTTGCAGCACGTATTGTGTGCATGACATCGATTGAACAACTTCGGACCACAGTTTTCGATCCAACTGTGCAATTGTGATACCAGGTCATGAGATAAAGTAATGTCATAATAATATCCAAGTCACTCTTGCTAATGAGACTCTCCTGGTCTCTTGAATTCTCACCTGGTTAAATAAACTTGCGTCGACTTTACGAAATCACCGGAAACAGAGAGACCAGGACCCGAAGACACACAGCTGATGCTTTGTCTCGATGGCTGATGATAATATGTCTCTGGCTGAAGCTGTGAGGCTCTGGATCGCGGGTATAAAATTTATCTTCTGATAACACTGCCACCATCTCGGTGTCTCCCTCTGCACAGGCTTCTGAAGGCCCAGGAGGAGCAGCGCCAGGCAGAGGAGGAAAAGCAGAACCTGGAGATGCGGCTGCATCAGGAAGCGACCAAGCGAGCACAAGAGTGCTCGGCCCAGCCCGCGGATGAGCACGAGTTGAGGGGGCAGGGCGAGTGGTCGTTGGGCGAGTGGGCGGTGGACGAGCGGGCGGTAGGCGAGTGGGTGGCGGGTGAGCGGGTGGAGTATGAGCCGAGCGTGCTGCAGGCGTGGCTGCAGCTCACGCATGAGATGGAGGTTGTGCACCATGCGACGGCTCGCTCTCATGCTGAACGCCAGCTCTCAGTCGCCCGTGACATGGTGAGGCTCGTGTGCGCTGCTCACCGACACACAAAGTATAAAGCTAGATTCGAAGGTTTTGTGACTGCAGGAATTACTCTTTGATTATTTCGCTAAAGTCATGTAGAAATTTAATAATAATATAATACGACGTTTCGATTGCAACACAAGCAACCATCATCAGGTACAAATGAATGAGAAAACAAACATCGTAAACTTGGAACTAAAATGCAATACAACACAGAGAGTCGGCCAACACAACAGTCAACACCCCACCTGGTTGATTACATTCTTCCAAAGATTGCTAAATTTTAGAGGGAGACAAAACATAGACACGGAGACACACAGACAGACACACAAGCAGAGAGAGACTCACACAGATACAAACAGAGAGAGACAGACACATAGGCACACAGAAAGACAACGTCTCTGTATCGAGGCCTTAAATTGGGAGAGACGGGGGGGGGGGGGGGGGTTGGCAGAGGGGGAGTTGTGTGGAATTCCTGCCCATGGCGGACGGACGAGTTGGACACTGGACTTCTAAACATATAAGCACAGAGCGTTGTGTGGAATTCCTGCCCATAGCGGCCGGAGGAGAGAATTGACTTATAAACAAGCACGGAACAAGCACGGTAGAAAGCAAATTTTGTAAAATTAGGAAGTGTAATGCAATGCAACACAGAGTCGGTTAGCACACAGTTAACACATAGCCTGGTTGGATATGTTTGTTTTCTCATTTATTTGTACCTGATGATGTTTGCTTGTGTTGCATTCGAAACGTCGTATTCTATTATTATTTTATTTAATTTCTACGTGACTTTACTGAAAGAACCAAAGAGTAAAGTCTAAAGCCTCTGTTTAGACACACAGACTGTGGGGGAAAGTGCTGTTAGCAGCCCCGCATGGCGCACAAGGGGGTGGTGTGACCAGGACCATGCCAGGTTGCCGTGGTCATCTCCCTAGTGCTCGCACACTGCACCAGGCACTCATTTAAAGTTGAATCAATCTGGAGCAGGCCGAGGATTGGTTCACGGATGTTGACCGTGAGTTCAAATTGAACACGGGTCTCAAAGTTCGTAGCACAGTGCGCTAGACATCGCACTTCTGCTGCTACACTAACAAAGACAAAGATCCCACATGTAGTCCTTAACAGACTGTTATGGGAAGTGCTGTTAGAAAGCACCTATGAAGGCTGGCACAGCACACAAGGGGGTGGTGGTCAACACCATGCCCAGCCGCCTTGTCAATCCATTGCTGATTCTTTACGCACTGAACCACACACACAAACACATACAAAGACAAAGATCCCCCATATAGCCTTAACAGACTGTAAGTGCCCTTAGTGAGTACCTATGAACACCAGCACGGCACACAAGGGGATGGGTGGCCAACACCACACCCGGTTGCCTTTGTTTCCCCAGTACACCGCACCAGGTACTCATTTGAGACTGAGTCGACCTATACATATGTACACACGGACATCCACACACTTACATGTCCTCTTGCTCACGAACGCACGCACTCACTAACATTCCCACAGTGGATTCACTAACATGCAATGGCAGCCCAACCTGTTTACAAAAACAATCACTGCAGCATGACAACATGAGCCAAATAATGCATTCTCCAGCACACATCACGCTCACTGATATTGAACACTCAACAGCATATGCTCATTACTTACTTGCTTACTCCTTTTCGATCCCTGTGGAGCATAAGGCCGCAACAAGCCCACGCCATGCCGGACAGTCTTTAGCATCTTTCTCTCATTTGCTCATTAACACATAATAATGTTGTTTTTGCCTACACCCTGATATACTCACTGATATACACCAAGCGGCATTCACTCATGCGAGTACACACTCACGAGCACGCACGCATGCATACGCTCACCAGCTTAGAATCAGGATCACAATCTTTATTTAGACTGGAGGAATCCAATGAGCTATGAAGCTCTCACATATGGCCTCGGGCATGCATTGGTGCGTGTGGGTGTACGTGTGTGCAATGGTTTTGTCTGTGTGCGGAATTTTAAGTGTGCATGTGTTTGCGGGTGCCCATGCAGGCCGAGAAGGTACAGCGAAAGCGCAGCTCAGTGCTGGGCGCATTCTACATCGCTCACAGCGCCTCCCTCGACGAGGTCGATCACAAGATCCTCACTGCTAAGTACGACCTCTCCCCCTCACTCACCCCATTACACCCTATCGTTCACCGCATCACTTCCACCCTCATGTTGTGTGGTATAATCTCATGGGTTGGAGTTGGTTGGGCTGTAGCACGTCCTGTTGTGTGATATGTTGTAATATTTCGTGCTGTGTAGTTATGTAGTGTATTATGTTACACTGTATCGTGTGTTGTGTTATGTCATGCTGTATTATATGGAGTGTTGTGTTACTTGTAGGTTCTTTGTGTAGTCTTTTGCCATCTTACGGTGTTGTTTTGCTATGAAGTTTTAATTTTATTGTGTTGTTGTGGTGGGTGAATGTCCAGGCAGGCGCTGTATGACGTGACCAACAGCCTGCGTGAGCGGCTCCATCGCTGGCAGGAAATAGAGAGAGTGTGCGGCTTCAGTATTGTCCAGAACCCAGGCCTCAACGCCCTGCAGGTCCGCCTGATAGAGGGGCGCCAGGGAGACGGTACGGAGAGATGGGACACGGGGAGAGACACAAGACACGGGGGGAAGACATGGGGAATGGGGAGAGACGTGGGACATGGGGTCACACCTGTCTTGCAGACGAGTACCTGGGAGATAGTACAGTTATATGAGGCATGGGGACACAGGGAGAGACCAGGGCCATGGGAGTGGGTCAACCACACAAAGGGTTGCCTGAAATCCTATGGCTGACGGTGTGAGAGCATGTGTAGGGTAGACAGACAGAATGCAGGAGAATTCACAGGGACATAGCAAGAAATGTAAAGGTATATAAAGACACACAGGACCCGGGAGGACACATGGGATATGGGAGGCAACATACAATGCATTCATGGGCACATGGTGACACAGGATGAGACACAGGAAAATGGGAGGGCATACATTACATTTGAAGGAGACCTAAGGATACAAAAGAAGACTGAATAAATGCCAACACTAGAGGGAACACATGGACAAAGGGACTGGGACTTGGGGAGGAAGACACAGGTATATGGATGGAGATTGTAATGGCACAATCTCCACCCATCTTCCTGTCTCCTCCTCCCATCATTATGCATCTTCATTTCCCTCCCTCCCTCCCTCCCCCTGTCCCCACAGACGAAATCCCAGCCTCGGCCTCCATGCCTGTCTTATCCTCGCGCCCATCCTCGTCTTCCTTGTCTCTCCCATCATCCCAGTCGGCTAATCAACTCCCCTCCAAGAGTCACGTGACCCGCTCGGTGGCCAATGATATGGCTCCTGCGGCACTGCGAGCACGTTTTGCCCACCTGCCGCAATCAGATTGGTCAAGGACCGTGTCACATGACCCTCTCCCTTTGGCGGGGCATCTCCACAAGCCCAAAGTGGCTTTCACTGCAGGCTACGTGCGGTAGGAAAATTTGGTGAACTTTAATGAACAAACTGTGCATTCATATAAGCCCATGGGCAACCTTGGGGTTGTTATAGGCAATCAGCCAGCATCACTTAAAAAATTATGTTTTAATTATCAGGCTGGGTGTCTAAAACTGTTAGCTCATAATCACCTTGTTGGGGCACCAAGTCGGCATCACTGATATCTTAGGGTCAAATATTAAGCTCTTATCAGCCACATGTGGTGAAACCAGGTTCAACTATGTTTTGATTATGACAGTCCCAACCCAGTTGCTGTTGACTGCACAAAAACAATTGTGTGATAAAAATACTAAGAAAATTATAACAAAAACAGCAACAGGAAATAATTTTATATCGTGTCTCAATGCAAGCGCATTTTAAGACGCTTTAAACGAATGAAGGGCAAAACAATGCTTGAGGGTAGAAGGCTGGTGGAGAGGCCAATGTGAGAGCAGGGAAACATGGGATAGAGAAGAGAGTTACACCTTTGCAGCGCCTGGGACAAAGCAACCAGGACTCAGCACCAACAACAACAGCACGAGCTCCAGGGACAGCCGCAGCAGCCAGGGCAACACCAACGAGTGCAGGACACCCACGAGGGATCTATCACCATATTTGAAACCCCCTCCTGTAGGAATCGCCTCGTCCTTCCACTGCATAGCACCAATGGAAGGCATTTGTGAATACTGATTTGTAATTGCCACATACATTTGCTTTAGTAAATTGGCACTTGAATAGGTATTTAGGTCGTTATTACCATTTAAAATGAAATGCAAGCAGTGAATTAATCGCTACCAAATGCATTCAGATTATATATGGTACTTGAATTATCGGGTTACATTTGTTTAACTACAGTAACATAATTTTGGTGACACTGTACTAAGTTCGTGTTTGTCTGTCCTGCATCTCTGAATCTATTTTTTATATCTATCCCAACCTCTCCCTCTTTTTCTCTCCATCTCTTTACCCTGTTCCATCTCTTGCCATTCACGCTCACTCTTATGCTGCTGCAACACCTCTCTCTCCTCTCCTCATTATTTGCTCGTTTTCCAATCCTTCCCTATCCTCGCTATCTCCCACAACCCGTTGTATGCTCCCTTTCCTCTCTTCCGTTTTCCCTCTTAGGCAGGGAACCAGCATGGAGTCACTGGGCTCCATATCATCTGCCCCCCTAGGCTGCATCTCCCAATCACCGACAGGACAGGTCCCATCGGGCCCTGGCCACAGTCCTTCGGGCCCCGAAGACTCGAGTGAGAGCGACACCAGTGGCGGTGGTACCAGTGGAAGTCTGAGAAGGGGAGGGGCGAACAGTCCAGGCAGCCATGCGATGAGGTCTTCGCCCACTGCGGCTGCGGTTGCTGCTGGAGCTCCGGTCACCAAGAAGAGCCGTGCCTCAAAAATCACGCGCATCTTCAAGAAGGCGAGCATCTGAGGCCTCTGTGCCATCGCACGTAAATAAATACAAATGTAGTGTTGCTTGTTTAGGGCCTCATTCACTTGTTGAAAGGTATCATTTTAATGTTGTCACTGATATTTTTTGGTGGAAACTGCATTTATATCAGCCTATGCATTTATTTCTTAATTTACAGATTTGAACACGATTGATGACAATGCTGTCACAAACCGGCATCTAGGCTGACAATTGAATAACAAATGAATAGATTTTATACAAATAAAAACGTATTTCATTGACAAAGTTTACTAAGAAAGGCTGAAGCCCAGTGTACACATGACTGGCACAGGGTAACAACAGTGAAAACTCAACTATGCATTTCCCTCCGGCTGTATCACTGGTGTGTGTTGCTCTGTCATCACACTGGCACTATAACTCGATCATCTGGGATATTGAGGGGAGAGGGGTTCCCTGGATAAAACAAAAAGACAGATAATGGAAAATATATTTAAATTAGGCCATAACAACATATTTATTGTTTATCAGCTTGTAATGAGAATGAAGGCGTCAAAAGCGTAGTGTGTTTGTTGCTTACTAAAGCAATCGATTTGCATGCCAACGTGTTTTTGGTCACGTGGACACTGAGTCGCTGACTCTCAATAAGTGAGCAACTGCTCACAAACCAACAAGTGCATATAAAGATATTTTATTTCTTTTTTTGCAAGCACGGCTAGTCCGCAACCAAGATAGATGGCCCATGGACAATGGAGTGTTCACTGTATTTGAGCAACCAAGTAGTCGTGAAAGAATGGCTTGGTGAAGACCGGCCAGTCGGTGACAAGTGTGACCTGAGGTAGGCTCAGTGCAGTACCCCAGTCAGCACAAGAACTACTTCATCACTAAATTTTGATTTAAAGCTTTCGTGACTGCAGTAATTCATATTCTTAGTTCTTTCGGTAAAGTCACGTTGAAGGAAAACAATAAAATAATAAAATATATATAAAACTAAGAATATACTTCATCACTGTCGTAACATTTATGTTTGTCGCCAATTATGGTTCATCATAACAGTCACTGTTATTGCCATGTTGCTGGTTATTTACTGAATGTATGCACTATAATATCTATGTTAGGCATGTAATAATGCATTGATTTATTGATATTGATTCTTATGATCGTGGTCATAGAATTGTGTATCAAAGAATCGATCTTTTTTTTTATCCTATATGTTGTCTGTGGAAGCGGAGCCGTTAAGAGCACTATGCCATCAACCCAGTAACTAGAGTTACATTTCTGGCCATAGCTGCCTTCAGTGGTGAGTGATATCTGAACTGGTCCTGTGCCCCCCACCCTTAATCAACTCCCAGTGACTAGTGTGGTGAATAATAGCGAAATTTGCCCTATAATTGAAACGGGGTGTTACGGCCTTAGGCACTGGATTGAGAAAGGGCTGATATTGCATGTTATATGTAATTTATTCAAATAAACCTTGCAACCACCCTCGATCCCACATGGACTGCAGGCAGTGGCAAAAAAAATATCGATTCTTAAATCATTTGGCAACGTAATATTTACCTGTAAGCTCATGATATGTATGTGCAAATGCTTCTTCACCTTCTGAAATAACCTGAGTCTACATGTCTCAATTAATTTGGTTTAATGGTTTATTTCACATGTGAATAAAAAGCATGAAACTTGAGTTGAGAAACACGTAAGGCCATTATAACCTCAATTGTTGCAATTGAGTCAAAGCATGGATTAACTTTTATACTTAATTATTTGCTGATTGAGAGACAATGTCTTTAAAAAAATCTCACGCAGTTTATAGTTGACAATTACAGTAGGCTCCTACTACCGTGGACTTCTTGTTTGCATGAGTACAGTGACTGAAAGTGTTATAAAAAAAAATAAGATGAACGTTATGGCAGTGCATTGTCATCGAAACATACCATGTTTCACTCCAGTGCCATTGGGAGTCCGAGGAGTTATCGCAGAATGTATGCTTTTTGTTTCTATTTTTTGTTACTTAATGACTGTGTCAGGACCTGGCCACTTTGAGCCTCTTCAGAGATTAATACTTTTAAGTGCCTTTTTTTCGTGTTTTGTTTTGTAACATTACATGCTGTGCATCACATTGCCACCGGTTAGTAGCAGTTGAGCTGGTACATTGCTTCTTTAAAACCGCTGAATAGCTTTTTTCCAATGAGAAATGTGTGAGCTCCAGCCATTGGGGGTTCCCATTAAATATGAATTGCTTTACTTTGCTTTCGCTTTAAGTCAAAGTGCCTTAATATTTATAAGCCAAAGAATTAAACGCATGTTTAAAAAGAGCAATGGTTGTAGCATGCATTATGAAATTCATGGTATAGATCTAGACCTGTAGGCATGTAACAATACATCAGTTAATCAATTAATGTAAATTATTTCGGTAAAGTCACGTAGGTATATAAAAAAAATAATCACGACGTTTCGGGCGCAACACAAGCGTCCGTCTTATACTTACTACGTGACTTTACCGAAAGAACCCAAGAGTATGGATCCCTGCAGTCACGAAAACTTCAAATCTAGATTGTAAATTCTCATAATGTATAAGCATCAACTCGCGAGTATACGAATACTTTTCTGCAATTGGTCATTTATTTCATGTCAATTCTGCAGCCGTTAAGAGACTATCGTTAATTGTGATGTTTAAACAAGAACCATTTATTCAAGTAAATCATGACCCTCAATTGTGACAACTTGTCTACTCGCCAGTAGTTTATGGAAGTGAATCATTCCACTCCTGCTAGGACTGCTTACTTGTTTGGGGCACCACGGTGGTGAGATAACTCCCCCTCACCTGGTTTGTAGGAGGGCGTGGGTTCGATCCCGACCCTGACACCTGTATATTTGGAATTTGCATGTTCTCCCCGTGGTGGCATGAATTTTTCTCCAAGTCCTCCGTTTATTCCCTCCAGATTTAGAAACATGCGTTTAGAGTATTTTGCTGCTAGAAATTTTGACATGATAAGCCGTTTCGTTGAGCTATCATTTGTGGCCAGGTCGCTTCTGAAAAATAGCTATATAGCTCATTGGGCTTTACCTGGTAAAATAAAAAGTTTAATAGTTATAAAAAATGTTTACTTCAGGTTATATATAGTAGTTTGAATGTTAATGATTTATAATTTTGGGGGAGCTTTGTCTGTAGTAAGTTAAAACGTCATTCCCGAAGGACAATCTGCACTATCCAACCTAGAGTTCACGCTTTTGGTAAGAGAACTGTCGGTTGGTGAATATATGGGTGAGAAGATAGGGCAGAGAAAAACAGATTTTTGGGAACACTCTGCAATAATATATTCCATCTCCTCCAGAGGGGGTGTTTCTCACCTATGTATTGCCATGTGGACCCACGGGAGAGCATTCCTGTATTTATGCAAGTGTCGGTACACCTTTATTTAAACAATCAGGACATTCCATTATTCAACCAGTGAGTGCATTCCTTTATTTAACAGTGGTAAACACATTCCTTTAACCAGGGGAGAATGTTTTAATTATGAAAGTGGTTGAATGCTTTCCATGGGGGTTTGCAAAGGGTTGGGGCTTGCCCCATGACTGCTGTCTGGTAGCCCTTCACCTCACTGTGAATCTGATGTGCGTTATTTTGCCTTGATTCGATGTGTAGTATATTGTCTTGGTCTGCACATGTTTTCCCAGCTGATGGGGATTGTTATTATCAGGAGATGGCGTCCATTGCTTCGCATACTTGGTATGGTTTTTTTTTGCAGAGTGTAGACGTGCTTGAGCTGTTGACGGGGTTGGCACTGGTGCTGAGACATGTTTGTGAACACTCACACTTGTACACTCACACGCAATAACACTAATCATCACCGTCACATATGCCAAAGCTCCAATATACTACCAAGACGCACACCATCACTCGCACTCAAATACACCAACACACTAACATTCACCACCACTCGCACAACAACACATACATGAACACTTACGTACTTTAGCTTTCAGCCGTATATCTTGAATATACCGTAATTCACATACACCAACACTAATCAACACATACAGCAACGTTCACTTTAACTAACATACAACACTGACGAACGCATACACCATCACTCGCATGCACCAACACTCAACCACACAAGCCCCACATGGCAACAGCCAACTCTCACAAGTTCTACACTTACACTTCGACACCAACAGTCTTAACGTACACACGTAAGAACCAACAGTCACTGAAATAAAGTTGCCAACACTGTCACTCAACCACTTAGTCACCAATGAATATACATTTACCAATGCGTACTGTTGCCCATCAATACAATATCACCAACATAAACACACACTTGCCTACATACCAACACATACTCGCATGCGCCAATTATACACATTCGCCCTCTCTTACTCTTAGGCTGGATTCACACTGGATTTTAGACGTGCGTTTAGTGGATGTCACATGCTTTGTGTAAATCCATTCAACCATCCACAAACTTCTTAACCTTAGGGTTACTTGGTGTCACGTAGTGTGTGTTTATAGTTTGGGCCGATATTTGGCCCACATTATTAACATTTAGCCCACATTGTTAACATTTAGACACTCTCATCAAAATATTAAAAACATATTTCCTTTTTGATTGTGTTTCATTATCCTTAGAAAGTAATATACAATAGCTAATGATTTAAAGCTGGTTTATTCACCAATTAAGTTGAATACCCATTAGAAATACCTCTTTCTCACCCAATACACTTAATAACATTGACACCAGGGTTCTGACTGATTTTCTTTTTGTCCTTGAAAGCAGGTGTGCTGCAGTTATAGAGCAGCCATGGAAATGCCCTCACTTCTGCTATTAACATCTCGTTGAATTCCACTCAGTGTCCTTTATGTTAAGCTGTTTGTCACTCCCCAACCCTGATTGGGTACAGTTCCACTCGCTGAACAATATAGAGTTCTACTCTTGTATATTAGAATGCATTAACGTTACAGCCCATAATTAATGTCGCCTCTTTTAAATTCTTTAGAACTGCTTTTTGTGTTTAGTTTGTTGTCCTTCCCCTGCACCTCTAATTATCACGGTTAGCTAAGTACGATGGGAAATAAGTTCAATATACATAATAGCTATTCGGTTTTGTGTGTGCGTTAAGCGATCCTGTGTAAACTCAGTTACACTCCCAACACCCCTCACTAACACACACGCTTGTCGCCACAAATTGACACTTGCGCAGTTGTGCTTTCATCACTTGTGCTGGTGGAACCTCAATGTTGGTGATGCCTTCTGTGTGCCTGCTTCTGTGCCCATTGTCTGTTGAATTAAATATCGTGCTTTATGCCATCGCTGTATGTTTGGTTGGTGTATCTAGTCCAGGGGTTGGCAACCAAAATAACAAGAGCCATTTTTTCGAATTTAGTACGAAACTCAATTTCAAAAGCCGTAATGCATATGTAATGACTCTCGGACAACACGAACATTACTACGTGTTAAACGAACATTACATCACAAAGCAGTCCTTAAAGAGGCACATGCAGTTCTGGAGCTGCAGGTTGCCAACCCCTGAGCTAGTCGGACTACTTGCGCACACACTCGTCACTTGTATAAATATGTGTAATGACGACTTGACACACTTTCTTGAGATGGTTTATTTTATTGTAGACACGTTCACTTGAACAGGCGGAGACCCCACTGCAACAGCCCCGAGTCTCCCCCGCATCTCCCTTATGTACGGTCCGAGGCCACGCCCCCATTCCATAACCTTCTTGCTGATTCTAGACGCTTGCTGTACCAGCAGACTCTACCGTCCTCTTCTGTCACCTGGCAACGCTCCTATTCTCGATCATTCCCATAGCCACCAGTCCATTCGTACTACAAGATGATTCCCCTTACATTTCCTCCCGTGGCCACTAGTCCATTCGCACTGCAGGCTGACTGCCTTGTCATTACCTACCGTGGCCACTAGTCCACCCACACCGTAGGTTGACTCTACTGTCATTACACATGTAAGGATGTTAGACATCCTTGGATAGCATATTTGTAGGACATGGGGGTAACATGGCTATTAATACCATAACTTTCACGAGGGGGGCGTTACTGCATACAGATAGCTATGATGTGGCTTGCTAGATGGTGATTGGTTGGAAGGTATTCAAGAGTGAGAAGATGGATATTTGAAAAAGGTAAGGGCTCCATTGGGCACTTAGAAGGCGAGCAGAGGGATTGGATAGGAGGAAGGGATGGGCGGAGATTGAAGAGCGGGAGGGAGATGAGTATGAAAGGGAGGAGTGGGGGAGTGGAGGGGAACTTGGAAGAGGGAAGCAGGGAATTGTGTTGGCTGGTGGTGGGCATTGAACGTTATTGTTGAGGACAAACTTTATCCAGGAAGTACCGCCTTTGGAGTCCATTACATTTGGTGGCAGCGGTGGGATACTGCATATTCAGATCCTGCTAAATATGAGGGACTCTCGGAGAGATCTGTGGAAATGGAATATGGAGTGGTATGGGGCAGCGCGGAAGAGATGAAAAAAGCCTGGGACGGCAGGTCCTCAGGAAGGCTCAACCCGAGCACCACCTCCAATACGTGACACAAGATCTGCAAAGTAGATCCGTACAAGAGTTACACAGACGCCACGAAGAAATCCGTCCCACGTGGAGAAGTTGGAGAGACTGTTGGATGCTGTTACATTGTTACTGCAACAGCAAATGAGAAGGGATGAGTCCGCAGCCAGTACCGGTGGAACCAGAGCTAGAAACTGAGGGACCAAGGCTGCCTACCCCACAGCCGGTTCTTGGGGAAACCATGCCAGATCAACCTTCCTTGCCAGATCAACTGTTACCTATCCATCAACAGCAGTTGCAGCAGCCGCAGCAGTTCCAACAACAGCTGCAGCAACCACAGCAATAGAAGTTTCAAAAACAACAGCAGCTTCTATAGCAGCAGCCAGTGCTAACAGAGAGCCCATCTCACCTCAAAGAACAGGGGGCCCCGGGCTTATAGGATTCCATGGCAGCGGAGCGGCGTGGAGGTGCAAGACAGCTGCGTTGGCTGGCAGCGACAATAGAAAAGTTCCTGGCAGATGGAGGAAACTGGAGCGCCTTAGTGAGACGGCTTCAAGCAGCAGCAAAGGCGCTGGCATGGTCGGATGGAGAGGCGTTAGAACCACTACCGTCGGCCCTGGGTGATGGAGCACTCATTATTTTTACGGGAATCGCAAATGAGAAGATGACTGCAAGCAGCCCTCAAGGAGATGACGGATATTGTTGAACCCTCATCTGTTAAACGGCAGTTTGAGGAGCATTAACTAGGTGCTGCCGAATCGCGATTGGTCTTTAGAGGAATGCTGCTGGCCATGGCACGGGAGGCTTTCCCAAAGGCAGTTGAGGACGCCACTGGTTCCACGGTAGCCGATCACCAACTTGAGTATGCACACCAGCAACAACGTCTTCTTGCCAACGGGGGAGGATGACTCTCCTACTTCCCTATGGGTCGCCCACCACATCCAATCATTAAGAGAGCATGTGGCAGGCGTGCCGAATAGTAGGGCAGGTGGCGGAGCAAGCAGCGAGCGCTGGACAACCAGTAATGGCAGATGAACGACCAGGGAAGAATGCTTCACAAGGGTTGAGCGAGATGGGGAAACCCCCCCCCCCCCCCCCCCCCCCGGGGAGTCGATGCGAGAAATGGTGGTGGCTTATTAGAGCGCTGGCGTCGGCGCAGAGGGATGATGTTAACCAGATGAATCGCTAAACCAGGGAGACGGGAGCAAGTTCCCATGGTTCGCCGATGAGGAATTCCGTGCTTCCGTTGCGGCCAGGTGGGACATATGGCCCGACGGTGTCGAAACGAGGCCAGGACAACAGAAGCATCGCCCTAGGGTCCATTCTCCACGAGTGCGCTCAACATGCGGAAGGCGACTGCCGCCGACACCCGGCGGGACTTGCTTAGAATGCATTTGCACAACGGGTCATTAGAGGGGAGTCCACTAAGTTTGGCCCCGCACACACCACGCAAGAGGTGTAGGATCAGTAGATCCCTCATCGCAGTCATCCCACCTATCAGGGGGCGAGCCTGTTCAGTGGCTAAACTGCCAGACAGTGGGAGGGTCGTAGCAGCGGCGTTGGGAACTTCAGTCCTGGCGGGCATGGTAAGGGGGTATCGGGGGGTGTGTGCTCGTAGAAGGCCGTCCATAAATGACGTCATGCACCTGGGGAGGGGATCAGACATCTGTGACGATGTGTGACGAGGAGGGGAGGGGGGGTTTGAGAAATGTGACGTCACATCAAAATGCACAACTTTAAATCAATATAGACAACACGTTCTACATAATAAAATAGACTTTTTAATACATGTTTTCTCCTACAACATCAGAGTGCAGCGCCACATTAAATACGCACTACAATGACAATAGTTTAAAGCGATTTGGAGCATGTTTTTTGGGGGGTGGGAAAGAGCTTTGTGACGTCATATTTGAGGGGGTGTCTGACTTTTTGTGACGCCGTGTGACGAGGGCGGGAAGGTAAAAAATCGTCCAAAATCGCGTGACGTCATTTATGGACGGCCCCGGGACACGGGGGCCTCCGCGACAATTATATCCATGTTAACTTTCGAGATGCTACCTCAGGGCTGCTATCAATTTGAGCCGGATAAAGCAAGATATGTTGCAGCCAATGGGGGCAGTATGCGGATCATAAGCACAATTGAGGCTCCTATCTCTGGGAGATTTGGAAAAATTGGTCCCTGGTCTTGGGTAAACTCACTGTGTGCCATGTTTGATGGGCACTGATTGTTTTAATTGAATGCCCATTAAAATGAACACCGCAGACAGCTGTCTGGAGACACCATCAGGCAGGTTATTTTTTGTTGCGACCCAATGCGCAGACGGTGGTGACGACACAGGTCCAGGCAGTTTTCACAGAGACAGTAACCATTTCCTCCAGAAGCTCAGACACTCATCCCGTTCATGTATAGGACCCTGTTAATCATGACGCGTTGGAACTCTGCTCTTCTGGTGTCACTGATAGTCCATGGGGGGGCTCCGGTAGCGCTGATGAAGACAACCTGATGGTTCTATGAGATTTTGCATTGATTTCCGTCGCTTAAATAAGGTCACCCTAGCCGACGCATATCCCATCCCGCGCATCAATGATGCGCTTGACGCTTTTGCGCGTGCCACATATGTTTCCACGCTGGAGCTTTTGTCAGTATTTTGGCAATTTCCATTAGATGAGGAGGCCTGAGCCAAAACAGGCGTTGTTCCACTTTCATTCCTTATCTATTGACCTTCAGACAGCTCCTGCTACGTTCCAGAGATTGATGGAACTAGTGTTAACAGGGCTTCAGTGGGAGGTATGCCTCATCTATTTAGACGACGACATCGTATTTGGTCGCACCTTCGAGGAACATGTGGTTCGGCTGAGACAGGTATTCATGAGGATGAGGGAAGCAATTTTTTTTGTTATAATGCCATCCAAATGTCGTCTAGTGCAAACCTTGGTGCGGTAACTATAGGTCATGTTAGCGCAAATGGTGCCACTACAGACCCAGAGAAAAAGTCTTGAATATTCGAATGGCCCACCCCCACTACAGCACCTGAGATGCAGCGTTTATTCGGATTCATCTCCTATTATCGTAGGTTTGTTCCCCAATTTGCTACCATCGCAAATCCCCATACACATACTCACCGGTAAAAATCATCAATTTGCGTGGGGTACGAAGGAGGACACTGTCTTCACCAACACTTCTCTTAAAAGCACTGCCGTTAGCATCCCCAAATGTTGCACTTCCTTTCACTCTAGACACGGATGCCAGCGATGTAGGCATTGGTGCAGTTCCATCTCAGACACAGGATGGCCGACAATTTGTCACAGCATTTGGGAGTCGTGTCCTGTCCCCAGCCGAATAGCGATATTGCGTCATGCACAGGAAACTGTTAGCGACAGTACATTTCACACAGCAATTTCGCCCATATTAAATATAATGAACCTTATGGCGGGACCCTGGGGTCCCATAAGCCCTCGGCTCTCGCATAAACATTATAACGTAAACAAAAAATTTGCTCTTTTTCACCAGTGGGTTTGAAGGATGGTGGCAAGTGTTGTCCTGTTAAACTACGCCTTTAAAACTGAAAACTATTCACCTACAGTACCTCTATTTAAATACACTATCGAAAAAATCATGTATACACCTCTCTCAATCATAGTGTTTTCTCAGTGTGGATTTGTGAACACACTTTGTAAACAGTACATAAGGTTCATATGGGCGCGAGTTTACTATTCGGACTGATCGTACATCACTCCAATTTTCATTACGCATCGATCAACCAGCTGGCCAGCTAGCACGTTGGATAGAAAAATTAGAATAATTTATGTTTCCCATGGTGTATGGAAAAGGCTCGCGCCACACAAACGCTGACGCTCTTCCCAGACTACGACCCAACTCGCTGTGTGCGTGCACAATCGGCTTAGCGCGTTGCAAGAAATTTGACTCGGGGATGTCGGCTTATGTTGTTACACATATTCTTTTGGTCTTTCCGTAAAGTCACGTAGATAGGGTGAAAGAAAATAACAAAAAAACTACGACGTTTCGATCACAACACAAGCGATCGTTATCAGTGCTGAGTAAACTTGGAGTAACTTCTAGAACATTCTAGAACTTTCCTAGCGATCTTGAGACAATTGAATGATTGGCAGGAGGCGGCACGAGTCACATCGACATCTCCGCAGGCTATCAACTAAATAGATTTGGTTAAAAAAGATACAGAGATGACTGTCGGTGCTGGAGAATTGGCTTAGTTGCACTGCCCACAGGCCGAGTCGATCTACGGGCGGCCCAGGACCGGTTCAGAGAATCGTCACTGGTATTGGTCGTGAGTGGGAATCGAACTTCGGTGGCAGAGTTCACAATGCAGCACGCTAACCGCTACACTACAACATGCAGTCACATACAAGCATACACACACACACTCACGTATGCACACGTGTACACATGAACAAGGGGTAGTCGGCTTTAATTTAAGCAAGGCTGGGTTTATTTCAATGCATGTGGAAACAACAATCCATCAGAACGCTGGGCTGCATTTGCAGACAGAACCGTGTTTGCATTCTGCACACTGCTGCTTTTCAGGTTACCAAGCCACATCCAGCATTTTTAAGTAGTGTTGGTCAAGATTGAAATATTACTGGTTTGAGTAAGTGTACTGCACTGAGGTGTTTATTCTACAGTGAATGGATGCATTATGCCTGGTTCGAGTTGTCATTGTGCTATTTGCCATAATGGTGCCAGGACGTCCTTCTAGCACAGTGCATCTGAAAGATTATTGAAATGCTTTGTACTAAAAGTACATTTCAATGGAGCATTAGTGGTAGTGCTATTAGCAGTAGTGTCAAATACAGTAGTAATAGCTATAATTAATAGCGGTAGTTTTTTTTATTAGGCATGTAAAGATTAACCTCTGATTCAGTGAAATGTCACAATTCTCTCTATTATATTCAAGAATCAATTCCTTTTTTTACGTCTTATTTGTAATGTATTTAATCTCATTTGTGCCATTAAATTTGCTCAGCATAACGGTAATGTTTGCATATAATATGCAATGCCGTTTAAATGACAGATTCTTGCACGACCGATTGTAGGCATGAAAGAGAGAGTACGAATTAATTTTAATGAATTAATACATCATTACATGCCTAATGCTTAGTAGCAGGGTTGACACTGGTCATGATGATTAAGAAGCAAGGAGTGGAAGCCTAACAAACTAAAAGCAACCCAATCACCCCACAGGCATGTCCTTGGAGTTCACTTTTTCAGCTTCAGTTTCTCCTTCTGCTTGTCAGAGTCCTTCTTGTAGAATTCAGAGAACTCTGGCATGGGAGAGAAATGTATTTTAAAATGGATGGCATACGTACAGGTTTCCCTCGCTTTCTGACGTAAATGTGTTCCAAAAGAGGGTGGACAAAGCTAAATTGCATAGCGGAGACACATAACTCACAATGGACCGCAGGAGACAGCTGCAGAGGTAGACACAATGTCGCATGTCCAGCCACATAGCCGCATTTCAATGAATTCAAACCGCACATCGCAAATTTTGGGTATAAAATGTTAGCCGCATATACTGTACACGAAATCACATAAACTGAACCCGAATGAAGCAAGGGAAACCCATTATTTATAACAAAAAGTGCCCATCACTGATCGATGCCCACACCCAACCGGTATACCTACATGACCCCACCCTATCTGAATGGACTGAAAATGTTACACACATTAACTTACTTCTAAAGTACAGTAAAGAAGTTCGTAAAATTTAAAGGACTTTGTTTTGGTCCAGGAACCTATTTGTGCAAGGCCGAACTCTAATTTTATTTAGATGTTCACTTATCCGACCTTGTTACATAACCACCTATACCTCAGTTCCCATCAAGTCGGGTATGCGGTATTGTGCTGTATCGTTTGTAGAAGAGAATGAAACGAAACAATCTGTAAAATAACCACAATTCTACCTTGAATTTCCTGAGAATGCTGTGTTTATGTGCTAAATTTAAAATGAGAATCTAAAAAACACAATTTTCACTTGAATGTAAATTACAATGTGATGAATTTGATAACTACAAGTTGTCAGATGGCAGTAGTGCAATGGATTCTCAAATGTTTGTGCACATTTTACTGCTATTCACTTGTATAAGCGTGATTTCTGTGGGTACACCAATTTCCTCCCACAAGTGAAACGAGAATTTATGTAATTGGGAAGACATTCCAGTTCAGGAGAGAGTGTGGAAGCTTTTCTTTGTAAATACGTGTCATCTTTGTTCATATAGCAATGCCTTTTCGTAGTCTTTGTCCTCTCTATCTTCCGTGGGTCCGATTATCCCCAGTGTAGCCCTTTAGCATCAGCAAGGTAGAGCATTTATCATGGTCGCAACAAAGGCAGATGTCATTATGACTCACGGACTATATAATGCCCTCCTGAGTTTGTGTATGCTCCTTTTAAACAAGGTAATGGCCCTGTTCCATGATCTTCCCTAGACCATGGTCACCCACCTTCGAAAGAGATCTTGCCATCTTTGTTTGTGTCCACACTGCTGCAGTCTTGATCCACACCGTTCATTTCCAAGAAGTCCCGGTATTCGTTAAACGAAATGAAGCCGTCGTCGTCCTGTTTCCGCAGAATAAGGAGGAGACATTCCCTTGCTTGTTAATGGCAGCATTGTGAGTGCTGGTGCAAATTAATGGGAAGGTGGCTAGTGGTCAAGAGGAGCAACAGATTCACATCCAAGGAAGGAAACGCGTTTGTGATCTACCACGGATATGGTAGTGATGGAATTAGCTTGTGTGCTGTTGATTGGTGGATTAGTATATCGCATAACTGCGAGTGATGGCTTTTACCTTAATGTCCCCATGTCTACGCTCACCACCTTTAACTCAAAATTATCAGTGTGGTGAAGTATGGTCAAATTACCCACAATCCGCAAGGCATGAGGAGGATCTCATCCAGCAGTGGACTGACTTAAGGTTTGTACATGTACCACTCATGCACGGAATTAGTAAATCACGGCAATGGAGGAGCCTGCTGGAAACATCTTGAGACGACGTGAGAATTTGGGAATAAATAATGGGTCTCATGATCATCATTATATCAGCTGGTACAGAGGTGAATGCTGGGTCTGATCAGGGGTACAAGTCTCAAAGTAGCTGAACGATCCCACAGGCTTGTGAGGGCCATGATCTAGCGATACACGACAGGAAGCATGGACTTGCTGTGTGGAAATCGCACCTCTTAGAGACTGCATTTCAAGTGCCTCAGGTAAACACGAGCGAGATGAACTGAGATACCAATCTCGTGTCCAGGTGCCATGGCTTGGGCACGAGTTAGAGTGAGTAGGTTCAGTCTTTAATGCTCATAGAGCAGCAGAGCTAAACACGACACATAAGTGCAACAGTGCTCGTCCATTGGGGGCTCTAAGCATTTACGTTCCCTCCCTTTCAATTCGTAAACTCCCAATTAAGATAACACAGGATGTAGACAAGTGAAACATGACATGTAGCAAGAGAAGATAAGGTGGACAAAGTACATAGGTGTAATGAGATGCAAGAAGACGATACAGATGCAACTGCCTTCACTCACCACGTCAATTGCGTCGAAATTAGCGTGCGTCTCTGTTTCCCAGTCCTGTTTTTCAAAACAATTCAAAACAAAACTTTTATAATCTTAACATCATCATACGGAGCTGCGACACTGCATCTTGGTCATTGTGCGAAGTCAAAGTTTGAGAGTATTTTATTTGAAGAGACGAATAGATGTATATTTATTTATGTATTTCAGAACACTTCACAATAGAGTAGAATATCTAGAGCCATGAACTGCAGCGATCCATTTTACATTGCATCCTTGGCTAATCGTGTGGTTTAATCGTAGCTTATGACGATGCAAATAATCAACAAGCCATGAACAATTTAAACATCTAATCTACGTTCGTCTTCACTGGATTCAATGATCGATTCCATGACTAGCGTATGGATATCAGTGTCCAAAAACGATTTTGTTTTATTCAATTGTTTAACAACCTTAATAGGTAACGGAAAATAATCTTTAGAGTCATCGAGAACATATGTCTCTCCACATAAATTATATAAATGTTTTTATACGAATATATCATTTCTTTCCTATTTAATAGGTGCTCACTAAAGAAACGTTCGGTATCAGTGTGTATGTGAAAGGCAATGCCAGGCATCTTTTGTCGTGATGGTGCAATGAGTGTATTCCCTACCATGGCTGAAGTCGTTGGTGATCCGTGAGCAACTGGAAGGTCGAATCTGGAGCCGCTGATGTGAGGATCGCAGCGATGCGCGCACTTTTATTTGCGAGCACCCAGGTGAGGGTGGGGCTCTCCAGGTGCGTGGGGCTGGGGAAGGGTGGGGGCGGTCGTGGGGTTGGGGTGGTACGTGTGCATGTTTACATGTGGCTGGGAGAGGTGACACTGTGGGGAGCCAAGGTGGTGCATCTGCCAATCTTCTCGAATATTCAACCCACGGCACATGGATGGATCTGTCCCGAGACCTGCCAGCGAGCCTTCGACACTTGACGTGGCCTCAATGTGCACGTACCTGACAATTATGTATGCTGAGCTCTTCCTTTACTCTCAATGACAAAAACACCCCTAGTTACGTCGCTTAATTCAGCCTGTTACTCATGTGTGTGCTTATGTAATAATGTACTGTTTTTGGAAAACACATGTAATTTATATTAATGTTGAAAAGGGTTCCTGCATGGAGAATGTTTGGACAATTGTATTAATGAGTGTTCGGCTTGGGCTAGAAAATGTGATAACCAGGAGAAAACCCATCACGCATAATAAAGATATAACACCCAAAGCTCTGGATATATAGATTCAGTCCTGTGTTATACTTCAATCTCCTGGCAAAATCACTTGTTTTCCTGTCCTTCTATCCTCCCACGTCCATGCTTCACGCCTTTTACAATCAACCCCCAAAACCAGGATGATGGTGACATATGGTCAACTAAGGGGATGTTGTGTGAGATTAAGAATAGCCTGTCTCCTTGGTGTGTGTGCGAGTCAGTTCATTGGTTGAGTATCAACAACACATAGGGTTGATGTTTGCATTGAATCTTGAATAAATCACGCTCATGCTTCCAGAAAACTAAAAAGATCTGATGAATTAATGAGCATCATTTTAATGTTGCTGATTTAAGGAAGCATTAATCATTGGTCCTTCTAGAAGATTACTTTGCAATGACAGCAAACGCTTTCAGCGTTCGAATTCATCATGGCAGAAAGCTACCAGAATATTCTTTCAAGCTATGAATAAAAAAATACATCGTCAACACTGTTTGTGTGCTCATTAAACTATGCACAGTAGGGATATGGTGTTCTCTATTGACACTACATGCATCAGTCTACCACGTGCATTGTCTGATGGTGGTCAATTTACACTACCTTTTATTAAGCGTTGTTCTTAATACATTAAATACATGCCATTTGTAATACGAATCATTTTATTTAAAATATATGTGTTATATTCAGGAAAATGTATACTCTGGTTCTTTCGGTATAGTCACGTAGGTATAAAATAAAATAAATTAAATCACGACGTTTCGGGCGCAACACAAGCGTCCGTCATCAGGTGCGACAACTACATCAAGAAACAATTGCTGAAGTGGGCAGGAAAATGTATGTTAGAAATCTATACTGCAAGGTCACAACAATCCCACGTGGTACAAATAAGGCAGTTGGTGGATTCTTGGATTCGTAAGTTGTCCACGTTTTCTGCTCGTGGACTCTTTTTTCCCCTTGATATTATAAATACATCGCTGTGAATACTTTTTTGTAATATATTTTTATTCTTCCACCTACAAATGCATTGTGTAAATATGTATTTTACTCACGAATCTCTTTAGCCTTCTTCATCCAGTCAACCTGAAGCGTTCCACCTCTGCTTATGGTAATGAAGAGGGACTCAATTTTTAAGTAGTTTTTTATATATGTTGAACTTGCACCGTATGAAGCCAGCCATACTAATCGAATGTGCAGGGGAAGGACAATAAATAAAAAACAAAAAAGCAGTTTCGAAGAAATAAGTTTTCAATCGAGATTTAAAAGTGCACATCTCCAGTGGCTTCCTGATATCGGAAGAAAGATCGCTCCAGATGGTTGCAGAAGTGCATCTGAAATCGAGCGATGCAATGACCGTCTGTGGTCGATGGCTAGCTAAAATCCGCTGCAAGGATAATGGGAGTTCCGGTGATGGTTTACGTTCCATGACGAGATCAGCAAGGTATTGTGTTTCATTTGTGGCAAGTACTTTGTGTGTAATGAGTGCGACCTAATGAAGGTGGGTGTCTTCCTTTTGATATGTTTAAACACATGACATGCAAGGCACCAACTTTTATTCATCAAATTGTATTAATATATGGGGTGAAAATAACGTATTTCTACTTTTGAGTGCAAATAAAAGTGTGTGCATTGAAAGACTAGCTTTTTACCTCATTTGTATATTATTCCTTTGATGGAGAGAAGATTAAAGTGGTTTACTTAATGATCCATATTGTGTTGCATGGCCATACTCTCACTGTGGCTTGTCTTTAATTTAAAATAATAAAATTGTAATGGATCAGCTAGTTCTAGGACCAATATTCTTACGTAACTAAAAAAGGCACGTATTAATAAATACACAAATACTTTACAGGGAAGTTTTCTTATTGGATGGCAGTTTGGGAAAAAGTCTTATTTTCAATTAAAAATCAGCCTCAATTTTATGCAAAAGTATGTTGTGTTTATGTCAGTGGAGCAATCACATCTGTATCGTACACCACAGCATCGACTTTATTATTTTAGGGTTATTATCATTGACATTAAGTATTTTCTATCGTCTCATAGATGTATTACATCAACTTTGCTTTATTATTTTCTAGATTCAGGATTGACATTCATATCAGCATCATCAATGATCAATCAGCTGATGATTGAAGGCTTTCCCAAATGTATAATAGCACTGAAATAATAAAAGAACGAAAAACTTAAAGGCACTGAGACATTGTATAATGATTGCTTGTTTTAGCTGACACCAGTCGATATCACATTTATTAAAACCAAAGCTGCTTGTGACTGAGCTATTGTTCAGGCTGAACATCCATACTGGGTGGTCAAATCACATAACCTCACTTTCCCATGTCAGTCGTTGCGAGTTTGTAAAAATTGCAACCAGAAAAAGAGTGCACCAATCTCACAGATTATTTCATAACTTATGCCAAAATTTTAATGTACTAAATGTATGCATTGCCACAAATATGGTTGAAAGTACAGATAACTTCGATAATAAATTTGCAATTTTATATGTTTGTTGAACTTCTTTCGCACCGTACGTCGCCCACCGTGATATACAGTATATCAGCCACAGATTCATTCATCCATTACAATTTAATCATAATTCAAACATATGCTCCTGACAACAAGCCAGTTTGTGATGTTTGTATTATATCTCCATTAAACATACTTGGGCTTGAATCGTTCAAATAAAAATCTCATGAAGATTGGTGCGTGTACGTAAAACACTTTCTGGGAATTATAACAAAACTGCAACTTCTGAAAACGGTTATCGTGCCTTTCGACTGAGTTATTGCGGCCAAAAGAGAATTTGCATTCCTACGCAATCCCTGTGCGTAAATCCCTTGGGGAATCGGACATGCCAACAATCGTGGCCTACGCAATGTATATAATTATTCTTAGCTCTTTCGGTTAAGTCAAGTTGAAGGGAAACAATAAAATAATGAAATATATTTAAAACAATAAAAATTCTCACGACGTTTCGACCATAACGCAAACGGTCATCATTAGGTGTGATACATCCACTGCTGGATCAAGGCCTTCTCAAGTTGCAGCCATCTCTCACAATTCTGCGAGGCAACTTTCCATCCAGTCCCTGCATATGTGTAGTGGGTGTAAATGGAGAGGCTTCTCTGGAGGCAACACGTTTATTTAACAATAACGATAACAATCCCTGATAAGGGGTAACGGCCCCTTCCACCCGATACTCTAGGGAGGTATGTTCTCTGGATTAGCGTTTGGTACACACTGGGGCAACAGCTCTAGTATCGGTCCTCCAGCTAACGGGGTCTAGGGAGGCTAACTCTGACCCGACCCAGCCAAGGTCCTCGGGTCCTGGCCCTGGCTCCAGGTCTTCAGGGTGGCGTCTTCGGATCTTCAGTGGACAACAAGAGCCGGACCCGTTCAGGGGTCCGGCTTTTATACACAGTCCCAGCTCTCTCCGCCTCTTAACCACGCTTTCCTTCACGAACCTTCCAGTGGGACCTGGAGTGTGACGTCATCTCCCCTGCCACCAAAGTAAAGCTTGAAGTCTAGAACACTTATGTAACGATAAAAACAACCTTTGGGTCCTTTACCTATAAGATGCAACAGCACGTGTGTCACATAAATTCTTGAACCGAGTCGCCATTAACCACGTGACTGGTGTACACGTGCGGTTATTCAATAACCCTGCCAGCCACCTACAGGCCCAACCCAGTCACCACATGCTGCTGTACACATGCATTGCTGCACTGCACAGCACATCAGGACTTTCACAGAACCAAACTTTACTCCGTTGTTGCACAAGGAAATAATTAAAAGAGTGGTCCATTCCTAATGTGCCACATGCACCTCCAGTCACGAGCCTCTCTGGAATCACCTGAGCCCAACGGGCCGACTGAATCCGGGCACTCGAGTTCGGCCCTTCTTCCGCCCCCTGTTGACCCGGGGCCGGTACTACAGGCCAAGAGTAGTGGCGATCGCGCATCGCGCCCAACAATGCCACTACACATGGATTGATTTTATCGTCACTCCGGTGGCAGAGTTCGCAGCACAGCGCGCTAACAGCGACACAACACACAAGCACACACAAGCATACACACACTCACGTATGCACACGTGTACATATTAACACGGGGTAGTCAGCTTTTATTTAAGCAAGGCTGGGTTTATTTCAATGCAAATGAAAAAAACAATCCATCAGAACGCTGGGCTGAATTTGTAGAAAGAACCGTGTTTGCATTCTGTCCACCGCTGCCTTTCAGGTTACCAAGCCACGTCCAGCATTCTGACAGTAGTGTTGTTCAAGAGTGATCTGTGACTGGTATTTGTGAGTACGTGTACTGGACTGAGGTGTTTATTCCATAGTGAATGGATGCACTATGCCTCGTTGGAGTTTGTTTCATTCCGCTATTTTCGATCATGGTGCCAGTACGTCGCACAGGACAGTACATCTGAAATATTACTGAAATGCTTTGTACTAAAAGTACATTTCAATGGAGTCTTAGTGGTAGTGCTATTACCAGTAGTGTCAAATACAGCAGTAATAGCTATAAATAGTAGCAGTGGTTTTTTAATTAGGCACGTTAAGATTATCCTCTGATTCAGTGAAATGTTACAATTCTCTCTATTATATTCATGATTCTTTTCCTTTTTTACGTCTTATTTGTAATGTATTTAATCTCATTTGTGCCATTAAATTTGCTCAGCATAACGGTAATGTTTGCATATAATATGCAATACCATTTAAATGACAGATTCTTGCACGGCCGATTGTAGGCACGAATGAGTACGAATTAATTTTAATGAATTAATACATCATTACATGCCTAATGCTTAGTAGCAGGGTTAACACTGGTCATGATGATTAAGAAGCTTGGAGTGGAAGCCTAACAAACTAAGAGCAACCCTTTCACCCCGCAGGCATGTCTTTGGAGTTCACTTTTTCAGCTTCAGCTTCTCCTTCTGCTTGTCAGAGTCCTTCTTGTAGAAATCAGAGAACTCTGGCATGGGAGAGAAATGTATTTTAAAATGGATGGTATACGTACAGGTTTCACTCGCTTTCTGACGTAAATGTGTTCCCAAAGACGGTGGACAAAGCTAAATTGTGTAGCGGAGACACATAACTCACAATGGACCGCAGGAGACAGCTGTCTGTCGAGGAGTGCAGAGGTAGACACAATGTCGCACGTCCAACCACATTGCCGCATTTCAATGAATTCAAACCGCACATCGCAAATTTTGGGTATAAAATGTTAGCCGCATATACTGTACACGAAATCACATAAACTGAACCCGAATGAATCAAGGGGAACCCTTTATTTATTACAAAAAGTGCGCATCACTGATCGATGCCCACACCCGAACGGTTTAATTAAATAACCCCACCCTATCTGAATGAACAGAAAATGTAACACACATTAACTTACTAACAAAAGTACAGTATAGAGGTTCGTAAAATTTAAAGGACTTTGTTTTGGTCGAGCAACCTATTTGTGCAGGGCCGAGCTCTAATTTTATTTAGATGTTCACTTATCCGACCTTGTTACATAACCACCTATACCTCAGTTCCCATCAAGTCGGGTATGCGGTATTGTGCTGTATCGTTGGTAGAAGAGAATGAAACGAAACAATCTATAAAATAACCACAATTTAACGTTGAATTTCCTTAGAATGCTGTGGTTACGTGCTAAATTAAAAATGAGAATCTAAAAAACACAATTTTCACTTGAATGTAAATTACAATGTGATGAATTTGATAACTACAGGTTGTCAGATGGCAGTAGTGCAATGGATTCTCAAATGTTTGTGCACATTTTTACTGCTATTCTCTTGTATAAGCGTGATTTCTGTGGGTACTCCAATTTCATCCCACAAGTGAAACAATAATGTATGCAATTGGGAAGACATTCCAGTTCAGGAGAGAGTGTGGAAGCTTTTCTTTGTAAATACGTGTCATATTTGTTCATATAGCAATGCCTTTCCCTTGGCTTTGTCTTCTCTATCTTCCGTGGGTCCGATTATCCCCAGTGTAGCCCTTTAGAATCAGCAAGGTAGAGCATTTATCATAGTCGCAACAAAGGCAGATGTCATTATGACTCACGGACTATATAATGCCCTCCTGAGTTTGTGTATGCTCCTTTTAAACAAGGTAATGGCCCTGTTCCATGATCTTCCCTAGACCATGGTCACCCACCTTCGAAAGAGATCTTGCCATCTTTGTTTGTGTCCACACTGCTGCAGTCTTGATCAACACCGTTCATTTCCAAGAAGTCCTGGTAGTCGTTAAACGAAATGAAGCCGTCGTCGTCCTGTTTCCGCAGAATAAGGAGGAGACATTGCCCTGCTTGTGAATGGCAGCATTGTGAGTGCTGATGCAAATTGATGGGAAGGTGGCTAGTGGTCAAGACGAGTAACAGATTCACATGCAAGGAAGGAAACGCGTCTCTGATCTACCACGGATATGGTAGTAATGGAATTAGCTTGTGTGCTGTTGATTCGTGGATTAGTATATCGCATAACTGCGAGTGATGGCTTTTACCTTAATGTCCCCATGTCTACGCTCACCACCTTCAACTCAAAATTATCAGTGTGGTGAAGTATGGTCACATAACCCACAATCCGCAAGGCATGAGGAGGATTTCATCCAGCAGTGGACTGACTTAAGGTTTGTACATGTACCACTCATGCACGGAATTAGTCAATCACGGCAATGGAGGAGCCTGCTGGAAACATCTTGAGACGACGTGTGAATTTTGGAATGAATAATGGGTCTCATGATCATCACTAAATCAGCTGGAACAGAGGTGAATGCTGGGTCTGATCAGGGGTACAAGTCTCACAGTAGCTGAAGGATCCCACAGGCTTGTGAGGGCCATGATCTAGCGATACATAACAGGAAGCATGGACTTGCTGTGTGGAAATCGCACCTCTTAGAGGCTGCATTTCAAGTGCCTCAGGTAAACACGAGGGAGATGAACTGAGATACCCATCTCGTGTCTAGGTGCCATGGCTTGGGCACGAGAAGAGTGAGTAGCTTCAGTCTTTAATGCTCATAGAGCAGCAGAGCTAAACACGACACATAAGTGCAATGGTGCCTGTCCGTTGGGGGCTCTAAGCATTTACGTTCCCTCCCTTTCAATTCGTAAACTCCCAATCAAGACAACACAGGATGTAGACAAATGAAACATGACATTTATCAAGAGAAGATAAGTTGGACAAAGTACATAGGTGAAATGAGATGCAAGAAGAGGATACAGATGCAACTGCCTTCACTCACCAAGTCAATTGCGTCGAAAATGGCGTGCGCCTGTGATTCCCAGTCCTGTTTTTCAAAACAAATCAAAAACATAACTTTTATAATCTTAACATCATCATACGGAGCTGCGACACTGCATCTTGGTCATTGTGCGAAGTCAAAGTTTGAGAGTATTTTATTTGAAGAAACGAACAGATGTATATTTATTTATGTATTTCAGAACACTTCACAATAGAGTAGAATGTCTAGAGCCATGAACTGCAGTGATCCATTTTACATTGCATCCTTGGCTATTCTTGTGGTTTGATCATAGCTTATGACGATGCAAATAATCAACAAGCCATGAACAATTTAAACAACTATTCTACGTTCGTCTTCACTGGATTCAATTATCGATTCCATGACTAGCGTATGGATATCAGTGTCCAAAGCCGATTTTGTTTTATTCAATTTTTTAACAACCTTAATAGGTAACGGAAAAATATCTTTAGCGTCATCGAGAACATATGTCTCTCCACATAAAATATATAGAATGTTTTTATAAGAATATATAATATTTTTCCTATTTAATAGGTGCTCACTAACGAAACGTTCGGTATCAGTGTCTATGTGAAAGGCTATGCCAGGCATCTTTGTCGTGATGGTGCAATGAGTGTATTCCCTACCATGGCTGAAGTCGTTGGTGATCCGTGAGCAACTGGAAGGTCGAATCTGGAGCCGCTGATGTGAGGATCGCAGCGATGCACGCACTTTTATTTGCGAGCACCCAGGTGAGGGTGGGGCTCTCCAGGTGCGTGAGGCTGGGGAGGGGTGGGGGCGGTCGTGGGGTTGGGGTGGTACGTGTGCATGTTTACATGTGGCTGAGAGAGGTGACACTGTGGGGAGCCAAGGTGGTGCATCTGCCAATCTTCTCGAATATTCAACCCACGGCACATGGATGGATCTGTCCCGTGACCTGCCAGCGAGCCTTCGACACTTGACGTGGCCTCAATGTGCACGTACCTGACACTTATGTATGCTGAGCTCTTCCTTTACTCTCAATGACAAAAACACCCCGAGTTACATCGCTTAATTCAGCCTGTTACTCATGTGTGTGCTTATGTAATAATGCACTGTTTTGGGAAACACATGTAATTTATAGTCATGTTGAAAAGGGTTCCTGCATGGAGAATGTTTGGACAATTGTATTAATGATTGTTCGGCATGGGCTAGAAAATGTGATAACCAGGAGAAAACCCAGCACGCATAATAAAGATATAACATATTCTTAGTTTTTTCGGTAAAGTCACGTTGAAGAGAAACAACAAAACAACAAAATATATATAAAACAATAAAAAATTCTCACGACGTTTCGACCATAACTCAAACGGTCATCATCAGGTGTGTCGGTTTGCATAAATTTATTTTTAAAACGGCACATTTATTTATTTATAAAAAACGTTGGCGTCACGCGCAGCGATTGGCAGTTTGCCCAGGACTAGTCCATCTATTTTTTTTTTTTAAAAGAGGAGGGGGGAGACGAAATTTTTTATAATGTATGCTGTCTGAAAGCCACTGTAAGCGTGAACAATCAATCAAGAACTGAAATGATTTATCAAATCTTTCCAATGATTGCTAAGATAGAATCCATCTTCTCGGTTGAAATTGTCTCTGTGCTTGTATATGTGGATAGCCTCATGAACGAATCTCTCATGGAAGCCAGATGGCTTACAAAGAACCTCCGTCTTGGAAAAGTCAATGGCATGTGAGCCTACTGAATTAGAACAATGATCTGCTACGGCCGAGGTGTTGGTCCTACCGTGTTTAAGGTCTGCTTTATGTTCACGAATGCGGTCCGAGACATGGCGTTTGGTTTCTCCAATGTAACTACTACCACAGAGGCAACTTAGTTTGTAGACACCAGGGTATTGTATGTCCGGAATCACATCTTTTACAGACGGAACCAGATCACGGATTTTATGTAATGTGTTGAAACAGACCTGGATCTTGTGTTTATTCAAGATCTTGGAGATCTTTTTTGTGATCCCAGCAATGTAGGGTAAAGTGATGGTTTTGAAAGGCTCCTCAAGAGGGTTCTTCTTCATGGTTTGAGTGATAGCTTTGCGGATTGTATAGTCGGAGTAACCATTAGCCCTAAGAGCTTGGTGTACGTGCTTGAGTTCACTGCTTATGTGTTCCTGGTCGGATATGCATTGGGCTCTATGATACAGAGTCTTGATGAGAGAATTCTTCTGTGATGGATGGTGGTGGGAATCCGGTTTCAGATAAGCATCCGTATGGGTAGCTTTCCTGTAGACAGAGTGGCTCATTGAACCATCAGGTCTCTTTTTAATTAGGACATCCAAAAAAGGTATCTTGCCATCTATTTCGACTTCCATGGTAAATCTGATGGCTGGGTGTATGGAATTGATGTGGTCGAAGAATTGGTCTAGAGCAGGCCGGCCATGTGGCCAGATGACAAAAGTGTCATCCACGTACCTCTTCCATAAGGTTGGGCGCAGAGTGGCAGTCTGGATGGCGTCAGTCTCAAATTTCTCCATGAAAATGTTAGCTATAACTGGAGAAAGGGGGGAGCCCATTGGGGTGCCCTCAGTTTGTTTGTAGAAAGTTCCATTCCAAGTGAAGTATGTATTGGTTAAACAGTGTCTCACCAGGGGGGGTACCTCAGTGTTTAGTCCTTGATGAACCAAGTCTTCAATGATTGCAATGGTGTCAGGTACAGGAACCTTGGTGAATAAGGAAACTACATCAAAACTGACAAGCAGGTCGTCTGGGGACAGGGAAATACCCTTGATTGTTGATACCAGGTGAGTAGAATTTTGTACCGCAGAGGTGGTCTTTCCAGTGAAAGGACGCAGGATTTCAGACAAAAAACGAGCTAGTTTGTAGGTGGGGGAGCTGATAGTAGAGACTATGGGACGAAGAGGTGTATCAACTTTATGTATTTTTGGTAAGCCGTATAATCTTGGTGGCCTGGCAGCAGAAGGTTTCAACGAAAACTGTTTAGATTGATCAATTAATGTGGTTGAATCAGAAATTATTTTGTTGGTTTGTGTGACGAGGCTGTTGGTGGGATCTCTTTTTATTTTTGTATAACTACCATCGTCGAGTAATTCTTTAATTTTGTTGTTGTATTCTATTTTATCCATGATGACAGTAGCATTGCCTTTGTCAGCTGAGAGAACTACAATATCATTCCTCTTTTTTAATTTATATAATTCAAAACGCTCATCTTTGCAAAGATGAGCGTTTTGAATTATATCTTTGCAAAGATGAGCGTTTTGAATTATATAAATTAAAAAAGAGGAATGATATTGTAGTTCTCTCAGCTGACAAAGGCAATGCTACTGTCATCATGGATAAAATAGAATACAACAACAAAATTAAAGAATTACTCGACGATGGTAGTTATACAAAAATAAAAAGAGATCCCACCAACAGCCTCGTCACACAAACCAACAAAATAATTTCTGATTCAACCACATTAATTGATCAATCTAAACAGTTTTCGTTGAAACCTTCTGCTGCCAGGCCACCAAGATTATACGGCTTACCAAAAATACATAAAGTTGATACACCTCTTCGTCCCATAGTCTCTACTATCAGCTCCCCCACCTACAAACTAGCTCGTTTTTTGTCTGAAATCCTGCGTCCTTTCACTGGAAAGACCACCTCTGCGGTACAAAATTCTACTCACCTGGTATCAACAATCAAGGGTATTTCCCTGTCCCCAGACGACCTGCTTGTCAGTTTTGATGTAGTTTCCTTATTCACCAAGGTTCCTGTACCTGACACCATTGCAATCATTGAAGACTTGGTTCATCAAGGACTAAACACTGAGGTACCCCCCCTGGTGAGACACTGTTTAACCAATACATACTTCACTTGGAATGGAACTTTCTACAAACAAACTGAGGGCACCCCAATGGGCTCCCCCCTTTCTCCAGTTATAGCTAACATTTTCATGGAGAAATTTGAGACTGACGCCATCCAGACTGCCACTCTGCGCCCAACCTTATGGAAGAGGTACGTGGATGACACTTTTGTCATCTGGCCACATGGCCGGCCTGCTCTAGACCAATTCTTCGACCACATCAATTCCATACACCCAGCCATCAGATTTACCATGGAAGTCGAAATAGATGGCAAGATACCTTTTTTGGATGTCCTAATTAAAAAAGAGACCTGATGGTTCAATGAGCCACTCTGTCTACAGGAAAGCTACCCATACGGATGCTTATCTGAAACCGGATTCTCACCACCATCCATCACAGAGGAATTCTCTCATCAAGACTCTGTATCATAGAGCCCAATGCATATCCGACCAGGAACACATAAGCAGTGAACTCAAGCACGTACACCAAGCTCTTAGGGCTAATGGTTACTCCGACTATACAATCCGCAAAGCTATCACTCAAACCATGAAGAAGAACCCTCTTGAGGAGCCTTTCAAAACCATCACTTTACCCTACATTGCTGGGATCACAAAAAAGATCTCCAAAATCTTGAATAAACACAAGATCCAGGTCCGTTTCAACACATTACATAAAATCCGTGATCTGGTTCCGTCTGTAAAAGATGTGATTCCGGACATACAATACCCTGGTGTCTACAAACTAAGTTGCCTCTGTGGTAGTAGTTACATTGGAGAAACCAAACGCCATGTCTCGGACCGCATTCGTGAACATAAAGCAGACCTTAAACACGGTAGGACCAACACCTCGGCCGTAGCAGATCATTGTTCTAATTCAGTAGGCTCACATGCCATTGACTTTTCCAAGACGGTGGTTCTTTGTAAGCCATCTGGCTTCCATGAGAGATTCGTTCATGAGGCTATCCACATATACAAGCACAGAGACAATTTCAACCGAGAAGATGGATTCTATCTTAGCAATCATTGGAAAGATTTGATAAATCATTTCAGTTCTTGATTGATTGTTCACGCTTACAGTGGCTTTCAGACAGCATACATTATAAAAAATTTCGTCTCCCCCCTCCTCTTTTAAAAAAAAAAATAGATGGACTAGTCCTGGGCAAACTGCCAATCGCTGCGCGTGACGCCAACGTTTTTTTTATAAATAAATAAATGTACCGTTTTAAAAATAAATTTATGCAAACCGACACACCTGATGATGACCGTTTGAGTTATGGTCGAAACGTCGTGAAAATTTTTTTATTGTTTTATATATATTTTGTTGTTTTGTTGTTTCTCTTCAACGTGACTTTACGGAAAAAAACTAAGAATATGAATTACTGCAGTCACGAAAGCTTTAAATCAAAAGATATAACACACAAGCTCTGCATATATAGATTCAGTCCTGTGTTATACTTCAATCTACCTGGCAAAATAACTTGTTTTCCTGTCGTTCTATCCTCCCACGTCCATGCTTCACGCTTTTTACAATTAACCCCCAAAACCAGGATGATGGTGAAGTATGGTCAACTAAGGGGATTCTGTGTGAGATTAAGAATAGCCTGTCTCCTTGGTGTGTGTGCGAATCAGTTCATTGGTTGAGTATCAACAACACATAGGGTTGATGTTTGCTTTGAATCTTGAATAAATCACGCTCAGGCTTCCAGAAAACTAAAAAGATCTGATGAATTAATGAGCATCATTTTAATATTGCTGATATAATGAAGCATTAATAATTTGTGCTTTCTAGAAGATTACTTTGCAATGACAGCAAACGCTTTCAGCGCTCGAATTCCTCATGGCAGAAAGCTACTAGAATATCCTTTCAAGCTATGAATAAAAAAAATGCATCGTCAACACTGTTTGTGTGCTCATTAACCATGTACAGTACGGATATGATGTTCTCCATGAACACTACATGCATCGGTCTACCACGTGCATTGTCTGATGGTGGTCAATTTACACTCCCTTTTATTTAACGTTGTTCTTAATACATTTAATACATGCCATTTGTTATACGAATCATTTTATTTAAAATACGTGTTATATTCAGGAAAATGTATACTCTGGTTCTTTCGGTATAGTCACGTAGGTATAAAATAAAATAAATCACGACGTTTCAGGCGCAACACAAGCGTCCGTCATCAGGTGGGACAACCACAGCAAGAAACAATTGCTGAAGTGGGCAGGAAAATGTATGTAAGAAATCTACACTGCAAGGTCACAACAAGACCACGTGGTACAAATAAGGCAGTTGGTGGACTCTTGGATTCGTAAGTTGTCCACGTGTTCTGCTTGTGGACTCTTTTTTCCCCTTGATATTAAAAATACATCGCTGTGAATACTTGTTTGTAATATATTTTTTGATCCTTCCACCTACAAATGCATTGTGTAAATATGTATTTTACTCACGAAAAAACTGATGATGACCGTTTGCGTTATGGTCGAAAAGTCGTGAGAATTTTTATTGTTTCATATATTTTTTATTATTTATTGTTTCCCTTCAACGTGACTTTACCGAAAGAGCTAAGAATATGAATTACTGCAGTCACGAAAGCTTTAAATCAAAATGTATAGAATTGTTTTGGCCATTTGGTACTCGGGCTCCAGGTACTTAACACACAACTGGACAATCACAGAGATCTCTCCACTCACGCACCCGTGTCAGAGAGTAATGGAGTCCTCACAGCTGCTCGAAATCACTCGTAAATTCTCGTGGAAATGTATGCAATGCATGTGTGTAAATTCCGGTGGGAATCGGACATTTGGTACTCAGGCTCGAGCTACTTATTTAAAGCTGTATCGACCAAGAGGAGACCCAGGTTCCTTTCAGATAACCGCTGTTAGACATGACCGCGAATTTAACTCGGGGGGCCATGTTTATAACGCAATGTGCTTCATTTCATGATACATCCACTGCTGGATCAAGGCCTTCTCAAGTCGCAGCCATCTCTCACAATTCTGGGAGGCAACTTTCCATCCAGTCCCTACATATGTGTAGTGGGTGTAAATGGAGAGGCTTCTCTGGAGGCAACACGTTTATTTAACAATAACAATTCCTGATACAAAGGGGTAACGGCCCCTTCCACCCGATACTCTAGGGAGGTATGTTCTCTGGATTAGCGTTTGGTACACACTGGGGCAACAGCTCTAGTATCGGTCCTCCAGCTAACGGGGTCTAGGGAGGCTAACTCTGACCCGACCCAGCCAAAGTCCTCGGGTCCTGGCCCTGGCTCCAGGTCTTCAGGGTGGCGTCTTCGGATCTTCAGTGGACAACAAGAGCCGGACCCGTTCAGGGGTCCGGCTTTTATACACAGTCCCAGCTCTCTCCGCCTCTTAACCACGCTTTCCTTCTCGAACCTTCCAGTGGGACCTGGAGTGTGACGTCATCCCCCCAGCCCCCAAAGTAAAGCTTGAAGTCTAGAACACTTATATAACGATAAAAACAACCTTTGGGTCCTTTACCTATAAGATGCAACAGCACGTGTGTCACACAGAAATTCTTGAACCGAGTCGCCATTAACCACGTGACTGGTGTACACGTGCGGTTATTCAATAACCCTGCCAGCCACCTACAGGCCCAACCCAGTCACCACATGCTGCTGTACACATGCATTGCTGCACTGCACAGCACATCAAGACTTTCACAGAACCAAACTTTACTCCGTTGTTGCACAAGGAAATAATTAAAAGAGTGGTCCATTCCTAATGTGCCACATGCACCTGCAGTCACGAGCCTCCCTGGAATCACCTGAGCCCAACGGGCCGACTGAATCCGGGCACTCGAGTTAGGACCTTCTTCCGCCCCCTGTTGACCCGGGCCCGGTACTACAGGCCAAGAGTAGGGGCGATCGCGCATCGCGCCCAACAATGCCACTACACATGGATTGATTTTATCGTCACTCCGGTGGCAGAGTTCGCAGCACAGCGCGCTAACAGCGACACAACACACAAGCACACACAAGCATACACACACACTCACGTATGCACACGTGTACATATTAACACGGGGTAGTCAGCTTTTATTTAAGCAAGGCTGGGTTTATTTCAATGCAAATGAAAAAAACAATCCATCAGAACGCTGGGCTGCATTTGTAGAAAGAACCGCGTTTGCATTCTGACCACAGCTGCCTTTCAGGTTACCAAGCCACGTCCAGCATTCTGACAGTAGTGTTGTTCAAGAGTGATCTGTGACTGGTATTTGTGAGTACGTGTACTGCACTGAGGTGTTTATTCCATAGTGAATGGATGCATTATGCCTCGTTGAAGTTTGTTTCAGTGCGCTATTTTCGATCATGGTGCCAGTACGTCGCACAGCACAGTACATCTGAAATATTACTGAAATGCTTTGTAATAAAAGTACATTTCAATGGAGTCTTAGTGGTAGTGCTATTAGCAGTAGTGTCAAATACAGTAGTAATAGCTATAAATGGTAGCAGTACTTTTTTTGTTAAGCATGTAAAGATTATCCTCTGATTCAGTGAAATGTCACAATTCTCTCTATTATATTCAAGAATCTATTCCTTTTTTAGGTCTTATTTGTAATGTATTTCATCTCATTTGTGCCATTAAATTTGCTCAGCATTACGGTAATGTTTGCAGATAATATGCAATACCATTTGAATGACTAATTATTGCACAGCCGATTGTAGGCACGAATGAGAGAGTACGGATTGATTTTCATGAATTAATACATCATTACATGCCCTATTCTTAGTGGTAGGGTTGACACTGGTCATGATGATTAAGAAGCAAGGAGTGGAAGCCTAACAAACTAAAAGCAACCCTTTCACCCCACAGGCATGTCCTTGGAGTTCACTTTTTCAGCTTCAGCTTCTCCTTCTGCTTGTCAGAGTCCTTCTTGTAGAATTCAGAGAACTCTGGCATGGGAGAGAAATGTAATTTCAAATGGATGGTATACGTACAGGTTTCCGTCGCTTTCTAACGTAAATGTGTTCCAAAAGAGGGTGGACAAAGCTAAATTGCGTAGCGGGGACACAACTCACAATGGACCGCAGGAGACAGCTGCAGAGGTAGACACAATGTCGCATGTCCAGCCACATAGCCGCATTTCAATGAATTCAAACCGCACATCGCAAATTTTGGGTATAAAATGTTAGCCGCATATACTGTACACGAAATCACATAAACTGAACCCGAATGAAGCAAGGGAAACCCATTATTTATAACAAAAAGTGCCCATCACTGATCGATGCCCACACCCAACCGGTATACCTACATGACCTCACCATATCTGAATCGACTGAAAATGTTACACACATTAACTTACTTCTAAAGTACAGTAAAGAAGTTCGTAAAATTTAAAGGACTTTGTTTTGGTCCAGGAACCTATTTGTGCAAGGCCGAACTCTAATTTTATTTAGATGTTCACTTATCCGACCTTGTTACATAACCACCTATACCTCAGTTAACATCAAGTCGGGTATGCGGTATTGTGCTGTATCGTTTGTAGAAGAGAATGCAACGAAACAATCTGTAAAATAACCACAATTCTACCTTGAATTTCCTGAGAATGCTGTGTATATGTGCTAAATTTAAAATGAGAATCTAAAAAACACAATTTTCACTTGAATGTAAATTACAATGTGATGAATTTGATAACTACAGGTTGTCAGATGGCAGTAGTGCAATGGATTCTCAAATGTTTGTGCACATTTTACTGGTAGTCTTTTGTATAAGCGTGATTTCGGTGGGTACTCCAATTTCCTCCCACAAGTGAAACGAGAATTTATTTAATTGGGAAGACATTCCAGTTCAGGAGAGAGTGTGGAAGCTTTTCTTTGTAAATACGTGTCATCTTTGTTCATATAGCAATGCCTTTCCCTAGTCTTTGTCCTCTCTATCTTCCGTGGGTCCGATTATCCCCAGTGTAGCCCTTTAGCATCAGCAAGGTAGAGCATTTATCATGGTCGCAACAAAGGCAGATGTCATTATGACTCACGGACTATATAATGCCCTCCTGAGTTTGTGTATGCTCCTTTCAAACAAGGTAATGGCCCTGTTCCATGATCTTCCCTAGACCATGGTCACCCACCTTCGAAAGAGATCTTGCCATCTTTGTTTGTGTCCACACTGCTGCAGTCTTGATCCACACCGTTCATTTCCAAGAAGTCCCGGTATTCGTTAAACGAAATGAAGCCGTCATCGTCCTGTTTCCGCAGAATAAGGAGGAGACATTCCCTTGCTTGTTAATGGCAGCATTCTGAGTGCTGGTGCAAATTAATGGGAAGGTGGCTAGTGGTCAAGACGAGCAACAGATTCACATCCAAGGAAAAAAACGCGTTTGTGATCTACCACGGATATGGTAGTGATGGAATTAGCTTGTGTGCTGTTGATTGGTGGATTAGTATATCGCATAACTGCGAGTGATGGCTTTTACCTTAATGTCCCCATGTCTACGCTCACCACCTTCAACTCAAAATTATCAGTGTGGTGAAGTATGGTCACATAACCCACAATCCGCAAGGCATGAGGAGGATCTCATCCAGCAGTGGACTGACTTAAGGTTTATACATGTACCACTCATGCACGGAATTAGTCAATCACGGTAATGGAGGAGCCTGCTGGAAATATCTTGAGACGACGTGAGACTTTTGGAATAAATAATGGGTCTCATAATCATCATTATATCAGCTGCTACAGAGGTGAATGCTGGGTCTGATCAGGGGTACAAGTCTCACAGTAGCTGAAGGATCCCACAGGCTTGTGAGGGCCATGATCTAGCGATACACGACAGGAAGCATGGACTTGCTGTGTGGAAATCGCACCTCTTAGAGGCTGCATTTCAAGTGCCTCAGGTAAACACGAGGGAGATGAACTGAGAAACCCATCTCGTGTCCAGGTGCCATGGCTTGGGCACGAGAAGAGTGAGAAGATTCAGTCTTTAATGCTCATAGAGCAGCAGAGCTAAACACGACACATAAGTGCAATAGTGCTCGTCCATTGGGGGATTCTAAGCATTTACGTTCCCTCCCTTTCAATTCGTAAACTCCCAATCAAGATAACACAGGATGTAGACAAGTGAAACATGACATGTAGCAAGATAAGATAAGGTGGACAAAGTACATAGGTGTAATGAAATGCAAGAAGAGGGATGCAACTGCCTTCACTCACCACGTCAATTGCGTCGAAATTAGCGTGCGTCTCTGTTTCCCAGTCCTGTTTTTCAAAACAAATCACAAACAAAACTTTTACAATCTTAACATCATCATACGGAGCTGCGACACTGCATCTTGGTCATTGTGCGAAGTCAAAGTTGGAGAGTATTTTATTTGAAGAGACGAACAGATGTATATTTATTTATGTATTTCAGACACTTCACAATAGAGTAGAATGTCTAGACTCTAGAGCCATGAACTGCAGCGATCCATTTTACATTGCATCCTTGGCTAATCGTGTGGTTTGATCGTAGCTTATGACGATGCAAATAATCAACAAGCAATGAACAATTTAAACAACTATTCTCCGTTCGTCTTCACTGGATTCAATGATCGATTCCATGACTAGCGTATGGATATCAGTGTCCAAAGCCGATTTTGTTTTATTCAATTGTTTAACAACCTTAATAGGTAACGGAAAATTATCGAGAGAACATGTCTCTCCACATAAAATATATAGAATGTTTTTATACGAATATATATTTTTTCCTATTTAATAGGTGCTCACTAACGAAACGTTCGGTATCAGTGTCTATGTGAAAGGCTATGTCAGGCATCTTTGTCGTGATGGTGCAATGAGTGTATTCCCTACCATGGCTGAAGTCGTTGGTGATCCGTGAGCAACTGGAAGGTCGAATCTGGAGCCGCTGATGTGAGGATCGCAGCGATGCGCGCACTTTTATTTGCGAGCACCCAGGTGAGGGTGGGGCTCTCCAGGTGCGTGGGGCTGGGGAGGGGTGGGGGCGGTCGTGGGGTTGGGGTGGTACGTGTGCATGTTTACATGTGGCTGGGAGAGGTGACACTGGGGGAGCCAAGGTGGTGCATTTGCCAATCTTCTCGAATATTCAACCCACGGCACATGGATGGATCTGTCCCGTGACCTGCCAGCGAGCCTTCGACACTTGACGTGGCCTCAATGTGCACGTACCTGACACTTATGTATGCTGAGCTCTTCCTTTACTCTCAATGACAAAACAACCCTAGTTATGTCGCTTTATTCAGCCTGTTACTCATGTGTGGGCTTATGTAATAATGTACTGTTTGGGAAAACACATGTAATTTATATTAATGTTGAAAAGGGTTCCTGCATGGAGAATGTTTGGACAATTGTATTAATGAGTGTTCGGCTTGGGCTAGAAAATGTGATAACCAGGAGAAAACCCATCACGCATAATAAAGATATAACACACAAAGCTCTGCATATATGGATTCAGTCCTGTGTTATACTTCAATCTACCTGTCAAAATCACTTGTTTCCCTGTCCTTTTATCTTCCCACGTCCATGCTTCACGCTTTTTACAATCAACCCGCAAAACCAGGATGATTGTGAAGTATGGACAACTAAGGCGATGTTGTGTGAGGTTAAGAATAGCCTGTTTCCTTGGTGTGTGTGCGAGTCAGTTCATTGGTTGAGTATCAACAACACATAGGGTTGATGTTTGCTTTGAATCTTGAATAAATCACGCTCAGGCTTCCAGAAAACTAAAAAGATCTGATGAATTAATGAGCATCATTTTAATGTTGCTGACATAAGGAAGCATTAATAATTTGTGCTTTCTAGAAGATTACTTTGCAATGACAGCAAAAGCTTTCAGTGCTCGAATTCGTCATGGCAGAAAGCTACTAGAATATTCTTTCAAGCTATGAATAAAAAAATGCATCGTCAACACTGTTTGTGTGCTCATTAAACTATGTACATTACGGATATGGTGTTCTCCATGAACACTACATGCATCGATCTACCACGTGCATTGTCTGATGGTGGTCAATTTACACTCCCTTTGTTAAACGTTGTTCTTAATACATTTAATACATGCCATTTGTTATACGAAACATTTTATTTAAAATATGTGTTATATTCAGGAAAATGTATACTCTGGTTCTTTCGGTATAGTCACGTAGGTATAAAATAAAATAAATCACGACGTTTCAGGCGCAACACAAGCGTCCGTCATCAGGTGGGACAACCACAGCAAGAAACAATTGCTGAAGTGGGCAGGAAAATGTATGTAAGAAATCTACACTGCAAGGTCACAACAAGACCACGTGGTACAAATAGGGCAGTTGGTGGACTCTTGGATTCGTAAGTTGTCCATGTGTTCTGCTCGTGGACTCTTTTTTTACCCTTGATATTAAAAATACATCGCTGTGAATACTTTTTTATAATATATTTTTATCCTTCCACCTACAAATGCATTGTGTAAATATGTATTTTACTCACGAAAAACCTGATGATGACCGTTTGCGTTATGGTCGAAACGCCGTGAGAATTGTTGTTGTTTCATATATATTTTATTATTTTATTGTTTCCCTTCAACGTGACTTTACCGAAAGAGCTAAGAATATGAATTACTGCAGTCACGAAAGCTTTTAATCAAACTGTATATAATTGTTTTGGCCATTTGGTACTCAGGCTCCAGGTACTTAACACACAACTGGACAATCACAGAGATCTCTCCACTCACGCACCCGTGTCAGAGAGTAATGGAGTCCTCACAGCTGCTTGAAATCACTCGTAAATTCTCGTGGAAATGTATGCAATGCATGTGTGTAAATTCCAGTGGGAATCGGACATTTGGTACTCAGCATCGAGCTACTTATTTAAGGCTGTATCGACCAAGAGGAGACTCAGGTTCCTTTCAGATAACCGCTGTTAGACATGACCGCGAATTGAACTCGGGGGGCCATGTTTATAACGCAATGTGCTTCATTTCATGATACATCCACTGCTGGATCAAGGCCTTCTCAAGTCGCAGCCATCTCTCACAATTCTGCGAGGCAACTTTCCATCCAGTCCCTACATATGTGTAGTGGGTGTAAATGGAGAGGCTTCTCTGGAGGCAACACGTTTATTTAACAATAACAATTCCTGATACAAAGGAGTAACGGCCCCTTCCACCCGATACTCTAGGGAGGTATGTTCTCTGGATTAGCGTTTGGTACACACTGGGGCAACAGCTCTAGTATCGGTCCTCCAGCAAACGGGGTCTAGGGAGGCTAACTCTGACCCGACCCTGCCAAGGTCCTCGGGTCCTGGCCCTGGCTCCAGGTCTTCAGGGTGGCGTCTTCGGATCTTCAGTGGACAACAAGAGCCGGACCCGTTCAGGGGTCCGGCTTTTATACACAGTCCCAGCTCTCTCCGCCTCTTAACCACGCTTTCCTTCTCGAACCTTCCAGTGGGACCTGGAGTGTGACGTCATCCTCCCAGCCTCCAAAGTAAAGCTTGAAGTCTAGAACACTTATATAACGATAAAAACAACCTTTGGGTCCTTTACCTATGAGATGCAACAGCACGTGTGTCACACAGAAATTCTTGAACCGAGTCGCCATTAACCACGTGACTGGTGTACACGTGCGGTTATTCAATAACCCTGCCAGCCACCTATAGGCCCAACCCAGTCAGCACATGCTGCTGTACACATTCATTGCTGCATTGCACAGCACATCAAGACTTTCACAGAACCAAACTTTTCTCCCTTGCTGCACAAGGAAATAATTAAAAGAGTCGTCCATTCCTAATGTGCCACATGCACCTCCAGTCACGAGCCTCTCTGGAATCACCTGAGCCCAACGGGCCGACTGAATCCGGGCACTCGAGTTCGGCCCTTCTTCCTGTTGACCCGGGGCCGGTACTACAGGCCAAGAGTAGTGGCGATCGCGCATTGCGCCCAACAATGCCGCTACACATGGATTGATTTTATTGTCACTGGTGTTGGTGGTGAGTGGGAATCGAACTCCGGTGGCAGAGTTCGCAGTACAGCGCGCTAACAGCGACACAACACACAAGCACACACAAGCATACACACACACACTCACGTATGCACACGTGTACATATTAACACGGGGTAGTCAGCTTTTATTTAAGCAAAGCTGGGTTTATTTCAATGCAAATGAAAAAAAACAATTCATCAGAACGCTGGGCTGAATTTGTAGAAAGAACCGTGTTTGCATTCTGTTCACCGCTGCCTTTCAGGTTACCAAGCCACGTCCAGTATTCTGACAGTAGTGTTGTTCAAGAGTGATCTGTGACTGGTATTTGTGAGTACGTGTACTGCACTGAGGTGTTTATTCCATAGTGAATGGATGCACTGTGCCTCGTTGGAGTTGGTTTCATTCCGCTATTTTCGATCATGGTGCCAGTACGTCGCACAGCACAGTACATCTGAAATATTACTGAAATGCTTTGTACTAAAAGTACATTTCAATGGAGTCTTAGTGGTAGTGCTATTAGCAGTAGTGTCAAATACAGTAGTAATAGCTATAAATAGTAGCAGTAGGTTTTTTTAATTAGGCATGTAAAGAGTATCCTCTGATTCAGTGAAATGTTACAATTCTCTCTATTATATTCAAGATTCTTTTCCTTTTTTACGTCTTATTTGTAATGTATTTAATCTCATTTGTGCCATTAAATTTGCTCAGCATAACGGTAATGTTTGCATATAATATGCAATACCATTTAAATGATAGATTCTTGTACGGCCGATTGAGGCACGAATGAGAGAGTACGAATTATTTTAATGAATTAATACATCATTACATGCCTAATGCTTAGTAGCAGGGTTAACACTGGTCATGATGATTAAGAAGCTTGGAGTGGAAGCCTAACAAACTAAGAGCAACCCTTTCACCCCGCAGGCATGTCCTTGGAGTTCACTTTTTCAGCTTCAGCTTCTCCTTCTGCTTGTCAGAGTCCTTCTTGTAGAAATCAGAGAACTCTGGCATGGGAGAGAAATGTATTTTAAAATGGATGGCATACATACAGGTTTCCCTCGCTTTCTGACGTAAATGTGTTCCCAAAGAGGGTGGACAAAGCTAAATTGTGTAGCGGAGACACATAACTCACAATGGACCGCAGGAGATAGCTGCCTGTCGAGGAGTGCAGAGGTAGACACAATGTCGCACGTCCAACCACATAGCCGCATTTCAATGAATTCAAACCGCACATCGCAAATTTTGGGTATAAAATGTTAGCCGCATATACTGTACACGAAATCACTTAAAATGAACCCGAATGAAGCAAGGGAAACCCATTATTTATAACAAAAAGTGCCCATCACTGATCGATGCCCACACCCAACCGGTATACCTAAATGACCCCACCCTATCTGAATGGACTGAAAATGTTACACACATTAACTTACTTCTAAAGTACAGTAAAGAAGTTCGTAAAATTTTAAGGACTTTGTTTTGGTCCAGGAACCTATTTGTGCAAGGCCGAACTCTAATTTTATTTAGATGTTCACTTCTCCGACCTTGTTACATAACCACCTATACCTCAGTTCCCATCAAGTCGGGTATGCGGTATTGTGCTGTATCGTTGGTAGAAGAGAATGAAACGAAACAATCTATAAAATAACCACAATTTAACCTTGAATTTCCTGAGAATGCTGTGGTTATGTGCTAAATTTAAAATGAGAATCTAAAAAACACAATTTTCACTTGAATATAAATTACAATGTGATGAATTTGATAACTACAGGTTGTCAGATGGCAGTAGTGCAATGGATTCTCAAATGTTTGTGCACATTTTACTGCTATTCTCTTGTATAAGCGTGATTTCTGTGGGTACTCCAATTTCCTCCCACAAGTGAAACGAGAATTTATGTAATTGGGAAGACATTCCAGTTCAGGAGAGAGTGTGGAAGCTTTTCTTTGTAAATACGTGTCATCTTTGTTCATATAGCAATGCCTTTCCCTAGTCTTTGTCCTCTCTATCTTCCGTGGGTCCGATTATCCCCAGTGTAGCCCTTTAGCATCAGCAAGGTAGAGCATTTATCATGGTCGCAACAAAGGCAGATGTCATTATGACTCACGGACTATATAATGCCCTCCTGAGTTTGTGTATGCTCCTTTTAAACAAGGTCATGGCCCTGTTCCATGATCTTCCCTAGACCATGGTCACCCACCTTCGAAAGAGATCTTGCCATCTTTGTTTGTGTCCACACTGCTGCAGTCTTGATCCACACCGTTCATTTCCAAGAAGTCCCGGTATTCGTTAAACGAAATGAAGCCGTCGTCGTCCTGTCTCCGCAGAGTAAGGAGGAGACATTCCCTTGCTTGTTAATGGCAGCATTCTGAGTGCTGGTGCAAATTAATGGGAAGGTGGCTAGTGGTCAAGACGAGCAATAGATTCACATCCAAGGAAGGAAACGCGTTTGTGATCTACCACGGATATGGTAGTGATGGAATTAGCTTGTGTGCTGTTGATTGGTGGATTAGTATATCGCATAACTGCGAGTGATGGCTTTTACCTTAATGTCCCCATGTCTACGCTCACCACCTTCAACTCAAAATTATCAGTGTGGTGAAGTATGGTCACATAACCCACAATCCGCAAGACATGAGGAGGATCTCATCCAGCAGTGGACTGACTTAAGGTTTGTACATGTACCACTCATGCACGGAATTAGTCAATCACGTTAATGGAGGAGCCTGCTGGAAACATCTTGAGACGACGTGAGACTTTGGGAATAAATAATGTGTCTCATGATCATCATTATATCAGCTGGTACAGAGGTGAATGCTGGGTCTGATCAGGGGTACAAGTCTCACAGTAGCTGAAGGATCCCACAGGCTTGTGAGGGCCATGATCTAGCGATACACGACAGGAAACATGGACTTGATGTGTGGAAATCGCACCTCTTAGAGGCTGCATTTCAAGTGCCTCAGGTAAACACGAGGGAGATGAAAAGAGACACCCATCTCGTGTCTAGGTGCCATGGCTTGGGCCCGAGAAGAGTGAGTGGAATCAGTCTTTAATGCTCATAGAGCAGCAGAGCTAAACACGACACATAAGTGCAATCGTGCTCGTCCATTGGGGGCTCTAAGCATTTACGTTCCCTCCCTTTCAATTCGTAAACTCCCAAGTAAGATAACACAGGATGTAGACAAGTGAAACATGACATGTAGCAAGAGAAGATAAGGTGGACAAAGTACATAGGTGTAATGAGATGCAAGAAGACGATACAGATGCAACTGCCTTCACTCACCACGTCAATTGCGTCGAAATTAGCGTGCGTCTCTGTTTCCCAGTCCTGTTTTTCAAAACAATTCAAAACAAAACTTTTATAATCTTAACATCATCATACGGAGCTGCGACACTGCATCTTGGTCATTGTGCGAAGTCAAAGTTGGAGAGTATTTTATTTGAAGAGACGAACAGATGTATATTTATTTATTTATGTATTTCAGAACACTTCACAATAGAGTGGAATGTCTAGATCCATGAACTGCAGCGATCCATTTTACATTGCATCCTTGGCTAATCGTGTGGTTTGATCGTAGCTTATGACGATGCAAATAATCAACAAGCCATGAACAATTTAAACAACTATTCTACGTTCGTCTTCACTGGATTCAATTATCGATTCCATGACTAGCGTATGGATATCAGTGTCCAAAGCCGATTTTGTTTTATTCAATTGTTTAACAACCTTAATAGGTAACGGAAAATTATCTTTAGCGTCATCGAGAACATATGTCTCTCCACATAAAATATATAGAATGTTTTTATACGAATATATAATATTTTTCCTATTTAATAGGTGCTCACTAACGAAACGTTCGGTATCAGTGTGTATGTGAAAGGCAATGCCAGGCATCTTTGTCGTGATGGTGCAATGAGTGTATTCCCCACCATGGCTGAAGTCGTTGGTGATCCGTAAGCAACTGGAAGGTCGAATCTGGAGCCGCTGATGTGAGGATCGCAGCGATGCGCGCACTTTTATTTGCGAGCACCCAGGTAAGGGTGGGGCTCTCCAGGTGCGTGGGGCTGGTGAGGGGTGGGGGCGGTCGTGGGGTTGGGGTGGTACGTGTGCATGTTTACATGTGGCTGGGAGAGGTGACACTGTGGGGAGCCAAGGTGGTGCATCTGCCAATCTTCTCGAATATTCAACCCACGGCACATGGATGGATCTGTCCCGTGACCTGCCAGCGAGCCTTCTACACTTGACGTGGCCTCAATGTGCACGTACCTGACACTTATGCATGCTGAGCTCTTCCTTTACTCTCAATGCCAAAAACACCCCTAGTTATGTCGCTTCATTCAGCCTGATACTCATGTGTGTGCTTATGTAATAATGTACTGTTTTGGAAAACACATGTAATTTATACTCATGTTGAAAAGGGTTCCTGCATGGAGAATGTTTGGACAATTGTATTAATGAGTGTTCGGCATGGGCTAGAAAATGTGATAACCAGGAGAAAACCCATCACGCATAATAAAGATATAACACACAAAGCTCTGCATATATAGATTCAGTCCTGTGTTATACTTCAATCTCCTGGCAAAATCACTTGTTTTCCTGTCCTTCTATCCTCCCACGTCCATGCTTCACGCTTTTTACAGTCAACCCGCAAAACCA